>NC_092342.1:19282500-19955000 GCF_046630445.1 Rutidosis leptorrhynchoides
ATTATAAATTCCTTAAATTCCGAAAGATCAAATCTTGTAGATTATGAAGATTTTAAATCCCTTGAATTCTGGAATTCAACCATGACTCGTCAAAAGTATTATGAAACTAGTCTTTTTCATATCACTATTTTGTGATAGCTTCATTCGTACGCTTCGAGTAACTGATTTGTTATATTCGTATTACTCAATGGTGATAAAACCCTATTTATCAACTTATATGAGTCATGAAAACATACTTATTGTCAGCCATGACCATTCCAATCAAATTTCGGGACGAAATTTCTTTAACGGGTAGGTACTGTGACGATCGGAAATTTTTGACCAAATTTAAACTTAATCTTTATATGGTTTCGACATGATAAGCAAAGTCTATTAAATTGAATTTCAAAATTGTTGAACTATTTTATGAAATCATTTGACCTTCGACCAGTTCCGACGATTCGCGAACAATTAATTGCAACTTGACGTGTGTGTGTGTGTATATATATATATATATATATATATGTAATTGAAAACATAATTTTAAATATTGTATGTTGTTGTTACTAAAATTTATTTATGTAAAGTAAAATAAAAATAGGATATTTTAATGATTATTATTTAAAAAGTATATATATATATATATATATATATATATATATATATATATATATATATATATATATATATATATACATATATATATAGTTTCGGATTTATTTGGAAAATGATAGTAACACTCAATTATTATTCGATTGATAATAAATAAGTTATAAATGAACTTATGTGATTTTAAAATAAACGGTGATCCGAAAATGAGCTATATAAATTTTAGGCTTATTAAAAATATATTTAGAAGCTAATTAATAAATTTCAACACTTTTCATATTTTACCCAGAATCGAGAGGGACAGTTGATGTAATTTTTATTTAATAATTTAATGATCGAATTTTATACCATAATGACCAAAATAAATAAATATAGTTAATTTAAAAAATATGAGATTTTTCTGAACACTTTTATCCGCCACTGATTGATAACGGAGCACGAAATAATACTCCAAATTTTGATGTCGGTACAAAGGACTGGCTGCTATCCTATTTCAATTATTATTTTGATTATTGATTACCATTATGCTTTCTATAATTGAAGATAAAAGGTACCCACTTGTTTCATTCATTGAATTAGTTAAGATTACTATTTGAATTATGTAAATTTAGTCAAACATGATACTGTGTTGTTTGCGTTATTAAGTTTAAACATTACGGAGTATGTAGATTTATATAAGGTAATAGACAAGCAAACATCACACCCACATAAATGATGTTATTCCTCATTTCTTGATCAACCACCTCACCACCTATTCCCTTCCCTCTCCTGTTTCAGCTTCCACCAATGACCACCCATTCGCCACCACCATCATCAATCACAACTCTCCACCTTTCACCATAGATCTCCACATGAACAACCACCACAACTATTCAAAATATCACCACTCCAACGCCACCTTCACGGTTCTGTTGCAACTAATCACCACATCCACCACCCTTGTTAATCATCACCGCTGCTACAGGTTGTTTTCTGTTTCTATTCAAAAATAATAACACCACATACCATTGTTGCTACGTATTACTGCTACTTTATTTTTCTATTTCTACGTGAACTAGCATCATTGTTTCAGCTGCTACTGCAGTACGTTCTCACTTCTGTTTCTGCTCGAGCCAAGTCAATAACCACTACGTCGATCACCACTCCACCATTACCTCCGAACCACACCCAACTTGGTTTAGCGATGTTGTTGCTACTTCTATATTATTGTTAATATTTTTGAACGAGACCCACTATACCCACTTGGGTTTTCTTTTATTCGAATGTACAACACCAACACCCACCATCACCTCTTGTTCAACCACCATTAAAACACCAAACCGCCACCCATTTACAACCCACGATCCAACACCATCATCAGTTTTTTTCTTTCCTGTCGTGAACACACTAACACCATCAACACCCACATAAAACTGCTGCTACAGCTCCTTTATTCTGTTTTGTTAGATGAGCCTTCAAAACCACCATAATTAAAAACTCGAAAACACCAAACAAACCCAAATTACTGCTACTACATTTGTCTGTGTTCTTTCTAGATCGAAACCCCAACAACAAACTACAACCAGTGATGCTCAATTGCTGTTGTTGTTACCTCCTATTTCTTCTATTGTTTTGATAAAGAGGACGAGTAATGAGTGATTATGATTAGCGATGATGATATGATTTTATTTTATACCTGATATAACTATATATTGTTGCTACTATTCCTCGTTTCTTTTTCTATTATTTGAAACCTACCTGCAATGATTTACAATTGATGAGCTGTGATGATTCCCGTAATATGTTGCTACTTTTCTAAAACCTTATGGCCGACAAACTGAACGAAACCCTTTTTAAATTCTTATCTATTCGTGCTGCTTTATTCCAGTTTGGACTGGACGATCTCACAGCCGTATTCCTATTAGTTGTTGGGCCTTGATTAGTTGTTTGGGCTGAGATAATTCCATTTTCTGATGGGCCGTATTACTTTCTTTATTGGACTTGATTATCGGGCTTCTTTCTTGGGCTGTGATCCTGTTTAGATTATATGTTGGGCCGGTTATGATTTGAATGGGTTTTGCTTTGGTAGAAGATGAAGAAAAAAAAATCGAAATACGCGTTATATAATTTTTAATCAGATAATAAACAGAAATGAATGGGTAGAGCTATGGTGGAGGGTGTTTGTGTTATACGAGAGGTTGTGGGTTCGAACCCGTGCTAAGGCGTTTATTTTTTTTAAGGCTTGGCTTCAAAGGTTGTATTTTTATATCATTATTATTATTATTATTATTATTATTATTATTATTATTATTATTATTATTATTATTATTATTATTGTTATTATTATTATTATTATTATTATTATTATTATTATTATTATTATTATTATTATTATTATTATTATTATTACTACTACTACTACTACTACTACTACTAATATCATTATAAGTATTATTAGTATTATTATTAAAATTATCATTATTATTATTATTATTTTTAACATTATTATTTTTAACATTATTATTATTAATTATTAAATATTATTATTATAATTCTCAATATTACCTTATTATTATGTTATTATTAATATATAATTATTTAGTATTATTACTATTTGTATTATGATAAAATATTGTAAAGATTTTAATTATATATTTATACAGACATGAAAATAAGTAAAACTATAAATTATAAAATATAAGTAAACTTAGTTGATTTAATGGGATATGTGTTAATATATATACAATTGTTATAGGTTCGTGAATCCGAGGTCAACCTTGCATTGTTCAGTTCCGTCGTATGCATATTTTTACTACAAAATATCGTATCATGAGTTTCATTTGTGAAATGTCCCGTTCATATTGATTATAAACGTTCCATATTAATTGATTTCGTTGCGAGGTTTTGACCTCTATATGAGACATTTTTCAAAGACTGCATTCATTTTTAAAACAACCATAACCTTTATTTTATCAATAAAGGTTTTAAAAACATTACGTAGATTATCAAATAATGATAATCTAAAATATACTGTTTACACACGACCATTACATAATGGTTTACAATAGAAATATATTACATCGACATATGTTTCTTGAATGCAGTTTTTACACAATATCATACAAACATAGACTCCAAATCTTGTCCTTATTTTAGTATACAACATCGGAAGCTCTTAGTATTCACCTGAGAATAAACATGCTTTAAACGTCAACAAAAATGTTGGTGAGTTATAGGTTTAACCTATATATATCAAATCGTAACAATAGACCACAAGATTTCATATTTCAATACACATCCCATACATAGAGATAAAAATCATTCATATGGTGAACACCTGGTAACCGACATTAACAAGATGCATATATAAGAATATCCCCATCATTCCGGGACACCCTTCGGATATGATATAAATTTTGAAGTACTAAAGCATCCGGTACTTTGGATGGGGTTTGTTAGGCCCAATAGATCTATCTTTAGGATTCGCGTCAATTAGGGTGTCTGTTCCCTAATTCTTAGATTACCAGACTTAATAAAAAGGGGCATATTCAATTTCGATAATTCAACCATAAAATGTAGTTTCACGTACTTGTGTCTATTTTGTAGATCATTTATAAAACCTGCATGTATTCTCATCCCAAAAATATTAGATTTTAAAAGTGGGACTATAACTCACTTTCACAGATATTTCCTTCCTCGGAAATAAGACTTGGCCACGGATTGATTCACGAACCTATACAAATATGTACATATATATCAAAGTATGATCAAAATATAATTACAACCATTTTTATTATGTTTTAAAGATTTGAGTGTATTAAGTCAGCTGTCCTAGTTAGTAACCTACAACTATTGTCCACAGTTAGATGTACAGAAATAAATCGATATATATTATCTTGAATCAATCCACGACCCAGTGTATACACGTCTCAGGCTAAATCACAACTCAAAGTATATATATTTTTGGAATCAACCTCAACCCTGTATAGCTAACTCCAACATTACTGCATATAGAGTGTCTATGGTTGTTCCAAATAATATATATACATGGGTCGATATGATATGTCAAAACATTTGCATACATGTCTATGGTATCTCAAGATTACATAATATATTAGAATACATGTATAATACAATATAAGTTAGCTAGGATATAATTTGTATAGATTTGTTAAACATTTCCCGTAGCTAAAAAGATCAAAAATATCCAATCTTGTTTTACCCATAACTTCTTCATTTTAAATCCGTTTTGAGTGAATCAAATTGCTATGGTTTCATATTGAACTCTAATTTAAGAATCCAAATAGAAAAAGTGTAGGTTTATAGTCAGAAATTTAAGTTACATGTCAATTACTAAAGAGGTAGTCATTTCTGTCGAAATAACGACATCTTGATAACCATTTTGAAAAACATACTTTCACTTTGAGTTTAACCAAGATTTTTGGATATAGTTTCATGTTCATATGAAAAATCATTTTCCCAAAAGAACAACTTTTAAATCAAAGTTTATCATAGTTTTTAATTATCCAAACCAAAACAGCCCCCGGTTTCACTACGACGGCGTATATCCGATTTTATGGTGTTCATCGTGTTTCCAGGTTTTAAATCATTAAATTAGCATATCATATAGATATAGAACATGTGTTTAGTTGATTTTAAAAGTCAAGTTAGAAGTATTAACTTTTGTTTGCGAACAAGTTTAGAATTAACTAAACTATGTTCTAGTGATTACAAGTTTAAACCTTCGAATAAGATAGCTTTATATGTATGAATCGAATGATGTTATGAACATCATTACCACCTCAAGTTTTTTGGATAAAACTACTGGAAATGAGAAAAATGGATCTAGCTTCAAAGGATCCTTGGATGGCTTGAAAGTTCTTGAAGCAGAATCATGACACGAAAACAGTTCAAGTAAGATTTTCACTCGAAATAAGATTGTTATAGTTGTAGAAATTGAATCAAAGTTTGAATATGAATATTACCTTGAATTAGAAAGATAACCTACTGTAAATAACAAAGGTTCCTTGATCTTAGATGATTACTTGGAATGGATTAGAAAGCTTGGAAGTAGACTTGCAAACTTGGAAGTATTCTTGATTTTTATGAAACTATACTTATGGAATTTATGAAGAACACTTAGAACTTGAAGATGGAACTTGAGAGAGATCAATTAGATGAAGAAAATTGAAGAATGCAAGTGTTTTTAGGTGTTTTTGGTCGTTGGTATATGGATTAGATATAAAGGATATGTAATTTTGTTTTCATGTAAATAAGTCATGAATGACTACTAATATTTTTGTAATTTTATGAGATATTTCATGCTAGTTGCCAAATGATGGTTCCTACATGTGTTAGGTGACTCACATGGGCTGCTAAGAGCTGATCATTGGAGTGTATATACCAATAGTACATACATCTAAAAGTTGTGTATTGTACGAGTACGAATACGATTGCATACGAGTAGAATTGTTGATGAAACTGAACGAGGATGTAATTGTAAGCATTTTTGTTAAGTAGAAGTACTTTGATATGTGTCTTGAAGTCTTTCAAAAGTGTAAGAATACATATCAAAACACAACATGTATATACATTCTAATGGAGTCGTTAAGTCTTCGTTAGTCGTTACATGTAAGTGTTGTTTTGAAACCTTTAAGTTAACGATCTCAATTAATGTTATTAACCCAATTTTTATTATATCAAATGAAATGTTAAATTATTATATTATCATGATATTATGATGTATGAATATCTCTTAATATGATATATACATTAAAATATCGTTACAACGATAATCGTTACATATAAGTCTCGTTTTGTAATTCTTGAGTTAGTAGTCTTGTTTTTACATATGTAGTTCATTGTTAACACACTTAATGATATATTTAAATATCATTTTATCATGTTAAATATAGTGTATCAATATCTTAATATGATACATATATATTTAATAGACGTTATCATAACGATAATCGTTATATATATCATTTCGAGTTTCTTAACTTAGTAATCTCATTTCTTATGTATATCACACATTGTTAATATACTTAGTGAGATACTTACTCATCATAATCTCATGTTAACCATATATATATGTCTATATATACCACAACATGTAGTTTTTACAATTTTGTAACGTTCGTGAATCGCCGGTCAACTTGGGTGATCAATTGTCTATATGAAACTTATTTCATTTAATCAAGTCTTAACAAGTTTGATTGCTTAACACATTGGAAACATTTAGTCATGTAAATATCAATCTCAATTAATATATATAAACATGGAAAAGTGCGGGTCACTAGAGTACCTACCCGTTAAATAAATTTCGTCCCGAAATTTTAAGCTGTTGAAGGTGTTGACGAATCTTCTGGAAATAGATGCGGGTATTTCTTCTTCATCTGATCTTCACGCTCTTAGGTGAACTCGGGTCCTCTACGAGCATTCCATCGAACCTTAACAATCGGTATCTTATTTTGCTTAAGTCTCTTAACCTCACGATCCATTATTTCGACGGGTTCTTCAATGAATTGAAGTTTTTCATTGATTTGGATTTCGTCCAAAGGAAAAGTGAGATCTTCTTTAGCAAAACATTTCTTCAAATTCGAGACATGGAAAGTGTTATGTACAGCCGCGAGTTGTTGAGGTAACTCCAGTTGGTAAGCTACTGGTCCGACACGATCTATAATCTTGAATGGTCCAATGTACCTTGGATTTAGTTCCCCCGTTTACCAAATCGAACATCGCCTTTCCAAGGTGAAACATTAAGCATGACCATTTCTCCAATTTCAAACTCTATATCTTTTCTTTTACTGTCCGAGTAGCTCTTTTGTTGACTCTGGGCGGTTTTCAATAGTTGTTGAATTTGGATGATTTTCTCGGTAGTTTCTTGTATTATCTCTGGACCCGTAATCTGTCTATCCCCCACTTCATTCCAACAAATCGGAGACCTGCACTTTCTACCATAAAGTGCCTCAAACGGCGCCATCTTAATACTAGAATGAAAACTGTTGTTGTAGGAAAATTCTGCTAACGGTAGGTGTCGATCCCAAATGTTTCCGAAATCAATAACACATGCTCGTAGCATGTCTTCAAGCATTTGTATCGTCCTTTCGCTATGCAAATCAGTTTGTGGATGATAGGCAGTACTCATGTCTAGACGAGTCCCCACATGCTTGTTGCAACGTCTGCCAGAACCTTGAAACAAATCTACCATCCCTATCAGAGATAATAGAGACGGGTATTCCATGTCTGGAGACAACCTCCTTCAAATACAATCATGCCAACTTCTCCATTTTGTCATCTTCTCTCATTGGCAGGAAGTGTGCTGACTTGGTGAGACGATCAACTATTACCCAAATAGTATCATAACCACTTGCAGTCCTTGGCAATTTAGTAATGAAATCCATGGTAATGTTTACACATTTCGATTTCGGGATTTCAGGTTGTTGTAGTAGACCTGATGGTTTCTGATGTTTAGCTTCGACCTTAGAACACGTCAAACATTCTCCTACATATTTAGCAATATCAGCTTTCATAGCCGGCCACCAAAAGTGTTTCTTGAGATCTTTATACATCTTTCCCGCTCCGGGATGTATTGAATATCTAGTTTTATGTGCTTCTTTAAGTACCATTTCTCTCACATCTCCAAACCTTGGTACCCAAATTCTATCAGCCCTATATCGGGTTTCGTCTTCCCGAATATTAAGATGTTTCTCTGATCCTTTGGGTATCTCATTCTTCAACTTTCCTTCTTTTACAATCCCCTGTTGCGCCTCCTTTATTTGAGTAGTAGGTTAGTATGAATAATTATATTCATAGCTTTTACCCGTATAGGTTCTCTGTCCTTTCTACTCAAAGCGTCGGCTACCACATTCACCTTCCCCGGGTGGTATCGAATCTCAAAATCATAATCATTCAACAGTTCAATCCACCTGCGTTGTCTCATATTCAGTTGCTTCTGATTAAATATATGTTAGAGACTTTTGTGGTCGGTATATATAATACTTTTGACTCCATATAAATAATTCCTCCAAGTCTTTAATGCAAAAACAACAACACCCAAATCCAAATCGTGAGTTGTATAATTTTGTTGGTGAATCTTCAATTGTCTAGACGCATAAGCAATCACCTTCGTTCGTTGCATTAATACACAACCGAGACCTTGCTTTGATGCGTCACAATAAATCACAAAATCATCATTCCCTTCAGGCAATGACAATATAGGTGCCGTAGTTAGTTTTTTCTTCAATAACTAAAACGCCTTCTCTTGTTCATCCTTCCATTCAAATTTCTTCCCTTTATGCGTTAATGCAGTCAAGGGTTTTGCTATTTTGGAGAAATCTTGGATGAATCTTCTGTAGTAACCAGCCAATCCTAAAAATTGACGTATATGCTTCGGAGTTTTTGGGGTTTTCCACTTTTCAACGGTTTCGATCTTTTTCGGGTCCACCTGGATACCTTCTTTGTTCACTATGTGACCGAGGAATTGAACTTCTTCCAACAAAAATGCACACTTTGAAAACTTAGCGTACAGTTTTTCTTTCCTCAATACTTCTAGCACTTTTCTCAAATGTTCTTCGTGCTCTTGATCATTCTTTGAGTAAATAAGTATGTCATCGATGAAAACAATGACAGACTTGTCAAGATATGGCCCACACACTCGGTTCATAAGGTCCATGAACACAGCTGGTGCATTAGTCAATCCAAACGGCATAACCATAAACTCGTAATGACCATAACGCGTCCTAAAAGCAGTTTTTGGAATATCATCCTCCTTTACTCGCATTTGATGATATCCAGAACGTAAATCGATTTTCGAATAAATTGACGAGCCTTGTAGTTGATCAAATAAGTCGTCAATTCTCGGCAGTGGATAACGGTTTTTGATGGTAAGTTTATTCAACTCTCTGTAGTTAATACACAACCTAAATGTACCATCCTTCTTCTTGACAAACAAAATAGGAGCTCCCCATGGTGATGTGCTTGGTCGAATGAAACCACGTTCTAATAGTTCTTGTAGTTGGCTTTGCAGTTCTTTCATCTCACTGGGTGCGAGTCTGTAAGGAGCATGAGCTATTGGTGCAGCTCCTGGTACAAGATCTATTTGAAATTCAATAGATCGATGTGAAGGTAGTCCTGGTAATTCTTTCGGAAATACATCGGGAAATTCTTTTGCGACGGGAACATCATTGATGCTCTTTTCTTCAGTTTGTACTTTCTCGACGTGTGCTAGAACAGCATAGCAACCTTTTTTTATTAGTTTTTGTGCCTTCAAATTACTAATAAGATGTAGCTTCGTGTTGCCCTTTTCTCCGTACACCATTAAGGGTTCTCCTTATTCTCGTACAATGTGAATTGCATTTTTGTAACATACGATCTCTGCTTTCATCTCCTTCAGCCAGTCCATGCCAACTATTACATCAAAACTCCCTAACTCTACTGGTATCAAATCAATCTTAAATATTTCGCTACCCAGTTTAATTTCTTGATTCCGGCATATATAATCTGCTGAAATTAATTTACCGTTTGCTAATTCGAGTAAAAATTTACTATCCAAGGGCGTCAATGGACAACTTAATTTAGCACAAAAATCTCTACTCATATAGCTTCTATCCGCACCCGAATCAAATAAAACGTAAGCAGATTTATTGTCAATAAGAAACGTACCCTTAACAAGCTCCGGGTCTTCCTGTGCCTCTGCCGCATTAATATTGAAAACTCTTTTGCGGCCTTGTCCATTCTTGTTCTCCTGGTTCGGGCAATTTCTAATAACGTGGCCCGGTTTTCCACATTTATAACAAACTACATTGGCATAACTTGCTCCGACACTACTTGCTCTGCCATTACTCATTCCGACACCATTTATTCCTTTCGTTCTGTTAACCCCTGGTCCATAGACCCCACACTTTGCCGCGCTATGACCATTTTTTTTACACTTGTTGCAAAATTTGGTGCAGAACCCCGAGTGATACTTTTCACACCTTTGGCATAGCTGCTTCTGATTGTTGTTGTTGTTGTTGCGGTTGTTATTGTTGTTGGGATGATTGTTGTAGTAGTAGTTGTTGTTGTTGTGTTGTTGGTTGTAGTTGCGATTGATGTTGCGATTGTTGGGATAGTTGTTGTTGTTTTGGTGACTCTTATCACCGTTTTCCTCCCACTTTCTTTTGACTAGCTTCATGTTGGCCTTTCGACCGCCTGTTCTTTAATTCTTCCCTCAATCTAGCTCACTAGTTTGTGAGCCATTCTACATGCCTTTTGTATGGAGGCAGGCTCGTGTGAACTTATATCTTCTTGGATTCTCACCGGTAACCCTTTCACAAACGCGTCGATCTTCTCTTCCTCATCTTTGAACGCTCTCGGACACAATAGGCACAATTCTGCGAATCGTCTTTCGTACGAAGTAATACCGAATCCCTGTGTTCGTAACCCTCTAAGTTCTGACTTGAGCTTATTGACCTCGGTTCTGGGACGGTACTTCTCGTTCATCAAGTGCTTGAATGCTGACCACGGTAGCGCATAAGCAGCATCTTGTCCCACTTGCTCTAGATAGGTATTCCACCATGTTAACACAATACCTGTGAAGGTATGCGTAGCGTACTTCACTTTGTCTCCTTCAGCACACTTACTTATGGCAAACACCGATTCAACTTTCTCGGTCCACCGTTTCAATCCGATTGGTCCTTCGGTCCCATCAAATTCTGAAGGTTTGCAGGCAGTGAATTCCTTGTAGGAGCATCCTACACGATTTCTTGCGCCGTTAGCTGTATTGCTAGATTCAGAGTTATTGTTGGTATGTAGTGCGGCCTGTACTGCGGCTATGTTTGAAGCAAGAAAGGCACGCAATTCCTCTTCACTCATATTCAAGGTGTGTCGAGTAGTCGGTGTCATTTCCTTCAAAATAGTCAAATGAAACAAGTTAATCATACAGAATATTAAGAGTAGTTAATAGTATCTCGTAGCATAATATGAACTCATTTATAAAACCTTTTTCTTCATATTAGCGTTTTATAAGCATAAATTCGGGTACAACCTACCCGTTAAGTTCATACTTAGTAGCTAATATACAATTAAACTACTACAATTCCATATGAAAAACTAATTATAATAATATATCACATACAAATATTCTTCAAACTTACAACTTCGCTATATTACATATAACATGAAATATAGTACACTATGATACATGACAGTTTTGAAGATAAATCTAATTAATACGCAAGTTGTTCAGCAAAGGAAATAAAGACACGTAATTCATAAGTCCAGAAACAAGTCATGCATTCTGGTTTTACTAAGACGACTTCCCATCCTTGGTCTTGTGGAAAATAACCGTTATGACCATTGGCTAGGCAGCATGTTGTAATGTCGTCAAAAGGACGAGGGTTTCGTAATGTCCAACAGCTCCGTAATAATCTAAAAACCTTGTTTCTCACCCCAACTACTGAATCCGTCACTTGTGGGAAAGTTTTATTTAAAAGCTACAATCCGATGTTCTTTTTCTCACTTTGGTAAGAAGCGAACATCACTAACCCGTAAGCATAACATGCTTCTTTATGTTGCATGTTAGAAGCTCTTTCTAATTTACGAAATCCTATGTTGGGATATGTTGAGTCAAAATAGGTTCTTAACCCGTAGCGTAAAATTGCATTTGGGTTTCCCACATTTAACGCTTTAAAGAAAACACGGCGTAACTTAAAGTCTCCCCAATGTGATATACCCCACCTATCAAAGGAAAACCTTTTATAAACTAAGGTATTTCTAGAAAGTCTTTCAAATGTTTGACAAGTTAATTTCGCCATAACTAAATGTGCTGATGAATTCTGACCGACTCTAGATAAGATTTCCTCAATCATATCCTCTGGTAGGTCTTCTAAAATATTCGGTTGTCTACCCTTAACGTCCATTTTGTTTTTATACTGTAAAATAGACAAGGATTAGATTCGTAATAACAAACAATACAAGCAATTTTTACATAGAACATAAAAGTACAAGCACACTACAATACATTTATTACACAACATGCTCACACCCCTCTAATCTGAATCATTGGTTTCTTCTTCTTCGGACTTGGTCCTTTTTCCTAATCTTCTAGGGATATATGATGTTCCTCTAATACGAGTCGTCGTTTTCCACATTGGTTTAGAAAAACCTGGTGGTTTAGAGGTTCCCGGGTTATTGTCACGATATTGAAAATACGGGTGTTGACGGTACATATAAAGTTCATCGCGGTCGGAATCAGATTTCTCTATTTTGATGCCTTTTCCCTTATTATTTTCTTTTGCCTCATTAAATTGGGTCGGGGTAATTTCTATAACATCATCGAAATCCTCATCAGGATCCGATTCATCGGAAAATTGGTAATTTTCCCAATATTTTGCTTCCTTAGCGGAAACACCATTGACCATTATTAACTTTGGTCCATTGGTTGAGGATTTTCTTTTATTTGACCGGTTTTCTGTGGTTCCTACTATTCCCCCCTCCGGAACCTCTTCTTCTTCTGGTTCCTCTTTTTCTGGTTCCTCTTCTTCCGGTTCCTCTTCTTCCAGTTCTTCGGGAGCTTGTGAATCTTGCCAATATATATTCGACTCTTCGTTATTATTAGGTGAGTCAATGAGATTTGTGCTAGAGGTAGACATCTATCACACAATATCAAACATGTTAAGAGATTAATATATCACATAATATTTACATGTTAATAATATATAGTTTCCAACAAAAATGTTAAGCAATCATTTTTAAAGAAAACACGGTCGAAGTCCAGACTCACTAATGCATCCTAACAAACTCGATAAGACACACTAATGCAAATTTTCTGGTTCTCTAAGACCAACGCTTGGATACCAACTGAAATGTCCCGTTCATATTGATTATAAACGTTCCATATTAATTGATTTCGTTGCGAGGTTTTGACCTCTATATGAGACGTTTTTCAAAGACTGCATTCATTTTTAAAACAACCATAACCTTTATTTTATCAATAAAGGTTTTAAAAACATTACGTAGATTATCAAATAATGATAATCTAAAATATACTATTTACACACGACCATTACATAATGGTTTAATAGAAATATATTACATCGACATATGTTTCTTGAATGTAGTTTTTACACAATATCATACAATCATGGACTCTAAATCTTGTCCTTATTTTAGCATGCAACAGCGGAAGCTCTTAGTATTCACCTGAGAATAAACATGCTTTAAACGCCAACAAAAATGTTGGTGAGTTATAGGTTTAACCTATATATATCAAATCGTAACAATAGACCACAAGATTTCACATTTCAATACACATCCCATACATAGAGATAAAAATCATTCATATGGTGAACACCTGATAACCGACATTAACAAGATGCATATATAAGAATATCCCCATCATTCCGGGACACCCTTCGGATATGATATAAATTTCGAAGTACTAAAGCATCCGGTACTTTGGATGGGGTTTGTTAGGCCCAATAGATCTATCTTTAGGATTCGTGTCAATTAGGGTGTCTGTTCCCTAATTCTTAGATTACCAGACTTAATAAAAAGGGGCATATTCGATTTCGATAATTCAACCATAGAATGTAGTTTCACGTACTTGTGTCTATTTTGTAAATCATTTATAAAACCTGCATGTATTCTCATCCCAAAAATATTAGATTTTAAAAGTGGGACTATAACTCACTTTCACAGATATTTCCTTCCTCGGAAATAAGACTTGGCCACGGATCGATTCACGAACCTATACAAATATGTACATATATGTGAAGACCCGTCCTAATCCATCTGGACGAAGTCACCAACAACTGGTTCCATTGCGATGATCGACTCCAAAAACTGTCTTTAAAATGAGCAAATGCACAGCGGAATGTTTCCTTTATACCTGAGAATAAACATGCTTTAAAGTGTCAACTAAAAGGTTGGTGAGTTCATTAGTTTAACATAAATAATCATTTCATAATTTTAATAGACCACAAGATTTTCATATTTTCATTTCTCATAATCATACATCCCATGCATAGAGACAAAAATATCATTCATATGGATTGAACACCTGGTAACCGACATTCACAATATGCATATAAGAATATCCCCATCATTTCGGGATCCTCCTTCGGACATGATATAAATTTCGAAGTACTAAAGTATCCGGTACTTTAGATGGGGCTTGTTGGGCCCGATAGATCTATCTTTAGAGTTCGCGTCAATTAGGGTGTCTGTTCCCTAATTCTTAGATTACCAGACTTAATAAAAAGGGGCATATTCGATTTTGATCATTCAACCATATAATGTAGTTTCAATTACTTGTGTCTATTTCGTAAAACAGTTATAAAAACAGCGCATGTATTCTCAGTCCTAAAAATATATATTGCGAAAGCATTTAAAAAGGGAATAATGAAAACTCACGCATATAAATATTGTAAAACAGATATTAAAACAGTGCATGTATTCTCAGCCCAAAAATGTAATGAGTAAAAGGGAAATGAAACTCACACATATAAATATTGTAAAACAGTTAATAAAGCATTTGCATGTATTCTCAGCCCAAAAATGAAATGAGTAAAAAGGGATTAAATGAAACTCACACATATAAATATTGTAAAACAGTTAATAAAACATTTGCATGTATTCTCAGCCCCAAAAATGTAAAGAGTAAAAGGGAGTAATGAAAACTCACCTAATGTATTTTGTAGTAAAAATACATAGGACGAAAATGAACAATTGAACAATGCAGGGTTGGCCTCGGACTCACGAACCTATATCATTTGTATATATATTAAAATGTATAATCGTATTCGAACAAATTTATATATTATAACTTGAATTATATATTATACTTATTTAGTTTGTGTATATATTTAAAATGTTTATTATCTATATATTTGGTTATATTAATATATCTCTATATATATATGGTTAGTATTATATAAAAATATTTTTAATTCGTTATATATAAGTATTTATATAAATAATGTTATCATATTTGATATGTGATATATAAACTATTAATATGATTATAATATATGTATTAAGTATATTTTAGGTACAAAATATTTATTTGTAACGAAAATGATTGTTTTGATAATAATGATTTACTAATACTAATAATTATATTAATATTGATAATACTAATATTAATAACGATATTGTTAAAATATGTTTATAATAATAATAGTAAAACTAATAATTACGAAGAATGATATTTATACCAATATTAGTGAGAATAATAATAACTTGTATTGTTTTATAACAATAATAATAATAATCCTAAACATATTCATAATAATAATAATAGTACTAGAAATGGTATAATTACTAATATTTACAAAAAAAAAAAAACAATAATAAGTTGCATTATTTTTGTCACTAATTAATGTTTATAATAATAATTTTATTATGTTCCTAATAATGATAATAGTAATAATAGTAATAATCTTAATACCTAATAATAATAATAATAATAATACTAAGTAATTATAATAACTTTAGTAATGATAATAGTTATAACAATAATAATTAGTACTAACAATAACAATAACAATAACAATAACAATAATTATAACAATAACAATCATAATCATAATAATAACAATAATAATAGTAATAATATTAATAATACTAATAATAATAATAATAATAATAATAATAATAATAATAATAATAATAATAATAATAATAATAATAATAATAATAATAATAATAATAATAATAATAATAATAATAATAATAATAATAATGGTTACTACCTTAAAAAGCTCCAAAAAAAATATCAAACCGTCCAAGCCGGGACTCGAACCGGCGACCTCCCGCTTATACACCCAACACCTTAACCAACTACTCTATTGTGTTTTTCCTGATGTATGCTCATTTTATTTTTCTTTAACCCCTCCTCATAGTGTTCTATCTCCTTCTCCTTCTTCACTGAGCTAATCGACCAGAGACATATCAGTTAACAAAAATGAAATTTCTCTGCTTCAAAATAAATGACTAATTTATATCAAATGATTGTATTTCATGAAAACAACAAAAAATAAAAAAAAAACCTCGCGACATAATAGCTGCTGTCGCAGCTTTTTGTAATTTTTTTTTTTTGATATTTGATGTTTGAATTCATTTTAGATTGAAGTTACAAAACGAAATATGTTTCAATTCACCTTTCAAAACTTTTGGGATCGTTAATTGCAATATATTCACAACAACACCTTCAAATTTCTGCAAAAACACACTCGTTGACTTTTAAAAACCACAGTTTTGACTTGCAAATTCATCTTTGATTTCACAAATTAGGAGCTCAGATTTTTCAGGTAGATTGACTATATGATTCCTAACACTTTGGCATTTTTAGATTTTTACAAAAGACTCGATTTTGAGATTTTGATTTATAGTGTGACGAACAGAGGAAAAAAATAAAATAAAATAAACAAATGGTTTCCCTTTTCGTTTAATTCAACAGATGGTTGCAGATGTAATTGAATAATGATAACTGATATTTGATAGTGAAACTCGAGTGATTTTTCAACACACAAAGGAATTTGATTTTTGTCTCTTGAGGATAGGTCGACAGATACACACATGTAAATAGAAAAGAGATAAGGAATGGTGAAACTTTACAGCTATTGTGAACTTAGGCCTTTATTTTATAAACAAAATAATAATGATAATAATAATAATAATTGTATTAATAATAATAATAATATCATTAATATTATTAATATTAATAATATTAATAATAATAACTATGATAATAATATTGATAATAACAATAATTATATAACAAATGATTTGTATCAAGTTTTCTATATAAATATATATTTAATAATAATAACACTGATATTTATATAAATATTTATTCTAATACTAGTAATGAAAATAATAATAATAAGGCTATTAGTAAAAATAACAAATTACATGTATTAAATTCCATATCTATATATTATCTTTAATAATATAACTAATACAGATATTAATCATTAATGTTAGTAATGAAAATAATAATAACATTACTATAATATCTATATTTTAACTTGTTAATAGTATATTATAATTATGTAATATTTAATAATTATAATAACTTTCATTGATTATTTATTATTTATAATCATATAATAATTACACATCGAAATAATATATATTTATATATAAATTCATTTTGAATTACACTTATTTATTTTGTAATCTTATTTTGATTATTCAATCCTAATGTTTAAACTATATTTTCAATTTATTATATATATACATATATTTATATTTACATATACATATATATACATATTTATTTAAAACAATTGTTCGTGAATCGTCGGAAGCAGTCGAAGGTCAAATGAATTACATGTAACTAATTCAAAAAAATTTTAGACTCTACTTTACAGACTTTGCTTATCATGTCGGAAACATATAAAGATTAAAGTTTAAATTTGGTCGGAAATTCCCGGGTCATCACAATATATATCAAAGTATGATCAAAATATAATTACAACCATTTTTATTATGTTTTAAAGATTTGAGTATATTAAGTCAGCTGTCCTCGTTAGTAACCTACAACTAGTTGTCCACAGTTAGATGTACAGAAATAAATCGATATATATTATCTTGAATCAATCAACGACCCAGTGTATACACGTCTCAGGCTAAATCACAACTCAAAGTATATATATTTTTGGAATTAACCTTAACCCTGTATAGCTAACTCCAACATTACTGCATATAGAGTGTCTATGGTTGTTCTAAATAATATATATACATGGGTCGATATGATATGTCAAAACATTTGCATACGTGTCTATGGTATCCCAAGATTACATAATATATTAGAATACATGTATAATACAATATAAGTTAGCTAGGATATGATTTGTATAGATTTGTTAAACATTTCCCGTAGCTAAAAAGATCAAAAATATATCCAATCTTGTTTTACCCATAACTTCTTCATTTGAATCAAATTGCTATGGTTTCATATTGAACTCTAATTTAAGAATCCAAACAGAAAAAGTATAGGTTTATAGTCGGAAATTTAAGTTACTTGTCAATTACTAAAGAGGTAGTCATTTCTGTCGAAAGAACGACATCTTGATGACCATTTTGAAAAACATACTTTCATTTTGAGTTTAACCAAGATTTTTGGATATAGTTTCATGTTCATATGAAAAATCATTTTCCAAGAAGAACAACTTTTAAATCAAAGTTTATCATAGTTTTTAATTATCCAAACCAAAACAGCCCCCGGTTTCACTACGACGGCGTATATCCGATTTTATGGTGTTCATCGTGTTTCCATGTTTTAAATCATTAAGTTAGCATATTATATAGATATAGAACATGTGTTTAGTTGATTTTAAAAGTCAAGTTAGAAGGATTAACTTTTGTTTGCGAACAAGTTTAGAATTAACTAAACTATGTTCTAGTGATTACAAGTTTAAACCTTCGAATAAGATAGCTTTATATGTATGAATCGAATGATGTTATGAACATCATTACTACCTCAAGTTTTCTGGATAAAACTACTGGAAATGAGAAAAATGGATCTAGCTTCAAAGGATCCTTGGATGGCTTGAAAGTTCTTGAAGCAGAATCATGACACGAAAACAGTTCAAGTAAGATTTTCACTCGAAATAAGATTGTTATAGTTGTAGAAATTGAATCAAAGTTTGAATATGAATATTACCTTGAATTAGAAATATAACCTACTGTAAATAACAAAGGTTCCTTGATCTTAGATGATTACTTGGAATGGATTAGAAAGCTTGGAAGTAGACTTGCAAACTTGGAAGTATTCTTGAATTTTATGAAACTATACTTATGGAATTTATGAAGAACACTTAGAACTTGAAGATGGAACTTGAGAGAGATCAATTAGATGAAGAAAATTGAAGAATGAAAGTGTTTGTAGGTGTTTTTGGTGGTTGGTATATGGATTAGATATAAAGGATATGTAATTTTGTTTTCATGTAAATAAGTCATGAATGATTACTAATATTTTTGTAATTTTATGAGATATTTCATGCTAGTTGCCAAATGATGGTTCCCACATGTGTTAGGTGACTCACATGGGCTGCTAAGAGCTGATCATTGGAGTGTATATACCAATAGTACATACATCTAAAAGTTGTGTATTGTACGAGTACGAATACGGGTGCATACGAGTAGAATTGTTGATGAAACTGAACGAGGATGTAATTGTAAGCATTTTTGTTAAGTAGAAGTACTTTGATATGTGTCTTGAATTCTTTCAAAAGTGTAAGAATACATATCAAAACACAACATGTATATACATTCTAATAGAGTCGTTAAGTCTTCGTTAGTCGTTACATGTAAGTGTTGTTTTGAAACCTTTAAGTTAACGATCTCAATTAATGTTGTTAACCCAATGTTTATTATATCAAATGAAATGTTAAATTATTATATTATCATGATATTATGATGTATGAATATCTCTTAATATGATATATACATTAAAATATCGTTACAACGATAATCGTTACATATAAGTCTCGTTTCGTAATTCTTGAGTTAGTAGTCTTGTTTTTACATATGTAGTTCATTGTTAACACACTTAATGATATATTTAAATATCATTTTATCATGTTAAATATAGTTTATCAATATCTTAATATGATACATATATATTTAGTAGACGTTATCATAACGATAATCGTTATATATATCATTTCGAGTTTCTTAACTTAGTAATCTCATTTCTTATGTATATCACACATTGTTAATATACTTAGTGAGATACTTACTCATCATAATCTCATGTCAACCATATATATGTCTATATATACCACAACATGTAGTTTTTACAATTTTGTAACGTTCGTGAATCGCCGGTCAACTTGGATGATCAATTGTCTATATGAAACTTATTTCATTTAATCAAGTCTTAAAAAGTTTGATTGCTTAACACATTGGAAACATTTAGTCATGTAAATATCAATCTCAATTAATATATATAAACATGGAAAAGTGCGGGTCACTAGAGTACCTACCCGTTAAATAAATTTCGTCCCGAAATTTTAAGCTGTTGAAGGTGTTGACGAATCTTCTGGAAATAGATGCGGGTATTTCTTCTTCATCTGATCTTCACGCTCCCAGGTGAACTCGGGTCCTCTAAGAGCATTCCATCGAACCTTAACAATCGGTATCTTGTTTTGCTTAAGTCTCTTAACCTCACGATCCATTATTTCGACGGGTTCTTCAATGAATTGAAGTTTTTCATTGATTTGGATTTCGTCCAACGGAATAGTGAGATCTTCTTTAGCAAAACATTTCTTCAAATTCGAGACATGGAAAGTGTTATGTACAGTCGCGAGTTGTTGAGGTAGCTCCAGTTGGTAAGCTACTGGTCCGACACGATCTATAATCTTGAATGGTCCAATGTACCTTGGATTTAGTTTCCCCCATTTACCAAATCGAACAACGCCTTTCCAAGGTGAAACCTTAAACATGACCATTTCTCCAATTTCAAACTCTATATCTTTTCTTTTACTGTCCGCGTAGCTCTTTTGTCGACTCTGGGCGGTTTTCAATCTTTGTTGAATTTGGATGATTTTCTCTGTAGTTTCTTGTATTATCTCCGGACCCGTAATCTGTCTATCCCCCACTTCATTCCAACAAATCGGAGACCTGCACTTTCTACCATAAAGTGCCTCAAACGGCGCCATCTCAATACTAGAATGATAACTGTTGTTGTAACGACCCTGGAATTTCCAACGTTTATTTATTAATAATTATTATTATTAATACGTGTGATAAAACGAATGTATGTCATTACATTTACATGTTGCCATGATTGCCCGAACTTGACTTTAATTGCCCGAAACGTCTTTGTGACACCCGGAACTTACACGAATAATATTTTCACATATTATTTACATTCATGATTAGTTTTATTAATCATTTTAATTAACTAAAACTATTAGTTAGTTACTTGGGCTTTAAATTGGTTTAACTTTTGAATTATTGAACTTGGGCTTGATTAGTGTAATGGACTCATGAAATAAGACTCTTAAGCCCACCCTACATTATTAATGGACTTAGTAGCCCATGTCTTACACTTGTAAGTATTAATTTAAGATGGAACTAGTTAGTTATTACATTGGAATCTAGTTGACTCTTAATCCTCATGCAACTACATCTTTTATCCACATCTTTTGAACTTTAACATACAAGAAACCAAAAAATACTTGCCTTCCCCTTTTTTGAGCTGATGGCCGTGAGCCTAGGGTGGCTTGAAGGGCATTTTGTTTTCAAATTTTCATTACTACTTACTCACAAATCCTCTCATTCTCACACACACTCAAGTTACTTGCATTTTTCTCTCAAACCTTTTCTCTCATTTATCTCTCAATTGTAAGCAACAAGACTTCTTCTTCTCTTCTTTTTTTTTTTTTTACAAAAATCGAAATCTTAAGGTATCTATCATCATCAATTGTTGTATGATACTTGTTCATGTTTGTTACTAGATTACTTGTTGTTGTTTACTTAATATTTACTAAGAATCAAACTCTATAGTTTGATCCTTCATAACAACTTGTTCTTACAAGACATACAAGAACTAAACTTACTAGTTTATGTTCTTCACTTGTTGTTTCAAAAGATTTAGAGTTCATGTGTTACAAATCATACTCGTGAATCATGTTTGTAAACTTTAAAGTTTACATTCTTAAAGATCAAATTTTGGTTTGAATCTTTAAAGTATGAAACTCATGAACTTATTTACTTGTTTATTTAGTTACTTGCACTTTTAATTTTATGTTTGTTGGTTATTATTGGTCAAGTGTTACTAGTTAACCTTGATCTCATTAATCTTGAACTAAAGGTTAACTTTGAAAGTTCAAGAACACACAAATAAGTTTTCTTTAAAAATAACTTTGTATACGTATGCTTGATCTAGACTTTTGGGTCTTGGATCTTCAAGATCTAACTAAGAACTATGTTCTACATCTTAAGATCTTGATTAGTTAGTTTACTTTCAAGTTTGTAACTTGTTATTAGCTTTAAAGTTCATGTATGTGTTAGATCTAAGACTTTGATGTAACTTTGGTTCATCAAACTTCATACAACTCTTAAGTGAGTTGTGCTTCATGTCTTAGACTTGCACTTGGGTTATGATGGTTAAATCTTGGTCAAGATGATGTAGACACATCAATGAGTTGTACACTTGAATCTATATGCATCAAGGACGAGAACCATGATGAACATCAAGCACCAAGACCACCGGAACTCACTTAAACTTACTGTTTCTGTCCAAAACCTACTGACCTGCTGTTTCTGTAACAGACCAGTAAACCTGGGCTGTTCTAACCATGATTTTCAATTATATTTTTTCGAGTAGATAACTTTTCATATAGGACTCGTCTTAATCCGAGTTACGGTTTAGGATTTATGGCCCTCCGATCGTCACTATGTCCTTTAACGTTGTGCAGAAATTTCTGACCTACTCGCACTTAGACCATCGCCACGGTCAAACCAAGACGACTTAGCTTCTGGAATTTTTACCACACTTAAATGACTCATAGACGGAGCCATGTCCACTGGTCTCACCTTAATTCAGTAAGGGTAGAGGCCGTGGTGACTGACTGAAGTCAGCCTTTGTTGTAAACTACTTTCATAAACGAAACCTACTTTACACCTTTTGTTAAATGATGAATGATGATGACCCTTAAAACCTTAATTACATACTTTTAAACCTATTAAGATGATTTACTGACTTAGTACTATTTGCCTTAGGTTGAGGACCTTCGGACCGATTACTTGCACACCTTTTCCGAACCGACTTTACGACTACATTATCATTGTGAGTTATAGCATTCCCTTTTTACTTTAACTTATTTTGGGAACTGAGAATACATGCGGATTTTATGTTTTACATACTAGGCACGAGTACTTAAACTTATATATGTGTGGGTTATATAACGGCAGAAACATTCCCTTTAGCTCGGTAACGTTTAGTCATTGGTTTTTGAACCGGTGAACGCGAATCTTAGATATGGATCCATAGGGTTTGACATCCCCACTCGGGCTAGTAGCGCTAGCATTTAACGAGTGTTTAATACTTCGTAAACATACGTACTTGCCAAGTGTACTTTCAGGGGGTATAAACGTTAAGTTAGTTACCAAGTGCCCACGGTTAACATATACTTTATCATACTGTTTTGAAACGCTCTTCGTAGCACTGAAATCTCGTGGCCTACCTTACTTACTGTTATACTTAAACTATAGCTCACCAACCTTTGTGTTGACGTTTTTAAGCATGTTTTTCTCAGGTGCTTGAGGTTAGCTTCCGCTGTGTACTAGTCGTGCTGTAGACACCCGCTGCTTAGAGTTGCTATCGCATGAACTACTTTACCTTGCATTCAAACTTTAGTACTTTTGAACTATGACTTGTAACGACCATTGTGGTCACATACACTTATTACTTGCTTCTACTTAGTGAAGCATGCTTTTGGATTGTAAAACATTCGATGTTGGTTTAGACATCACTTTATTATTGAATGCAAACTCTTTTTGAAATCGTATATAGCACTTAACCTTGTAATGATCCTGTTGTTGATGATTCGTACACGATGGTTTTGTACGGGGCATCACAGTTGTTGTAGAAAAATTCTGCTAACGGTAGGTGTCGATCCCAAATGTTTCCGAAATCAATAACACATGCTCGTAGCATGTCTTCAAGCGTTTGTATCGTCCTTTCGCTCTGCCCATCAGTTTGTAGATGATAGGCAGTACTCATGTGTAGATGAGTCCCCAATGCTTGTTGCAACGTCTGCCAGAACCTTGAAACAAATCTACCATCCTTATCAGAGATAATAGAGACGGATATTCTATGTCTGGAGACAACCTCCTTCAAATACAATCGTGCCAACTTCTCCATTTTGTCATCTTCTCTCATTGGCAGGAAGTGTGCTAACTTGGTGAGACGATCAACTATTACCCAAATAGTATCATAACCACTTGCAGTCCTTGGCAATTTAGTAATGAAATCCATGGTAATGTTTTCCCATTTCCATTCCGGGATTTCAGGTTGTTGTAGTAGACCTGATGGTTTCTGATGTTTAGCTTTGACGTTAGAACACATCAAACATTCTTCTACATATTTAGCAATATCGGCTTTCATACCCGGCCACCAAAAGTGTTTCTTGAGATCTTTATACATCTTCCCCGCTCCGGGATGTATTGAATATCTGGTTTTATGTGCTTCTTTAAGTACCATTTCTCTCACATCTCCAAACCTTGGTACCCAAATTCTATCAGCCCTATATCGAGTTCCGTCTTCCTGAATATTAAGATGTTTCTCTGATCCTTTGGGTATCTCATTCTTCAACTTTCCGTCTTTTACAACCCCCTGTTGCGCCTCCTTTATTTGAGTAGTAAGGTTAGTATGAATAATTATATTCATAGCTTTTACCCGTATAGGTTCTCTGTCCTTTCTACTCAAAGCGTCGGCTACCACATTCGCCTTCCACGGGTGGTATCGAATCTCAAAATCATAATCATTCAACAGTTCAATCCACCTGCGTTGTCTCATATTCAGTTGCTTCTGATTAAATATATGTTGGAGACTTTTGTGGTCGGTATATATAATACTTTTGACTCCATATAAATAATGCCTCCAAGTCTTTAATGCAAAAACAACAGCACCCAATTCCAAATCGTGAGTTGTATAATTTTGCTCGTGAATCTTCAATTGTCTAGGCGCATAAGCAATCACCTTCGTTCGTTGCATTAATACACAACCGAGACCTTGCTTTTATGCGTTACAATAAATCACAAAATCATCATTCCCTTCAGGCAATGACAATATAGGTGCCGTAGTTAGCTTTTTCTTCAATAACTGAAACGCCTTCTCTTGTTCATCCTTCCATTTAAATTTCTTCCCTTTATGCGTTAATGCAGTCAAGGGTTTTGCTATTTTGGAGAAATCTTGGATGAATCTTCTGTAGTAACCAGCCAATCCTAAAAATTGACGTATATGATTCGGAGTTTTTGGGGTTTCCCACTTTTTAACGGTTTCGATCTTTGTCGGGTCCACCTGGATACCTTCTTTGTTCACTATGTGACCGAGGAATTGAACTTCTTCCAACCAAAATGCACACTTTGAAAACTTAGCGTACAGTTTTTCTTTCCTCAATACTTCTAGCACTTTTCTCAAATGTTCTTCGTGCTCTTGATCATTCTTTGAGTAAATAAGTATGTCATCGATGAAAACAATGACAAACTTGTCAAGATATGGCCCACACACTCGGTTCATAAGGTCCATGAACACAGCTGGTGCATTAGTCAATCCAAACGGCATAACCATAAACTCGTAATGACCATAACGCATCCTAAAAGCAGTTTTTGGAATATCATCCTCCTTTACTCGCATTTGATGATATCCAGAACGTAAATCGATATTCGAATAAATTGACGAGCCTTGTAGTTGATCAAATAAGTTGTCAATTCTCTGCAGTGGATAACGGTTTTTGATGGTAAGTTTATTCAACTCTCTGTAGTCAATACACAACCTAAATGTACCATCCTTCTTCTTGACAAACAAAACAGGAGCTCCCCATAGTGATGTGCTTGGTCGAATGAAACCACGTTCTAATAGTTCTTGCAGTTGGCTTTGCAGTTCTTTCATCTCGCTGGGTGCGAGTCTGTAAGGAGCACGAGCTATTGGTGCAGCTCCTGGTACAAGATCTATTTGAAATTCAACAGATCGATGTGAAGGTAGTCCTGGTAATTCTTTCGGAAATACATCAGGAAATTCTTTTGCGACGGGAACATCATTGATGGTCTTTTCTTCAGTTTGTACTTTCTCGACGTGTGCTAGAACAGCATAGCAACCTTTTCTTATTAGTTTTTGTGCCTTCAAATTACTAATAAGATGTAGCTTCGTGTTGCCCTTTTCTCCGTACACTATTAAGGGTTCTCCTTCTTCTCGTACAATGCGAATTGCATTTTTGTAACATACGATCTCTGCTTTCATCTCCTTCAGCCAGTCCATGCCAACTATTACATCAAAACTCCCTAACTCTACTGGTATCAAATCAATCTTAAATATTTCGCTACCCAGTTTAATTTCTCGATTCCGGCATATATAATCTGCTGAAATTAATTTAGCGTTTGCTAATTCGAGTAAAAATTTACTATCCAACAGCGTCAATGGACAACTTAATTTAGCACAAAAATCTCTACTCATATAGCTTCTATCCGCACCCGAATCAAATAAAACGTAAGCAGATTTATTGTCAATAAGAAACGTACCTGTAACAAGCTCCGGGTCTTCCTGTGCCTCTACCGCATTAATATTGAAAACTCTTTCACGGCCTTGTTCATTCGTGTTCGCCTGGTTCGGGAAATTTATAATAATGTGGCCCGGTTTTCCACATTTATAACAAACTACATTGGCATAACTTGCTCCGACACTACTTGCTCTGCCATTACTCGTTCCGACACCATTTGTTCCTTTCGTTCTGTTAACCCCTGATCCGTAGACCTCACACTTTGACGCACTATGACCATTTCTTTTACACTTGTTGCAAAATTTGGTGCAGAACCCCGAGTGATACTTTTCACACCTTTGGCATAGCTGCTTCTGATTATTATTGTTGTTGCGGTTGTTATTGTTGTTGGGATGATTGTTGTAGTTGTTGTTGTTGTTGTGCCATTTATTGTAGTTGCGATTGATGTTACGATTTTTGGGATAGTTGTTGTTGTTTTGGTGACTCTTATCACCGTTTTCCTCCCACTTTCTTTTGACTAGCTTCACGTTGGCCTCTTCGGCCGCCTGTTCTTTAATCCTTCCCTCAATCTGGTTCACTAGTTTGTGAGCCATTCTACATGCCTTTTGTATGGAGGCAGGCTCGTGTGAACTTATATCTTCTTGGATTCTCTCCGGTAACCCTTTCACAAACGCGTTGATCTTCTCTTCCTCATCTTCGAACGCTCTCGGACACAATAGGCACAATTCTGTGAATCGTCTTTCGTACGAAGTAATATCGAATCCCTGTGTTCGTAACCCTCTAAGTTCTGAGTTGAGCTTATTGACCTCGGTTCTGGGACGGTACTTCTCGTTCATCAAGTACTTGAATGCTAACCACGGTAGCGCGTAAGCAGCATCTTGTCCCACTTACTCTAGATAGGTATTCCACCATGTTAATGCAATACCTGTGAAGGTATGCGTAGCGTACTTTGCTTTGTTTCCTTCAGCACACTTACTTATGGCAAACACCGATTCAACTTTCTCGGTCCACCGTTTCAATCCGATTGGTCCTTCGGTCCCATCAAATTCTGAAGGTTTGCAGGCAGTGAATTCCTTGTAGGAGCATCCTACACGATTTATTGCACCGTTAGCTACATTGCTAGATTCAGAGTTATTGTTGGCATGTAGCGCGGCCTGTACTGCGGCTATGTTTGAAGCAAGAAAGGCACGAAATTCCTCTTCGCTCATATTCAAGGTGTGTTGAGTAGTCGGTGCCATTTCTTTCAAAATAGTCAAATGAAATAAGTTAATCATACAGAATATTAAGAGTAGTCAATAGTATCTCGTAGCATAATATGAACTCATTTATAAAAGCTTTTTCTTCATATTAGCATTTTATAAGTTTAAATTCGGGTACTACCTACCCGTTAAGTTCATACTTAGTAGCTAATATACAATTCAACTACTACAATTCCATATGAAAAACTGATTATAATAATATATCACATACAAATATTCTTCAAACTTACAACTTCGCTATATTACATATAACATGAAATATAGTACACTATGATACAGGACAGTTTTGAAGATAAATCTAGTTAATACGCTAGTTGTTCAGCAAAGGAAATAAAGACACGTAATTCATAAGTCCAGAAACAAGTCATGCATTCTGGTTTTACTAAGACGACTTCCCATCCTTGGTCTTGTGTAAAATAACCGTTATGACCATTGGATAGGCAGCATGTTGTAATGTCGTCAAAAGGACGAGGGTTTCGTAATGTCCAACAGCCCCGTAATAATCTAAAAACCTTATTTCTCACCCCAACTACTGAATCCGTCACTTGTGGGAAAGTTTTATTTAAAAGCTGCAATCCGATGTTCTTTTTCTCACTTTGGTAAGAAGCGAACATCACTAACCCGTAAGCATAACATGCTTCTTTATGTTGCATGTTAGAAGCTCTTTCTAATTCACGAAATCCTATGTTGGGATATGTTGAGTCAAAATAGGTTCTTAACCCGTAGCGTAAAATTGCATTTGAGTTCCCCGCATTTAACGCTTTAAAGAAAACACGGCGTAACTTAAAGTCACCCCAATGTGATATACCCCACCTATCAAAGGAAAGCCTTTTATAAACTAAGGCATTTCTGGAAAGTCTTTCAAATGTTTGACAAGTTAATTTCACCATAACTAAATGTGCTGATGAATTCTGACCGACTCTAGACAAGATTTTCTCAATCACATCCTCTGGTAGGTCTTCTAAAATATTCGGTTGTCTACCCTTAACGTCCATTTTGTTTTTATACTGTAAAATAGACAAGGATTAGATTCGTAATAACAAACAACACAAGCAATTTTTACATAGAACATAAAAGTACAAGCACACTACAATACTTTTATTACACAACATGCTCACACCCCTCTAATCTGAATCACTGGTTTCTTCTTCTTCGGACTTGGTTCTTTTTCCTAATCTTCTAGGGATATATGATGCTCCTCTAATACGAGTCGTCATTTTCCACATTGGTTTAGAAAAACCTGGTGGTTTAGAGGTTCCCGGGTTATTGTCACGATATTGAAAATATGGGTGTTGACGGTACATATAAAGTTCATCGCGGTCGGAATCAGATTTCTCTATTTTGATGCCTTTTCCCTTGTTATTTTCTTTTGCCTCATTAAATTGGGTCGGGGTAATTTCTATAACATCATCGGAATCCTCATCAGGATCCGATTCATCGAAAAATTGGTAATTTTCCCAATATTTTGCTTCCTTAGCGGAAACACCATTGACCATTATTAACTTTGGTCCATTGGTTGAGGATTTTCTTTTATTTGACCAGTTTTCTGTGGTTCCTACTATTCCCCCCTCCGGAACCTCTTCTTCTTTCGGTTCCTCTTCTTCTGGTTCCTCTTCTTCCGGTTCCTCTTCTTCCGATTCCGTTTCCTCTTCTTCCAGTTCTTCGGGAACTTGTGAATCTTGCCAATATATATTCGACTCTTCGTTATTATTAGGTGAGTCAATGGGATTTGTGCTAGAGGTAGACATCAATCACACAATATCAAACATGTTAAGAGATTAATATATCACATAATATTTACATGTTAATAATATATAGTTTCCAACAAAAATGTTAAGCAATCATTTTTAAAGAAAACACGGTCGAAGTCCAGACTCACTAATGCATCCTAACAAACTCGATAAGACATACTAATGCAAATTTTCTGGTTCTCTAAGACCAACGCTCGGATACCAACTGAAATGTCCCGTTCATATTGATTATAAACGTTCCATATTAATTGATTTCGTTGCGAGGTTTTGACCTCTATATGAGACGTTTTTCAAAGACTGCATTCATTTTTAAAACAACCATAACCTTTATTTTATCAATAAAGGTTTTAAAAACATTACGTAGATTATCAAATAATGATAATCTAAAATATATTGTTTACACATGACCATTACATAATGGTTTACAATAGAAATATATTACATAAACATATGTTTTTTGAATGCAGTTTTTACACAATATCATACAAACATGGACTCCAAATCTTGTCCTTATTTTAGTATGCAACAGCGGAAGCTCTTAGTATTCACCTGAGAATAAACATGCTTTAAACGTCAACAAAAATGTTGGTGAGTTATAGGTTTAACCTATATATATCAAATCGTAACAATAGACCACAAGATTTCATATTTCAATACACATCCCATACATAGAGATAAAAATCATTCATATGGTGAACACCTGGTAACCAACATTAACAAGATGCATATATAAGAATATCCCCATCATTCCGGGACACCCTTCGGACATGATATAAATTTCGAAGTACTAAAGCATCCGGTACTTTGGATGGGGTTTGTTAGGCCCAATAGATCTATATTTAGGATTCGCGTCAATTAGGGTGTCTGTTCCCTAATTCTTAAATTACCAGACTTAATAAAAAGGGGCATATTCGATTTCGATAATTCAACCATAGAATGTAGTTTCACGTACTTGTGTCTATTTTGCAAATCATTTATAAAACCTACATGTATTCTCATCCCAAAAATATTAGATTTTAAAAGTGGGACTATAACTCACTTTCACAGATATTTCCTTCCTCGGAAATAAGACTTGGCCACGGATCGATTCACGAACCTATACAAATATGTACATATATATCAAAGTATGATCAAAATATAATTCAACCATTTTTATTATGTTTTAAAGATTTGAGTGTAATAAGTCAGCTGTCCTCGTTAGTTACCTACAACTAGTTGTCCATAGTTAGATGTACAGAAATAAATCGATATATATTATCTTGAATCAATCCACGACCCAGTGTATACACGTCTTAGGCTAAATCACAACTCAAAGTATATACATTTTTGGAATCAACCTCAACCCTGTATAGCTAACTCCAACATTACTGCATATAGAGTGTCTATGGTTGTTCCAAATAATATATATACATGGGTCGATATGATATGTAAAAACATTTGCATACGTGTCTATGGTATCCCCAGATTACATAATATATTAGAATACATGTATAATACAATATAAGTTAGCTAGGATATGATTTGTATAGATTTGTTAAACATTTCCCGTAGCTAAAAAGATCAAAAATATCCAATCTTGTTTTACCCATAACTTCTTCATTTTAAATCCATTTTGAGTGAATCAAATTGCTATGGTTTCATATTGAACTCTAATTTAAGAATCCAAACAGAAAAAGTATAGGTTTATAGTCAGAAATTTAAGTTACATGTCAATTACTAAAGAGGTAGTCATTTCCGTCGAAAGAACAACATCTTGATGACCATTTTGAAAAACATACTTTCACTTTGAGTTTAACCAAGATTTTTGGATATAATTTCATGTTCATATGAAAAATCATTTTCCTAGAAGAACAACTTTTAAATCAAAGTTTATCATAGTTTTTAATTATCCAAACCAAAACAGCCCCCGGTTTCACTACGACGGCGTATATCCAATTTTATGGTGTTCATCGTGTTTCCAGGTTTTAAATCATTAAGTTAGCATATCATATAGATATAGAACATGTGTTTAGTTAATTTTAAAAGTCAAGTTAGAAGAATTAACTTTTATTTGCGAACAAGTTTAGAATTAACTAAACTATGTTCTAGTGATTACCAGTTTAAACCTTCGAATAAGATAGCTTTATATGTATGAATCGAATGATGTTATGAACGCCATTACTACCTCAAGTTTTCTGGATAAAACTATTGGAAATGAAAAAAATGGATCTAGCTTCAAAGGATCCTTGGATGGCTTGAAAGTTCTTGAAGCAGAATCATGACACGAAAACAGTTCAAGTAAGATTTTCACTCGAAATAAGATTGTTATAGTTGTAGAAATTGAATCAAAGTTTGAATATGAATATTACCTTGAATTAGAAATATAACCTACTGTAGATAACAAAGGTTCCTTGATCTTAGATGATTACTTGGAATGGATTAGAAAGCTTGGAAGTAGACTTGCAAACTTGGAAGTATTCTTGATTTTTATGAAACTATACTTATGGAATTTATGAAGAACACTTAGAACTTGAATATGGAACTTGAGAGAGATCAATTAGATGAAGAAAATTGAAGAATGAAAGTGTTTGTAGGTGTTTTTGGTCGTTGGTATATGGATTAGATATAAAGGATATGTAATTTTGTTTTCATGTAAATAAGTCATGAATGATTACTAATATTTTTGTAATTTTATGAGATATTTCATGCTAGTTGCCAAATGATAGTTCCCACATGTGTTAGGTGACTCACATGGGCTGCTAAGAGCTGATCATTGGAGTGTATATATCAATAGTACATACATCTAAAAGTTGTATATTGTACGAGTACGAATACGGGTGCATACGAGTAGAATTGTTGATGAAACTGAACGAGGATGTAATTATAAGCATTTTTGTTAAGTAGAAGTACTTTGATATGTGTCTTGAAGTCTTTCAAAAGTGTAAGAATACATATCAAAACACAACATGTATATACATTCTAATGAAGTCGTTAAGTCTTTGGGACTGAGAATACATGCGCTGTTTTTATAACTGTTTTATTTAAGTGTTTTTGAGATATATTTTGAACTGAGAATACATGAACTGCTTTTATAAACGTTTGACGAAATAGACACAAATATTCAAAACTACATTCTATGATATAATTATTTGGATTCAGAGGTTCGATTTCTATAAAGATTATATTATCAACCATCGGTGAGATGATTTTGCATTGCACTACGCACTAGCTACCGAAATGGTTCGATTTAGTAGTTAGTAAAGGTGAGATGATTTTGCATTGCACTACGCACTAGCTACCGTTTTAGCTACCCTCGGTGAGATGATTTCGCATTGCACTACGCGTTAGCTACCGTTGTATTGTATTGTATTCAATTTAGTAGTTAGTAACGGTGAGATGATTTTGCATTGCACTACGCACTAGCTACCGTTTTAGCTACCCTCCGTGAGATGATTTTGCATTGCAATACGCATTAGCTACCGTTGTAAAATTATATCGTATTAACTACCACGGTGAGATAATTTTGCATTGCACTACGCACTGGCTACCGTTGGTGAGTTGTTTTGAAAGGTTCCGGTGTTCTTCATATGAATGATTTTTACAGCAGTGAGCAGACCTGCACAGATTGTTTTCGAAATATGAGTATCTTGTGGTCTATTATATTATTGAAAATGATTGTTTATGATAAACTAATGAACCCACCATCCTTTTGGTTGACACTTTAAAGCATGTTTTGTGATAACCCAGAAAATTTCCCGATTAAATTTAAACTAAACTTCGACTGTTTTCGACGATTCACGAATAACCGGTTATAAAAAGATATGTAAATATATATGTGAGTATATGTACATCATTTACAATCATTATTATTATCAGTATTATAATTATTATTGTTAATAATTATCATTATCATTAATATAAATTACTAATATATTATTAATATTATTAGTATTAGTATTAATACTTAACATTAATGAAATATCATTATTATTATTATTAATATTATTAGTATTATCACTTTTACTAAAAGTGATAAGATTATTATAAATATCAGTATTATTAATACAATTTATAATATTATTATTATTATTATTAGTATTATTAAATGAGTATTATCATTATTATTAAGTAAAATTAAAATTATCATTTTTATTATAAATATTGTCATAGAAATATTATTATCATTATTTGTATTATTATCATTATTGTAATTATCATTAATAATATTATTATTTGTTATTATTAATAATAGTATTATTATTTATATAATTATTATTAGTATTATTAAAATAAATATTAATTATTAATACTGAATAAATAAATAAATAAATAAATAAATAAATAAAGGGGGATCGACATTGGTTTCATTATTTTTTTTAAAAGCAATTAGGTATCTCTGTTTTCTATTGATCATGATCAGCTTTCCAGTTTTTTTTTATATTATCTGCTTTCTATATTTTTTCTTCTCCTTGCATCGTGACTCATTGTCGATCCAAATCAACCACTACAAAACGTTATGGATTGCTACATCAAATCACAAAAAATTTACCAGATAATCTTTGGATAGCTGCCATTCGAAAAAGAAGAAACAGAACCATTTTTTTTCGCAAACCCATTAAACCTTTGATCTGATCCGAACTAAATTGAAGAAAAATAAAATTGTAGATCTCTTCTTCTTCCTATCTTGAATGTGTATGTACAATCTCAGGTTCTAACTCGATGTAACGAAGATAAATTTTCGAGTCAAAGTTTATTTTCTAAAAAGTCAACCGTATGAACATGAATCAAATTCGAGTGTTATGTGATGTTTTAGGATATGATCTCAATTGTCGAGCATTAGAAACTCGAATTGGAGTAACTTTCATGAAGAAGTCGTAAGCTAAAACATTCTAGAATTCAAAAATCAATTTAATGTTCATCATTTTTTTTCTTTCTTTCACAGCAGCTGCTGCTGCTTTCATTTTTCATTTTTTATTTTTTATTTTTTTCTCTGATAAATAAGTAATTAGGCAACAGATAGTTTCCACTTCAATTTCACATTTTAATTCAAACACGAACTCGCTATTTTGGTTATTGATGGTCCTCTGCTCGATTGGTATTGTGAAGAAGAAGATGAAACAGAAGGACGGGTTAAATATAATTAATATTGATATATAAACAGAGAAACAGAGTTGGAGTAATGGTCATGGGTGTTAGTGAGTGAGCTGGAGGTCACGGGTTCGAGCCCGGGCGATGGCGTTTATTTTTTTAAAAAGCTATTTCTTTGAGTTAGTAATTTTATTCTATTTATTAATATTATTATTATTATTATTATTATTATTATTATTATTATTATTATTATTATTATTATTATCATCATTATAAGTATTATTATTAATAATATTATCATTAATATTATTAAAAGTATTAGTAATTTTACCATTTTAGTATTATTATCATTACTATGATTATGATTATTATTATTATTATCATTAATATTTCTATGAAAATAATAAAATTTATTATTAGTTTCATTAAAACTAATACTTATATCATTTTATAATTAATAGTATTATTATTAGTATTATAATTATTATTAGTATTATAATTATCATTATAAGTATTATAATCATTATTATTATAATCATTATTATTATTTATATTATAATGAGTATTATTATTAAGTAACTACTAAAATCATTATCATAACTAACAATGACAGTAAAATTAATATTTTTACAATTTTTATTATTAATATCATTATTTTTATCACTAATAGAATTATTAACATTATTATCATTAATATTAAGATTTATCATTATCATTTTTGTTATTAGTATTATCGTTATTAATAAAGTTATTATTATTATTATTATTATTATTATTATTATTATTATTATTATTATTAGTAAATCATTATTATCAAAACTATCATTTTATTGAAAACATCATTTTTAAGAAAAATTATCATTTTTACTACCATTAAAACTATATCATTATTATTATTAACATTTAATTACTAGTATCATTATCATTATTATTATTATTATTACAAAATAATACAACTCTTTATTCATTATCATTATTAATATCATTTTATCAAATAAATACTTATATATATAATATATACAAAAGTATATATATATATATAGAAATATATAACAATTAAAATATATGTGTTAATATATATACTTGATATAGGTTTGTGAATCCGAGGTCAACTCTACATTTGTTCAATGCCGTCATGTGTATTTTTACTACAAAATACAGTATTGTGAGTTTTCATAGCTCCCTTTTTATCTATATTTTTGGGCTGAGAATACATGCACTATTTTTATAACTGTTTTACGTTTAGACACAAGTACTCAAACTTTTATCCTATATACGTGCTTTGGCATGCTAAATCCCCATCGTAATATTGTTAATTGCTGAGGTATAAGATGCAAACTTAGTTATTGTGAGTAGCGCTACTGAGAGTGACGTCTCTAGCCAGTTGACCGTTGGTCTTTGGCTATATAATAATGATTCAACGACATGAATAACAAGTGTCACGGGGTAACTTTTGTTTAGTCGCGATATTACAAACAGCAACTCTTTCGATTGATATATTTGGTATCAATCAACTTTAAACTGAAATCTTGTGGTCTAATGCTATACTGAACTATTGATTTATGATAAACTTATGAACTCACTCAACCTCGTGTTGACTTTTTAAAGCATGTTTATTCTCGGGTACTTAAATATTGCTTCCGCTGTATATCTGATGCTTTGATGATGATTGCTTACTATGCTTAGAGTCTTCATTACATATCATATCAATTAAGAACATTTAATGCTCTAAATACAATGTAATCTATTTATCTTCCGCTGCAAAACTCAATAAAATGCCTCATTTAGAGTCGTTCTCGTTTATACCACTGTGATTTGATATAATTAGTCACAAATACCCCAGACCCTATTTGGGGGTGTGACAGTTTGGTATCAGAGCAGGCTGTTGTAGAGAACCAGGATTGCATTCTATATGTGCCTTATACAATTAGGTACCTTACCAATGTAGAACTACAACTTTCCTTGACCATAGTGCCTTTAATTATTGCCTTTAATTGTTAAATGTTACACTATACCTTAGAAACTATGCTTATTAAATTCTTTAATCTTCCTTAGAATGCCAAGCCAATCTAAGAACTCTGCTCACTCTCCTAAGTACTATCCAATTCCGCCACCACATTTAAATGCGACACAATTCTCGACATTCCTTTGTTATCTATCATGGTTTTGTGTATTACATAGGTATTACATGAAATGTTAACCATGATTCTTGAAATCTCTACTATTCATATTCATTACTTTCAAATGCTTTCTCGTTATTTTTGATCATTGAATTTTCTTGACGGGTGGCGTCTACGAAACTCTAGAATGGAAGGGTTTGGATTACCGACTTAAGGATCCTATAGCTCAAGCCCCTAGACCTGAATAGGCCATCACGAATTGAAAGTCTTTAATCGAAAGATTATCTGATTACATACTTAGCAATTCTTATCTCGACACGTCATGCTGCCATTATTGCATAAATGGAGTATTGAGACATCATATCTTATCATATCTATCCCAATAGACTTTGTCTAACACTTTTCCTAAATTTCCTCCGTAACTCACGGAAATCTTTTTGCTATATATACTATTCAAGGTATATCAATCAGTATCCAACACCCATCTCATATCGGAACCATTATTTCAAACACATAATATAGATTTCTCACCTGATTCCTCAAGTTCCTCTAGCTCCGAAGATAGCGTGACGGGAGCATACCCACCGACCAATTACCGTGATTTCTTCAGAAAATGGGGATGGGTTCGCGAAATACTCACCCTATAGAGAAATGAAGAAGGTACTCCTTATCACGAGCCAAACTTACCACCAAACGTCGGAGTACTAAATCCGCTTACCGGCGAACCTGTTCGCAACACCGTTTTCACTCTTTTCGCAAGGATTTTCCGCCTTGAAGGTCGACTCGATGTAGCCCATGACAATATTCGTCCTCTACTCCCGAATTCTAACCAGATAGGGTTATTAGAAGAAGTTAGAAGACTTCGAACTAAATATCAAGAATTGACAAACCTTACGGAAGAATGGGTAGAACAAATCCATAGACTCGAGCGTAAAGTAGAAACCCTGGAGGAAACAGTGCACGATTTGGAAGCTAGGCTCACACCTACTACCTAAGTACCACAAGCAACACCAGCAACATAACCAGCACCACCAGTACCATCAGTACCACCAACATCACCAACATCACCAACACCGCAAGCATTGTAAGCACCATCAACATCACAAGCTCTGTCAGTTCCATAATCACCGATATCACCACAATTACCAAGGAATATTATTAATAATGAGTTAAGATGTATTGACTCATTCTTCCTGAAGAATTATATATGTATACCTTATATATATATATATATATATATATATATATATATATATATATATATATATATATATATATATATATATATATATATATATATATATATATATATATATATATATATATATATATATATATATATATATATATATATATATATGGTTTGGAACAATAATAAATCTTTTCGTACTAAGCTATTACGTGTGAATCTTAACTAATATGTACTACTTAGTTAATTCATATCACTAATATGCTATGATGTATACCCTTCTTTAATGACTTAACAATTGTTAATCACTGCTTCAACACAATAAACTCCATTTCATAATAAATCAAGTGTAACGACGAATGTATTGATTCATAACTTCATTAGCGAAATATTTCGCGACAATTATGAAATCTCTAAGGTTTTGGAGATTATTCATTCTCGTTTCAACAGTAAATTGAATGAGTTTAACATATTATATTAACTCATTAATTCCATGATTACATCTGAAGGAAAATATATATGTACGTATATTTTCATAAAGATTGTAATTAAAATTTTTTTTGTACAAACTGTTAATTGTGAAAATATTTTAACGGATAGGTAAAACCCGAGAAATATTTATATCTCACATTAATATGTTACATTGTATATTCTTCAATTCTGATTCAACAGTCATTAACTATACTACTTACATTCACAAGATATATGTATCCGTTCCCCAAAGAACAACCATTTTCATACAAATTCAATTACATATTTCGATTTTGACATATCAGAATTCAAGTAAAACTTTAGCAGGTATTATCCTCCTAAAGCTGAATTCAAAGAATCCAGATGATTCAGTGTCTGCTGAAATCATTAGCAATTACCCTGCTCCTTATTTATCTTAAATCCTTACAGAAGAATTTTCCTCATTATCATTTAATCTTAGAAAATTCTAAGATATTATCGTATCTTTCATTATAAATATCCTCTATATCTCTGAAGATATCTTCATAACGATTTTTGTCCGCAATTAATTATCTCTTTGCGATATCTTTATTACATCATAAAGGAAACTGTTTTAGTTTCTACATTCTGTAAAATTCAAGTTTAACTTATGAATGATTTCTGGAGAAGTGTTGGGAATTGAAGCATGAGTTAGTATAATATAATGACGTCAGGCCAACGTGATTATATTACAGTAAGTCATGCTGAGTTTCTAATGGAATGTGATAAAGGTTCACAGATCATACCCTTATCATGAACCATGTTACATAACTGTTTCATTCTATTTAACCTCTAAACATATCAAGAAAATATTTTTCTTGATGATTCGGTCTTTTCCGGATATTCTGGTAATTTGACAAATTAAATCGTGCTATTACCTTTCCTTTCTGCTTTGTATATTATGATTATTCGAAACTTCATACCTACGAATTCTGGACCATTACTTGCTTTACAAAAGCATGAAGCTTCGACATATAAGGGAAAATATAAAGCCCGATAACGACACCGAAATTACAAACCGTGTATATCAATGCGTATAGCAATATAAAGACACGGGAGAACTAAAAACACAATAAATCCAAAAGCATAGTAGAAGTAAACTGACTCTTCCGGCAACAAATGAAAAAGAAGAACGATTGATATAAAAGTCCAGACTATATCCAGAATTGGAACTGGATGAAGCATATTAACAAATCTTTTGGAAGTATGAATTGAGGAAGAAAGTATAGAAGTGGTGAAGATAATGAAACGGAAGAAGCTAATTTATAGCAAAATTCCAGACACATCAATTGAGGCAATTTACTGCATTTAATCAAAGAAAATTCTAATTTACTTAATTATCATAGAATCAAATCTTATAGATTACAAAGATTTTCTTTAAATCCCTCGAATCCCGGAAATCAACTTTAACCATATCAAAAGTTAAGGTGAACATTTAATTTTCTCATTTCAATCTTTTACAATAGCTCCATTTATACTCTTCCTATAATCGAATCATTTCATCCATATTACCCAATGTTGATAGAACTCTATTTTTCAACTTATATTTATCATTCTTGTTGTAAAGAATGGCGATTTCTATCAAATTTCATGAATATGATTTTTATGAACTCCTCTCTGTTTTGTCTACCCTAATATTGTGGCATAAACGCTCAAGGTTTAAATAAGCTCACTATTATTCATAACACATTTCTTGTGTATTGAAATGCTTGTATAGCGTCATCATCTCTTTCTGAGAAAACCTAATCAATGACACTCTTGTTAAATCCTTTAGATAACCTTCGCATTAATAATAAAATGCACTTCGTATAATTTATGAATCGTAAGATTTAAACGCTAGAAACAAAACATTATTCTATCCGTTGGAATTCACGCAAGGCCCCGAGTATACCTGGGAACGTGAAAACCAAATAAAACGAAAATATCCTGACCTGTTTACAAACAATGCCGATAGATGGCAACAACTAAATTTCGGGACGAAATTTCTATTAACAGGGGGATACTGTGATAACCCGGAAAATTTCCCGATTAAATTTAAACTAAACTTCGACTGTTTCCGACGATTCACGAATAACCGGTTATAAAAATATATGTAAATATATATGTGAGTATATGTACATCATTTACAATCATTATTATTATCAGTATTATAATTATTATTGTTAATTGTTAATAATTATCATTATCATTAATATAAATTACTAATATATTATTAATATTATTAGTATTAGTATTAATACTTAACATTAATGAAATATTATTATTATTATTATTATTATTATTATTATTATTATTATTATTATTATTATTATTATTATTATTATTATTATTATTATTAGTATTATCACTTTTACTAAAAGTGATAAGATTATTATAAATATCAGTATTATTAATACAATTTATATTATTATTATTATTATTATTATTATTATTATTATTATTAGTATTATTAAATGAGTATTATCATTATTATTAATTAAAATTAAAATTATCATTTTTATTATTAATATTGTCATAGAAATATTATTATCATTATTTGTATTTTTATCATTATTGTAATTATCATTAATAATATTATTATTTGTTATTATTAATAATAGTATTATTATTTATATAATTATTATTAGTATTATTAAAATACATATTAATTATTAATACTGAATAAATAAATAAATAAATAAATAAACGGGGATCGACATATACCTAATTTGTGATCTGGTTTCATTATTTTTTTTTAAAAGCAATTAGGTATATCTGTTTTCTATTGATCATGATCTGCTTTCCAGTTTTTTTTATATTATCTGCTTTCTATATTTTTTCTTCTCCTTGCATCGTGACTCATTGTCGATCCAAATCAACCACTACAAAATGTTATGGATTGCTACATCAAATCACAGAAAATTTACCAGATAATCTTTGGATAGCTGCCATTCGAAAAAGAAGAAAAGGAACCATTTTTTTTTCGCAAACCCATTAAACCTTTGATCTGATCCGAACCAAATTGAACAAAAATAAAATTGTAAATCTCTTCTTCTTCCTATCTTGAATGTGTATGTACAATCTCAGGTTCTAACTCGATGTAACGAAGACAAATTTTCGAGTCAAAGTTTATTTTCTAAAAAGTCAACCGTATGAACATGAATCAAATTCGAGTGTTATGTGATGTTTTTGGATATGATCTCGATTTTCGAGCATTAGAAACTCTAATTGGAGTAACTTTCATGAAGAAGTCGTAAGCTAAAACATTCTAGAATTCAAAAATCAATTTAATGTTCATCATTTTTTTTTTCTTTCTTTCACAGCAGCTGCTGCTGCTTTCATTTTTCATTTTTTTTATTTTTTTCTCTTATAAATAAGTCATTAGGCAACAGATAGTTTCCACTTCAATTTCACATTTTAATTCAAACACGAACTCGCTATTTTGGTTATTGATGGTCCTCTGCTCGATTGGTATTGTGAAGAAGAAGATGAAACAGAAGGACGGGTTAAATATAATTAATATCGATATATAAATAGAGAAACAGAGTTGGAGTAATGGTCATGGGTGTTAGTGAGTGAGCGGGAGGTTACGAGTTCGAGCCCGGGCGATGGCGTTTATTTTTTTAAAAAGCTATTTCTTTGAGGTAGTAATTTTATTCTATTTATTATTATTATTATTATTATTATTATTATTATAATAATAATAATTATTATTATTATCATTATAAGTATTATTATTAATAATATTATCATTAATATTATTAAAAGTATTACTAATTTTACCATTTTAGTATTATTATCATTATTATGATTATGATTATTATTATTATCATTAATATTTCTATGAAAATAATAAAAATTATTATTAGTTTCATTAAAACTAATACTTATATCATTTTATAATTAATAGTATTATTATTAGTATTATAATTATTATTAGTATTATAATTATCATTATAAGTATTATAATCATTATTATTATAATCATTATTATTATTTATATTATAATGAGTATTATTATTAAGTAACTACTAAAATCATTATCATAACTAACAATGATAGTAAAATTAATATTTTTACAATTTTTATTATTAATATCATTATTTTTATCACTTATAGAATTATTAACATTATTATCATTAATATTAAGATTTATCATTATCATTTTTGTTATTAGTATTATCGTTATTAATAAAGTTATTATTATTATTATTATTAGTAAATAATTATTATCAAAACTATCATTTTATTGAAAACATCATTTTTAAGAAAAATTATCATTTTTACTACCATTAAAACTATATCATTATTATTATTAACATTTAATTACTAGTATCATTATCATTATTATTATTATTACAAAATAATACAACTCTTTATTCATTATCATTATTAATATCATTTTATCAAATAAATACTTATATATAGAATATATACAAAAGTATATATATAGAAATATATAACAATTAAAATAATATATAAACTCATTCGATTACGAGTATATGTGTTAATATATATACTTGATATAGGTTTGTGAATCCGAGGTCAACTCTACATTAGTTCAATGCCGTCATGTGTATTTTTACTACAAAATACAGTATTGTGAGTTTTCATAGCTCCCTTTTTATCTATATTTTTGGGCTAAGAATACATGCACTATTTTTATAACTGTTTTACGTTTAGACACAAGTACTCAAACTTTTATGCTATATACGTGCTTTGGCATGCTAAATTCCCACCGTAATATCGTTAATTGCTGAAGTATAAGATGCAAACTTAGTTATTGTGAGTAGCGCTACTGAGAGTGACGTCTCTAGCCAGTTGACCGTTGGTCTTTGGCTACATAATAATGATTCAACGACATGAATAACAAGTGTCACGGGGTAACTTTTGTTTAGTCGCGATATTACAAACAGCAACTCTTTCGATTGATATATTTGGTATCAATCAACTTTAAACTGAAATCTTGTGGTCTAATGCTATACTGAACTATTGATTTATGATAAACTTATGAACTCACTCAACCTCGTGTTGACTTTTTAAAGCATGTTTATTCTCAGGTACTTAAATATTGCTTCCGCTGTATATCTGCTGCTTTGATGATGATTGCTTACTATGCTTGGAGTCTTCATTACATATCATATCAATTAAGAACATTTAATGCTCTAAATACAATGTAATCTATTTATCTTCCGCTGCAAAACTCAATAAAACGCCTCATTTAGAGTCGTTCTCGTTTATACAACTGTGATTTGATATAATTAGTCACAAATACCCCAGGCCCTATTTGGGGGTGTGACATGTTTATTCTCAGGTATTAAAGAAATCTTCTGTTGTGCATTAGCTCATTTTAAGAATATTAGTTGGAGTCATTCATAGCATATTTCGAAAGACGTTGCATTCGAGTTATTGAGTTCATCAAGATTATTATTAAGTCAATTATAGTTGGATGTATTATGAAAGGGTATGCATGCTGTCAACTTTCGATGTAAAGAAAGTTTGTCTTTTAAAAACGAATGCAATGTTTGTAAAATGTATCATATAGAGGTCAAATACCTCGCGATGTAATCAACTATTGGGAATAATTTATAATGTATATGAACGGGTCCTTTCAACAAGCTCCAACTCAGGCTGTCAGTTTCAGTTTGATTATTCGACGTTTATGTACACCTGTACACTTGGGTTTAGGATCTTACACATTTTTAATTAATGCATTATAATCTTCGGTCATAGCGTGTTGCCAGTTAGGGTCTTTAAACGCGTGAGAGTAAAAGGTGGGAATGGGAGAGGTGGTGGACACATGAAGATTTAGCCGTTGTACGGGTTTAGTGGTGCCACGGTGATGGGTGACCATAGGATGAGTGGAGGAAGTGTTGGTCGTGGTTAGATTTGGTGGATTTGCTGGGATATGAGGAATTTGCGGCGGTGGTAAGGGATGTGTGGCATTTTCGGGTGAGGGCGGTGTTGTGTGATCAGAGGCAGGTAGTGATGAGGGAGTGTTATTTTCATTGAAGCTACGAGAGAACGAGTTAGGTGGCGGATCTAGGAAGTCGTAGGAAGTGGTAGTGGGGGTAGGAGTAGGCGAGGGTAGGGAGGTTCCGTATGGAAACGAATTTTCATGGAAGGTAACGTGGCGTGATAATATGACTTTGTTGGTGGAGAGATCAAGGCATCGATAGCCTCGATGATTGGATGGGTATCCAAGGAAGATGCATGGAGTAGACCGGATAGAGAGTTTGTTGGTTGTGTTTAGATGAGGGTAACAGAGACAACCGAAGACACGTAGTGTAAAATAGTTTGGTGGATTTTTGTAGAGTCGTGTGTGAGGAATATCGTAGTTAATGGCGGAAGATGGAAGAAGATTTAGAAGGTAGGCGGCCATGTGTATTGCCTCTGTCCAGAAAGTCGGAGGTAGGTTTGCTTGAAATAGGAGGGTGCGGATTAGGTTATTTATGGTGCGGATCATTCTTTCAGATTTTCCATTTTGTTGAGAAGTTTGTGTGCAAGATAGTCGAAGTTGAATGCCATTCGATTGGAACAATTGGTGGAAAGGTTTGTTATCGAATTCCCCACCTTGATCACATTGGAAAGCTTCAATTTCATTGTTGAATTGTTTTTTAACCAATGCGCGAAATTGTACAGATATATTAAAGACTTCAGATTTATTGCGTAATGGAAACACCCATAAATAATGCGAATAATGATCTAGGAAAATAAAATAGTATTTAAAATCACTAAGACTTAAAACTGGAGAAGTCCATAAATCAGAATGAATAATATCAAATGTAGAAGTAGCATGCGAACTAGAACTACTGAACGGAAGTCTCACGTGTTTGCCAAGTTGGCATGCATGGCAGAACTCGGGAGGCTTCGTTTTATTACAAGCGATGTAGTTATTAGAAACAAGACGACGAAATGATTCAACGCTGGTATGTCCGAGACGTTGATGCCAGGTAGTGGAGGTAGTGAGGAGAGCATGTTGAACAGGTGTAGATGACTGAGGTGTGAAAGGGTAGAGATCTCCGGTGCTGTCACATCGGAGGAGCAGACGACGAGTCAAGTAGTCTATGACAGAAAAACCAAACTCGTCGAAACAAAAAGAAACTTTATTATCACGGGCAAAATGACGAACGGAAATAAGGTTTTTTACAATGTTAGGTGTTACAAGTACGTTAGAAAGGTAAAGTGGTCGGTGGATATTAGGCAACACGCAATGGCCAGTGTTAGTGACGGGAATGGGATTCCCATCCCCAACGGCTACCGAAGGATACATACAATAATTAAAAACACTACTTAAATTTTTAATGCTAGATGTGAGGTGAGTGGACACACCTGTGTCCATATTCCAACTCGAGTTACCGTAATGCGGAAGAGTAGTGGCATTAAATGCGTATGACATAAGTGGTTTCTGATTGTGCTGCGAAGGTGCTAAAAATGTGCTAAAAGCTGGATTGGACCCACTAAAGAACAAAGCAGGCCCACTGCGATGTTGCTCTTGTCCACTAAATAAGAAATTAGGCCTTGGTGTTCCGTTTATTTTGTACTGAGATGTAGGTCTATTATACATAGACTGGGCCAGACCAAATTGGCCCAATAGATGTTGTTGGGCTTGTATGATCTCTAGCAAATAGAGAGTAGTGATCCATATTCGATTGAAGTTCGACGTCAGTTGAATGTTATTAATAATACGAGTAACAATAAAATGTCGAAACCAAAATTACCAGTCGTTGTCTTGTCTCAACAATTAATTATGAGATGAGGATAATGTTGTATTGGAAAGAAAAATAATAAAATAAAAGGAATAAGGATGGAAACGTGTTACACAGATCGAGAGCACTTGATCTTTAATTCCTTTTTTTTCCCTTGAACTGAACTTTAATTCCTCTTTACTCTTTAGCATCCACGTGATCACTTTTGTGTCTTGTAATTTTATAAACAACGGGTCCCACAAGAAGAATTGATTGAAATATTGATGTATAGAATGGATTAAAAATAAGTATAGAGTGCTGAAGAAAAGATACGATGAGCAATTTTGTGATGCTGCAGGGGTGGCTTGGCCGACTAAGAAATTTTGGGTATTTAGGTTAAGGCTTTTGATACCATGTTAACGTGAAATATTATTGATAAATTGATGTTGCGTACAAGAATGCTAATACCAAATATAAATATATGACATCTTAGCCCTTAGGGCTAACACTAGAAACTGGGCCCTTATAGAAATGGGCTTACAAAGCATAAACATAATGATAATAATAATATCCGCTAACAGATAAGAAGTCACTCAAACTACACCTAATAGATGTAAGTCTAAGGGAACCCGGTCGAATTAAACTTGTCGCCACCAGAAAATGAAACAAACTAAACCGATGCCAAACAACATTGAAGCCCTAAAACCACCTCCAACTAAAGATATCAAAAATAACAAAATAATGACCAAAAAGGGATAAACGAACCGATCATTTCTTTTCTACCGCACACCTTAATCCCTTATCGCATGATCACATTTTCAGCAAATGTATAATCCGTCCTAATTTAATTTTTAATTTAATTACTCTATATATCTAAATGATATAGAACAAATGAATAGTAGCTCTCATAGTTTCACAAACACCCCTCAAATTTTTTATATTTTCACAATTCAATCCTGCCCTTTATAACACTTAGCTTTATAGTTTTTACAAACTTACTACATAGTTTTCACATTTTTTACTTTAACCATTACACTTTTCATTCATTATAAATCGATCTCATATTTTTTACTAACTAACAACTATTTATTATTATTATTATTATTATTATTATTATTATTATTATTATTATTATTATTATTATTATTATTAAATCAACCACATAATTTTTCACTTTATTATTGTTTAACTTTTTTTCTTATTATAAATTAACTACGTAACTCTCTCTCTCTCTCTATATATATATATATATATATATATATATATATATATATATATATATATATATATATATATATATATATATATATATATATTATTCTCTACATCTCTAAAAGACAAAGGCTTTATGAATAGTTCTTCCCCCATGCTTTAATCATTTATACGTCGTGCAAAAAAGTTGTACCCACAATGACACCACACTAAACATTGAGAACCATTAGAAACTTTAGGGCGCCAAATGTAAATTCCTAGGGTAAAAAATGTAAACTTCATAGGGGTCTAAAGTTAAAATTCAAGGGCCAAATCGTAACTTCTTTATTTTCCATAAAACTCCCCAACAAATCCACCTAAATTTTTAATCGCCTTTAAATTTTCGTACGACTTGGGATAAGCTTAACCGACATAGCCGTTAAAAACGAAATAATTTTACGAACCAAACACAACAAATTATATCCGAAACGGAGTCCCGACGCGGAGCGAGGGCTCTTCCACTAGTTGTTTATCTAAGTGGGGAGACATCCCTTTGAAATATAATAACAAAGTGTAAAATAGATCATTTGAAGTAGCCACAAATAATCCTAGCCATCCATTCAATTCCCCATCAATGATCTAAACCATTGATTGTTTCCTAATCTTGATTATGACCTCATAATCTTGGCCTTGAATTAGTTGATTACAAATATACCCTTTTAATACCATGAAATGTCGAACTGTTTTCAAATTTTAAATTAATGGCGGCCTCAAATTTCAAATTTCAATCAATTTTGGTCAACATCTATTTAAGTAAATGCGATCATTTCATAATTATACTACGTATTATTTATGGTTAGTTGAAAGTCAACTAACTATAAATAATATAATTATGAAACGGTCGCATTTCCTTAAATAGATGTTTGACCATGTGCATTTGTACCATGACTTGACACGTAAGCACAAAATTTGAAAACTGTAAATTCTTGCAAAAAAAATCGAATCCAAACCACTAAGCTATCTTTCTATGATTATATTATGTATCCGAAATTGCATATCTATCTTGAATATCTTTCTTTAGTTAATATTAAAAACACTAGAAAAAGTTCAAAAAGTGCTAAATATCTCCACATCCAAACAGCCTCACCATTTTAGGAAACCACCAAAAGACCAAACTATCTGCTACTAAAATATTCCCCTTTGTGACCTTTTTTGTCCCATACAGGTCACCTACTTAACGTGTCCCCCATCATAGCTCCGCACGTGTCCCCCATCACCAGATATTTTCTCACACGTGGCAATATCACTCTCCCCTTACGCCACGTTACCCCTTTCAAGATATTTTCGAGCAACTAACTTTTAACATACCTCCTGGACGCGTGGCTGTCTGTCACCTGATCACCTACTTTCCCAATTTTTTAACCTCCACGTGTCCATTTCCAACCATTCACAACCGCCCACGATCATGATTAAAACCAACCCAATCCAATTTAATAGTCGTCATCCACTAATGACTCGACACGTAAGCACAAGTCTTCTATTTTCAGAACAACTATATAATAGCATCTGTTATCTTCCGCGTGCAATTCTTAATTAGGGTAAACGCTACCACTGGCCTTTGTTCTGTTCACCGTACAAATTACCATCACTTAAATTTTAATTAACGTTTAATTTTCGTTATTAGGCGTTTAATTGATCAAAAACGTTGTAACGCGTTTTCAATTTCGTTCTGAGGAGTTATTGCACAAAATCCTAGAGCGAATAACATGAGTGCTAATCAGAGAGTGAAGCTGAATCCGGCCGTTAGTGGCGGGGGATCTGGTTCATGCAGTTCGCACGAATCGGATTTTTTTAACGAGAGATTGTTGTTATTGGTTATGGAATCGATGAATTGGGACGTACAAGTGCTGTGTCGGACGGCCGCCGTGTGCCGGCGGCTTCGCGCGATGGCGAAACGACTATTATGGCGAGAGCTCTGTTTATTCCGTGCGCCGAGGATAACGGAATCGTTATCTAACGGTGTACACAGTAGTCGAATGGGTGGCGGTTGGCCGGCGTTAGCGAAATTGTTGTTTTTTTGCGGTGGTTGCGAGTCGAGTCGGAATTTTGTATTAAGCCGGCCTAAACCGGGTCATTTTGTGACGGAGTCCCGGTTTTCTAAAACTTCCGGGAGGAGTTTTTTGATGAAACGGTGTCGTAATGATTTGTTATTTGTGAGTGATCCGTGTGAACATCGGTTAAGTGACAGAGAAGATGATTTAGGTGTTTTTCGAGGGGTATTTCGGGGATTTCGTGAGTCTAGGACACGTGCCTGTTTAATAGCGAGACAAGTGGCGTTAGAAGAGAGAGAAAGGTGCCCATATTGTGGGGCCCGTGTTTGGAGTATGACAACGGCTGGGTTGGTTCCGAAGAACGCGGCTAAACGGCTCGGGTCGCATGATGGGGCGCTGGAGTATTTTGTTTGTGTGAATGGTCACATGCATGGCACGTGCTGGTTAGCACCGTTGTCATCTGATGAAGGAGTCAACGGTGAAGATGATGCTGATGGGTATGAAATGGACGGTAGTGATGAGACTGGAAATAGCTCAGCCGGTGGTGGTTTTAGTGACGATTTATGTGACAATAGTAAAGGAGTCACCAATGGGTTTCGTAATAATGGTTTTAGTGGTTTTAGCACTTGATCATACAACGGTATATTTGGAAGTTGTGTTTAGAATAAAATGTTTGTCTTTTAATTTTAAAATATAAATAATAATTTAAAATAAGTAGTGCATTGTCTACTTAGTTTGAAAATGTGTAATTATTTTTACCGTATAAAATATAAATAGATAAACATTTTAAATAGAGTTAATGTTAAGAGGTTATTAAGTTTCTTTTCCATTTCTTTTCCGAGACTTGTGTTGCAATATTTGGTTGTACGGTATAATAAGTTATGGATCATGTTTATTAATTAATTAACTTTATATTAGTAAAAGCGGTGAGAAATTGTGTAGTTTTAGTTATAATTTACTGTAGTTTTGAGTTTATGTTTACATTACAAACAGCCCTTCAAGTTCACCTATATTTTCACAACGGTTACTCAAAGTTTACACTTTTTAAGGGATAACAAGTGTAAATATATAATTTAATTAAAATATAAGAAATTAATTTCACCCGAATTTATAACAGACACTATCTTCTCGCTGAGTGCGAGTTAAATTTTTCAGAGACCACCGTTTAACTCGAAAAAATCTTACGAACTCAACGGGATTAACTGTACGTGAAACGGACACTTCTCAAGAGTGGACCTTTTGATGTGTCATAAGGTCGGTTAAAGTTTGACTGTGTGAGCACGTTGTGTTGATGTGTTGTTTACATGTTTCATTTGGTAATAACATCATGAACTTTAACATCACAAAGGAATTGAAAAAGTAAATGAATTTGAAGGCACGGTCACTCACCAACTTGAAAAAAATGATTTTATAATTCATTATATGAATATAATACATATTTTTAATTTATATCAAGTAAACAAATATATTAATAATATTACAATAGAGCAAAAACTGGTTACTATTCCTCAATAGTAACCCAAGATATTTGAATCTTTAAATATATTAATTAATAATTAATTAATAATAGATCAAAAATTGGTTACTATTTCTCAATAGTAACCCAAGATAATTAAATCTTTAAATATAAAATATCATATCTAAATAACAAGTCCAATTGGACGAGCCCATTTACTTGTTTTATACATTAGATTCTGTATTGTGATTTTTGTATAACAAGTGTAAGGATCGTCTTTAAAAGTATAAATATTGTAAAATTCTTTGATCGTCATTTTATATTAATAGTTAATAAATTAATAAAAATATATACGGAGTGTTAAATAAATAACACAAATATATATTCCCATAATTTTGTTAAAAAAAAGATGTAACAATGTTACAAAAGTTAAAGCTATAAATATATTATATACTTTCATTTTTGTCCCTTTGTGGTATATACTCGAAAAATATAAATGTAGCTAATGAGCTTATTGTTTATGTGTCATCAACATATATATAAAATTTTAACATGATAAATAAGGTATTTATTAATTAAAGATGCCAATGTCATTAATTTTTTTCATTAAAACAATCATGTGCAAAGTATGTGAGGGCATTTTTGTCTTACTTTTTCTTCTCTTTTTAGTTGTGAAGGTGTCGTTCAAATCGAAAATCCACACATGCTTGACATGCGGTTTGAATTAAAGAATTTTTTTAACTTCCTTTAATTTCAGGGACTGCACGCGCAAATCAACAAACAACATGATTGTTCGTGTACTTTTTTCAATTCAAAAAATGTTAAATAATCAAGGACTGGACCATTATCAAATACTTTAGTTTTTTAGGGACTGCACACGCAAACAAACACTAAGATTGTTCGTGTACTTTTTTCAATTCAAAAAATGACGCATAACCAAGGACCAAGGACCGGACCATGCACACCCCTAGAGCCAACGACAGCAAAATAGGCGATTTGGGCGGGTTATACAAGCGTGTTGCTGATTATACAGTGAATCATTTTTGGAGTAGCTTAATGTATTACAGCTTAATCCCAAACACCCCCTTAGACCCTCGTATCACCAGGTAACAGGTTTGTAGTTTAGATATCAAAATCAGTTGGTGAACAATTTGTGTACATAAACCAGCGGATACATTTTGGCTTTACATGTCCAAATGTCTTTTTATAATTATGAGAAGTCAATCACTAAGCTGAACAAATACGTTGATTAAATTTTAAAAAAAAAAACAGAGTATCCTTGTTCGATAATTTTAGAAGTTAAATCTACCAATTTTACTAATAACAAGTAACTCGAGAATGCAATGTTATGTTCTGCTAACTATATGCAGTGCCGAAAAGCTTCACAGATCAAAGGCAGACTCGATACCTTCTACGAGATAAACGACTAATAATAAAAAACAATACTTCTATCCAAACACTATAATCAGTTAATCACGTAAACTATTGAAACGCGATCTGAAACGGTACCTAGACTGAAGATTCGATTATCATTTCAGCAGCTGCACCCATTGCATTGACCCCCGAAATTCCCAAAAGTGTCAAAGCCAATTCTTCCTCATCCCATTTCCTAAGTCCCTTACTCAAACTCTTTAAAACCGCCACGTCAACCTCACCAGCCCACTTTGGCGCACACGTCACCATCAAACTAACAAAACCCGACACGTAAGCCCGCCACGTGGCTTTATTACACCCAAGTGAAATCTTCCCGTCAAGTGCACTAGCCATAAACTCCAAATGACCCCCAAGAATCTTCGCCCGTTTACTTGATCCACAAGATACCGAGTCAACCGAGTCAACACCCCAAGCAAAAGCTCCACAAAGAACCGCAAAATACGCAAGCGCGTAACCCATTAACATCCCTATCATCCCACCCGAATCGCCTTTATTAAGTTCCGATTTGTTACCAGATATAAACCACGAGGGCAACGTTTCTTTGATTAAAGATTGTACTAAATTTAACCGACCCGTTATCCAAACTAACGACGCACCAAGTGAGGCTGCAACTTTGATACGGGCCATAGCTGTAGATAATGAAACCTCACCGTATCTCATAACGATCCCGTTCTTGGGCTTTTTCTGTTTTTCATTTGCTGACACAATATCTTTGACTGTATGCATTAACAAAGAGACGATTTCTTCAGTCATGAACATGATATCTCTAACACTACGGTGAACACGCAAGTAGAGTATTCCGGGGGCTACAGGTGATAACCCGCCCGAAAAGTGAGACCCAAACCCGTGACCCAGGAGACCACCAATACCGCCACCAGAAAAGGAAAAGGGTTGACCAATGGCAGTTGCAAAGCAAACTTTAAGAAGTTGGACCACTACATCACTGTTGTGATGGAATACGGTTCGGGATGCAGAGAAACTTAGATAGTTGGTCCAACGTTTGGCTTTTTGGACCCAAAGAGCGGAGATGATGGCCATACATGGCCAGGGGCAACCGGCACCGAGAGTTTCTAAGGCTGGGGCAGCTAGGTTTAGAACTGATTGAGAAACTTGATCAACTTTGTAGGTTATTGTCAGGCTTACTAGAGCAGCTACAGGTAAAGGAAGAGTTGGATTTGTTCCCCCTGTAAAGAAGAAATATTTAATATTTAATTGTTAACAAGCATTTAAAGACAAGCAAACAACAAGGGTAGTGTATCCGATTGGATCCGGATTGAACAGGACAGATGGGTCAGAAGTTCGCCCAACTTTCAAATTTATAATTTCATATATGATGTGTATAAAACCTCCTAAATTAATTTATCATAACAATTAGACTATTAATGGGATCATACTACCTTTGTACGCATATTTCACAAGCTAATTTGTAAGGCTTGGATTTTAGACGAAGAAGGTAAAAGCAACCCGGCCCATTCCATTCCACATATCATTTAGTCACCTCTACTGTTGTAACTAAGGTTGAGTTCGATAAAACTGAATAACTAAGGGCTCTGAATGATTCAAAGGTTCTGAATGAATCTTGTTCTGAATGACAATAACATATTTGATAACCATTTTGAATAAACACTCTAAATGATGTATGATTACCGTATTATATAAACATTTTAGATGAATAAATAAAAAATATAACTGAGAATTGTAATGTATATATATATATATATATATATATATATATATATATATATATATATATATATATATATATATATATATTAGGGTCTTAGAAGAAAATGAATGTGCTTAATGGTTAACCAACACAAATTTTTGTTTCATTTGGCACCACTTGTCATTCAAAGGTTACAAACAAACGCGACGAATGTTGAATCATTAAGAGGTAATCAAATGCACCCTAAGTCGAACTGCGGTATGGCAGTAGCGGTACAGTATCAGGTACATTTTTGGTCCAAATCAAGTTTTCGACACCTCTCGAGTGATCATTAGAAATACGAAAGGTAATTTCAATATATATATATATATATATATATATATATATATATATATATATATATATATATATATATATATATATACACACACACACACACACATATATATATACATACCCGCAGAAAGACTTGGAACATCAACTCCAGTTGCAGCAAGTATATTATTTATGTTATTTTCCACCATGGCTAAACTTGCGGCGGGACTTGGCCAATCAGTTCCATTCATAGACGCATGCTTCCACAGACCTCGTGTTGTTTCTGCTGAAAGGTAACTAACAATAGTTGCCATTGATGCAGGAAGGAAATCAGCAAGATCTTTTAGCCCTACAATAACAAACCACAAACAAAAAGTTGCTAAATCACATTCCAGAATTATAGAGACAAACATTCTGTGGAGGAAGGTGTCCACCAATTGCTCTTCAGTTTTTCTGGACACTAATAAATATGACTACTTGAGCAGCATAATTATAAGATGTTGACTTGATGTAAGCCACCTTTTTGTACCACATATGAATGTAGATAGTCATATACAAAAAACTAAAGGGGCTGTAATATATTACTTTAGCAGTTTATGGGGCTAACTAGCTCATAAGTTGCTTTCAGAGATGGCAACTTGCGTTCATTAGTTGTATATGCATGCTACTTATCCATGTATAAAGAAATAAATGATTCTGCATGTTGGTTGCTTAAGACCACACGGCTAGGCAGAGTTAAAGGGTTGGGTAATGGGCAAGCATTGGGTCTAGGTTACCTACAAAGACCTATTTCATCAGTTTCTTATATTTTGTAAATAATTATAATTATTGTGGTAAAATCTTATGGGGCTATTTCAAATTATCAAATAGAGTTCATAGACCCGTATATAAACTAGCCTATTTGAATCTTAAGGGTATAACGAAAATCATCTTTCTTTCCTTGTCTATGCAACTCAAGAACAAGGATAAAAGATGGTACTTCCTTTACTTTTCTTCCATAATTAAGAACATACAACTGAAAAATGTTTCTTTTTTCTCTAGATTTAAGAATGCGGGATTAGTTAACCTGCTCAGAAAACACTAACCTGTGGTCAATTCACGAGGAGACAATCTTCCATGGGCACAGGCGGTCAAAGCAGCATCAAGAACAAACGGGACGGCTTCCAGAATTTCCCAAGAGGGAAGTTTAAGGCTAACAGTGCAATCCTCGGGTATCGATCCAGACGAACTGCTACTTCCAGATGCAGAATGACTACCACCTCTATTCATTTTTCTAAACATCATGTTTAAAAGCGCCTCAAAAATTTGGTACACAGAAGTACCAGGTTTAAGATCAGATAACGTTGAAGCAATGCAAGCTTGATTTTGTCGGTACCAATGTGTCAACTTTGGAAAAGAATCCAAGAATACTGGTTCTGAAGATGACAAATTACTAAAAATCCCCCTTCGTTTTTTTGGATTATCAAGTGAGTTTCCGTATGATGCTAACTGGATATTGCGGGCCATTAAGAGGAACTCGGGATTTAGTTGGGATCCTACGGGAGTTACATCCCCCATCACATGTTCAAGTGGTGGTTGATTAAATCTCCATAGCTTTAGAAGCAGAGTAAATGCATTTGAGAATACAGATAGGGGACATAAGCGTTCCCCAGTTGGAAGAGTCCAAGAAACTGTGGGTGAACATGATCCAAAGACCTCACATATGGGCATCAATACACCAGCAAGATGTGGGGCCTGCAAATAACATATATAAATCACCATCAGTTCAACTCTTGCATATTTTATAATGGGTCACGAATAAATTTAACACGTGTCAAAACCAGTCAGGTTGAAAAGGGTTGACTGGTGTTGACCAAAAAAAATATGTAAAGAATTTCATTTTTTGTAAGAATATTGTGTATCAAATGATTACCTAAAGCATATTATTTTGAAGGAAAAAAAGTTGAATTACACGATAAATGATTTAGAATGTTTTATGAAGAAAAAAATTTGGTTAAGGTAACTCTATGCCTCTTTACTTTTAAAATATTCTTTTATTTAACCCATTTGAAATACAACATACACGAATCAATTCATTCATAAACAAATGGGAAACATTGCGATTGTTACGAATCCTTTATCACATGCTAACTATGATAAGCTGAAATGCTGAGCACAAAACCCACCAAAAGAAACAAAAAAAAAAAAAAAAAATGAAAACATAAAACAGACCAAAATTCACTTACCAAACCGTGCAAAGAAAAAATGTGAACGCAATCTGTAGATGATATCCCCACAAGAAGAACATTTAAAAGGGGGGCATGAACCAACAAATGGCTCTCGCTCCCAGAATAGTTCACGGGAATTGGAGGTGACAGAAGCTTAATAATGAAAAATCCAGTGTGTTCCTATAGATGTCACCCAAAGAATGAATTAGAATTGTACGAGTAAAAATTAAAAGAAACAAAACTTTATGAGTGAAATAATCACCTGTACATTCCACCCACGAGTTAGTGATGCTCCACATAGAACAGTTGCAGCTGCAATCTTCTCCTCTTCTGAGCCACTGACTGCAATTCCGTATATTTTCTCAATTTCTGCTAAGCTTACATCAAATACAAGAGCATAAACTCAGTTGCAAACCACATTATATAGTAAGAAGAAAACAACATAACTTACAAAGTGTATGATATATTGTAGTAAGGTCAAGTGAAACAAATAAAAACGAAGTTGAAAACCGCAAATAACTTTATAATCGGATAATTGAAACTATAAAGTTGAAGGTGAGATCTAAGACTCTAAGAGAATTGGAGCAATAAATCATTTTCTAGATTTATGAAATTAGAGTACCATGATACAAACATTTGTATTTGGATGAATGAGCTGAAAGTAATTAACAGCTAAGAATATCCAAATTTGAGTGCTTAACAAAATATCTTTCACAACACAGTTCACAGCAGGAAAAGAACACCATGAAAATCAGTTCCAATACACAGAATAGAACACTCACTAAAAAACAAAAACTAATTTGACCTAACTGTATCAATTTTTTGGAAAGCATAGAGTTGAAAACATAAAATAAAGATTGAAATCAAGGAATGAACATACCTTGAAGCTAAGGTGAAATCAATACTTTTGAAAGCAAGAGAAAGAGCATACCTTAAAGCTGGTGTCGAAACCAAAGTATGCATCAACTGAGCAGTCAAAGGAGACCCTTTCCTCAAAGATGACCAGCCAGGTATCTGGCCAGAAATGGTACGAGGTATTTGGTTATTATGTCCCTTTACATAGCCAGGCCATAAATATGCTGATGTGTCTAACAGGTTCCTTGCAATGCAGGCCTCAACTATCAAATGTCTCATGTTTCCGGCTGAAAAATAAATTAGTATCCACTTTAATATATGTTGTAGATTGTAGATGTAAAAGAAACGTGTTACGACCCAACATAACCAGTATAGACCCATTATAATATAAACAGATCGAAGAGTCCCACCTCTTATATTGATGCAGATACATAACAAAAAAGAATACAGATGAAACCAACTTAAATATAAGAAATCACGTACCACAAGTGGCTGGCATGTCATTAAAGTTCACGCCATCAAGGTACCCACTTCCAACTGATATACCCGAGAAAAACATAATAGCTTTTGCAGCCGCTTGATTTGCTATAGAAGTCACCGATGGTGGTGGGATCAATAAACCTTCATAATCACCCAACTGTTGTAGACTAGAAATTAAGCTTTTGCGACAGTTTCCAAGAGTCTCTTTTTCACTCCCTTGATGCATAATTTTAATATCATCTTCATCGAGCAAAGCACTTTCTTCTTCATCAATAATATTTACAACTGCAAGAGTTGTTGTACATAATAGTAGGCATAAACATGTATCAATGCGAGGTACTGGACCCTCACTAGAATCTCCTTCCTAAAATATCCATAAAAGGAAAACAAACAGTGTAACTTGTATGAGACATATAGTACAAAGTAACATGAGATGACAATTAAGAGCTCCTAATTGACAAACATAAGTTATGCAATGTAACCACATCTTCTGTTAGAAACTGACATTGATGGCTAAACAGTTGAAACTACTATCTGAATAGCATTATGAGACTTAATTAACAGGTCATATTTGTGGAATATCTTCACCAATGCAATTCAGCACACTGCCAGTTACTTCCCCGAATCTCAAAAATAAACAGCTCGTACATGGTTTACTTTTTGATCATATTAGTACTAATTTTAATATATATATATATATATATATATATATATATACATATATTTATGTATATGTATATATATACATATATATATATATATATATATATATATATATATATATATATATATATATATATATATATATATATATATATATAGGGAAAGAATCCAGGGGGAAGCTAATTTTTTGGGGGAAGGGGGAAGTAAACATTCTTTATAAGTAATGTTATCATTTCACCATTCATTTATATATTTAAGGTTGTATTTGTATACAATTTCATGATATACGTGAAAAAAATAATATTTACGAACAAAAACATATTTTTTTTTATCAAAATCTATAATAAGAATAACATATGAATGTTTTCAAAGAATAAATTCTTATATTTCCGAAAATATTACATGAATGTTATTGATTTTTTGCCCAGAAAACATTACACGTAATGAATGTTATTGATTTTGTCGAAAACGTTAACATTTTTAATGTAAAATGATATTTTTTTTATCAATGTTGAGATTTTTTCACAAAAATTTAATATTTCCGATGAATTTTCACAAGTTTTTGCTTAAAGAATAACATTATATGCATGTAATCTTTTACTTCCCCTTCCCCCCAAAAATTCACTTCCCTCTTGATTAGCCCCCTATGTAAGTATGTATGTATGTATGTGTATATATATATATATATATATATATATATATATATATATATATAGTTATCGGTGTGTGAGTGTGTTTATGTTCAATCAGAGCAACTGTGATTAGGTCACAAATATGAAGACGCTACTATGCTTTCATACCCTTTGAACAAGCCGCAAAGCTGCTAGCCATAAGCCAAGAAAAGTGTCCTGCCAGGAGGCCTGAGTAATTGCCTGATGAGCTTTCAGCAGATCTGAAATACTAATCCATTTGTTAAGATGACCTTACAAATGATATAGTATTAAGTGAAACTTAGATATTAGATTGTACCAGTAAGAGTTTCAGCTGCACTGGTAGTAGCCACTACATATCTATCCATAGTGTCTTCCAGAAATAGATCAATTGGAAGCCAATTAGCCAAACGACTAGCACCATAACTTTGTCCTGCATGAAAATGTTGTAAACATACTGTTTTACATTCTTTGGACAGTAGTACACGGTTATCAGATGTTAAGTGTAACAGGGCCTCGGGAGTAATATCTTTTGAATTTCTCAAAGCTGTTGAGTTTCCTACAAGCAGCCTCAGATGCTGCATGAAAGATCTCCAGTGTGCAGGCCTAAAAGTAACTAAATTAGCATACTATTAATTGAAATAGAGAAATATAAAATTACAGATAAAAGATTATTACTGTTTGTCATATAATCAGGTGAAGAAAAAAGCTACTAATGAATATAATTGGTGACTCCCCAAAACCCATGTTCATATATAGAAGTGGTGGCAAAATGGGCGGTTCAAGGTTGGGTAACCTTTTAAAACAAGTATATGTGTACAAGCCAGGATATGTCAAGTTGGTGTGAAACTAGATATGTCGTGACGACTATATATATCATATTTGTTTCAATGATTATCATTTTGTGAACCATATGAGGTAAGAGATTTTAAGCATAAGAAAAGAAAACAAAAAAATGTTGAGTGGGTTTTCGCTCATTCACCAAGTTTCTTTTTGTGGCAACTTCTTCTATATGATCAGGTTGACCCGTTAGTGATAAACCATAACCCCATTGACCCATTCATAAGTAAAATATGTTCAACTTGCCACTAATACAATAAGATACAGACTAAGAGTTTTAGCTTTATTTCCTTACATATTCCGACTTGCCAACTGCAGAATTTTAGAAGTTACTTTATTACGAAAAATTTCTCCAACGATTTCAATGGCCATTGTGGAATTCATTTTGTTCAGTCCTTGGCGAAAATCAATTTTCTGTTCTCCAAAATTATTATGATCATCGATGTCCATCTCCATTGATTTAATTGGCCATTTGGATTTCTTTTCAGGTACAAGTTCCAGCAAGTTTTCATCATCGAGTGAAGCATCAACTAGCTCCCATACTACTGAAAATAGAAATTCAACTAAAACAAGCCCAGGTTCACTAGATTGAAGACCAAATATCTGGTTGAGGTGAAGAACATCATCTATTGATTTCATGATCCTGCAATATCATATAAGCAAATTTCACTACCCATTTAGTAATATACAAGTTTTCTTAATAACCTTATGTTTAATAAATATATTGAAACTACATGGACCCGGGACCCCCTACATAGGTATGTGGCAATCAAGATTGTGTGAAGAATAAGTGATTAAATATGTCAAACTCAATAAGTACCCAAAAGATTTTATAGAAGAAATGTTTATGCAAGTAGTTAGTAGTTTCAAATTAAATGAAGAGACGTATTCCTTTGTAACTTTATTCTAAAACATATGTTCTTCCAAACGAAATGGAAACAAGAAGCTTACGTCGGATAATTTGGACCATGAATTTCAGAAACCAATGGAGAGATGTGTCTTTTAAGTAGCTCCAGATAAAGTCTGTAGGCAGCAGGTTGAGTTCTTCGACTTAGGATTACTCTATGAAAAAGAAAAACTATTAAATCAAACAATAATGATAACATAACAATAAAGATTTAATACAAATTAGACTGCACACAAACATATTCCACGTACTTACAAACCTACACCTCTTGGCAGGTACCTAGCCACTTCTCACCAATCTTAAAAGCAAACGATACTTTAGGATGCGTTTAGATGTATTTTTGGAAAAAAGAAATTAACTTGCTACTGCTTAAGCAAACATTTGCCTCACTTTTTATGGCTTAGGATCAATTTCAGACTCATTAGAGCTTAACTGAATATATAAAAAAGACGGATAAGGTTTTCCCTGTTCAAACAACCCGGGGAGGGCGAGTATTTTTACTCAGATGTACGCGTCGTAACCGGGTTATCCGGTGACCTTTGCAGACCCTTATCCAAGCCACCCCAAGATATGTTGCTGGTGAGGTTTGAACATGAGACCTCTTGTAACGTTATCAAGACTTTAACCACTAGGTTATCTTGGGATGGTTATAAGTGACTATTAAAAAATAAAGTGAAATCACTTCTATGTTCTTAAATTTATACAGAGTAATCTGATATTGCCAAACACCAACTCTCTTCATGATGAACTATTAAAATTTTAATCCACAAAAACACGCCTGAACACTATATCATCAACCACATTTTACAATAGCTGATTATTTATTAGCAAATCACACCGACTAATCATATATCTAAAGACACCCTTCACTAAACTTTCTCCTATTATTCAGAATTTGAGGCATTTTGGTAAACAATCCAAAGTATGTTCACAGTAGAACTGACGAGTACATTTCAAAATTCTATCTGTTTCTCCTTCTATGACACTCAAACAAAATCACGAAATTACAAACAGACTGAATCTCCACTACACTCATTCTAATCAAGTTCTAACATTGTATGATAATAACAATATTATAATATGCGAATATAAAAACAGTACTAACCACTAATTACTACAAAAGCATTCAAAGCATGCAAAGTAAGTTCATACAAAGTACCAACTAGTCAACACATAAACCAGATCACAAACAGTCTGAATGGCAATATGAATAAAAAATTAACCAGAGTACACTCATACTAGTTCCATCTACTGAATTACAAACTTCAACTAACCACAATTAATTATCTCTCACTCACTCACTCATAGTGCACTTGAATTAAAACAGACTAAATCACCCTAAAATTCATGAGCTAAATATTATATGATCATATTTTAAACGCCATATACACATCATATACATACACATATCTTTATTCTATATTCTTCTGAATATTGTAATAATCAACGGAAACCTGTTAGAAAGAAGTGCGAGAACGAGCATTGGAGGAACGATTCGTATAGTGAGCGCTTTCTCTAGAAACTTCCAAACAATCGGAACATTATTAGACCAGCAGATATGAGAAACGAGTAATTCAGCGAGTTTAGTTGACGGTACGGATACACCTGATGATAAGAGCGTAGTAGATAGCTCAACCGCCCACATCAATGGATCGGAGTTCTTAATTTGAGCTGATTTTGTCATTTCCATTACTTCGTTCCACAAATTCGCGTTCGCCGGTGGTACGGAAACCGCCATGGTTGTGTTAGGTGCTAAACCTAGGGTTTAGTTTTTAATTTTATTTTTGTTAATGTACGGAAAGCTTAAAGGGGATTGGTTTTGAGTTTTTGATACAGTCAGTCAAACTGAATTATGAGTAAACAGCGTGATGAAGTAGCTTTCCGGTGGCGGTGATTTCCGGGAGGCGACCGTTGTTGAATTTTCTTTGTAAATTCACGGTCCTTGTTTATAAATTTTACGAGTGAAAATCACATAAATAGACGGTACACGTTTTTATTGAATACCATTCGTATTTCAGTCTACTATCTACTAATCTCATTATTTTGTGTGTTTTGCAAACCTTATTATATTTATGTATCGGGGCTCGAAGACGTTTTTATTGTAAACTATTTGTTTTTTCAAAAGATAAATAAAATAATGTCTTATGTTGTTTACAATCTAGCACACTTAAAAATGTGCTTCTAAGTGCTGCAGATAAGATTAAGTTATTTTGCAAACATAAAAACAGACAGTCTTCACTATTCAGCATACAGACCTTTAGACCACATATTATTTACATACATGATCCGCATATCTTCAGACAAAAATATCTTAAAAAACAAACAATACATAACTGTCAATTATAGTTTGTTGCTTCTTTAATTAGTATGGTCGACTACAAAAGATCACCATATCTCATAGGTGGTTCGGCTCGTCTATTATTTTCTGGTTGTTTGTTGTGTGATGTTAGTGATTAGGTTGCTCTGGTTCATTGATTTCCATGCTTTTATGTGTTGGTTTTGTAATTGTTCTTTTGATTGGTCCTTTCATCTGTAATGAAAATTCTCGGGTTTTTGTTTTTGTCAAAAGTATATATATATATATATATATATATATATATATATATATACATATAGTGGTGGGATAAAGAGGGAAGTAACCAATCGGGGGGAAGGAAAAAAAAAATTCGTTTTTTGAAAAAACTTTGTTCACGAACATTATAGATTGGATGAAAATATGAACATTTAATAAAGACACTTTGTGATAAATGTTTTTATTTTGGCGGAAAAACGCTCGAAGAAGTAATATATAACAATTATCGTGTTTTTCGATCGTATGTTGAGGTTTTAGATATTAGGGTTTACATATTAGGGTTTAGATATTAGGGTTTATAGGGTTTAGATATTAGGGTTTAGAAATTTAGGGTTTAGGGTTTAGATTTAGGATTTAGATTGAGTTTTTAACACGAACGATTTAGAGTTTAGGGTTTATGGTTTAGGGTTTAGGGTTGGGTGTTTTGGGTTTATGGAATAAACCCAAAACACCAAACCCTAAACCCTAAACTCTAAATCGAGCTAAATTTTACTTCACAAAACATGAAGAAAAAAAACGTTAACATTCTTCACGAACAATATTATCTTGAATGTTATTTTTGTCGATCGTTTTCCCGCCAAAATAATAACATTCATCACGAAGTGTCTTTTCTAAATTTTAATATTTTCATCCAATCTATAATGTTCGTGAACAAAGTTTTTTCAAAAAACGAAAAAAAAAAAATTTGCTTCCCCCACTTCCCCCGATTGGTTACCTCCCCATTGATCTTGCTCTATATATATATATATATATATATATATATATATATATATATATATATATATATATATATATATATATATATATATATATATATATATATATATATATATATATATATATGAAATTCAAAAATACAATTTGTCAGTCATTAAACCCGGCAAATTTTTTATTTCTATGTTAGGAGATTTTTGAAATTTTGTTTACGAAACATATATGGATGCATTCAAACCTGTAATACAAAAAATTTGTCGAGTTTGCCGTGATATAATTCTATTAACGATTTTGTTCTTCTTTGGGAACGTGCGATTTTTTATTTTTTATTTTTTTAGGTAGAGTAATAATTTAGCGATTGTGTGTTAACGGGACAAAAGTGACCTTTAATTGGGTTAAAAAGACCGTTTGTTTATAATTTGCGTTTAAGCTGTTTTTTTATTCCCCTTATAACATGTGAAAAAAATATTGCTACCATTGAACCAAGACAACTATAAAACATTTTTTTTTTCTATAAATCATTTCATTTCTTTTCTAATTTATTTATTTTTCTTCATTTCCTTAATTTTTGAGAAAATTGTTTGAAAATGCATTGAACTTTCACCAAATTCTTATTATATGTATTCAACTTTTAGATCTCACATTGTATTGTATGCATTAAACTATTTAAATTGTCATATTTTATGTATTTTACCTGTTATAACAGGTAAACTTCAGGTCATCTTAATTTCAAAGTTACATCATTGGTCCCTCATTTGTATCAAATTTCATGTAATAAGTTTTAATAATATTATTAATATTGAATGTAATAATGTAACAACTATACTTGTAATTACATATAATATACAATATTATATTATGTGATAACCTTTATTTAATATTTATATATTACTACTAATTATAAATTAGATACGTATTTATATATATACATTCATTTTAATTACACTTATTTATTTTGTATATTATTTTTACATAGTTAATTCTAATGATTTAATTGTAGTTTATTATCTCAGTTTATTATACATACCATTATTTATATTTACATATATACATATATATCCATACATATTAGTTTACACCAATTGTTCGTGAATCGTCGGTAATGGTCGAAGGTCAATTGAATATATGCAACAGTTTCAAAATTATCAAGACTCAACATTAGAGACTTTGCTTATCACGCCGGAAACATATAAAGATCAAGTTTAAATTTGGTCGGAAATTTTCGGGTCGTCACAATATCATTATTCTTTGGACAGCTGTTAAGATCATCCAGGAGACTTAACCACTCACGCGTTCATCTCCTATGCATATGGAGTATTAATATAATGTACTACTAAAAATAAATAAATTAGTTGACTTCCAAACAATTAGTATATACTCCGTACAATTTTATGCAAGACCCATAAGATTTTCCTAAAAGAGTTTCGAACTTTGAAACGTTATGAGTATAAGTTATAACACAGCTACACAATCCATTTGATTTTTACACAAAAAAGATATATGACACTGTATATAAACTATACAGTCTACAATCAAGACCATACTCTACAAAACCTGTTATTACACACAAATATAACTATTCAATGCAAGGCACATGAAACTTTTTTACAAATGTATTTACCTAGGATCGTATTTGGATTCGTTTGTCATTGTTAAAGGCAATTGGGGTGGGCATGATGGCGACTTATTTATTATTAATGTGTACGGGTCTCGTGATTTGGCTAACAGGGAAAGATTGTGGGTTAGTTTGATGGAGTGAAAAAGTCAACACACTGGAGCTTATGTCGTGTTGGGTGACTTTAACGAAGTCCGTTCGAAGTAAGATAGACTCGGTTCGGTTTTTAACAGTCACGTCGCCGCTATCTTTAATACTTTTATTTATGATGCAGGTTTACACGATCTCCCGTGTGACACCGCTAATTTTTTTTTTATATACGTGGCAGAAGCATAATATTAATTCAATACGATATCCACATTAACTATTGTTAATACAACCTGGGTCACGTGTCATTACAAAATACTTGTTTATACAGAGAAGGCATATTTACAAAAAGATTATTGTTTTCATAGAGCAAGACAACATCAGAGTTGACTCCTGTCAAACATAACATCTTCATGCCCGTCTTCTCCCCAAAATCATAATCTACAAAAGCTAATAACCTGCAGGGAGGAGATGGAGGGGAATTAGCACGAAGCTAAGTGAGTACGACTAACTACAGGTCATAGCATACATAAGTGTTATACTAATCATGTCACAATAGTCTAACACACAATCATCACCCAAGTGCCGTCTATAGAGACTCTGGGGGCTCGGCCAAACCATTAACCACCAGCTGATCGGACTGGGGCTTACCAGAAGTTCCTCCACCACCGTATGTATATACATAATCCACACGCGACGGACGCGTCATTCACATATATATACACCACGGCTGTCTAGGCTACCACAGAGGAACCCAACCCGCAGGTTGATCTCTCCTACCGAGGCTACCACACAATAGGGACGCACTGGGCTCCAGCAGACAAGCATCAACTAACATGCAGTCATCACAAGAACTAACTAACCACAACAATAAGTATATCTAACAAGCATGGCAATCATAATATAACATGCTTCTATATACTATAATCTCCGGTTAGTCACACTCACCGATTACCAGCAAACGAGAAGGTATTCAGCTACCTAATCACTGAACCTTCTCTTTCTCCTTTTCTCCTGAGAAAACATATACACAAGTTAGTTTCTGTCCGTTAACACGAAATAACACAATATAAAAATTCTTGTCAGAAAAACTGTCCGCTAAAATTTTTCTCCTTAACACTTATTGACTTTCAAAATTTACATCAAAAACATCAAAATACAAACGGGCAGCATAACGACTAAAAATCAACACTTGGTAAAATATTCACTGCCCAAGACACTCGGTCGACTGTCAGAGACAGTCGGCCAACTGTATACACTCACTCGGCCGAGTGTCTAGTCACTCGGTCGATGGTCTCTCGCAGACACACTCGGCCGTGGGTCATACACACTCGATCGATGGTCGAGTTAGTCGGTCGAGTGTCAGGAGACACTCGGCCGACCGTGTTCATCTGCAGAAGCTGAAGACAAAGTGACGGGTTTCACCCAAAATCGACCAATTCTTGCTCTAGAGCTCGCTTATGACCTCAAAACTGGCCAAATCGAAGACACTATACATTAAGAAACATAAACCCACAAGATTTGGACTCAAACAACATCAAATTTAACCACTTTGACCCAAATTACTCACTTTGTAAAAACTAACACAAAAACTCAATTTTCTCAAAGATTAAAGCATGAAAACTTGTGATTCTTACCTTGATAGAATCAGTAAATCACAAGGAACACGAAAATGTAAATGATTTGAGCTCTAAAACAAGAATCAAGGATTAGGGTTTGGTAGGTGAGGGAGATGAAGAACGGGTGTGTTTGGGAATTTTCTGGAAGAATGCAGAAATGAGCTGCACTAGTCATGTTAAGTGGGTTAAAATCCCACACTGTGTGACACACGGGTAATTATCAGTTATCTGATATCTTTCGTACATCATTTGGCAACCCAAACGAAGTCCAAATTAAATAAACAAACCTGTTCTGTGACCCTTGTCACAAACTGGTCCTAACCACATCATTAAATAATAATAAATATTAAATAAAAATAAAAGCATATAATAACACAATACTAACTTAAGGGCACTTTAGTAATCTTACATCTAGGCCCGATTGAGGATGTTACATCCCGCTTAGTGGAAGACAATATACTTGGATGAACAAGTCAGGATCTATAATGAGTCATTTAGACAGGGTTCTGGTCACTCCGGACATACTTGACACGATTCTCTATGGGCAAAGGTGGTTTTAAGTATTCATGATAATAATGCAGGTGTGGATCCAAATTGCCGAGTTGTTGGAGGTGCTTGGGCAGGAATTTCTAAGGCTATGGTTCAGATGAATCATAAGAACATTATCCCGTTACACATATTTCGTCGTAAGCTTGGAGAGGGTAACAATATTTGATTTTGGAAATACGTGTGGATTGGCAATTTGCTCTATCATATTGGTGAAGATGGTAATTTTTTGGTTAAGAATCTATATACTGATGGTGGGTGGTGCTGGAAATGGAAGAGATCGGTTCTTTCAAGTAGGCAAGCTAGCGAGCTGGAGGAATTAAAGATTCTATTGCAACATGTAAAATGCTCGGATGGTGAGGATTCATGGTCATTTGACATTGCTCCAGGTGCTATTTTTTCTGTTAAGGCTTCACGTGAATTTATTGATGATATGATTCTTCCATCTCGACAAGTGAATTTTTCGTGATCGAGTATTATCCCGCGTAAAGTTAAAATATTTTTATGGAGACTCGCGGCTGATAGATTACCGACTAGATTAAATTTTTTGATGAAGGGATTGGAAATAAATTCGATCGGGTGTCCCGTTTGTGGTTTTAATGTCGAGTCAGCTGATCATGTGTTTTTTTCCTGCTCGATTGCGAATCAGATTTGGTCCAAGCTTCATATTTGGACGGCGTGCAGTATGCCTAGATTCACATCCTTGAATGAATGGTTTATGTGGTTTGAAGGTAAGTCAGCCTCTCGGGATAGGAAGAATAAAATCACTTCGATTGTCGCGGTGATGCTATGGAGTTTGTGGCGTTTTCGTAACGAGTTTTTTTTAGTGGTTCTCGTCGGAAGAGAGATTGTCTATTCGATAATATCTGTAACTTTTCATATTATTCGATTAAGTATAGGGGCAAATTTAAAGCCACACTATGTGGCTTATTGATCCTTTGTAATGGTTGTATTTTTTCTTGTTTTGTTCTAGCTTCTTGCTAGCGGGTGTTTTCTAATAAAATTTCAATGTTCGAAAAAATACTTTATAACAATTAACAGAAGCCCAGTAATATTTGCACTATAAAAAGTTACTCGTAATACATATACATAAAAAAATACATATACATAAACAACAATAAACAAGAATATCACGTTTATAATATTACTATTTTGATTTTGGCAAGAATTCAACAACCGACAACTCCAAAATTAACCCAAAAAAAATTCAAAATCACAAGAATGCACCTGCAAAATTAACCCAAAAAAAAAACAATCAATTTAGACTAAATTGCAACAAGAAGAAGATAACAGATGAGATCGATGGAAAGTGACGAACTTACAGAAATGATTACAAAAATTGAATGGTGAATTTTGTGTTCTTAAGGAAATTATATGGATTTTACTTTTAATGGAATTTTTTAAAACGAGGAGAAATGGGTTAGGGTTTTGTGATGACCCGAAAATTTTTGACCAAATTTAAACTTAATCTTATATGATTTCGATACGATAAGCAAAGTCTGTTAAACTGAATCTCAAAATTCTTGAACTATTCAATTACCTTTCGTTTATTCACGATGATGCATGAATAATTATATGTAAATAGATACATATACTATAACTTGAAAACGTAACTAAGTGTTGGGTATATGATACTGTGCATTAATCTTATTTGATTGATTACCTGATTGATATATTTAACTACGGAGTTAAAAGATTATGCCAAACGATTCAAGTAAAAGACATTTACTGAGTCTCTTAAGGATTATGATATCATTACGGGTCTCTATTGAGAGGTCCACGTTGAATTGAGAAATCATTCATTTTTAACGGTATTCGGAACAAATGATAAAGTGTTTGTTTAAATAACGTAACTTGGACACATACAATAATAAGGAATATTAACTGTTGGAATTAGATATATGAACAACCTGTGTTATGTATTTTAAAAACGTGTTTATTAAATATTGAATATATATATTTAAATATAATATTAACTTGGTCATAAAACAATCTGTTATTATATATATAATAACAAATAACGAGACGATGATTTATAGAAGTAAATGACCAAAATACTCGAAAGTTTAAGATATACTTTGAGTGGTATAGTTTAGGAATAATTTAAGACTATATTTTGACAAACGAGTCGCGAAACGTAATGTACAAGTTTTCTCAACGTACGAAGAGACACTCGAAAAACCGGAACCGGGACATAAGTCAAGTGATGACGTACGACTTATCGGAACAAAAATTACAAGTCAACTATGCATGTGAATTTAATATAATATATAATTAATTATTTAAATTAAATATATTATATATATTATATTAAATTATGTCGACAAACAAAATTACAAAAAATATGTGAGCTGGATCTGACGGCCATGCGATCACATGGCAAATAGGCATAAAACCCATGCAATCGCATGGGCATCAGAATCAGGCCACACCTATAAAAGCCGGAGCATTTTGGTCTCTGTCTTACACACATACATATCATACTCCATATTTATATTATTATTATTATTATTATTATTATTATTATTATTATTATTATTATTATTATTATTATTATTATTATTATTATTATTATTATTATTATTAAGATTAATATTATTATTAATCTTATTATTATTAATATTATTAATTAGTATTATACATAAAATACTACGACGAGGTTATGAGTGTGTCACTTTCAAAATGGTTTTAAGAGCGGGATAGAGCTAAGGAAATTATGGGTTATTGCCAAAGAGGTTATGGGTAATGTTCGAGGGTATATTTATGAATCAAATCTAGTGTTTATCATCTCTGTTGCGTCTACGTACTTTTCTACAATATTGAATCTCAATATTAATACGTAAGCATTTATATTTTATATTTTATAAATTAATAGTGTATACATACTAGTGCTCGAGTGTATATATTTATACATTATTGTACGCTAAATTTTGTCGTTAAACAGTTATGATGAATCACGAAGTAAATACATATATTACCGATAAAAGGTATATGATATGCATGTTTTTGGAAAGCTGGCGAAAAATCAATAACTTTTCATTTAGAAATCGCGTAATTTCGGTGAACGAATTAAAAGATATGATCAACTGAATTATGATTGACATTGATTGAAATTGCTTTTGAAACTTGTTTGTAAGAATGATAAATTGGATTTTTGAATATTACCAGGCAAGTAAATGAATCCATATATAAGGCACGTCTCGTTTTGTTGAATTATTGTCAAAATTGACTTTTTGAAACGACTTTGGATAACTTTTGTATGTCGATCTCGAGCATTAGGATTATTATACACTATGACCTGACCTAGCTTGATAGACATTTATTGACCAACATATGTTCTCTAGGTTGAGATCTACAGTTATTTGGTAATCCTAGTTTCGATCACATTTTGGTGAGGCGACTTTATATGCTGCTAAGGTGAGTTTCATTTTCTCCCTTTTTAATTGCTTTTGCAATCTATATTTTTGGGCTGAGAATACATGAACTTTATTTCAAACGCAATGGATACAAGTACATACTAAATTCTACACTGAGTTTAAACCGAAAATCCCTTAGCTTTGGTAGCTAGTAACTGCCGGTTATAAGAACTGGTGGGCGCGAGTAGTAGTATATGGATCCATAGGGCTTGATATCCCCGTCTGAGCTAGAGCACTAGCCTTTTAACGGACGTATGCTATTTGAGATGCGTACACGTTGGTTTACGTGTATTATTAAGATGATTATACAAAGGGTACAAATTATATATACGTTAAGTTTAGTTACCAGGGTGCTCAATTTCGTAGAATATTTTGATAAACGTTTCTGGATGAAACAACTGAAATCTTGTTATCCACTTTTATATGCAGATTATGCGAAACACTAAAACTATGAACTCACCAACCTTTGTGTTGACACTTGTTAGCATGTTTATTCTCAGGTTCCCTAGAAGTCTTCCGCTGCTTGCTTATATGATAGACAAGCTATGTGCATGGAGTCTTACATGGCATATTTTTCAAGAAAACGTTGCATTCACCAATTCATCACCATGTACCTTATTTAGACTGCATTGTCAACGGAAGTACTGTTGTAAACTATTATATAAGGTGATTGTTTATATGTAGAAATCATCAGATGTCGAAAACCTTTGATTTAATATTCATTTATGGTGTGCCTTTTCAAAAGAATGCAATGTTTATAAAACGTATCATATAGAGGTCAAATACCTCGCAATGAAATCAATGAATGACGTATTCGGCCAAATGGATTTGGAGCGATCGTCACAGTTGGTATCAGAGCATTGGTCCTAGCGAACCAGGTCTTACATGAATGTGTCTAACTGATAGTTGTTAAGATGCATTAGTAAGTCTGGACTTCGACCGTGTCTGCATGTTAAAAGTTTTGCTTATCATTTTTTGTCGAAAATTACATGCTTATCATTCTTAAGTCTAGACACGTTTTACTGCATTGATTGCATAAATAGTGTATAGACAAAAATTCATATCTTAGCGTATCTGTTACTGTAAACTTTTCCTGACATCTTCCGAAAATTTCTCCGTGATTTATGGAATTTGGTATTATATATACATATGTAAATTATGTATTGAAGAATACCAAACTAAATTCTATAATCTATTTCATATCAAAAATCATCTATCTAATTATACAAGATGGATCCCGTATCTAGTTCAAATTCCTTAAATTCCGACAGCTATTCCGATATGGATATTCTCCTGAACTCTGAAGAAAGTGTAACTGGAATGGATCAACCAACTAGCCATCATCTATTCTGGATGAATTGGGGATGGGTTCGTAGCCTACTTAATTATTGGAGACAAGAAGAAGGTGATCCCTTCCATCCACCACATTGCCCTCTTGGCGAAGATCCTGAAGCACTTACCGGCGAACCTGTTCGTAATACCATTTTCTCTCTCATTTCCAGAGTATCTAGTCATGATTATATACTATCTCACATTCTAAATCTTATTCGTCTGCTCGTTCGAATCGACAATCATCCCGATGTAGTAGAAGAAGTCAACGAGCTTCGCGCTCGGGTAGTGGCTTTGGAGAATATGGTGCAAAGGTTACAAGCACCAGCAGCATCACCGGCATCAACAGTACCACCGACAACAACACCAACAGTACCATTACCACCACCAACAACATCCGCATCGAAAACCTCAACTTCACAATCTGTTCCACGAGCATCAATGTCATACGCACCGTAGTTACCAAGAAATACCAGCAACAATAACCGATGAAGTATTAACTCATTTCCCCTGAAGAAATTTTATGTATATTTAATATATATGAATTTTGAAATCAAAATAAATCTTTTCGTACCAAGTTATTACATGTGAATCTTAACTGGTAGGTACTACTCGGTTAATTCATATTACTAATATGCTATGATGTACATACTTCGTTAATGACTTAACCATCGTTAACTACAATCTCTGTTTCCAACTCAATGAATTCCATTTCATAATAAACTAAGTATATTATTCAATTATATGGTTGATTTTATACTTTCATCTTCGATGTATTCGAAACTTTCTAGAAAACATCATTCGTACCTTGCGAAGTTAGCAAGAGTTCCATGAGCACCAACATGATTCACTGAGAAAATATCAATAAAACTGAGTATTGATTACATTAGTGAAATACTCCGTAAAGATTATTAAATCTTTAATGTTTTATTCATTTCTAATTCAAGTCAAAAATCTAATGAGCTTAATATGATATTAACTCATCAAATCTGTATTACATCTGAAGAAAATATACATACATATATTTTCATAAAGACGGTAATAAAAATTCTTTTGTACAAAATATTACTTGTGAAATCTTTAACGGGTAGGTAATTCCCGGGAAATATTTAAGTTCACAATTAATATGTTACACTGTACATTCTTCAACTTTGATTCAAAAATTATTAACTATGCTCACGGCGATATACAATCATTTCCATACAAATTCAATTACATATTCTGATATTGACGGATCAGAATCCAAGTCAAGATTTAACGGGTGACATCATTCTTAGATCTCTACATATTTCAAAGCTATACTTTGACTTCAAAAATGTGAAAGATCCTTTAGCATTGTTATTACTGAAAATAACCTTGCAATTCCTTTCCAAAAGTATCCAGTATTATCAACCGTTCAACCAGTCAACGACGACCTTTCAGACTTGTAACTTTGGCATATACGTTTTTGTTACTGGGGAACCTTTCATGTTCCACCACATTAGCAGTAAATTTATCAACAACTTCATTGATCTTTGACCTTCCGAAAAATCCTTATACTCATTGAAACCGTATCATGTACTCATCCACATCTTGTAACGGCAATTGCCATACCAACTATCAGGAATTAGCAATCAGTATTTTGAAATCTTGTAGCACGTCTACGCCAACAGTTATATGTGTACATATAACGTCTACCTCTTGGACTTACATACTTCGAATGTGAAGTTTCCGAAAAACACCCCAAACTACGAAACTAGTTCTCCGAATTTTGGAAAAATGTTGATGAAACAGCAAAAATTGTAAACGACCTTAACAGTCAAAAGTTTGATGATAAAGAATAGTATGGTGGTAAAGCTGAGAAAAAGAGAAAGTTTGGAACTGGAAAACGGATTGAGCAAAGTATGAAAGAGGCTGTGGATAAATCACAAGGACGAAACCTGTCTTCAAAGAATCCAAATGATTCAGTATCTGTTGAAGCCATTAACGAATACCTTTCTTCCGATTCTAAACCCTTGCGGACAATATTCTTCATCATCCTCTGATATTAGAAATTCTAAGATATCATCGTATCTTTCATTATAAATATCCTCCATATTTCTGGAGATAATTTCATAATCATTCTTATCGAAAATCAATTTTCTCTTTACGATATCTGTGTTACACCATAAAAGAAACTATTTTAGTTTCTAAATTCTGAAACTTTCAAGTTTAAAATATAAATGTTTTGAAGTAATGTTGGGAATTGAAGCATGAGTTAATATAATATAATGACACTTAATCAACGTGATTATATTACAGTAAGTCATGCTGAGTTTCTAATGGAACGTGATAAAGGTTCACATATCATACCCTCATCATGAACCATGTTACATAACTCTTTCATTCTATATAATCTCTAAAAATATCAAGAAAATATTTTCTTAATGATTCGGTTTTTTTTTTGAGGTATTCTGGTAATTTGACAAGTCAGATTGTGCTATTACCATTTCTTTCTTAGAACATTAGTTATGTTCATCTGAAACTTCATACCTACGAATTCTGGACCATTATCCGCTTGACTTAAGGTCAGGAAGAGAAAACGAAAGCATGAAGCTCCGAAATATAATGGAGAATATAAAGCCCAATAACAACCTCAAAATTTACAAACCGTGTATATCAATGCGTATAGCAATATAAAGACACGGGAGAATGAAAAACACTATAACCCCAAGGTAATGGTAGAAGAAAGTAACTTCCTCTGGTGGTAGATGAAAAAGAAGAATGACAGATATGAAAGTTAGGAGTATATCAAGAATAAGAACTGGATGAAGCATTTCACAATCTTTTGGAAGTATGAAATGAGGAAGAAGATGTAGGAGTGGTGAAAATAATGAGACGAAAGGGGGTTAATTTATAAGCAAAATAACAGACAGAGCAATCGAGGCAGGTGACCTCATTTAATTAAAGAAGATCTTAATTTCCTTAAAGTCCGAAGAATCAAATCTTATTTAGATTATGAAGACTTTCTATTCCTTAAATTTCGAAAATCAATCGTTACTACGTCAAGAGATAAGACGCATCTCTATTCTCTATTTCACTTTATTACGATAACTTCCCTCATACGCTTCGAGTAATTGGATTGTGTTATCCATATTATTCAACGGTGATAAAACTCTAATTATCAACTCATATACGTCATGAAAAAATTTTTATTGTTAGCCATGACGACCTCACTCAAATTTCGGGATGAAATTTCTTTAACGGGTAGGTACTGTGATGACCCGAAAATTTTCGACCAAATTTAAACTTAATCTTATATGATTTCGATACGATAAGCAAAGTCTGTTAAACTGAATCTCAAAATTCTTGAACTATTCAATTACCTTTCGTTTATTCACGATGATGCATGAATAATTATATGTAAATAGATACATATACTATAACTTGAAAACGTAACTAAGTGTTGGGTATATGATACTGTGCATTAATCTTATTTGATTGATTACCTGATTGATATATTTAACTACGGAGTTAAAAGATTATGCCAAACGATTCAAGTAAAAGACATTTACTGAGTCTCTTAAGGATTATGATATCATTACGGGTCTCTATTGAGAGGTCCACGTTGATTTGAGAAATCATTCATTTTTAACGGTATTCGGAACAAATGATAAAGTGTTTGTTTAAATAACGTAACTTGGACACATACAATAATAAGGAATATTAACTGTTGGAATTAGATATATGAATAACCTGTGTTATGTATTTTAAAAACGTGTTTATTAAATATTGAATATATATATTTAAATATAATATTAACTTGGTCATAAAACAATCTGTTATTATATATATAATAACAAATAACGAGACGATGATTTATAGAAGTAAATGACTAAAATACTCGAAAGTTTAAGATATACTTTGAGTGGTATAGTTTAGGAATAATTTAAGACTATATTTTGACAAAGGTACGAGTCGCGAAACGTAATGTACAAGTTTTCTCAACGTACGAAGAGACACTCGAAAAACCGGAACCGGGACATAAGTCGAGTGATGACGTACGACTTATCGGAACAAAAATTACAAGTCAACTATGCATGTGAATTTAATATAATATATAATTAATTATTTAAATTAAATATATTATATACATTATATTAAATTATGTCGACAAACAAAATTACAAAAAATATGTGAGCTGGATCTGACGGCCATGCGATCGCATGGCAAATAGGCATAAAACCCATGCAATCGCATGGGCATCAGAATCAGGCCACACCTATAAAAGCCGGAGCATTTTGGTCTCTGTCTTACACACATACATATCATACTCCATATTTATATTATTATTATTATTATTATTATTATTATTATTATTATTATTATTATTATTATTATTATTATTAAGATTAATATTATTATTAATCTTATTATTATTAATATTATTAATTAGTATTATACATAAAATACTACGACGAGGTTATGAGTGTGTCACTTTCAAAATGGTTTTAAGAGCGGGATAGAGCTAAGGAAATTATGGGTTATTGCCAAAGAGGTTATGGGTAATGTTCGAGGGTATATTTATGAATCAAATCTAGTGTTTATCATCTCTGTTGCGTCTACGTACTTTTCTACAATATTGAATCTCAATATTAATACGTAAGCATTTATATTTTATATTTTATAAATTAATAGTGTATACATACTAGTGCTCGAGTGTATATATTTATACATTATTGTACGCTAAATTTTGTCGTTAAACAGTTATGATGAATCACGAAGTAAATACATATATTACTGATAAAAGGTATATGATATGCATGTTTTTGGAAAGCTGGCGAAAAATCAATAACTTTTCATTTAGAAATCGCGTAATTTCGGTGAACGAATTAAAAGATATGATCAACTGAATTATGATTGACATTGATTGAAATTGCTTTTGAAACTTGTTTGTAAGAATGATAAATTGGATTTTTGAATATTACCAGGCAAGTAAATGAATCCATATATAAGGCACGTCTCGTTTTGTTGAATTATTGTCAAAATTGACTTTTTGAAACGACTTTGGATAACTTTTGTATGTCGATCTCGAGCATTAGGATTATTATACACTATGACCTGACCTAGCTTGATAGACATTTATTGACCAACATATGTTCTCTAGGTTGAGATCTACGGTTATTTGGTAATCCGAGTTTCGATCACATTTTGGTGAACGACTTTATATGCTGCTAAGGTGAGTTTTATTTGCTCCCTTTTTAATTGCTTTTGCAATCTATATTTTTGGGCTGAGAATACATGAACTTTATTTCAAACGCAATGGATACAAGTACATACTAAATTCTACACTGAGTTTAAACCGAAAATCCCTTAGCTTTGGTAGCTAGTAACTGCCGGTTATAAGAACTGGTGGGCGCGAGTAGTAGTATATGGATCCATAGGGCTTGATATCCCCGTCCGAGCTAGAGCACTAGCCTTTTAACGGACGTATGCTATTTGAGATGCGTACACGTTGGTTTACGTGTATTATTAAGATGATTATACAAAGGGTACAAATTATATATACGTTAAGTTTAGTTACCAGGGTGCTCAATTTCGTAGAATATTTTGATAAACGTTTCTGGATGAAACAACTGAAATCTTGTTATCCACTTTTATATGCAGATTATGCGAAACACTAAAACTATGAACTCACCAACCTTTGTGTTGACACTTGTTAGCATGTTTATTCTCAGGTTCCCTAGAAGTCTTCCGCTGTTTGCTTATATGATAGACAAGCTATGTGCATGGAGTCTTACATGGCATATTTTTCAAGAAAACGTTGCATTCACCAATTCATCACCATGTACCTTATTTAGACTGCATTGTCAACGGAAGTACTGTTGTAAACTATTATATAAGGTGATTGTTTATATGTAGAAATCATCAGATGTCGAAAACCTTTGATTTAATATTCATTTATGGTGTGCCTTTTCAAAAGAATGCAATGTTTATAAAACGTATCATATAGAGGTCAAATACCTCGCAATGAAATCAATGAATGACGTATTCGGCCAAATGGATTTGGAGCGATCGTCACAGGTTTTTAAAATTAGAGTATTTATTTTTTTATGATGAAGATGAAGATGTGAGTGGAAGAGATTTTAGGAGAATGATAGGACTATCCGCGTCAAAAATAAACATTAGTGGCAAAGGTGCAATATTGCGTAAACATGAAGGACAAATTGCATAACTTTTTCTACATATTAACGTTAAACCTTCACTACAAATTACTTAATACGTACAATAGAATAATTAAAATAGTTGAATGCATATAATAGGATATCTGAAAGTTAGATGCATACAATAGGAATTTAATAAAAGTTCAATGCATTTTCAATCAATTTTCCCTTAATTTTTTTCTCTGGCCCTGGTAATTATTCCCGACCCAAAACACCCCTTTACAATAAAACCTCCACGACTAAAGATAACACTTTTTCTCTTTTATACAAGAATTTATGTTTCGATGTGGCTGTACAACATGAGTTTCACTATCTCGTCAACCCCCGCTAACACATTGGTCTGTTTTGTAAAAGAACAATGAGACCAAATGACAGTTGGCTTAGCGGTATTGCTTAGAAGCTCCGTTTCGAATATAATTCGTCGCGTTTAGTTTAAAAAATTATTTCGAGTTCAACGGTGATGGCAGGAAAAACCTAACTCGAGGCGAACAAAAAGATAATTCCCGTAAAAAAAATTTGGTGGATTGTATTTAATAGTTTTCATATTAAATATTAAATTTACATTTTATGCCCAAAAGTTACCTTTTAAATCATGAGAAGTTACAGTTTATTACGTCAAGTAACGTTAAGTTACATCAAGTACAGCGTCAAGTAACGTTAAGTTACGTCAATTAACATCAAGTAACGTTAAGTTACGTCAAGTAATGTCAAGTAACGTTAAGTAACATCAAGTTACGTCAAGTAACGTTAAGTTACGTCTAGTAAGTTAAGTTACGTCAAGTAACGTTAAGTTGCATCAAGTAACGTCAAGTAACGTTAAGCTACGTCAAGTAAAGTTAAGTTACATCAAGTAATGTTAAGAAGTTACGTCAAGTAACGTAAAGTTACGTCAAATAACGTCAAGTTATGTAAACTTACTCGAGTTACGTCAAGTAAAGTTAAGTTAGGTCAAGTTACGTCAAGTGACGTTAAGTTACGCCAAGTCACGTCAAGTTACGTCAAGTAACGTTAAGTTACGTCAAGTAACGTTAAGTTATGTCAAGTTACGTCAAGTTACGTGAAGTTACGTCAGGTTACGTAAACTTACGTCACGCTACGTCAAGTAACGTCAAGTAACGTTAAGTTACGTCAAGTAACGTTAAGTTACGTCAAGTAAAGTCAATAAATGTCAAGTTACGTAAATTAACGTCAAGTTACGTCAAGTAACGTCAAGTTACGTCAAGTAACATTAAGTTACGTCAAGTAACGTCAAGTAAAGTCAAGTAACGTCAAGTAAAGTCAAGTAACGTCAAGTAACGTTAAGTAACGTCAAGTAACGAAAAGTAACATCAAGTTACGTAAACTTACGTCAAGTCACGTCAAGTTAGGTAAACTAATGTCAAGTAACGCTAAGTTACGTCAAGTAAAGTTAAGTTACGTCAAGTAACGTTAAGTTACGTCAAGTAACATCAAATTACGTAAACTTACGTCAACTTATGTCGAGTAATGTTAAGTTACGTCAAGTTACGTAAACTAACGTCAAATTACGTCAAGTGATGTTAAGTGACGTCAAGTGACGTTAAGTTACATCAAGTAAAGTTAAGTTATGTCAAGTAATGTTAAGTCACGTCAAGTAACATCAAGTAACGTTAAGTTACGTCAAGTAACAACAAGTTACATAAACTTACATCAAGTTATATCAAGTAACGTTAAGTTACGTCAAGTAACGTCAAGTTAAGTAAACTGACGTCAAGTTACGTCAAGTGACGTTAAGTTATGTCAAGTGATGTTAAGTTACATCAAGTAACTTCAAGTAACGTAAGTTACGTCAAGTAACGTCAGTTAACGTCAATTAACGTCAAGTTACGTAACCTTACGTCAAGTTACGTCAAGTAACATTAAGTTACGTCAAGTAACGTCAAGTAACGTGAAGTTACATCAAGTAATGTCAAGTTACGTCAAGTTAGTTCAAGTAACGTGAAGTTACGTCAAGTAACGTCAATTTACGTAAACTTACGTCAGGTTACGTCAAGTGACGTCAAGTTACGTCAAGTGACGTCAAGTGACGTCAAGTGACGTCAAGTTACGTCAAGTAACGTCAAGTTACGTCAACTAACATGAAGTTACGTCAAGAAACGTCAAGTTACTTCAAGTTACGTCAAGTAACGTTAAGTTACGTCAAGTAACGTCAAGTTACGTAAACCAACTTCAAGTTACGTCAAGTAACGTCAAGTTACGTCAAGTAATGTTAAGTAACGTAAAGTTACATCAAGTTACGTCAAGTTACGTAAACTTACGTCAAGTTACGTCAAGTAACGTTAAGTTACGTCAAGTAACGTCAAGTTACGTAAACTTACGTCAAGTTACGTCAAGTAACGTCAAGTTACGTAAACTAGAGTCAAGTAACGTTAAGTTACGTCAAGTAACGTGAAATTACGTCAAGTTACGTAAACTAACGTCAAGCAACATTAAGTTACGTCAAGTAATGTGAAGCTACGTCAAGTAACGTCAAGTAAGGTGAAGTTACGTCAAGTAACGTCAAGTTACGTCAACTAAAGTCAAGTAACGTTAAGTTACGTCAAGTAACATCAAGTAACGTCAAGTTACGTAAACTTACGTCAAGTAACGTTAAGTTACGTCAAGTAACGTCAAGTTACGTAAACCAACTTCAAGTTACGTCAAGTAACGTTAAGTTACGTCAAGTAATGTCAAGTAACGTTAAGTTACGCCAAGTAACGTCAAGTTACGCCAAGTAACGTCAAGTTATGTAAACTTACATCAAGTTACGTTACGTCAAGTAACGTGAAGTTATGTCAAGTAACGTCAAGTATCGTCAAGTAACATCAAGTTAAGTCAAGTAACGTCAAGTAACGTCAGGTAACGTAAAGTAACGTCAAGTAACGTCAAGTAACGTCAAGTAACGTGAAGTTACGTCAAGTTACGTCAAGTAACGTCAAGTTACGTCAAGTAACGTCAAGTTACGTCAAGTAACGTCAAGTAACGTTAAGTTACGTCAAGTAAAGTTAAGTTACGTAAAGTAACGTTAAGTTACGTCAAGTCACGTCAAGTAACGACAAGTTACGTAAACTTACGTCAAGTTACGTCAAGTGACGTTAAGTTACGTTAAGTAACGTCAAGTTACGTTAAGTTACGTCAAGTAACGTTAAGTTACGTCAAGTAACGTCAAGTAACGTCAAGTTACGTAAACGTACGCCAAGTTACGTCAAGTAACGTCAAGTAACGGTAAGTTACATCAAGTAACGGTAAGTTACGTCAAGTAAAGTTAACTTACGTCAAGTAACAGTAAGCTACGTCAAGTAACGTTACGTTACGTCAAGTAACGTTACGTTACGTCAAGTAACGTCAAGTTAAGTAAAATTACGTCAAGTAACGTTAAATAACGTTAAGTTACGTCAAGTTACATCAAGTTATGTAAACTTATATCAAGTTACGTTACGTAACGTGAAGTAACGTCAAGTTACGTAAACTTACGTCAAGTTACGTCGAGTTACGTGAATTTACGTCAAGTAACGTCAAGTTATGTTAAGTAACATCAAGTTAGGTCATCTAACGTCAAGTTACGTCAAGTTACGTCAAATAACGTGAAGTTTCGTCAAGTAACGTCAAGTTACGTATACTTACGTCAGGTTACGTTAATTTACGTCAAGTAACGTTAAGTAAAGTCAAGTTACGTCAAGTAACGTCAAGTTACGACAAGAACGTTAATTTACGTCAAGTAACGTTAAATTACGTCAAGTAACATCAAGTAACGTTAAGTTACGTAAACTAACGTCAAGTGATGTTAAGTTACGTCAAGTGATGTTAAGTTACGTCAAGTAATGTCAAGTTACGTAAACTAACGTCAAGTAAAGTTAAGTTACGTCACGTAACGTTAAGTTACGACAAGTAACATCAAGTAACGTTAAGTTACGTCAAGTAACGTCAACTTACGTCATGTAACGTTAAGTTACGTCAAGTAACGTCAAGTAAAGTGAAATAACGTCAAGTAACGTTAAGTTACGTCAAGTAACGTTAAGTTACGTCAAGTAAAGTAAACTTACGTCAAGTTACGTCAAGTAACGTCAAGTTACGTAAAATAACGTCAAGTAACGCCAAGTAACGTTAAGTTATGTCAAGTAAAGTTAAGTTACGTCAAGTAATGTTAAGTTACGTTAAGTAACATCAAGTAACGTTAAGTAACATCAAGTAACGTTAAGTTACGTTTGGTAACATCAAGTTACGTAAACTTACGTCAAGTAACGTCAAGTAATTTCAAGTAATGTCAAGTTACGCAAACTAATATCAAGTTACGTCAAGTAACATTAAGTTAAGTCAAGTGACGTTAAATTACATCAAGTGATGTCAAGTAACGTGAATTTACATCAAGTAACGTCAAGTTACGTTAAGCTACGTCAAGTTAGTTCAAGTAACGTGAAGTTAGGTCAAGCAACTTCAAGTTACATAAACTTACGTCAGGTTACGTCAAGTAACGTCAAGTTAGGTCACGTAACGTCAAGTTACATCAAATAACGTCAAGTTACGTCAACTAACATGAAGTTACGTCAAGTAACGTCAAGTTACGTCAAGTAACGTTAAGTTACGTCAAGTAACGTCAACTTACGTAAACCAACGTCAAGTAACGTCAAGTTACGTCAAGTAAGGTCAATTAACTTAAAGTTACGTCAAGTAACGTCAAGTTACCTCAAGCAACGTCAAGTAACGTTAAGTTACATCAAGTAACGTTAAGTTACATCAGGTAACGTCAAGTTAAGTAAACTTACGTCAAGTTACGTCAACTAACGTCAAGTTACGTCAACTAACATCAAGTAACGTTAAGTTACGTCAAGTAACGTGAAGTTACGTAAACTAACGTCAAGAAACTTTAAGTTACGTCAAGTAACGTGAAGCTACGTCAAGTAACGTCAAGTAACGTGAAGTTACATCAAGTTACGTCAAGTAACGTCAAGTTACGTCATGTAACGTCAAGGTACGTTAAGTAACGTCAAGGTACGTCAAGTAACGTCGAGTTACGTCAACTAAAGTCAAGTAACGTTAAGTTATGTTAAGTAACATCAAGTAACGTCAAGTTACGTAAACTTACGTCAAGTTACGTTAAGTAACGTTAAGTTACGTTAAGTAACGTCAAGTTTCGTAAACCAACGTCAAGTTACGTCAAGTAACGTCAAGTAACGTTAAGTTACGTCAAGTAACGTAAACTTACGTCAAGTTACGTCAAGTAACGTGAAGTTACATCAAGTAACGTAATGTATCGTCAAGTTACGTCAAGTTACGTCAAGTTACGTCAAGTTACATCAAGTTACGTCAAGTAACGCCAAGTAACGTCAAGTAACGTCAGGTAACTTCAAGTAACGTCAAGTAACGTGAAGTTACGTGAAGTTACGTCAGGTAACGTTAAGTTACGTCAAGTTACGTCAAGTAATGTTAAATTACGTCAAGTAACGTCAAGTAACGTTAAGTTACGTCAAATAAAGTTAAGTTACGTCAAGTAACGTTAAGTTTCGTCAAGTAACGTCAAGTTACGTAAACTTACGTCAAGTTACGTCAAGTTACGTGAAGATACGTCAAGTAACGTCAAGTTACGTTAAGTTACGTCAAGTAACGTTAAGTTACGTCAAGTAACGTCAAATAACGTCAAGTTACGTAAACTTACGTCAAGTTACGTCAAGTAACGTTAAGTTACGTCAAGTAATGTCAAGTAACGTTAAGTTACGTCAAGTAAAGTTAACTTACGTCAAGTAATAGTAAGTTACGTCAAATAACGTGAAGTTACGTCACATAATGTCAAGTTACGTAAAATTAGGTCAAGTAACGTCAAATAACGTTAAGTTACGTAAACTTATACCAAGTTACGTCACGTAACATGAAGTAACGTCAAGTAAGGTCAAGTAACGTCAAGTTACGTAAACTTACGTCAAGTTACGTCAAGTAACGTTAAATTACGTCAAGTAACGTCAAGTTACGTCACGTAACGTGAATTAACGTCAAGTAACTTCAAGTTACATCAAGTTACCTCAAGTAACGTGAAGTTACGTCAAGTAACGTCAAGTTACGTAAACTTACGTCTGGTTTCGTCAAGTAAGGTCAAGTTACGTCAAGTAACGTCAAGTTACGTCAAGTAACATCAAGAACGTTAATTTACGTCAAGTAACGTTAAGTTACGTCAAGTAACATCTAGTAACGTTAAGTTATGACAAGTAACGTCAAGTGATGTTAAGTTACGTCAAGTGATGTTAAGTTACGTCAAGTAATGTCAAGTTACGTAAACTAACGTCAAGTAAAGTTAAGTTACGCCAAGTAACGTTAAGTTATGACAAGTAACATCAAGTAACGTTAAGTTACATCAAGTAACGTCATGTTACGTAAACTTACGTCAAGTAAAGTCAAGTAAAGTGAAATAACGTCAAGTAACGTTAAGTTACGTCAACTAACGTTAAGTTACGTCAACTAACGTTAAGTTACGTCAAGTCACGTAAACTTACGTCAAGTTACGTCAAGTAATGTCAAGTTACGTAAACTAACGTCAAGTAACGCCAAGTAACGTTAAGTTATGTCAAGTAAAGTTAAGTTACGTCAAGTAACGTTAAGTTACGTCAAGTAACATCAAGTAACGTTAAGTTACGTTTGGTAACATCAAGTTACGTAAACTTACGTCATGTAACGTGAAGTAATTTCAAGTAATGTCAAGTTACGCAAACTACTGTCAAGTTACGTCAAGTAACATTAAGTTACGTCAAGTGACGTTAAGTTACGTCAAATGATGTCAAGTAACGTGAAGTTACATCAAGTAACGTCAAGTTACGTTAAGTTACGTCAAGTTAGTTCAAGTAACGTGAAGTTACGTCAAGCAACGTCAAGTTACGTAAACTTACGTCAGGTTACGTCAAGTAACGTCAAGTTATGTCACGTATAGTGCAGTTACGTCAAGTAACGTGCAGTTACGTCAAGTAACGTCTAGTTACGTCAAGTAACGTCAAGTTACGTGAACTTACATCAAGTTACGTCAAGTAACGTGAAGTTACGTCAAGTAACGTCAAGTATCGTCAAGTAACATAAAATTACGTCAAGTTACGTCAAGTAACGTCATGTAATGTCAAGTAACGTCAAGTAACGTGAAGTTACGTCAAGTTACGTCAAGTAACATCTAGTAACATTAAGTTACGTCAAGTAACGTTAAGTTACGTCAAGTAACGTGAAGTTACGTCAAGTAACGTCAAGTTACGTAAAGTTACGTCAAGTAACGTCAAGTAACGTCAAGTAATGTCAAGTTAAGTCAAGTAACGTCAAGTAACTTCAAGTAACGTCAAGTAACGTCAAGTAACGTGAAGTTACGTCAAGTTACATCAAGTAACGTCAAGTTACGTCAAGTAACGTCAAGTTACGTCAAGTAACGTTATGTTACGTCAAGTAACGTTAAGTTACGTACGTTAAGTTACGTACGTTAAGTTACGTCAAGTAACGTTAAGTTACGTTAAGTAACGTCAAGTGACGTCAAGTTACGTAAACTTACGTAAACTTACGTAAACTTACGTCAAGTTACGTTAAGTTACGTCAAGTAACATCAAGTTACGTCAAGTAAAGTTAAGTTACGTCAAGTAACGTTAAGTTACGTCCAGAAACGTCAAGTTACGTAAATGTCAAGTTACGTCAAGTAACGTTGAGTTACGTCAAGTAAAGTTTACTTACGTCAAGTAACAGTAAGTTATGTCAAGTAACGTTAAGTTACGTCATGTAACGTCAAGTTACGTAAAATTACGTCAAGTAACGTCAAATAACGTTAAGTTACGTCAAGGTTACGTAAACTTATGTCAAGTTACGTCAAGTAACGTGAAGTTACGTCAAGTAACGTCAAGTTATGTCAAGTAACGTCAAGTTAGGTCAACTAACGTCGAGTTACATTAAGTTACGTCAAGTTACCTCAAGTAACGTGAAGTTACGTCAAGTTACGTAAACTTACGTCAGGTTACGTCAAGTAAGGTCAAGTTACGTCAAGTAAAGTCAAGTTACGTCAAGTAACGTCAAGTTATGTCAAGAATGTTAATTTACGTCAAGTAACGTTAAGTTACGTCAAGTAACATCAAGTAACGTTAAGTTACGTAAACTAGCGTCAAGTGATGTTAAGTTACATCAAGTGATGTTAAGTTACGTCAAGATGTCAAGTTACGCAAACTAACGTCAAGTAAAGTTAAGTTACGTCAAGTAATGTTAAGTTACGACAAGTAACATCAAGTAACGTTAAGTTACGTCAAGTAACGTTAAGTTACGTCAAGTAACGTTAAGTTACGCAGTGGCGAAGCCAGAATTTTAAACTAATGGGGTCAGGGGTCAAGTAACGTCAAGTTACGTAAACTTACATCAAGTTACGTCAAGTAACGTGAAGTTACATCAAGTAACGTCAAGTATCGTCAAGTAACGTAAAGTTACGTCAAGTTACGTTAAGTAACGTCAAGTTACGTCAAGTAACGTCAAGTAGCGTCAAGTAACGTCACGTAACTTCAAGAAACGTAAAGTAACGTGAAGTTACGTCAAGTTACGTCAAGTAACGTTAAATTACGTAAGTAACGTCAAGTAACGTTAAGTTACGTCAAGTAAAGTTAAGTTACGTCAAGTAACTTTAAGTTACGTCAAGTAACGTCAAGTAACGTCAAGTAACGTCAAGTTACGTAAACTTATGTCAAGTTACGTCAAGTAACGTGAAGATACGTCAAGTAACATCAAGTTACGTTAAGTTACGTCAAGTAAAGTTAAGTTACGTCAAGTAACATTAAGTTACGTCAAGTAACGTCAAGTAACGTTAAGTTACGTTTGGTAACAACAAGTTACGTAAACTTACGGCAAGTTACGTCAAGTAACGTCAAGTAATTTCAAGTAATGTCAAGTTACGTAAACTAATGTCAAGTTACGTCAAGTAACGTTAAGTTACATCAAGTGACGTTAAGTTACGTCAAGTGATGTCAAGTAACGTGAAGTTACATCAAGTAACGTCAAGTTACGTTTAGGTACGTCAAGTTAGTTCAAGTAACGTGAAGTTACGTCAAGCAACGTCAAGTTACGTAAACTTACGTCAGGTTACGTCAAGTAACGTCAAGTTACGTCACGTAACGTCAAGTTACGTCAAATAACGTCAAGTTACGTCAACTAACGTGAAGTTACGTCAAGTAACGTCAAGTTACGACAAGTAACGTTAAGTTACGTCAAGTAACGTCAAGTTACGTAAACCAACATCAAGTAACGTTAACTTACGTCAAGTAACGTCAAGTTACGTCAAGTAAGGTCAAGTAACGTAAAGTTACGTCAAGTAACGTCAAGTAACGTCAAGTAACGTTAAGTTACGTCAAGTAACGTTAAGTTACATCAAGTAACGTCAAGTTAAGTAAACTTACGTCAAGTCACGTCACCTAACGTCAAGTTAAGTCAAGTTACGTAAACTAACGTCAAGTAACGTTAAGTTACGTCAAGTAACGTGAAGTTACATCAATTTACGTAAACTAACGTCAAGCAACATTAAGTTACGTCTAGTAACGTGAAGCTACATCAAGTAACGTGAAGTTACATCAAGTTACGTCAAGTAACGTCAAGTTACGTCAAGTAACATCAAGTAACTTCAAGTTACGTAAACTTACGTCAAGTTACGTCAAGTAACGTGAAGTTACGTCAAGTAACGTCAAGTTACGTAAACCAACATCAAGTTACGTCAAGTAACGGGCAGTTACGTCAAGTAACGTGCCGTTACGTCAAGTAACGTTAAGTTACATCAAGTAACGTCAAGTTACGTAAACTTACGTCAAGTAACGTGAAGTTACATCAAGTAACGTCAAGTATCGTCAAGTAACGTAAAGTTACGTCAAGTTACGTCAAGTAACGTTAAGTTACGTCAAGTAACGTCAAGTAACGTCAAGTAAATTCAAATAACTTCAAGTAACGTCAAGTAACGTGAAGTTACGTCAAGTTACGTCAAATAACGTTAAGTTACGTCAAGTAACGTTAAGTTACGTCAAGTAAAGTTAAGTTACGTCAAGTAACGTGAAGTTACGTCAAGTAACGTCAAGTTACGTAAACTTACGTCAAGTTACGTCAAGTAACATCAAGTTACGTTAAGTTACGTCAAGTAAAGTTAAGTTACGTCAAGTAACGTTAAGTTACGTCAAGTAACGTCAAATAACGTCAAGTTACGTAAACTTACGTCAAGTAACGTTAAGTTACGTCAAGTAACGTCAAGTAACGTTAACTTACGTCAAGTAACAGTAAGTTACGTCAAATAACGTGAAGTTACGTCACGTAACGTCAAGTTACGTAAAATTCGGTAAAGTAACGTCAAATAACGTTAAGTTACGTCAAGTTACGTCAAGTTACGTAAACTTATGTCAAGTTACGTCACGTAACGTGAAGTAACGTCAAGTAATGTCAAGTAACGTCAAGTTACGTAAACTTACGTCAAGTTACGTCAAGTAACGTTAAATTACGTCAGGTAACGTCAAGTTACGTCACGTAACGTGAAGTAACGTGAAGTAATGTCAAGTTACGTCAAGTTACCTTAAGTAACGTGAAGTTACGTCAAGTGACGTCAAGTTACGTAAACTTACGTCAGGTTACGTCAAGTAAGGTCAAGTTACGTCAAGTTAAGTCAAGTAACGTCAAGTTACGTCAAGTAACGTCAAGAACGTTAATTTACGTCAAGTAACGTTTAGTTACGTCAAGTAACGTCAAGTTACGTAAACGAACGTCAAGTGATGTTAAGTTACGTCAAGTGATGTCAAGTGATGTTAAGTTACGTCAAGTGATGTTAAGTTACGTCAAGTAAAGTTAAGTTACGTCAAGTAACGTTAAGTTATGACAAGTAACGTTAAGTTACGTAAGTAACGTCAAGTAACGTTAAGTTACGTAAGTAACGTCAAGTTACGTTAAGTTACGTCAAGTAAAGTTAAGTTACGTCAAGTGACGTCAAGTAACGTGAAGATACGTCAAGTAACATCAAGTTACGTTAAGTTACGTCAAGTAACGTTAAGTTACGTCAAGTAACGTTAAGTTACGTTTGGTAACAACAAGTTACGTAAACTTACGGCAAGTTACGTCAAGTAACGTCAAGTAATTTCAAGTAATGTCAAGTTACGTAAACTAATGTCAAGTTACGTCAAGTAACGTTAAGTGACGTCAAGTGACGTTAAGTTACGTCAAGTGATGTCAAGTAACGTGAAGTTACATCAAGTAACGTCAAGTTACGTTAAGTTACATCAAGTTAGTTCAAGTAACGTGAAGTTACGTTAAGCAACGTCAAGTTACGTAAACTTACGTCAGGTTACGTCAAGTAACGTCAAGTTACGTCACGTAACGTCAAGTTACGTCAAATCACATCAAGTTACGTCAACTAACGTGAAGTTACGTCAAGTAACGTCAAGTAATACGTCAAGTAACGTCAAGTTACGTAAACCAACGTCAAGTAACGTTAACTTACGTCAAGTAACGTCAAGTTACGTCAAGTAAAGTCAAGTAACGTAAAGTTACGTCAAGTAACGTCAAGTTACGTCAAGTTACGTCAAGTAACGTTAAGTTACATCAAGTAACGTCAAGTTAAGTAAACTTACGTCAACTAACATCAAGTTAAGTCAAGTTACGTAAACTAACGTCAAGTAACGTTAAGTTACGTCAAGTAACGTGAAGTTACATCAATTTACGTAAACTAACGTCAAGCAACATTAAGTTACGTCTAGTAACGTGAAGCTACATCAAGTAACGTGAAGTTACATCAAGTTACGTCAAGTAACTTCAAGTAACTTCAAGTTACGTAAACTTACGTCAAGTAACGTCAAGTAACGTGAAGTTACGTCAAGTAACGTCAAGTTACGTAAACCAACATCAAGTTACGTCAAGTAACGTGCCGTTACGTCAAGTAACGTTAAGTTACATCAAGTAACGTCAAGTTACGTAAACTTACGTCAAGTTACGTCAAGTAACGTGAAGTTACATCAAGTAACGTCAAGTATCGTCAAGAAACGTAAAGTTACGTCAAGTTACGTCAAGTTACGTCAAGTTACGTCAAGTAACGTCAAGTAACGTCAAGTAACTTCAAATAACTTCAAGTAACGTCAAGTAACGTGAAGTTACGTCAAGTTACGTCAAATAACGTTAAGTTACGTCAAGTAACGTCAAGTAACGTTAAGTTACGTCAAGTAAAGTTAAGTTACGTCAAGTAACGTGAAGTTACGCCAAGTAACGTCAAGTTACGTAAACTTACGTCAAGTTACGTCAAGTAACATCAAGTTACGTTAAGTTACGTCAAGTAAAGTTAAGTTACGTCAAGTAACGTTAAGTTACGTCAAGTAACGTCAAATAACGTCAAGTTACGTAAACTTACGTCAAGTAACGTTAAGTTACGTCAAGTAACGTTAACTTACGTCAAGTAACAGTAAGTTACGTCAAATAACGTGAAGTTACGTCAAGTAACAGTAAGTTACGTCACGTAACGTCAAGTTACGTAAAATTCGGTAAAGTAACGTCAAATAACGTTAAGTTACGTCAAGTTACGTCAAGTTACGTAAACTTATGTCAAGTTACGTCACGTAACGTGAAGTAACGTCAAGTAATGTCAAGTAACGTCAAGTTACGTAAACTTACGTCAAGTAACGTTAAATTACGTCAGGTAACGTCAAGTTACGTCACGTAACTTGAAGTAACGTGAAGTAATGTCAAGTTACGTCAAGTTACCTTAAGTAACGTGAAGTTACGTCAAGTGAAGTCAAGTTACGTAAACTTACGTCAGGTTACGTCAAGTAAGGTCAAGTTACGTCAAGTTAAGTCAAGTAACGTCAAGTTACGTCAAGTAACGTCAAGTTACGTCAAGAACGTTAATTTACGTCAAGTAACGTTTAGTTACGTCAAGTAACGTCAAGTTACGTAAACGAACGTCAAGTGATGTTAAGTTACGTCAAGTGATGTCAAGTGATGTTAAGTTACGTCAAGTGATGTTAAGTTACGTCAAGTAAAGTTAAGTTACGTCAAGTAACGTTAAGTTATGACAAGTAACGTTAAGTTACGTAAGTAACGTCAAGTAACGTTAAGTTACGTAAGTAACGTCAAGTTACGTTAAGTTACGTCAAGTAAAGTTAAGTTACGTCAAGTGACGTCAAGTAACGTGAAGATACGTCAAGTAACATCAAGTTACGTTAAGTTACGTCAAGTAACGTTAAGTTACGTCAAGTAACGTTAAGTTACGTTTGGTAACAACAAGTTACGTAAACTTACGGCAAGTTACGTCAAGTAACGTCAAGTAATTTCAAGTAATGTCAAGTTACGTAAACTAATGTCAAGTTACGTCAAGTGACGTTAAGTTACGTCAAGTGATGTCAAGTAACGTGAAGTTACATCAAGTAACGTCAAGTTACGTTAAGTTACGTCAAGTTAGTTCAAGTAACGTGAAGTTACGTTAAGCAACGTCAAGTTACGTAAACTTACGTCAGGTTACGTCAAGTAACGTCAAGTTACGTCACGTAACGTCAAGTTACGTCAAATCACGTCAAGTTACGTCAACTAACGTGAAGTTACGTCAAGTAACGTCAAGTAATACGTCAAGTAACGTCAAGTTACGTAAACCAACGTCAAGTAACGTTAACTTACGTCAAGTAACGTCAAGTAACGTCAAGTAACGTAAAGTTACGTCAAGTAACGTCAAGTTACGTCAAGTTACGTCAAGTAACGTTAAGTTACATCAAGTAACGTCAAGTTAAGTAAACTTACGTCAACTAACATCAAGTTAAGTCAAGTTACGTAAACTAACGTCAAGTAACGTTAAGTTACGTCAAGTAACGTGAAGTTACGTAAACTAACGTCAAGCAACATTAAGTTACGTCAAGTAACGTGAAGCTACGTCAAGTAACGTGAAGTTACATCAAGTTACGTCAAGTTACGTCTTGTAACGTCAAGGTACGTCAAGTAACGTCAAGGTACGTCAATTTGCGTCGAGTTACGTCAACTAAAGTCAAGTAACGTTAAGTTACGTCAAGTAACATCAAGTAACGTCAAGTTACGTAAACTTACGTCAAGTTACGTCAAGTAACGTTAAGTTACGTCAAGTAACGTCAAGTTACGTCAAGTAACGTCAAGTTACGTAAACCAACATCAAGTTACGTCAAGTACCGTGCAGTTACGTCAAGTAACGTGCAGTTACGTCAAGTAACGTTAAGTTACATTAAGTAACGTCAAGTTACGTAAACTTACATCAAGTTACGTCAAGTAACGTGAAGTTACATCAAGTAACGTCAAGTATCGTCAAGTAACGTAAAGTTACGTCAATTTACGTCAAGTAACGTCAAGTAACGTCAAGTTACGTCAAGTAACGTCAAGTAACGTCAAGTAACATCAAATAACTTCAAGTAACGTCAAGTAACGTGAAGTTACGTCAAGTTACGTCAAGTAACGTCAAGTAACGTCAAGTAACGTCAAGTAACGTCAAGTAACGTTAAGTTACGTCAAGTAACGTCAAGTTACGTAAACTTACGTCAAGTTACGTCAAGTAACGTGAAGATACGTCAAGTAACGTCAAGTTACGTAAAGTTACGTCAAGTAAAGTTAAGTTACGTCAAGTAACGTTAAGTTACGTCAAGTAACGTCAAGTAACGTCAAACAACGTCAGGTTACGTAAACTTACGTCAAGTTACGTCAAGTAACGTTAAGTTACGTCAAGTAACGTTAAGTTACGTCAAGTAACGTCAAGTAACGTTAACTTACGTCAAGTAACTGTAAGTTACGTCAAATAACGTGAAGTTACGTCACGTAACGTCAAGTTACGTAAAATTTGGTCAAGTAACGTCAAATAACGTTAAGTTACGTCAAGTTACGTAAACTTATGTCAAGTTACGTCACGTAACGTGAAGTAACGTCAAGTAATGTCAAGTAACGTCAAGTTACGTAAACTTACGTCAAGTTACGTCAAGTAACGTTAAATTACGTCAGGTAACGTCAAGTTAAGTCACGTAACGTGAAGTAACGTCAAGTTACCTTAAGTAACATGAAGTTACGTCAAGTGACGTCAAGTTACGTAAACTTACATCAGGTTACGTCAAGTAAGGTCAAGTTACATCAAGTAACGTCAAGTAACGTCAAGTTACGTCAAGAACATTAATTTACGTCAAGTAACGTTTACTTACGTCAAGTAACATCAAGTAACGTCAAGTTACGTAAACTAACGTCAAGTGATGTTAAGTTACGTCAAGTGATGTTAAGTTACGTCAAGTAATGTCAAGTTACGTAAACTAACGTCAAGTAAAGTTAAGTTACGTCAAGTAACGTTAAGTTATGACAAGTAACATCAAGTAACGTTAAGTTACATCAAGTAACATCATGTTACGTAAAGTTACGTCAAGTAACGTTAAGTTACATCAAGTAACGTCAAGTAAAGTGAAATAACGTCAAGTAACGTTAAGTTACGTCAACTAATGTCAAGTCACGTAAACTTACGTCAAGTTACGTAAACTAACGTCAAGTAACGCCAAGTAACGCCAAGTAACGCCAAGTAACGTTAAGTTATGTCAAGTAAAGTTAAGTTACGTCAAGTAACGTTAAGTTACGTCACGTAACATCAAGTAACGTTAAATTATGTTTGGTAACATCAAGTTACATAAACTTACGTCAAGTAACGTCAAGTAATTTCAAGTAATGTCAAGTTACGTAAACTACTGACAAGTTACGTTAAGTTACGTCAAGTGATATTAAGTTACGTCAATTGATGTCAAGTAACGTGTAGTTATATCAAGTAACGTCAAGTTACATTAAGTTACGTCAAGTTAGTTCAAGTAACGTTAAGTTACGTCAAGCAAAGTCAAGTTACGTAAACTTACGTCAGGTTACGTCAAGTAACGTCAAGTTACGTCACGTAACGTCAAGTTACGTAAACTTACATCAAGTTACGTCAAGTAACGTGAAATTACGTCAAGTAACGTCAAGTATCGTCAAGTAACGTAAAATTACGTCAAGTTACGTCAAGTAACGTCAAGTAACGTCAAGTAAGGTCAAGTAACGTTAAGTAACGTTAAGTAACGTCAAGTAACGTCAAGAACGTCAAGTTACGTCAAGTAACGTGAAGTTACGTCAAGTAACGTCTAGTAACGTTATGTTACGTCAAGTAAAGTGAAGTTACGTCAAGTAACGTTAAGTTACGTCAAGTAACGTCAAGTAACTTCAAGTAACGTCAAGTTACGTAAAGTTACGTCAAGTAACGTCAAGTAACGTCAAGTAATGTCAAGTTAAGTCAAGTAACGTCAAGTAACGTCAAGTAACGTCAAGTAACTTCAAGTAACGTCAAGTAACGTCAAGTAACGTCAAGTAACGTGAAGTTACGTCAAGTTACGTCAAGTAACGTTAAGTTACGTCAAGTAAAGTGAAGTTACCTCAAGTAACGTCAGGTGACGTCAAGTTACGTAAACTTACGTCAAGTTACGTCAAGTAACGTGAAGATACGTCAAGTAACGTCAAGTTACGTTAAGTTACGTCAAGTAAAGTTAAGTTACGTCAAGTAACGTTAAGTTACGTCAAGTAACGTCAAGTAACGTCAAATAACGTCATGTAAAGTTAACTTTACTTACGGTAAGTAAAGTTAACATACGTCAAGTAACAGTAAGTTACGTCAAATAACGTTAAGTTACGTCAAGTAACATCAAGTTACGTCAAGAATGTTAATTTACGTCAAGTAACATCAAGTAACATCAAGTAACGTCAAGTTACGTAAACTAACGTTAATTGAGGTTAAGTTACGTCAAGTGATGTAAAGTTACGTCAAGTAATGTCAAGTTATGTAAACTTACGTCAAGTTACATCAAGTAAAGTTAAGTTACATCAAGTAACGTTAAGTTACGAGAAGTAACGTCAAGTAACGTTAAGTTACGTCAAGTAATGTTAAGTTACGTCAAGTAACGTCATGTTGCGTAAACTTATGTCAAGTAACGTTAAGTTACGTCAAGTAACGTCAAGTAAAGTGAAGTAACGTTAAGTAACGTTAAGTTATGAAATGTCCCGTTCTTATTGATTAAAAACGTTCCATATTAATTGATTTCGTTGCGAGGTTTTGACCTCTATATGAGACGTTTTTCAAAGACTGCATTCATTTTTAAAACAAACCATAACCTTTATGTCATAAATAAAGGTTTAAAAAGCTTTACGTAGATTATCAAATAATGATAATCTAAAATATCCTGTTTACACACGACCATTACATAATGGTTTACAATACAAATATGTTACATCGAAATCAGTTTCTTGAATGCAGTTTTTACACAATATCATACAAACATGGACTCCAAATCTTGTCCTTATTTTAGTATGCAACAGCGGAAGCTCTTAATATTCACCTGAGAATAAACATGCTTTAAACGTCAACAAAAATGTTGGTGAGTTATAGGTTTAACCTATATATATCAAATCGTAACAATAGACCACAAGATTTCATATTTCAATACACATCTCATACATAGAGATAAAAATCATTCATATGGTGAACACCTGGTAACCGACAATAACAAGATGCATATATAAGAATATCCCCATCATTCCGGGACACCCTTCGGATATGATATAAATTTCGAAGTACTAAAGCATCCGGTACTTTGGATGGGGTTTGTTAGGCCCAATAGATCTATCTTTAGGATTCGCGTCAATTAGGGTGTCTGTTCCCTAATTCTTAGATTACCAGACTTAATAAAAAGGGGCATATTCGATTTCGATAATTCAACCATAGAATGTAGTTTCACATACTTGTGTCTATTTTGTAAATCATTTATAAAAACCTGCATGTATTCTCATCCCAAAAATATTAGATTTTAAAAGTGGGACTATAACTCACTTTCACAGATTTTTACTTCGTCGGGAAGTAAGACTTGGCCACTGTTGATTCACGAACCTATAACAATATATACATATATATTAAAGTATGTTCAAAATATATTTACAACACTTTTAATATATTTTGATGTTTTAAGTTTATTAAGTCAGCTGTCCTCGTTAGTAACCTATAACTAGTTGTCCACAGTTAGATGTACAGAAATAAATCGATAAATATTATCTTGAATCAATCCACGACCCAGTGTATACGTATCTCAGTATTGATCACAACTCAAACTATATATATTTTGGAATCAACCTCAACCCTGTATAGCTAACTCCAACATTCACATATAGAGTGTCTATGGTTGTTCTGAAATATATATAGATGTGTCGACATGATAGGTCGAAACATTGTATACGTGTCTATGGTATCTCAAGATTACATAATATACAATACAAGTTGATTAAGTTATGGTTGGAATAGATTTGTTACCAATTTTCACGTAGCTAAAATGAGAAAAATTATTCAATCTTGTTTTACCCATAACTTCTTCATTTTAAATCCGTTTTGAGTGAATCAAATTGCTATGGTTTCATATTGAACTCTATTTTATGAATCTAAACAGAAAAAGTATAGGTTTATAGTCGGAAAAATAAGTTACAAGTCGTTTTTGTAAAGGTAGTCATTTCAGTCGAAAGAACGACGTCTAGATGACCATTTTAGAAAACATACTTCCACTTTGAGTTTAACCATAATTTTTGGATATAGTTTCATGTTCATAATAAAAATCATTTTCTCAGAATAACAACTTTTAAATCAAAGTTTATCATAGTTTTTAATTAACTAACCCAAAACAGCCCGCGGTGTTACTACGACGGCGTAAATCCGGTTTTACGGTGTTTTTCGTGTTTCCAGGTTTTAAATCATTAAGTTAGCATATCATATAGATATAGAACATGTGTTTAGTTGATTTTAAAAGTCAAGTTAGAAGGATTAACTTTTGTTTGCGAACAAGTTTAGAATTAACTAAACTATGTTCTAGTGATTACAAGTTTAAACCTTCGAATAAGATAGCTTTATATGTATGAATCGAATGATGTTATGAACATCATTACTACCTTAATTTCCTTGGATAAACCTACTGGAAAAGAGAAAAATGGATCTAGCTTCAATGGATCCTTGGATGGCTCGAAGTTCTTGAAGCAGAATCATGACACGAAAACAAGTTCAAGTAAGATCATCACTTGAAATAAGATTGTTATAGTTATAGAAATTGAACCAAAGTTTGAATATGATTATTACCTTGTATTAGAATGATAACCTACTGTAAGAAACAAAGATTTCTTGAGGTTGGATGATCACCTTACAAGATTGGAAGTGAGCTAGCAAACTTGAAAGTATTCTTGATTTTATGAAACTAGAACTTTTGGAATTTATGAAGAACACTTAGAACTTGAAGATAGAACTTGAGAGAGATCAATTAGATGAAGAAAATTGAAGAATGAAAGTGTTTGTAGGTGTTTTTGGTCGTTGGTGTATGGATTAGATATAAAGGATATGTAATTTTGTTTTCATGTAAATAAGTCATGAATGATTACTCATATTTTTGTAATTTTATGAGATATTTCATGCTAGTTGCCAAATGATGGTTCCCACATGTGTTAGGTGACTCACATGGGCTGCTAAGAGCTGATCATTGGAGTGTATATACCAATAGTACATACATCTAAAAGCTGTGTATTGTACGAGTACGAATACGGGTGCATACGAGTAGAATTGTTGATGAAACTGAACGAGGATGTAATTTTAAGCATTTTTGTTAAGTAGAAGTATTTTGATAAGTGTATTGAAGTCTTTCAAAAGTGTATAAATACATATTAAAACATTACATGTATATACATTTTAACTGAGTCGTTAAGTCATCGTTAGTCGTTACATGTAAGTGTTGTTTTGAAACCTTTAGGTTAACGATCTTGTTAAATGTTGTTAACCCAATGTTTATAATATCAAATGAGATTTTAAATTATTATATTATCATGATATTATCATGTATGAATATCTCTTAATATGATATATATACATTAAATGTCTTTACAACGATAATCGTTACATATATGTCTCGTTTAAAAATCATTAAGTTAGTAGTCTTGTTTTTACATATGTAGTTCATTGTTAATATACTTAATGATATGTTTACTTATCATAGTATCATGTTAACTATATATATATCCATATATATGTCATCATATAGTTTTTACAAGTTTTAACGTTCGTGAATCACCGGTCAACTTGGGTGGTCAATTGTCTATATGAAACATATTTCAATTAATCAAGTCTTAACAAGTTTGATTGCTTAACATGTTGGAAACATTTAATCATGTAAATATCAATCTCAATTAATATATATAAACATGGAAAAGTTCGGGTCACTACAGTACCTACCCGTTAAATAAATTTCGTCCCGAAATTTTAAGCTGTTGAAGGTGTTGACGAATCTTCTGGAAATAGATGCGGGTATTTCTTCTTCATCTGATCTTCACGCTCCCAGGTGAACTCGGGTCCTCTACGAGCATTCCATCGAACCTTAACAATTGGTATCTTGTTTTGCTTAAGTCTTTTAACCTCACGATCCATTATTTCGACGGGTTCTTCGATGAATTGAAGTTTTTCGTTGATTTGGATTTCATCTAACGGAATAGTGAGATCTTCTTTAGCAAAACATTTCTTTAAATTCGAGACGTGGAAAGTGTTATGTACAGCCGCGAGTTGTTGAGGTAACTCTAGTCGGTAAGCTACTGGTCCGACACGATCAATAATCTTGAATGGTCCAATATACCTTGGATTTAATTTCCCTCGTTTACCAAATCGAACAACGCCTTTCCAAGGTGCAACTTTAAGCATGACCATCTCTCCAATTTCAAATTCTATATCTTTTCTTTTAATGTCAGCGTAGCTCTTTTGTCGACTTTGGGCGGTTTTCAACCGTTGTTGAATTTGGATGATCTTCTCGGTAGTTTCTTGTATAATCTCCGGACCCGTAATCTGTCTATCCCCCACTTCACTCCAACAAATCGGAGACCTGCACTTTCTACCATAAAGTGCTTCAAACGGCGCCATCTCAATGCTTGAATGGTAGCTGTTGTTGTAGGAAAATTCTGCTAACGGTAGATGTCGATCCCAACTGTTTCCGAAATCAATAACACATGCTCGTAGCATGTCTTCAAGCGTTTGTATCGTCCTTTCGCTCTGCCCATCAGTTTGTGGATGATAGGCAGTACTCATGTCTAGACGAGTTCCTAATGCTTGCTGTAATGTCTGCCAGAATCTTGAAATAAATCTGCCATCCCTATCAGAGATAATAGAGATTGGTATTCCATGTCTGAAGACGACTTCCTTCAAATACAGTCGTGCTAACTTCTCCATCTTGTCATCTTCTCTTATTGGTAGGAAGTGTGCTGATTTGGTGAGACGATCAACTATTACCCAAATAGTATCAAAACCACTTGCAGTCCTTGGCAATTTAGTGATGAAATCCATGGTAATGTTTTCCCATTTCCATTCCGGGATTTCGGGTTGTTGAAGTAGACCTGATGGTTTCTGATGCTCAGCTTTGACCTTAGAACACGTCAAACATTCTCCTACGTATTTAGCAACATCGGATTTCATACCCGGCCACCAAAAATGTTTCTTAAGATCCTTGTACATCTTCCCCGTTCCAGGATGTATTGAGTATCTGGTTTTATGAGCTTCTCTAAGTACCATTTCTCTCATATCTCCAAATTTTGGTACCCAAATCCTTTCAGCCCTATACCGGGTTCCGTCTTCCCGAATATTAAGATGCTTCTCCGATCCTTTGGGTATTTCATCCTTTAAATTTCCCTCTTTTAAAACTCCTTGTTGCGCCTCCTTTATTTGAGTAGTAATGTTATTATGAATCATTATATTCATAGATTTTACTCGAATGGGTTCTCTGTCCTTCCTGCTCAAGGCATCGGCTACCACATTTGCCTTCCCCGGGTGGTAACGAATCTCAAAGTCGTAATCATTCAATAATTCAATCCACCTACGCTGCCTCATATTCAGTTGTTTCTGATTAAATATGTGTTGAAGACTTTTGTGGTCGGTATATATAATACTTTTGACCCCATATAAGTAGTGCCTCCAAGTCTTTAATGCAAAAACAACCGCGCCTAATTCCAAATCATGCGTCGTATAATTTTGTTCGTGAATCTTCAATTGTCTAGACGCATAAGCAATCACCTTCGTTCGTTGCATTAATACACAACCGAGACCTTGCTTTGATGCATCACAATAAATCACAAAATCATCATTCCCTTCAGGCAATGACAATATAGGTGCCGTAGTTAGCTTTTTCTTCAATAACTGAAACGCTTTCTCTTGTTCATCATTCCATTCAAATTTCTTCCCTTTATGCGTTAATGCAGTCAAGGGTTTTGCTATTCTGGAAAAGTCTTGGATGAACCTTCTGTAGTAACCAGCTAGTCCTAAAAACTGGCGTATGTGTTTCGGAGTTTTCGGGGTTTCCCACTTTTCAACAGTTTCTATCTTTGCCGGATCCACCTTAATACCTTCTTTGTTCACTATGTGACCGAGGAATTGAACTTCTTCCAACCAAAATGCACACTTTGAAAACTTAGCGTACAATTCTTCCTTCCTCAATACTTCTAACACCTTTCTCAAATGTTCACCGTGTTCTTGGTCATTCTTTGAGTAAATAAGTATGTCATCAATGAAAACAATGACAAACTTGTCAAGGTATGGTCCACACACTCGGTTCATAAGGTCCATGAACACGGCTGGTGCATTAGTTAAACCAAACGGCATGACCATAAACTCGTAATGACCGTAACGTGTTCTGAAAGCAGTCTTTGGAATATCATCTTCTTTCACCCGCATTTGATGATACCCGGAACGTAAGTCAATCTTTGAATAAACAGACGAGCCTTGTAGTTGATCAAATAAGTCGTCGATTCTCGGTAGTGGGTAGCGGTTCTTGATGGTAAGTTTGTTCAACTCTCGGTAGTCGATACACAACCTGAATGTACCATCTTTCTTCTTGACAAACAAAACAGGAGCTCCCCACGGTGACGTGCTTGGTCGAATGAAACCACGCTCTAAAAGTTCTTGTAATTGGCTTTGCAGTTCTTTCATCTCGCTGGGTGCGAGTCTGTAAGGAGCACGAGCTATTGGTGCAGCTCCTGGTACAAGATCTATTTGAAATTCAACGGATCGATGTGGGGGTAATCCCGGTAATTCTTTCGGAAATACATCGGGAAATTCTTTTGCAATGGGAACATCATTGATACTCTTTTCTTCAGTTTGTACTTTCTCGACGTGTGCTAGAACAGCATAGCAACCTTTTCTTATTAGTTTTTGTGCCTTCAAATTACTAATAAGATGTAGCTTCGTGTTGCCCTTTTCTCCGTACACCATTAAGGGTTTTCCTTTTTCTCGTATAATGCGAATTGCATTTTTGTAACAAACGATCTCCGCTTTCACTTCTTTCAACCAGTCCATACCGATTATCACATCAAAACTCCCTAACTCTACTGGTATCAAATCAATCTTAAATGTTTCGCTAACCAGTTTAATTTCTCGATTCCGACATATATTATCTGCTGAAATTAATTTACCATTTGCTAATTCGAGTAAAAATTTACTATCCAAAGGCGTCAATGGACAACTTAATTTAGCACAAAAATCTCTACTCATATAGCTTCTATCCGCACCCGAATCAAATAAAACGTAAGCAGATTTATTGTCAATAAGAAACGTACCCGTAACAAGCTCCGGGTCTTCCTGTGCCTCTACCGCATTAATATTGAAAACTCTTCCACGGCCTTGTCCATTCGTGTTCTCCTGGTTCGGGCAATTTCTAATAATGTGGCCTGGTTTTCCACATTTATAACAAACTACATTGGCATAACTTGCTCCGACACTACTAGCTCCGCCATTACTCATTCCGACACCATTTGTTCCTTTCGTTCTATTAACCCCTGGTCCGTAGACCTCACACTTCGCCGCGCTATGACCATTTCTTTTACACTTGTTGCAAAATTTGGTGCAGAACCCCGAGTGATTCTTTTCACACCTTTGGCATAGCTGCTTCTGATTGTTGTTGCGGTTATTATTGTTGTTGGGATGATTGTTGTAGTTGCTGTTGTTGTTGTTGTTGTTGTTGTTGGGCCGTTTGTTGTAGTTGCGATTGATGTTGCGATTGTTGGGATAATTGTTGCGATTATTGTTGTAATTGCTGTTGTTGTTGTATTGGTGATTCTTATCACCGTTTTCCTCCCACTTTCTTTTGACTTGCTTCACATTGGCCTCTTCAGCAGTCTGTTCTTTAATTCTTTCTTCAATCTGGTTCACTAGTTTGTGAGCCATTCTACATGCCTGTTGTATGGAGGCGGGCTCGTGTGAACTTATATCTTCTTGGATTCTTTCCGGTAATCCTTTCACAAACGCGTCGATCTTCTCTTCCTCATCTTCGAATGCTCCCGGACACAATAGGCACAATTCTGTGAATCGTCTTTCGTACGTGGTAATATCAAATCCTTGGGTTCGTAACCCTCTAAGTTCTGTCTTGAGCTTATTGACCTCGGTTCTGGGACGGTACTTCTCGTTCATCAAGTGCTTGAATGCTGACCACGGTAGTGCGTACGCATCATCTTGTCCCACTTGCTCTAGATAGGTATTCCACCATGTTAACGCAGAACCTGTGAAGGTATGCGTAGCGTACTTCACTTTGTCCTCTTCAGTACACTTACTTATGGCAAACACCGATTCAACCTTCTCGGTCCACCGTTTCAATCCGATCGGTCCTTCGGTTCCATCAAATTCCAAAGGTTTGCAGGCAGTGAATTCTTTGTAGGTGCATCCTACACGATTTCCTGTACTGCTAGATCCAAGGTTATTGTTGGTATGTAGCGCAGCCTGTACTGCGGCTATGTTTGAAGCTAGAAAAGTACGGAATTCCTCTTCATTCATATTCACGGTGTGTCGAGTAGTCGGTGCCATTTCCTTCAAAATAGTTAAATGGAACAAGTTAATCATACAGAATATTAAGAGTAGTTAATAGTATTTCGTAGCATAATATGAACTCATTTATAAAAGCTTTTTCTTCATATTAGCATTTTATAAGTTTAAATTCGGGTAGTACCTACCCGTTAAGTTCATACTTAGTAGCTAATATACAATTCAACTACTACAATTCTATATGAAAAACTTATTGTAATAATATTTCGCGTTCAAACTTTTATACAATATTTTACAAACTTACAATACCGCTTATTTTACATAAAGCATGAAATATAGCACACAATAACTTTGATACAAGATAGTTGTGAAGACAATTCTAGCTAGTACACAAGTCGTTCGGCAAAGGCAATAAAGACACGTAATTCATACGTCCAGAAACAAGTCATGCATTCTGGTTTTACTAGGACTACTTCCCATCCTTGGTCTTGTGCAACATAACCGTTATGGCCGTTGATAAGACAGCGTGTTGTAACGTCTTCAAAGGGACGAGGGTTACGTAATGTCCAACAGTCCCGTAATAATCTAAAAACCTCATTTCTTACCCCAATTACCGACTCCGTCACTTGTGGAAACGTTTTGTTTAATAGTTGTAGCCCGATGTTCTTGTTCTCACTTTGGTGAGAAGCGAAAATTACTAATCCGTAAGCATAACATGCTTCTTTATGTTGCATGTTAGCCGCTTTTTCTAAATCACGAAGTCCAATATTCGGATATATTGAGTCAAAATAATTTCTTAACCCGTTGCGTAAAATAGCATTTGGGTTCCCCGCAATATATGCGTCAAAGTAAACACATCGTAACTTATGGGTTTCCCAATGTGATATCCCCCATCTTTCAAACGAAAGTCTCTTATAAACCAAGACATTCTTGGAACGTTCTTCGAATGTCTTACAAACTGATCTCGCCTTAAATAGTTGTGCCGAAGAATTCTGGCCGACTCTAGACAAGATTTCATCAATCATGTCTCCGGGTAGGTCTCTTAAAATATTGGGTTGTCTATCCATTTTGTGTTTTTAAACTGTAAAATAGACAAGAGTTAGTTTCATAAAAAAAATACTTATTAATACAAGCAATTTTTACATATATCATAAAGCATAAGAACACTATATTACATATATTACACCACACGAATACAACTATCTTATTCCGACTCGCTCGTTTCTTCTTCTTCGGTTTTGGTTCGTTTTGCCAAGTTTCTAGGGATATATGATGTTCCCCTAATATGAGCCGTCGTTGTCCACATTGGTTTAGAAAAACCTGGTGGTTTAGAGGTTCCCGGATCATTGTTACAACTTAAGGACTTCGGGGGTTGACGATACATATAAAGTTCATCGGGGTTGGAATTAGATTTCTCTATTTTTATGCCCTTTCCATTATTATTTTCTTTTGCCTTTTTAAATTCAGTTGGGGTAATTTCTATAACATCATCGGAATTCTCGTCGGAATCCGATTCATCGTAGAATTGGTAATCCTCCCAATATTTTGCTTCCTTGGCGGAAACACCATTGACCATAATTAACTTTGGTCGGTTGGTTGAGGATTTTCTTTTACTTAACCGTTTTATTATTTCCCCCACCGGTTCTATTTCTTCATCCGGTTCCGATTCTTCTTCCGGTTCCGATTCTTCTTCCGGTTCCGACTCTTCTTCCGGTTCCTCTTCGGGAACTTGTGAATCAGTCCACAAATCATTCCAATTTACATTTGACTCTTCATTATTATTAGGTGAGTCAATGGGACTTGTTCTAGAGGTAGACATCTATCACATAATATCAAACGCGTTAAGAGATTAATATATCACATAATATTCACATGTTAAAAATATATAGTTTCCAACAAAAATGTTAAGTAATCATTTTTAAAGAAAACACGGTCGAAGTCCAGACTCAATAATGCATCCTAACAAACTCGATAAGACACACTAATGCAAATTTTCTAGTTCTCTAAGACCAACGCTCGGATACCAACTGAAATGTCCCGTTCTTATTGATTAAAAACGTTCCATATTAATTGATTTCGTTGCGAGGTTTTGACCTCTATATGAGACGTTTTTCAAAGACTGCATTCATTTTTAAAACAAACCATAACCTTTATGTCATAAATAAAGGTTTAAAAAGCTTTACGTAGATTATCAAATAATGATAATCTAAAATATCCTGTTTACACACGACCATTACATAATGGTTTACAATACAAATATGTTACATCGAAATCAGTTTCTTGAATGCAGTTTTTACACAATATCATACAAACATGGACTCCAAATCTTGTCCTTATTTTAGTATGCAACAGCGGAAGCTCTTAATATTCACCTGAGAATAAACATGCTTTAAACGTCAACAAAAATGTTGGTGAGTTATAGGTTTAACCTATATATATCAAATCGTAACAATAGACCACAAGATTTCATATTTCAATACACATCTCATACATAGAGATAAAAATCATTCATATGGTGAACACCTGGTAACCGACAATAACAAGATGCATATATAAGAATATCCCCATCATTCCGGGACACCCTTCGGATATGATATAAATTTCGAAGTACTAAAGCATCCGGTACTTTGGATGGGGTTTGTTAGGCCCAATAGATCTATCTTTAGGATTCGCGTCAATTAGGGTGTCTGTTCCCTAATTCTTAGATTACCAGACTTAATAAAAAGGGGCATATTCGATTTCGATAATTCAACCATAGAATGTAGTTTCACATACTTGTGTCTATTTTGTAAATCATTTATAAAAACCTGCATGTATTCTCATCCCAAAAATATTAGATTTTAAAAGTGGGACTATAACTCACTTTCACAGATTTTTACTTCGTCGGGAAGTAAGACTTGGCCACTGTTGATTCACGAACCTATAACAATATATACATATATATTAAAGTATGTTCAAAATATATTTACAACACTTTTAATATATTTTGATGTTTTAAGTTTATTAAGTCAGCTGTCCTCGTTAGTAACCTATAACTAGTTGTCCACAGTTAGATGTACAGAAATAAATCGATAAATATTATCTTGAATCAATCCACGACCCAGTGTATACGTATCTCAGTATTGATCACAACTCAAACTATATATATTTTGGAATCAACCTCAACCCTGTATAGCTAACTCCAACATTCACATATAGAGTGTCTATGGTTGTTCCGAAATATATATAGATGTGTCGACATGATAGGTCGAAACATTGTATACGTGTCTATGGTATCTCAAGATTACATAATATACAATGCAAGTTGATTAAGTTATGGTTGGAATAGATTTGTTACCAATTTTCACGTAGCTAAAATGAGAAAAATTATTCAATCTTGTTTTACCCATAACTTCTTCATTTTAAATCCGTTTTGAGTGAATCAAATTGCTATGGTTTCATATTGAACTCTATTTTATGAATCTAAACAGAAAAAGTATAGGTTTATAGTCGGAAAAATAAGTTACAAGTCGTTTTTGTAAAGGTAGTCATTTCAGTCGAAAGAACGACGTCTAGATGACCATTTTAGAAAACATACTTCCACTTTGAGTTTAACCATAATTTTTGGATATAGTTTCATGTTCATAATAAAAATCATTTTCTCAGAATAACAACTTTTAAATCAAAGTTTATCATAGTTTTTAATTAACTAACCCAAAACAGCCCGCAGTGTTACTACGACGGCGTAAATCCGGTTTTACGGTGTTTTTCGTGTTTCCAGGTTTTAAATCATTAAGTTAGCATATCATATAGATATAGAACATGTGTTTAGTTGATTTTAAAAGTCAAGTTAGAAGGATTAACTTTTGTTTGCGAACAAGTTTAGAATTAACTAAACTATGTTCTAGTGATTACAAGTTTAAACCTTCGAATAAGATAGCTTTATATGTATGAATCGAATGATGTTATGAACATCATTACTACCTTAATTTCCTTGGATAAACCTACTGGAAAAGAGAAAAATGGATCTAGCTTCAATGGATCCTTGGATGGCTCGAAGTTCTTGAAGCAGAATCATGACACGAAAACAAGTTCAAGTAAGATCATCACTTGAAATAAGATTGTTATAGTTATAGAAATTGAACCAAAGTTTGAATATGATTATTACCTTGTATTAGAATGATAACCTACTGTAAGAAACAAAGATTTCTTGAGGTTGGATGATCACCTTACAAGATTGGAAGTGAGCTAGCAAACTTGAAAGTATTCTTGATTTTATGAAACTAGAACTTTTGGAATTTATGAAGAACACTTAGAACTTGAAGATAGAACTTGAGAGAGATCAATTAGATGAAGAAAATTGAAGAATGAAAGTGTTTGTAGGTGTTTTTGGTCGTTGGTGTATGGATTAGATATAAAGGATATGTAATTTTGTTTTCATGTAAATAAGTCATGAATGATTACTCATATTTTTGTAATTTTATGAGATATTTCATGCTAGTTGCCAAATGATGGTTCCCACATGTGTTAGGTGACTCACATGGGCTGCTAAGAGCTGATCATTGGAGTGTATATACCAATAGTACATACATCTAAAAGCTGTGTATTGTACGAGTACGAATACGGGTGCATACGAGTAGAATTGTTGATGAAACTGAACGAGGATGTAATTTTAAGCATTTTTGTTAAGTAGAAGTATTTTGATAAGTGTATTGAAGTCTTTCAAAAGTGTATAAATACATATTAAAACATTACATGTATATACATTTTAACTGAGTCGTTAAGTCATCGTTAGTCGTTACATGTAAGTGTTGTTTTGAAACCTTTAGGTTAACGATCTTGTTAAATGTTGTTAACCCAATGTTTATAATATCAAATGAGATTTTAAATTATTATATTATCATGATATTATCATGTATGAATATCTCTTAATATGATATATATACATTAAATGTCTTTACAACGATAATCGTTACATATATGTCTCGTTTAAAAATCATTAAGTTAGTAGTCTTGTTTTTACATATGTAGTTCATTGTTAATATACTTAATGATATGTTTACTTATCATAGTATCATGTTAACTATATATATATCCATATATATGTCATCATATAGTTTTTACAAGTTTTAACGTTCGTGAATCACCGGTCAACTTGGGTGGTCAATTGTCTATATGAAACATATTTCAATTAATCAAGTCTTAACAAGTTTGATTGCTTAACATGTTGGAAACATTTAATCATGTAAATATCAATCTCAATTAATATATATAAACATGGAAAAGTTCGGGTCACTACAAGTTACGTCAAGTAACGTCAAGTAACGTTAAGTAACGTCAAGTCACGTAAACTTTCGTCAAGTTACGTCAAGTTACATCAAGTTACGTAAACTAACGTCAAGTAACGTTAAGTTATGTCAAGTAAAGTTAAGTTACGTCAAGTAACATCAAGTAACGTTAAGTTAAGTCAGGTAACATCAAGTTACGTAAACTTACGTCAAGTAATTTCAAGTAACGTCAAGTTACGAAAACTAATGTCAAGTTACATCAAGTAACATTAAGTTATGTCAAGTGACGTTAAGTTACATCAATTGACATTAAGTTACGTCAAATGATGTCAAGTAACGTGAAGTTACGTCAAGTAACGTCAAGTTACGTCAATTTACGTCAAGTAACGTTAAGTAACGTCAAGTAACGTCAAGTTACGTCATGTTACGTCAAGTTATGTCAAGTTACGTCAAGTAACGTGAAGTTACGTCAAGTAACGTGAAGTTACGTTAAGTTACGTCAAGTTACTTCAATTAACGTGAAGTTACGTCAAGTAACGTCAAGTTACGTAAACTTACATTAGGTTACCTCAAGTAACGACAAGTTACGTCATGTTACGTCAAGTAACGTCAAGTTACGTCAAATAACGTGAAGTAACGTCAATTAATTTAATGTTACCTCAAGTTACGTCAAGTAACGTAAAGTTACTTCAAGTAACATCAAGTTACGTAAAGTAACGTCAAGTTACGTCAAGTAACGTGAAGTTACGTCAAGTAACGTCAAGTTACGTCAAGTAACGTCAAGTTACATCAAGTAACGTCAAGTTACGTCAAGTAACTTAAAGTTACGTAAACTAACGTCAAGTTACGTCCAGTAACATAAAGTAACGTCAGGTAACGTTAATTTACGTCAAGTAACGTTAAGTTACGTCAAGTTATGTCAATTAACGTGAAGTTACATCAAGTAACATCAAGTTACATTAATTTACGTCAAGTTAGTTCAAGTAACGTGAAGTTACGTCAAGCAACGTCAAGTTACGTAAACTTACGTCACGTTACCTCAAGTAACGTCACGTTATGTCACGTAACGTCAAGTTACGTCAAATAACGTCAAGTTACGTCAAGTAACGTTAAGTTGCGTCAAGTAACGTCAAGTAACGTCAATTTATGTAAACCAACGTCAAGTTACGTCAAGTAACGTTAACTTACGTCAAGTAACGTCAAGTTACATCAAGTAAGGTTAAGTAACGTAAACTTACGTCAAGTAACGTCAAGTAACATCAAGTAACGTCAAGTAACGTTAAGTTACATCAAGTAACGTTACGTTACGTCAAGTAACGTTACGTTACGTCAAGTAACGTCAAGTTACGTCAAGTTACGTCAACTAACGTCAAGTTACGTAAACTAACGTCAAGTAACGTTAAGTTACGTCAAGTAACGTGAAGTTACATCAATTTACATAAACTAACGTCAAGCAACATTAAGTTACGTCTAGTAACGTGAAGCTACATCAAGTAACGTGAAGTTACATCAAGTTACGTCAAGTAACGTCAAGTTACGTCAAGTAGCGTCGAGTTACGTCAACTAAAGTCAAGTAACGCTAAGTTACGTCAAGTAACATCAAGTAACGTCAAGTTACGTTAACTTACGTCAAGTTATGTCAAGTAACGTTAAGTTACGTCAAGTTACGTAAACCAAGGTCAAGTAACGTGTAGTTACGTCAAGTAACGTGCAGTTACGTCAAGTAATGTCAAGTAACGTTAAGTTACGTCAAGTAACGTCAAGTTACGTAAACTTACGTCAAGTAACGTTAAGTTACGTCAAGTAACGTCAAGTAAAGTGAAGTAACGTTTAGTTACGTCAAGTAACGTCAAGTAATGTTAAGTAACGTCAAGTCACGTAAACTTTCATCAAGTTACTTCAAGTTACATCAAGTTACGTAAACTAACGTCAAGTAACATCAAGTAACGTGAAGTTATGTCAAGTAAAGTTAAGTTACGTCAAGTAACATCAAGTAACGTTAAGTTACGTCAGGTAACATCAAGTTACGTAAACTTACGTCAAGTATTTTCAAGTAACGTCAAGTTACGTAAACTAACGTCAAGTTACGTCAAGTAACGTTAAGTTACGTCAAGTGACGTGAAGTTACGTATAGTGATGTCAAGTAACGTTAAGTTACGTCAAGTAACGTCAAGTTACGTCAATTTACGTCAAGTAACGTTAAGTTACGTCAAGTAACGTCAAGTAACGTCAAGTTACGTCAAGTTACGTCAAGTTACATCAAGTAACGTCAAGTTACGTCAAGTTACTTCAACTAACGTAAAGTTACGTCAAGTAACTTCAAGTTACGTAAACTTACGTTAGGTTACCTCAAGTAACGTTAATTTACGTCAAGTTACGTCAAGTTACATCATGTTACGTCAAGTTACGTCAAATAACGTGAAGTTACGTCAATTAACGTCATGTTACGTCAAGTTACGTCAAGCAATGTAAAGTTACTTCAAGTAACGTCAAGTTACGTAAACTAACGTCAAGTTACGTCAAGTAACGTGAAGTTACGTCAAGTAACGTAAAGTTACGTCTAGTAACGTAAAGTAACATCAAGTAACGTTAATTTACGTCAAGTTACGTCAAGTAACGTTAAGTTACGTCAAGTTACGTAAACTTACTTCAAGTTACGTCAAGTAACGTGAAGTTACGTCAAGTAACGTCAAGTTACGTCAAGTAACGTGAAGTTACGTCAAGTAACGTCAAGTTACGTAAACTTACGTCAAGTTACGTCAAGTAATGTCAAGTATCCTAAAGTTACGTAAACTAACGTTAAGTAACGTTTAGTTAGGTCAAGTAACGTGAAGTTACGTCAAGTACCGTGAAGTTACGTCAAGTAAAACGTCAAGTTACGTCAAGTAACGTCAAGTTACGTCAAGTAGCGTCAAGTTACGTCAAGTAACGTTAAGTTACGTCAAGTAACATCAAGTAACGTCAAGTTACGTAAACTTATGTCAAGTTACGTCAAGTCACGTTAAATTACATCATGTAACGTCAAGTTACGTAAACCAACGTCATATTACCTCAAGTAACGTTAAGCTACGTCAAGTAACGTTCAGTTACGTCAAGTAACGTGAAGTTAGGTCAAGTAACGTCAAGTCACGTAAACTTACGTCAAGTTACATCAAGTAACATCAAGTAACGTTAAGTTACGTCAAGTAAAGTTAAGTTACGTCAAGTAAAATTAAGTTACGTCAAGTAACGTCAAGCTACGTAAAATACGGAAAGTAACGTCAAATAACGTTAAGTTACGTCAAGTAACGTCAAGTTAGGTAAACTTATGTCAAGTTACGTTAAGTAACGTTAAGTAACATCAAGTTACGTAAACTTACGTCAAGTTACGTTAAGTAATGATAAGTTACGTTAAGTAACGTGAAGTTACGTCAAGTAACGTCAAGTTAGGACAAGTAACGTCAAGTTACGTCAAGTAACGTTAAGTTACATCAAGTAACGTCAAGTTACGTAAACTTACGTCAGGTTACGTAAACTTACGTCAGGTTACGTTAAGTAACGTCAGGTTACGTCAAGTAACGTCAGGTTACGTCAAGTAACGTCACGTTACGTCAAGTAACGTAAGTTACGTCAATTAACGTCAAGTAAAGTCATGTTACGTCAAGTGACGTTAAGTTACGTCAAGTTACTTCAAGTAACGTCAAGTTACGTTAACTAATGTCAAGTTACTTCAAGTAACGTTAAGTTACGTCAAGTAACGTCCAGTAACGTTAAGTTACGTCAAGTAACATGAAGCTACGTCAAGTATCGTCAGGTAACGTGAAGTTACATCAAGTTACGTCAAGTAACGTCAAGGTACATCAAGTAGCATCGAGTTACGTCAACTAAAGTCAAGTAACGTTAAGTTACGCTAAGTAACATCAAGTAACGTCAAGTTACGTAAACTTACGTCAAGTTATGTCAAGTAACGTTAAGTTACATCAAGTAACGTCAAGTTACGTAAACTAACGTCAAGTTACGTCAAGTAACGTGCAGTTACGTCAAGTAACGTGCAGTTACGTCAAGTAATGTCAAGTAACGTTAAGTTACGTCAAGTAACGTCAAGTTACGTAAACTTACATCAAGTTACGTCAAGTAACGTGAAATTACGTCAAGTAACATCAAGTATCGTCAAGTAACGTAAAGTTACGTCAAGTTACATCAAGTAACGTCAAGTTACGTCAAGTAACGTCAAGTAACGTCAAGTAACGTCAAGTTACGTCAAGTTACGTCAAGTAACGTCAAGTAACGTCAAGTAACGTTAAGTTACGTCAAGGAACGTCAAGTAACGTTAAGCGACGTCAAGTAAAGTTAAGTTACGTCAAGTAACGTTAAGTTACGATAAGTTACGTCAAGTAACGTTAAGTTACGTCAAGTAACGTTAAGTTACGTCAAGTAACGTTAAGTTACGTCAAGTAACGTTAAGTTTTGTGAAGTAACGATAAGTTCCGTCAAGTAACGTGAAGTTACGTCAAGTAACGTGAAGTTATGTCAAGTAACGTGAAGTTATGTCAAGTAACGTCAAGTTACGTGAAGTTACGTTAAGTTACGTAAACTAACGTCAAGTAACGTTAAGTTATGTCAAGTAAAGTTAAGTTACGTCAAGTAACATCAAGTAACGTTAAGTTACGTCAGGTAACATCAAGTTACGTAAACTTACGTCAAGTAATTTCAAGTAACGACAAGTTACGTAAACTAACGTCAAGTTACATCAAGTAACGTCAAGTTACGTCAAGTGACGTTAAGTTACGTCAAGTGATGTCAAGTAACGTTAAGTTACGTCAAGTAACGTCAAGTTACGTCAATTTATGTCAAGGAACATTAAGTTACGTCAAGTAACGTCAAGTAATGTCAAGTTACGTCAAGTTATGTAAACTTACGTCAAGTTACGTCATGTAACATTAAGTTACGTCGATTAACGTCAAGTAAAGTTAAGTAACGTCAAGTAACGTTAAGTTATGTCAAGTTACGTCAAGTAACATTAAGTAACGTCAAGTAACTTCAAGTTGCGTAAACTTACGTCAAGTTACGTCAAGTAACGTCAAGTTACGTAAACTTACGTAAAGTTACGTCAAGCGACGTCAAGTTACGTAAACTAACGTCAAGTAACGTTAAGTTACGTCAAGTAAAGTTAAGTTACGTCAAGTAACGTTAAGTTACGTCAAGTAACATCAAGTAACGTTAAGTTACGTCAAGTAACATCAAGTTACGTACTCCCGAGAGAGTCTAGTTGTAACAACCCTACTTTTTCCGAACTATCATTACTTGTCCGTTAATTATTTAACGGTAATTACTTAGTACTTTATGTGTTTAATTGATTTAAATACATACATGATTCTAGTGGATTACTTAAATTAATATGTATATATTAATTGATAAACTTGTTTTAGATAACGAAATACTTAGAAAACGACACGATTTCTATAATCGCATAGAAAACCTTTCAGTTTACGGAACTCGAAATAATTGATAAAATAATTGTTTTTAGTAATTATTAACTTTATGAAAAACTTATTTGATTTATTATTTATTTAATGAATTAAACCGGTGGATTGCGTTTCAACGACCGGTTAACGTTCCGGGGACTCGGTACGGTTAACGGCATTCGAAACGGACGATGCACGTACATTTAAATGACCAAACTAGGCCAGGAAACCCCCTATAGGGCCCCACGGCCGAACCCACCCCATCACCCCCTTATGGACTTGTTTTTGGGTTACTTGTTCACTAGTGGGTCTTGTTTAGGGCCCTAATCCATACAATAAATAAGATTAAACACTACAAAACCTACCCTAAACCTAATTTAGTTGACTGGTATCTCCCTCCCTCCCTCTCTTTTGTCGATCACCATCCCCACAAGAACACCACTCAAAACTAAAAATTAGAAGAAGTCTTGGGCATAAATGTTGTTCCTTTGATCGTTCTACACGTGCTAGTACCAATTAATTGTGTTTTTGAGGTATAAATCAATAATCCTAATCTCTTTAAATCAGATTTTGTTCAATCACGTAGTGTACAAGAGTCTAGTGCTCAATTGATTGTGATTGCATGAGTTGTTAGTCGTTATTTTGCGCGATTGATGTGTTTTGATGTAATCACGAATTGGTTTGTTATGAATATTATTAAATGAGTTTACTTACTGTTAATATAATGTATCTAGATGGATAGATCTCGAAAAATTAATAAATTTGGACTATGGATTTGCGTATTTTCGTTACCGTATGCGTAAGTTATGCTTAATTGAAGTTTTGCTAGGTTTTGCATGCAATACGAATTTTATGGTGTTTATGCTTTATGAACGAGTCATTGAATTGCTAACCATTGTATTCTTTGTTAAAAATTACTCAAGATATAGTTAAGAATCATGCTAGTTGGTTATGTAGAGCTCTCGGTATGTTTAAATGAATATTGATGACTTGTATTGCTTGGAAACTATTTTCATATGCACACGAAATGACCTCACATGAACTAGAAATTTGTTGAGACTTTGATCTTCTGGAACGTTGTTATTTAGATGTTCATAAACATATTTCATTTGTATGATAGCTTCTTAAAACATTGTTTGCTAAGTGTTATATACATCACCAAATGACATGTCTAGAATGCTGTCCAAAATAGAAAGTCTGACTTTAATGAATAAACCGTACAAAATGGCTACATGAAAGTCTTTGGTTATTTTATCACTGAAAATTTTGAGTGTCTAGAGTCATCTCCAATTGGCCGTTTGTTAATAGCTATTTTCCAGAATTGGTAAACCTTAACTGCACCTTATCTGAAACACGACTTGTAGACATCGTATGAGGCCATGGATAGGCTTTTTAGAAACGTTTATGAGTCTAGTTATGATCTGTATTTTGCCATATTGCCATAACTTATGTGCTATGAATTATGCTCGTTGTTTGCAAGGTGTGCGTAAATTCAATGTTATGCGATAAATTGTGAACGTGTATTTGACAAACTGTGATCTAAAACATGTTAGTTGACTTAGGATTGACATGTTTACAAAGATTGCATAACCTACTGATATGGTTGAATTTAGTTGACCACTTTCACCAAGTTTGACTTTTGGTTTGACTTTGGTTGACTTGCTTGAACTAGTTGACTTTTGTTTACATGTTGAGTCAGTCTGAGCACTAGGACTATGCGTACACTATGGGTTGACATAGTGTGACTTATGTATTTACTTAAGGTAACCTATTTGACTAGGTTTCGTTTTACGGTCGTGATCGTCCAGCTACCGTACTGTTTTACTAAGAGTTTTCTGTGTATTTACAAATGTGAGTTTACAGTCCCATTTTCTTTAACAATTTTTGGGATGAGATAACATGCTATTTCAAATTGTTTTACATATTAGGCACGAGTAACTTAAACGAATATACATATCATTTCAAATTAAAAATCCCTTAGCTTGATTATATTAATTACTTTACGTAAGCTCGACTTATAGGGACGGTACCGTTAGGTTTGACAAACCTTGCCCCAACACACGGGGGGTGCTTATTCTGTTGTAACTTGTACACTTGATCGGTGTATGCTTAGAAAGGGCAAAAGGAAGACGCTTAGCGAATGAGCTATCCGCAGGTTAAAGTCTTATAATCAAGTGCTCATGATAAATGTATAATTTTTACGATGCTTTCCAAAGAAATCTCATGACCTAACTTACGATAAATTCTTTACTAAACCTGTAGATTCACTCAACATTTTTGTTGAGCTTTTGCATGTTTTTATCTCAGGTCCCTAGAGGTGTGACGACACGGAAATTTCCGACCAAATTTAAACTTAATCTTTATTTGATTTCGACAAGATAAGTAAAGTCTGTAAAGTTGAGTCTTAAAATTTTGGAAATGTTTACTTGAATGCAATTACCCTTGGACGATTCCCGACGATTCACGAACTACTACTTGTAAATAGATACATATATATTTAAATATGTATATAATAATTTGAAATATTATTTGAAATAATAAATGATTAAATTGTTGGAAAGAAATATATAAAGTAATATGCGATGTAATGAAAACTATTATTATAAATATATAGATATATATATAAATAAGTATACAAATATTATTTGTAAATATACAAAATTATATTAAATCTATTTGCTTAAAATTTTATAACATATATTTATGTGGTAAAATTTGTTATTTAAAAACTGAATATCTATATATAGAGAGAAAATGGAATATGAATGATTTTGAGCTTAAATAGTAAACGTCAATAATACTCGGTTGACTTTTCGTTAGTGTTCATATAGATCTAATACGAGTTTATGAAGATTTAAAATAAAAATTAAACTGTAAATCGATTACGAATATTATAGATTTGACAAAAATATTTTTACCTTTTTAAATTTAAATATTAGTACTCCGTATATATTATTTGGTACAGAAAATAAATAATTACTGAATTTTTTTTGATCAGGTTTCAAACCATTAATGAGTGAAATAATTAATTATACTTAAGCTAAAAAAATTAGGATTTTTAAGAACACTTTTATATTTTAATTGTTTAGCAAGAGACGCAATATAACCATCCGTGATAAACTGTCGGTGTATAATTACAAAGTATTAGGAGATTAATATTTGCTAAACACGTTTCTTTAACCTGTGATCCAATTAAGATAGATATTTACTATTATATTATTATTATTATTATTTAACCTGCAATCTAAGGAAATCAATGTCAACTAACTAATTTAATTGAAATATATGTATATTACATATACAAAATACAGACATACTTCCACATATCACATAAGCATCTCAACCCATGATCACCAATCAACATAACTCCCATGCTTCTAACTTGTTACCGTTTCTAATTCTCTTCTTTGATCGATCTCCACGCCATCATTAACCCCCAATATGAATCAGGTTCAAAACCACTTTCATCCATTTTATCTATTATCTATCTATTCTAAAACTAACTAATATACAATTACATACGGATATATAAATATACTTATCACCTTTATTCGTTATTGTTTCTATTACCATTCGAACTACAACCACCCTCATCATCATAGAAACCCAAAACCCATTTACAAATTGTTTCTACTGCTCGACTTTTATCATCAATATCAAGATCGACCAAACCACAAACCACGATCACCATTACTACCTGTGTCATTTATGCTCGTCTTCTACAATCGTCCAAACAATCATCACCATCTTCGATACCCTCACCATCACTGATCAAACGACTCTACATTGAACCATCAAAGGATTTATTGTTTTCTTATGTTATTTCCTATCAAGTTGATCAGATCCATCATTCAGCTCCTAGTTTGAGCCATAAATCCCCACTTCCAATCATTATAATGTTTGCTATTATTTTGATTAACTCATAGCCATAACCACCATCGAATGACACTTGTGTACTGCTGCTCTCTTCTGCTTTTCAAACAACAATGATGATGAGAACGATGATTAAGTGATCATGATGATGTTAGATGAAAATGTTTATGATGATCCACGCTTCTGTTTAAATTCATAAGCTAACCAAACCCCACTGGTTATTGTCGCTAGTGCTCATTATATTATTCACTCTAAGTGTTAAAGTATTTGTGCATAAACTTTGGATTATAGTAAACAAATCAAAAAGTCACCTTTTATTATTTGATTGAATGAGAAGTGGCAGACAAAAGAACTTGTTTTCCTTGGAATCATATGAGTATTATATTAGATAGAGATTCAAATGTTGCCATAATTAAATGAGCTGTATAAATCAAACAACATCACTTTATTTTGGGCCGTGATGTTTAATGACCATGATGATAATGATGATCATAAAAATGATGATGGGGACTATGACTTAATGAAGAAGTAAATTGATGAAGAGATTTAGATAATAATGAAGAGGATAGGCCTGCGTATATTTTTGTTTCCCTATTCTTACTGCCGTTCGAAAGTCTTCCAAACCCGAACCCACATACTAGTTTTATGGGTCACGATTGATGGACTGATTGGTTAGGCCATTTACCAATTAAATTTGGGACATTCTTGTTAATTGGGTTGACAAGCCATCAATTCTGTTTTTGCTGGGATGAGATTAACACAACACACTTTGTTTTAGTGGAAAAATGATGATGATGTTAGGATTATATGATGATAGTTATGATAATAGAAGATGAAGTTTCGAGGAAGAAAATAAACAGTTTCATATATGATTAATTAAATAATCATGCGAGTAATTACAAGAAAAATGATAACGGTTCGTTGGTTTAGAAGGGTGGTTGTTAAGCGAGAGGTCTCGGGTTCGAGTCCCGATCTGAGCAGCTTATTTTTTATATACTCCTAAGGTATTATCTGATATTATTATTATTATTATTATTATTATTATAGCTAGATTAATTATTATTACTAACAAAATTATATCATAATTATTAGTATTATCATTAGAAACGTTATTAATATTAGTACTATCTTTATCATTAATATTAAAATTATCATTATTATTATTATTAGAATTACCATAACTTTTATCATAATTAGTATTATTTTTTATTATTATTAGTACTATTAATATATCAAATGAAGATTTTCTATATAAAAAGATATTTATGACATAAAAACCTAGCTATATTAATACTTTTGTAATAAATGTTAATTATCTATATAAAGATAAATATATCTAATTAAGTTACTAGTAAAACGCATGATATAAAATACCAAATAAAATCACTAATAATATATATTTGTTCGATTACCATTACATGTATTAATATACATGATTGAATAATAGGTTCGTGAATCCGAGGCCAACCCTCATTGTTCAATATAGTCATATGTATTTTTACTACAAAATACATTATGTGAGTTTCATTTGATCCCTTTTACTCTTTACATTTTTGGGCTGAGAATACATGCAAAAGCTTTATTAACTGTTTTACAAAATTTATATGCGTGAGTTCATTTGATTCCCTTTTACTCTTTACATTTTTGGGACTGAGAATACATGTGCTGTTTTTACAACTACTTTATTAAATGCTTTTGAAATATATTTTGAACTGCGAATACATGAAATGCTTTTATAAATGTTTGACGAGATAGACACAAGCAAAACATTCCTAGAATGAATTATTATGCAGACAGAAGTTCTGCAGATTATTATTGAATTATGTGGACATGATAATTGCCACCGTTGAATTATATGGACATGATAATTGCCACCGTTGAATTATGTGGACATGATAATTGCCACCGTTGAATTATGTGGACATGATAATTGCCACCAATTGAAGTGAATGTTATATATCGAGAGAATGATTTTATACACAGGTTATGTGTATGATATTTTGTACACGAGATATGTGTACGGTTACAAAGATTTGTTAAAATGATTTCGAACGAGAAAGGTGTATTGTATTTAAAAGATATCGCATGTACATTACAGGTGGGTATAGGATTCGGGCCCATTTCTACCATGCAGGATTTAAATCTTGTGGTCTATCAAAATGATGAATTTTATTGTTTTATGATAAACTTATGAACTCACCAACCTTTTGGTTGACACTTGAAAGCATGTTTATTCTCAGGTATGAAAGAAATCTTCCGCTGTGCATTTGCTCATTTTAAAGACATTACTTGGAGTCGATCATCGCAATGGAACCAGATGTTGGTGACTTCGTCCAGATGGATTAGGACGGGTTATGACAAGAGGTATGGCTTCCGCTTGCCGAAGTTGCTATGATTGCCAGTTGCTAGTACTGGAGTGAAGTCCAGCATGATTTATCATTTCGTATTTCAAGAACATACATTTGCATTGAAAACTATTTACTTTAAATAATGTTTTGAGGTTACTTATGTTGGTCATTGAAGTCAAACTGTTTTCGGAATTATTTTACATTTAATGACTTTGCCATTTGAAATTTAATGCGAATGCTTTTCGGAAACGTCTCATATAGAGGGCGTGACCGTTAACTGTGGGACCAGAGTTAATACGCCATAAGTCGATTCTGACGGGGTATTACACGAGTCCTCCCATTTGTTGTTTTGGAAGTCAAGTCTTTCAAACTTGGACGTAAAGTCTTCCAAGTTAATTTGTGTAACAAAAGACCAAAGCTTGGAAGTAAAGTCTTCCAAATATCGCTCAATAGACCCACCGCCAATCTTACCCCCAAGGTAGTTGCTTTCTCATCGCTTCCAATACCGGGGGGTAGTTCACTTTAGTGATATACCGAAAAAGTAGATACCCGTGCGGCCATCCCACCAATGGGGTGGCTTGTATGCACATCGCCTTTATGAGCCTAAGATAGTTAGTGTCTTATCGCCTTCAATACAAGAAGGTAGTTCACTTCAGTGATATACTTGGGCATTAGCTATCCGTGTGGTTGTCCCAAAACCGGGATGACTTTGGAATGCACAAAGCTTTTAAACCATAAAATTTTCGGAAAACTTGTCTAGTTTCACAACTTGACTCGTTTTCCCTTTTCAAAAACAAAAATGGTTTTCTTAAAGCCTTATCTTCCTTAAGGCTAAAACGTTTTTCTTGGATGACTCATGTAATTTGGCGCTCCATTACACCGATTGTGAAGCTTGTGGGCAATTTCTTGATTTGATGATGATGAGGAGAGGATGATGGTGGTAGTGAAGGAGTTTGGCTAGAGGTTGTGAAAATGCTCCTAGAAAGGTTGGCACTAAAGAACTTAACTTATGCTTGATTTGATTCAATTGTGATGCTTTTATGGATATTGTTAATCTTAAGCTTTTCTAGGATGCATGTTTGTGTTTTTTTTATGAGTACTTGATTGTGGAGATGTGAAAAGGGTAGTTTAGGCTTAAATGTTTGATGTTTTTGAGGATGATCTTCAAGAGTGAAGTGTTGAGTGTTGAAGTTTATGGAGACAACAAGTGACTTGGCATATTATATCTTGATTCCCGCCATTTTGCAAACTTTAGGCGATCTTTGAAGCCAAGTCCTTGGTTGTTAATGAAGTTGAATTTAGTGAAGTTTTATTGTTTGTGATTGTTTTGGCTTGAAGACATACAAAGTAGATGCAAAATTGATCTATTCTTCAATGTCAAAGTTGAAGAAATTGGGTTTGGATATGATTGATTAAAGATTTTGCTTGTGAAATTGTTCAAGTTTAAGTCCTTTGAAGATAGACAAAAGCATTGAGGTAATTATTTGGAGTTGTCAAGTATTTTTAAGTTTGTTCAAAGTTTGAAAAGTTGTCATGACCATACTTGAAATTGCAAGTTTGTATTAGTTAAAGTTGGTCAACAATATGAAGATATGGTTGAGTTTAGGATTGCTTGAGGACAAACAAGGTTCAAGTATGGGGGATTTGATATTTCTCAAAATATACATATTTATCTTCGCAATATCTCCCTACTTTAGTGGCATATAGATACGATTTGTGATGATTAGTGAGCGATTTATGGTATTTGGTCGTTTTGAAGCAAAAGTCGTTTAATAGATCATATTTATGCAAAGGAATCAACACTTGGGCTTAAGGAATGAATCAAGTGAAGTTTTTGGGTTAAAAAGCTAAGTTTTAGCCAAGAACGACGTTCCAAATGACCGGAACGACGTTCCTATGTGAAGAAAATGATGATTTGGTGAACAGAACAAAATTGGGATTTATAGGTAGTTTCAGGAACGGGGTTCTACTTTCTGGAACAGGGTTCTACTTTTTTGGAACGGGGTTCCACTTTCTGGAACGTCGTTCCAGACCTATTTTCAGTCAGAAATTCAGCTCGACTATAAATACGAATTTAGGGGTTTTTGGTTAAGAGAGCTGCTTCCTTAGGCCGTTTTGGAGCCCTAAAAGGGTTCCCATCATGATTCCATCAAGATGAAGGCCAACTTCATGCTCCTAACTCCAAATCCATGAAGATTGAAGCTCTGTTTCCATCATTCATTCTCCATTTTAGTGTTTCTTCTCCATTTTGGTAGTTGCTTTTCTCCATTTTAGTTGTAATGATGAATGATTGTTATTTCTTTGATTTTGTTCTTTTTTATGCAACAATTATAGCTTAGATTACTTGTGTTCACTTGATTTGTAAAATTAATGCTTGGATTTTGCCCTAATCTGGTGTTTGAATGAGTTGATGATTATTGTGCTTGGTTGAAGATCCATTACTTTGATTGTTGAAAGCTTTACTTTGATTATATAGGTTGCCTAGCTTTTCTTAGGGATTTGATTTGTGAAGCAATTTGTACTTCAACACCCTTGGTGATCTAGACAAACAAATTGGGGATTTCAAGGGATTGGGTTCTTAGTTTGGTTTGGTTTTCAATTGGCTTTTATTCAATATGGTAGTGTTTGATTATCTTAAGGGATTTTGATAATTAAGGGATTATAATCCAAAACCGATGTCTCAATGATTTCACTCATAACATAGTTTGATCTTTTGAAATAAGTCTACGAGAGTTAACGAATTTCATTTGATTGAGGTTTTATGGAAATTGACGAATGAAAATGAAACTATATGTTTAAACATTGTTGTGTAATGAATGAGTTGGGTAAACCATGGCAAAAGGTTGAATAATCAAGTGGACACGTTTTTATTTTATGTGTTAATCTCTCTTTTAGTTTAAGTTTAGCTTAATCAACATTTTATCAAAACCCCCCAACCAACTTAGGATAATTACTAGTGTTTGGAGATTCATGTAAATTGCTCCCCGTGGAACGAACCTTGATTGAATACTTACTAGTTGCTATAATGATCAGGTTATTGTTGCCCGAGCGTTTGTGTTAATTGTTGAGAACACGAAAGACCGCAATCACATGTAACGTCAAGAAACGTCAAGTAACGTCAAGTTACATCAAGTAACGTCAAGTTACGAAAAGTATAGTTAAGTTACGTCAAGTAACGTTAGGTTACGTCAAGTAACGTTAAATTACATAAAGTAACGTCAAGTTACGTAAACTTACATCAAGTTACGTCAAGTAACGTTAAGTTACGTCAATTAACGTCAAGTAACATTAAGTTACGTCAAGTAAAGTTAAGTTATGTCAAGTAACATTAAGTTACATCAAGTAACGTCAAGTAACGTCAAGTTACGTAAACTTACGTCAAGTTACATCAAGTGACGTCAAGTTACGTAAACAAACGTCAAGTTACGTAAACTAACGTTGTAACGTGAAGTTACATCAAGTAACGTCAAGTAACATGAAGTTACGTGAAGTTATTTCAAGTTACGTCAAATAACGTCAAGTAACGTTAAGTTACGTCGAGTAAAGTTAAGTAACGTCAAGTAACATTAAGTTACGTCAATTAACGTCAAATAACGTTAAGTTACGTCAAGTAACGTCAAGTAACGTGAAGTCACGTCAAGTAACGTCAAGTAACGTTAAGTTACTTCAACTAACGTTAAGTTACGTAAAGTAACTTCAAGTAACGTCAAGTTACGTAAACTTACGTCAAGTAACGTCAAGTAACCTAAAGTTACGTAAACTAACGTCAAGTAACGTTAAGTTACGTCAAGTAACGTGAAATTACGCCAAGTAACGTGAAGTTACGTCAAGTAACGTCAAGTAACGTCAAGTTACGTCAAGTAACGTCAAGTTACGTCAAGTAACGTGAAGTTACATTAAGTAACGTTAAGTTATGTAAACTTTCGTCAGGTTACGTCAAGTAACGTCAGGTTTCGTTAAGTAACGCCAGGTTACGTCAGGTTACGTCAAGTAACGTCAAGTTACATGAAGTTACGTCAAGTAACGTTAAGTTACGTCAAGTAAAGTCAAGTGACGTCATGTTACGTAAACTAACGTCAGGTGACGTTAAGTTACGTCAAGTTACGTCATGTAACGTCAAGTAACATCAAGTTACGTAAACTAACGTCAAGTTACGTCAAGTAACGTCAAGTAAAGTTAAGTTACGTCAAGTGACGTCAAGTAATGTGAAGTTACGTCAACTAACGTCAAGTAACGTTAAGTTACGTCAAGTTATGTCTAGTAACGTTAAGTTACGTCAAGTAACGTCAAGTAAAGTTAAGTAACGTCAAGTAATGTTAAGTTACGTCAATTAACGTCAAGTAACGTTAATTAACGTCAAGTTACGTAAACTTACGTCATGTACGTCAAGTAACGTCAACTACGTCAAGTTACGTAAGCTAACGTCAAGTAACGTAAAGTTACATCAAGTAAAGTTAAGTTACGTCAAGTAACTTTAAGTTACGTCAAGTAACGTGAAGTTACGTCAAGTAACATCAATTAACGTTAAGTTACGTCAATTAACGTCAAGTAACTTGAAGTTACGTCAAGTAGCGTCAAGTTACGTCAAGTAGCGTCAATTACGTCAAGTGACATCAAGTAACGTCAAGTAACATTAAATTACGTCAAGTAACAAGTAACGTCAAGTTACGTAAACTTACGTCAAGTTACGTCAAGTAACGTTAAGTTACGTCAACTAACGTTAAGTTACGTCAAGTTAAGTCAAGTAACGTTAGGTTACGTTAAGTAACGTTAGGTTACGTTAAGTAACGTTAAGTTACGTCAAGTGACGTCAAGTAACGTTAAGTCACGTCAAGTAAAGTTAGGTAACGTTAAGTTACGTCAAGTAACGTTAATTAACGTCAAGTTACGTAAACTGACGTCATGTTACGTCAAGTAACGTCAACAACGTCAAGTTACGTAAGCTAACGTCAAGTAACGTTAAGTTACGTCAAGTAAATGTAAGTTACGTCAAGTAACGTGAAGTTACGTCAAGTAACATTAAGTAGCGTTAAGTTACATCAAGTAACGTGAAGTTACGTTAAGTAGCGTCAAGTTACGTCAAGTAACATCAAGTAACGTCAAGTAACGTTAAATTACGTCAAGTAACAAGTAACATCAAGTTACGGAAACTTACGTCAAGTTACGTCAAGTAACGTTAAGTTACATCATGTAACGTCAACTAACGTCAAGTAACGTTAAGTTACGTCAAGTTACGTAAAGTAACGTTAAGTTACGTAAAGTAACATTAAGTTACGTCAAGTGACGTCAAGAAGCGTTAAGTCACGTCAAGTAAAGTTAAGTTACGTCAAGTAACGTTAAGTTACGTCAAGTAATGTCAAGTAACGTCAAGTTATGTAAACTTACGTCAAGTTACGTCGAGTAACGTTAAGTTACGTCAAGTAACGTCAAGTAACATTAAGTTACGACTAGTAAAGTTAAGTTACATCAAGTAACATTAAGTTATGTCAAGTAACATTAAGTTACGTCAAGTAACGTTAAGTTACGTCAAGTAACATCAAGTAACGTCAAGTTACGTAAAATTACTTCAAGTAACGTCAAATAACGTTAAGTTAGGTCAAGTAACGTCAAGTTACGTAAAATACGTCAAGTAACATCAAGTAACGTCAAGTTACATAAACTTACCTCAAGTTACGTCATGTAACGTCAAGTAACGTCATGTAACGTTAAGTAACGTGAAGTTACGTGAAGTAACGTGAAGTAACGTGAAGTTACGTCAAGTAACGTGAAGTTACGTCAAGTGACGTCAAGTAACGTTAAGTCACGTCAAGTAAAGTTAAGTTACGTCAAGTAACGTTAAGTTACGTCAAGTAACGTCAAGTAACGTCAAGTAACGTCAAGTAACGTCAAGTTACGTAATCTTACATCAAGTTACGTAATCTTACATCAAGTTACGTCAAGTAACGTCAAGTAACATTAAGTTACGTCAAGTAAAGTTAGGTTACGTCAAGTAACGTCATGTTTCGTCAAGTTACGTCAAGTTACGTCAAGTAACGTCAAGTTACGTCAAGTAACGTCAAGTAACATCAAGTTACGTAAAATTACGTCAAGTAATGTCAAATAACGTCAAGTAACGTCAAATAACGTTAAGTTACGTCAAGTAACGTAAACTTATATCAAGTTACGTCAAGTAACGTCAAGTTACGTAAACTAACTTCAAGTTTTCGTCAAGTAACATTAAGTTACGCCAAGTGACGTGAAGTTACGTCAAGTAATGTTAAGTTACGTCGTCACATGATATCCCAAATAAGCCAAATATATTTTGTAACTATTAGTTTTGTTCCACTTCTTATGATAAATCAAAATATGTTCCCAAACTATGATTTCTTTATGTATCATTTTTCTTGTGTTCACTTGGTAAAAGAACTTTGAAACACACTGCATAAATTTATTTCAAGTTGATCATGTTTATCTATCTAAACACATTACAGTTTACTTTTAAATTTACAAGAGAAAACTATATATATCTTGAAAGAAGATATGTACAATCATGTTATTAATTCTACTTCTGCGTGCAAAGCCTTATGTAATACAATAAGCATGTTTCTACAATCATTAGTAGAAATGGTGAATTCTCAAGAACAAAACCCGAAAATGCTTTGGTGCGGGACTATTTAGGCGGTACATAAGCACCAATCAGTTACTAACGAGGAAATCGGACCCACACTTCGGTGCAGGGTGGGGTCGATCGGTTAACGGTTGTGATTTTGGTCGGATAGTTATCGGGTATTTAGATGTTTAAAAATAAATAAAGTGAAAAAAAAGAAATTAGGAAAAGGTTGTAAAGAGAATGAAAAAAATAAAGGTTTTCTTAAAAAAAAATGTCAAATGACCATTTTACCCCAGAGGGGTCCAAAATTACAGTGATGTCATTGTGAACAGTGGCATGCTCATCACTATTAGTATATAGATAAATAACCGTGGGTGGAAGTTTTTGTTAAACGTACAAAAGAGAAATTCGGCATGAGTAAGAAAACATGTTAAGAAATGTCAAAACTATATTAAAAAATAAAAGTTTTTAACTAAAAGAATGTGATTTAAAAAAAAAAAAAAGTAAACTGTGTTTTTAAATATTATAATTGTACTTATTAAATATTTAAATCGAATACATGTTTAAACATAAGAGAATATGCTTTTAAATATAAGAGAATACACTTTTTATTTGAGGCTGTTCCAAGTGATTTACAAATAGCCAACATTCTACGACGGGATGCTCTTCTTCGACTATGAGGGAAAAGAATGGTTGTATGGCAACTATGAAAGCATTGGCTACATTTATACTTTCTAAAAACTAAAATCACTCTCCATTCTCCTAATTCTGCTGTCGTCGTCCACATTGCTTCGCCATAAACTCAATAGCCATCAATTGAAAGCCGCCTCTTCTGGCCAAATCACCATCTACCGCTTCAAGAAATAACAATAATTTCAAGATAGCCTAGTGATTGAGGTTCTGATTTTCTCACGAGAGGTCACATGTTCAAATGTCACTAACAACATGTATTGAGGTGACTGTAAAAAAGGTTGAAAACAGTCACATGATGACCCAAATAAGCCAAATATATCTTGTAACTATTAGTTTTGTTCCACTTCTTATGATAAATCAAAATATGTTCCCAAACTATGATTTCTTTATGTATCATTTTTCTTGTGTTCACTAGGTAAAAGAACTTTGAAACACACTGCATATATTTATTTCAAGTTGATCATGTTTATCTATCTAAACACATTACAGTTTACTTTTAAATTTACAATAGAAAACTATATATATCTTGAAAGAAGATATGTACAATCATGTTATTAATTCTACTTCTGCGTGCAAAGCCTTATGTAATACAATGAGCATGTTTCTACAATCATTAGTAGAAATGGTGAATTCTCAAGAACACGAATATGCTTTGGTGCGGGACTATTTAGGTGGTACATAAGCACCAATTAGTTACTAACGAGGAAACCGGACCCGCGCTTTGGTGCAGGGTGGTGTCGATCAGTTAACGGTTGTGATTTTGGTCGGATAGTTATCGGGTATTTGGATGTTTAAAAATAAATAAAGTGAAAAAATTTTTTAGGAAAAAGTTGTAAAGAGAATGAAAAAAATAAAGGTTTTCTTAAAAAAATGTCAAATGACCATTTTACCCCAGAGAGGTCCAAAATTACAGCGATGTCATTGTAAGCTGTGTTTTTAAATGTTATAATTGTACTTATTAAATATTTAAATCGAATACATGTTTAAATATAAGAGAATATGCTTTTAAATATAAGAGAATACACTTTTTCTTTGAGGTTGTTCCAAGTGATTTACAAATAGCCAACATTCTACGACGGGATGCTCTTCTTCGACTATGAGGGAAAAGAATGGTTGTATGGCAACTATGAAAGCATTGGCTACATTTATACTTTCTAAAAACTAAAATCACTCTCCATTCTCCTAATTCTGCCGTCGTTGTCCACATTGCTTCGCCATAAACTCAATCGCCATCAGTCGAAAGCCGCCTCTTCCGGCCAAATCACCGTCTACCGCTTCAAGAAATAACAATAATTTCAAGATAGCCTAGTGATTGAGGTTCTAATTTTCTCACGAGAGGTCACATGTTCAAATGTCACTAACAGCATGTATTGAGGTGACTGTAAAAAAGGTTGAAAACGGTCACATGATGGCCCAAATAAGCCAAATATATCTTGTAACTATTAGTTTTGTTCCACTTCTTATGATCAATCAAAATATGCTTCCAAACTATGATTTCTTTATGTATCATTTTTCTTGTGTTCACTTGGTAAAAGAACTTTGAAACACACTGCATATATTTATTTCAAGTTGATCATGTTTATCTATCTAAACACATTACAGTTTACTTTTAAATTTACAATAGAAAACTATATATATCTTGAAAGAAGATATGTACAATCATGTTATTAATTCTACTTATGCGTGCAAAGCCTTATGTAATACAATGAGCATGTTTCTATAATCATTAGTCGAAATGGTGAATTCTCAAGAACCCGAATATGCTTTGGTGCGGAACTATTTAGGCGGTACATAAGCACCAATCAGTTACTAACGAGGAAACCGAACCCGCGCTTCGGTGCAGGGTGGTGTCGATCGGTTAACGGTTGTGATTTTGGTCGGATAGTTATCGGGTATTTGAATGTTTAAAAATAAATAAAGTGAAAAAAAGAAATTAGGAAAAGGTTGTAAAGAGAATGAAAAAAATAAAGGTTTTCTTTAAAAAAAAAATGTCAAATGACCATTTTACCCCAGAGGGGTCCAAAATTACAGCGATGTCATTGTGAATAGTGACATGCTCATCACTATTAGTATATAGATAAATAACCGTGTGTGGAAGTTTTTGTTAAACGTACAAAAGTGAAATTTGGCATGAGTAAGAAAACATGTTAAGAAATGCCAAAACTATATTGAAAAATTAAAGTTCTCAACTAAAAGAATGTGATTTAAAAAAAAAAAAAGTAAACAGTGTTTTTAAGTGTTACAATTGTACTTATTAAATATTTAAATCGAATACATGTTTAAACATAAGAGAATATGCTTTTAAATATAAGAGAATACACTTTTTATTTGAGGTTGTTCCAAGTGATTTACAAATAGCCAACATTTTACGACGGGATGCTCTTCTTCGACTATGAGCGAAAAGAATGGTTGTATGGCAACTATGAAAGCATTGGCTACATTTATACTCTCTAAAAACTAAAATCACTCTCCATTCTCCTAATTCTGCCGTCGTTGTCCACATTGCTTCGCCATAAACTCAATCGCCATCAGTCGAAAGCCGCCTCTTCCGGCCAAATCACCGTCTACCGCTTCAAGAAATAACAATAATTTCAAGATAGCCTAGTGATTGAGGCTCTGATTTTCTCACGAGAGGTCACATGTTCAAATGTCACTAACAACATGTTCAAATGTCACTAACAATAATTAATAATAATAAATGCCTTTTAAATTTTTTTTAAAAAAATAAAATTATAATTTAGGAGGGATTGATATTTTCTTTTATAAAAAATTTTGTATTATTTTTTTATTAAATTAATATATAATTATGACATCATCATTATGAAAAGTAAAGGGTAATTTAGCTTAATGATGATGTTATCATTTTAGAGATTTATTAAATTACTAGTGAAATGACCTGTGAAAACACGGGTTTATTTAAACGAAATAGTTTAATGATATATTTTAGGTATTAAGTGAATGTAAATGTTAAAGTCATTTAGTTTATTTCCCCGTGGAACCACGAATTTCGACTAAGAAACTTGTCGTTAATTTTACAAACATAAACGTTAAAGTCATTTAGTTTATTGCCTCATGGAACCACGGATTCCGACTAAGAAACTTGTCGTTAATTTTACAAACATAAAGTTCGCTCAAAGTTGAGTATTTATATTTATATTTCTAATAATAATAATTATTATAAATAATAATAAATGCCTTTTAAATTTTTTTAGAAAATAAAATTACAATTTTTTAGAGATTAATATTTACTTTTATAAAAGATTTCGTATTATTTTTTTAAATTAATATATAGTTATGACATCATCATTATGAAAAATAAAGGGTAATTAGTTTAATGATGATATCATATTTTTAGAGGTTTATTAGACTACTAGTGAAATGACCCGTGAAAACACGAGTTTGTTTAAATGAAACAGTTTAATGATATGTTTTACGTATTAAGTGAATGTAAATGTTAAAGTTATTTAGTTTATTACCACGTGGAATCACGGATTACGACTAAGAAACTTGTCGTTGATTTTATAAACATAAAGTTCGCTCAAAGTTGAGTATTTATATTTATATTTTTAATAATCTATCTATCTATATATCTATAGTAATTGAGTCCTAGAATCATAAGTATATGGTGTATTAAATACGGTTAACTCAATAAAATTTACCCATGTAATTTAATAGACGGGTAAAAAAGGTTATAAATTATTATGGTAAAAAAGTAAAAAAAATAAAAAAATAAAGATCATATTAAATAAAAACGTCATAAATAAATTTTAAGTATTTAATTATCAGTAAATATATAAACCTTTCATCTTCTACGTAATGTAAGTTATTTTTTAGTCTATAAATATGTCATCTTCATTCCATTTTTCCATATCAATCATATAAAATATCACACCATATTACTAATGTTGTATTCTCGATTTTTCTAAGATGGAAAGAAGAAGAAATTATATATAGATTATTATAGTAGAGATAGTATATGATATATATATATATATATATATATATATATATATATATATATATATCAAACATAATATATGTTTTTTTAGGTATCGAAGAAACACCAATTTTAATATATTGTAAACTGCAAACAAGGCAAAAAGAAACGTGATTGACTCTATGTTGGATCGATTCATCCAAAGATCTCTTTTTAATATTATATTATGATATTATGATTATTATATTGTATATTTGTATAACTTATATGATTAATAATTAAGATTATGATCACTATTATGAATATAATTCATAATTATAATCTATATATCTATCTATCTATATACCTATAAGAATTGAGTCCAAGAATCATAAGTATGGTGTAATAAATATAGTTTTACCTCATTAAAACTAATACCTATGTAAAAAAATAATAGTAAAAATGGTAAAAATATTAAATAAATAATAATTCTAGCTAATAGTGACTGCATAATTATATTTATTATTTATTTATTGAATACTAAATATATGATGGTATAAATGTAGGCAAGTTAAAGGACGATAAATTGTTTATACAACATAAGAGTAAAAATGACCTAATTTTAAATAATAAATGTGGATAATAAAATTATAGTAATTGGTAGCCAAGAGATAAAATGGCTTAACTGAATTAAAAATGTAGACAAATGAAATGATGGTATATTAAAACAATCTATTTAACTATAAATAGTGAATTGTTCATTTTCATATATTTAATAGTATGAATATTAAAATAGTGATTGTGTTAAAAAGGATATAATCTATAAAATATATTAAATCATTCAATTATGGTGTAATAAATATAGTTTTACCTCATTAAAACTAATTACCTATGTAAAAAATAATAGTAAAAATGATAAAAATATTAAATAAATAATTCTAGCTAATAGTGACTCCATAATTACATTTATTATTTATTTATTAAATATTAAATATATGATGGTATAAATGTAGGCAACTTAAAGGACGATAAATTGTTTATACAACATAAGAGTAAAAATGACTGAATTTTAAATAATAAATGTGCATAAATAAAATTATAGTAATTGGTAGCCAAGAGATAAAATGGCTTAATTGAATTAAAAATGTAGACAAATGAAATGATGGTATATTAAAATCATCTATTTAACTATAAATAATGATTTGTTCATTTTCATATATTTAATCGTATGAATATGAACATAGTGATTGTGTTAAAAAGGATATTATCTATAATCTATAAAATATATTAATTTAATTCACTCAATTATAAAGGATAAACTAAAAGGTAAAATATTAATAAATATTATTTTAGATATTTATAAAATGAAAATATGTTACATTATTAACTATCATTATTTAAAGACAAGTTATTTTGAAAAAAAAATGTTAACTAATAAATATTGTTTATTAAATCATGATTTCAGTCAAAAAAACATAATAATAAAATTAATTTTATAAAAATTGTTTTAATCCTTATTTATTCTTTTATTAAATATAGATATAAGTTTCAATCATTTCATTTTTCCTTATATTTAATAGATAAGTTATAATCCTTTCAACTTTCTTATATTAACTATATATAAGTTTCAATCATTCATTTGTCCGATATTAAATAGCTAAATAAGTTAATGCATTGTTGCCTATAAATAAGATTTTACATTTTCGCATTATACATTTTTTATTTCAACATTATAGATATAGCCGATATAGTTTTTTAGATATTCTTTTTCGTCTTCACAATCGTCATCATTTTAACAAGATGATTTGCTTATATAATGTCGAATTTCTATCTATCACCTTAACGTTAAATCTGTGTTATGGTAAGACTTTATTTAGATGTTATGTTATTGGTGACCATAGATTTTTTTTTATCTCTTTTATTATAATTGTTATCTTTATTTATTGATTCTTACTTAGAGTTCATTTATAGTAAGTATTTTTTATTTGTGTCCAATTCTCTACATAGAAACAATGGTAAGAATAGTTGTATATTGCACCTGACTAACAACTACTTTTTTGGACAGTGATTTTGGGCAGCCAAACCTTAGTCTCGCACCAATTGAACAAAATCCACACTTTTGCAGGTCTCAGATTGGCTAAAAATGATGTTTCACATATTTCTTTTGAAAATAACACTTACTTGGTCATGGAGCATATGACATTAACCATAATTGTTTATTCATACTGTTGCTATATCAAAAAAATGTACTCAAATTTACATACCTATGCACTCTTAATCACCATAGCTTTTTACTATTGTTTAAATCATCGACTATCGCTTAACTACATACCGACAATGAAAATTCAATGACGTGCAAAGCACGGGCATTACTCACTAGTAATAATAATAATAATAATAATAATAATAATTAATAATAATAATAAATGGCTTTTAAATTTTTTTATAAAAATAAAATTACAATTTAGGAGAGATTAATATTTACTTTTATAAAAGATTTTGTATTATTTTTTAAATGAAATTAATATATAATTATGACATCATCATTATTAAAATTAAGCTTAATGATGACATTATCATTTTAGAGGTTTATTAGACTACTAGTGAAATGACCCGTGAAATCACGGGTTTGTTTAAACGAAAACGTTTAATGATATGTTTTAGGTATTAAGTGAACGTAAATGCTAAAATCATTTAGTTTAATGACCCGTGGAACCACATAGTCCGACTAAGAAACTCGTCAGCTGAACAATTCACCAAACACCTAAAATGCATATTAAACAATCTACATCCAATCATAAGAGATAATATTGGTTGTCATTTTATTTTAAAAGTGTAAATTAAAATATAAATTTAGAATTGATTTCGTTCTGCCTAACTTTTATACCTTCTCGTACTCAATTCAAAACAATTAATTAAAATAATTCAAAATTATTTAATTTTAATAGTTAAAATAATTATTAATAAAATTTAATAATAATAATTAATTAATAAAATTTAATTTTAATTCAAAATTATTTAAATTAATGACATCACTTACCGTGCTTAGATTTTTTTCTTTTTATTTTTAATTTTCTCTTAACAAATGAATTAATCTAATAATAATGACATCATCATTTTAGAGATTTAATAGAAACTATAGATAGATAGATAGAATAGATAGATAGATATATGTGTAAAAGGTCTTAAAAGCTCTCGAGTGGTATGTAAAGATAACCTAATGAAAAATGAAATAACGATACGATGACGTGTATAGTCAACATGGACCCATTTTAGTTGATCTCAATTTAAGCTCATAATTAAAATTAATTTGCATTTTCCTAATCAGAAAATTAATAATGACAACTCCGGCGATCTTTGCCGCAGTTACGCCGATTAATTCACCTCATTTTACCTTCAACAACCGTCTAATTTCTCCATTAATACGTGCTAGTTTTCATAATTGCTCTCTAACAATCAGAAACCATAACCCTAACCCTAACCCTAGCCCCAACAACAGAAGGTCGAACCAACTTCTATCGATTAAAGCAACGACAGCGTCGGATTCCACGGCGATCGTAGACAATCCAGCTTCCGCTTCCACGTCAGAAGAAGAAATTCCTTCGAAGATCGGAGCTAAGGTTAGGGTTAAGGTACCGTTGAAGGTGTATCATATACCTAAAGTACCAGAAGTTGAATTGAAAGGTAAAGAAGGTAAGATCAAGGATTATATTGCAGTTTGGAAAGGTAAGCACATATCAGCTAACTTGCCGTATAAGATTGAGTTTTTTGAGAAACTTGAAGGACGTGGTGATGCACCTGTCAAGTTCTTTGTGCATCTTAAGGATGATGAGTTTGAGTATATTGATTGATTCATGATTCTTTGGTTGAAAAAGCACTACTTAATACATGATTATGATATTGTTCATATAATAGCATATTTCACTGTGTCACTTGTTAATTGTTATGCTATACTTGTAAAATGTACACTAGCTGTGGTACTTTAGATGTATATGCAATCTTTTCAATTGTTGTTTGCGAATTCACGATTAGTCTAATAATACAAGAGATTGTTTTTTGTTTGATTACTATCTGTATTTGTATGTTGTATTGTATAGAAGGTTGTAGATTATTAGTTAAATCTAATGCTATTATTGTCCACCGTTAAACTTATGATAGGTGGTGTTGCACAGTCTGTTGTTATCCACCATTAAACTTAAAGCATTTAGTTATTTGCCTAAATCACAGTTTACAAATATATTACCTTCTGAAGGTGCATTAGGTCATTGGAAGGTTTTAAGTCAACTTCTACCTTCTAAAAGATGTTCCCGACTATTAATTAATGATATTACTTTGATATTTTTTGTCGGTTCTTAGAAGTCAGAAATGTGTGTGTGTGTATCTGTAATAAGTTAGAACATAGTTTATAGATGGCTAGGGACGTTTTTGTTATTTCAGCCTCAACTTTGTGCGTTCGCTCAAATTATATAGTTATATCACTTCTGTGTAATCCGGTTCTTCAGAGTCTGATAATTCATAATCTTGTTACATCTCTAATAACTGAACATTCTATCAATACATAAAAGTAGACGGTGTTGTAGGCCTTGAGTTTAGCAAGCAGGGTGACTACTTTTGGGTGAAAGTTTGTTTTAATAGCATAATTGTTGAGTTAAGGTCCCATCATCTATTACACTGGCACACTGAGTATTGGTTGGTACCAAGCAAGGTTGCAAAAATCGCTACATGGGGAATACTTGGTCCGGAATTTTTAGGGAGTAATGTTGATCAAGTTTGACTTTGACCTTTTTCGAGGAATATCGAGTTTTGACCGAATAATTGGACTGAGTAGTCGGGAGACGTTTTGCCGAGTACTCCCGAGTTCTGGAACACTGGTACCAATGCTTTCAACTCCTTATATTAAATTATCGACATGAACACGTATGTCCGTAAGCTTTATCTTGTATAGGCTAACAGAAATATTTGAAACCCGCTTGATAAGATTGTTTAGCTTAATAGAGTTGCTTCTAGTAACATGTAGTTGTTAGTAATGAGTATACTACAATAAACCTTTTTTTGGTACAGGTATGCTCATGAGGGCTTTCACCATAATATGCCTAAACCTTTCAATACTAATTTTATTTTCAACATGACATAAAACATTTTTTAGTTGATCTGTCATTCTGTCTGCTTAACTATAACCTTTTATTATTGAGTCTAATGTGTACGCTTACTCTCATTTAGTTAATAGCTAGGCAGCTAGTATCAATTGCCCTGCATAATCATCAACCATTGTCTCATTTTTTAGAAGCATATTTTTGATTGATTTCTAGTTGATGTAGGTTTTAGTTGTATTTGTGATTTGATCATAGTTCAGTCTGATTCGTTGGAAAACTTTATTGGATATGCTTTCCTGTCCGCTTATTGCTCACGACAGGTACTACAGTATCTTGAATCGATTTATATCTTGCATGCATTCCTTATTTGTTGTTGGTAAATAACTTATATAATTTACATCTGTGATTGTTACATTATCTGTTATATTTCATTTTCATAATTTACATCTGTGATCTTTATAGACTGTTGCACCCTTTAACCAGATTTATTGTGACACGTCATCAACACATAAGTCTTGCTGATTGGAGTCTGCCAGAAACAATCCAAATTCCCTGTACAGCTTGTTATTTTCTGCAAGACACGAGTTCTAAAATCTCTCGTTTTCTGCTCTGATTACTCTTATCTTTTGGTTCACGTCTGTTTGTATGTTCTTCCCCTCTTTTCTCCTTATAGAAGACTGTATCTTGAAACAGGAATAAGGTAAATATATATTTCATAAAGGTGTAAATATATATTTCATAAGGTAACTGAAGAATTCCTATTAATTGATCAGTTCTGTTTTGCTAAAGTTGCTCTTGTATATGGATATTAAGTTTTTTTTTTGTCATATAATTTATACTGTAGGCATGTTAGGGAAAAGTGTAGCTATATTATAGAAGAGATTGATAGAAAATATATAGCACATGTTTGATTTGATAAAGAATCTAGGCTTCATTAAAGCATCATTAGAAGGGACGTTCCGTCCTTTTCGAACACTATGCATGCCACCTTTAGAATGGCTTTGAAAACCTCAACATTCTGTATTAGTGGTCCACATTTATTTACTTTAGGACGTGCAAGTTTTTCGCACATGTTATAATTGATGATGATGCAATCTGGTTTTAGTTTTTTACTTTGTATATTAATATTAATATTAATATAATATAATAATTATAACTGATTATTTTAATTTTTAAAGAATCATCTTAAACGAGTTCGAGTTCGTACATCAATATGGGCAATAAGCTAGTTAAAATTTTGTGTCAATTAGTTTAAAATTTTAAACGAATATCGAGCTCGAGTTCGAACATAGAAAAAATAGTCGAGTTCGAGCTCGAACAAAATATGAGAATTTTTATCGAGTTCGAGCCGAGTAATACTTAAACGAGCCGAGCTCGAAATCTTCCTGATCGGTTTGAGTTCGGTTCGTTAACAGCCCTAGATATGGTATCTGTTTCTGGTGTCAAGTCATGAAATTTGGGGATAGCAGTGTTTCACGATTGAGTAAGTAACCACATCGATTACAAAGTGTCCATATTTCATACAGTAGAATAGATCATAAATAAGCCAAGTTTCTTTCCGACTTTTGAACATTGCATTATTACCTCTTTATAAATTCACTAGCTTTTGCTGTCCATTTCAGGCTTGGAAAGCTTCTCCAGAATCTGATTCTGCACACTTGACAATTGGCTGTTAACAGATTTATTAATGTCAGAAAAAGATGGAATATGATCCTTTACCTAACACTTAACATTGAAATATTACTTTTGAAATTTATAATTAGAATATTTCATAACCCTTTAAGTTGGAACCCTATGCAAACCTCTTAACGTCATTCATAAGCTTTAATTTTAGTTAGACATAACTAGATAGGTTATGTGTTTCATTGACCCATAAACTTCCTTTTGAATACTGTAGTAACCATGCTTAAGAACAAAATTGTAACGATAATAATCTAAACTAGCCAATATGATCTGCGAGGTTAGTACCTAGACACTGGACTACTTCAGTACTTCTAACCTGTCTAATGCTTTGGATCTGTTTTTATTTTTAGTTACTTTTTTCGTCATATTAGACAAATGGATAACGTTCTCCTAATTCAGACTATCCAGGGAAGAGGAATTTATTCACTCATGCATGCGGTCTAATTGGGTTAACCAGTTTCCGACCCTTCTCCCTAGCCACCCATGATAAGCTGCCAGTGAGGTATGAACTTGAGATATTTTTTTGAAGAGATCAGGGCCCCAACGACTATTGTTTGTTGGTTAAAATATTAGACGAGAATCTTAATCGAACCTTTTTGACATTTTTCAAGACGCACACTTTGAAAACTAATAATTAATTGATTTATTATTCTTAACTCTTTTATTTTTATTTTTTTATTTATTTTTTGTTGTTGGCGAATGCCACTTTACTTTTTTCTTAAATAGCCATGCATTGTTCTCCTAGTCCCTCATTATCACTCCTTCCCTTTTACGTGATGGCGAAAGATCAATCAAGAAAAAGCCTTGCAAGGAGTTCATATGAGAAGATATCCAAAGTCACCTTTGGTTTTACACGCCGAATTTCACACCGTCCCAAAAACAATAACATTCATGATCCTTCACAATCAACCACTGATCCTCCGACAGTCAAACCTCTTGTCTCCCATACCCCATCTTACCGGCCCATTTCAGGTGAAGTGATCCCGACCCCTAAAAACGAGTCTTATGTTCCTCCTGAAGTAAAACCACGTAAAAAATTTGTGCGCTTTTCATCTAGTAACATCAACAAGAAAGGAGATGGTGGTGGGAATGAGTTGGCGAGCCAAAAGACTTTTAGCGAGGAGAACTACAATAGTTATATTGAAAGTACAAAGATTAAGATGAGAGCTCCTTCGAATGTTTCAGTTGGAAGGACACTTACCAGGCGTGAAACATTAAACGATTTGTTTACTAGTTATATCAGCAGAACAAAACTTAGGTTGAGAACTACGACCAGTGTGGACTCCTCTAAATGAGCCTATATATATCACTTCTGAGACTATTACAATAAGAATAGGGGGCTGTAGCATGGTCGAACATGGCGGTGACCTTCTCCTCCTTTGTGTTTACTGGTTCACGTGCCTTGTTCACTTGATTATTGTATTATTCACCGTGTGTTGTGTAATATATGTGAGCTATCTTAATATTAGTTCATCCCTTTATCCCCTCATTTTTATGAAAAATATATCATTATTATGGTCGGGTTCGTCTTGTTTTGTTCATTGGTGTGATGCCTTTTAATCGTGTAATAATTGTTTAGCTAGTGTGTGGTTATAGTTTTTCGGGTTGTTAGGGAAGCTCGTAGTTTTCGTTTAGATAGTTGCTTTTTAAGTGCGAGCTTCCCCGTTTCCCCCGTCTTTTTGTAATCCTTGTTGTGGGCGTTTTCCTTTGGAAAATGATCTTAGTAGTCAGTTCTATATGAGAATTTTCGAAAAACATAAAAAATTATGTGGTTGCTCCTTATGGTGTGTACCATACTGCACATTTGTCATGTCACTTTTTTAGAGGAGGTTGGTCACCATGGTTTAAATTGTTATGCGGTTGGTCTCTCTCATTAAGGACCGTATGAAAAAATCCCGTTGAGTATTAACACATGCCTAGCATGTGAGGGTATTTCCGTCAATTTACCTTTTCACGTATTTTCGTCATTTGTTACTTGTTAGTGGCAGCCTAGAGTTCCAACACCATAACCGAGTAACCGCGTACCAAATGGAACCCCTAATAGATATGACTCAATTAATGTTGTTACTAAATGGGGCGTCTTTGGTGCACCACACCTACATATGTTGCCCCGAGTTCTTCCAATGACCCTAAGCTCAAGAAGGCTACCTCGTGGTGGCACCTGGGTTTTGTGAATTATTATTATCCTCTAATGTGGACATCAAAGTTTGATTAATCTATTACAATGAAAGATCATATCTTATCAGCGAGAAATGATTATGTTTTTCATTAGGGGTATGTTTTGCATAAGTAGCTGATAGTTTGTATAGTTTGTAGCTGATAGCTGTTAGCGGTTAGCTGGTAGTTGTTAGCTTTTTATATGTATTTAAGTAGTTGGATCTATTAAAATAAAGCTTTAAGCTCTTTTAACTAGATGAAATTTTCTATTACAAGTTTTTTCATAGAAACTAAAAGTTAAAAGCTCCAAAAAGTTTCATGTCAAACATATTCTAAATATGGCATTGAACATGTCATATACAGTCAAAATAGTTGCAATTTGGGTCGGGTCGACCCCATAACAATGCTTGTCAAAAGTTTCTACTTTTTATATAAGGAAAATGAAGTTTAGAGTGTAAAATATAATATAATTACTGAAACTATATTGTTCCACAAATTTTCAAATATCATCTTGACAGAATATATTAAACAAGAACAAGAACAACAACAACAACAACAACAACAACAACAACAACAACAACAACAACAAAAAAACTCAATCCCACAAATGTCGGATATGAGGAGGTAAGATGTAGACAATCATTCTTCGATCTTAGAATAAAAAGAAGTCATTTCTTCACCCAGAGTGAAACACTCCAAGAGTAGAGAAAGTCCTTCCTCTCAATGTTCTATAGATAGAGAGATTGCTTCTGAATGAACCTTCGATCAATAAGTAGGTTAAAAAAAGTGTGAGACAACATGAAAAATGATAAAATCAAATTTTCATGACTTTTAAAACATGTTTGAAATTCAATTTAGGCTATAAGCGGCAATCAAGTCGTCAATAGATCGACGCTTGATGTTCTTGTTTAACTTGAAATTCAATTTAGGCTATAAACAGCAGTTAATTATTGCATAATTTATGCTTATCTTTGCTGTGACATCCTTGTAGTTATTCGTACAATGTAAACTAAAAAATGGAATATGGAAGTTCAATGGAAGCATCAATGTACAAGTATTGCCTCTAGCTAGCGTTTGATAAAATCTTTTTGGCCGTTCAAAAAAAATGTATAAGTATCCATGAAACACAAAAATGTTTTAAGTAAACTACAATAATCTTTACTTAAACATAATCACGTTTTAAGTACAACTATCACTACTCGAATTAGGATACACCTACATTTCATTACTGAAATGAGTGTTATCCAAGGTGAGAAAATGAAGAAAGGTGAGGTGATTGAACGGTTGAATATTGAAGAAGACGATGAGGATTTGAGTTGGGATATTGAAGATGATGATGAAGCTGATGGCACTTAGTAGTTTCAATGTAGCATTGTGTGTTACCAGCGGATTTGTTGTTAGTGAATGTACATTCTGGTTTGATCTTGTTCTTTGATCCTGTTGTTTTAGTAAGCAGGAATTATTTTGTCAATTCTATCATTTAGTTGAACCACTTGTGCCTAAAATGTGTTAAATGCATAATTTGTTCTTGTTTAACCTACTCTTGGGTGATATTGGCAGTAAGCAGGAAATACCAAAATTATGTCTCTTTCCTAATATCTTTGAATCATGGTTTTTATAAACTTCAATTGGTTGCATTTGAATCAGCTATTTTTTCCATTTTTAGTTGATTTTTGCCAAATCCACAAGGACATAAGGTATTCTCATTGATTGATCAGGTGTATATTTGGTATTGATATCATTCAAAAATTTAGTTGATTCTATACACGGTATATGTTTCATCTTCACCTGTATTTATATTATATCATTAATAAATTCGCATTTTCATTGTCACCGTTTATAAAATATCAATTTTGTGTAATTCTGGGCGAGAAATATGCATGGAATATCAAGAAAATCAGCAACGCCAGTTGACGATAAAAAATCAGTTCTCACAGCTGCCGTGCTTCGATCACTTCAATCTCAACTTCTTTACAATCATCACAATAATATGTAAAATCTCTATCTAAATATATAAATATGCATTTACCTTTTTTTTTAATTAAAAAAACATCGTCGTTTGATGAGACCTCTCCCTCTGTATATTGCAATTGTAACTGTAGTTATACTAAAGAAGCCCTAGATTCAAATGCTGAGCTTGTTAAGAAAAATCCTGATTTTATGACCGCGTGGAATTATCGAAAACTTGCATTCCAGTATAATCTCGATACTGTAAACGCGGATTTGAATCACATCATCGATGAAGAATTGAAAGTTGTGAGTTTCTTCTATATATTTTCTTTAATTTAATATAATTTAAACCTTCCACGTGATACAAATTTCATAATGTGCGGTCTAATTTTTTTTTTCTTTTCTCCTATTCAGCATTGTTTGTATTGTATTGTAGTATATACTACGGTCAAGGTTGAAAAAGTAGTGAGACGGGGTCAGGACGGTCGGCACCTTAAACGGTTCCAGACGTTTGACCAACGTTGTCTTTATTTAAATATTGAAATATTTATGTTTGAAAAGATTATGTTTGAATACATATAAAAAGTCAATGTAGGTCAACATCCGTCTTTTCCATTGTTGACCGTTTTTACCGTTGTTTAATCGTTGACCGTTTTTTACCCTTTTTTTTATCCGTTACTACGGTACACTAGTAAATCCGTTCACGAGATAGGGTCGAACTCACAACCTCAAAATCAAAGTTGTAGACGATACTGCTAGTGTGTTAGGCCAAAGGCCTTCAAATGATATATAAAATACCATAAAGTTTCGATTTTTAAATGTGTATGTAGGTTGAGGAGGTACTAAATATTAATCCCAAGTCCTATGGAGCTTGGTATCACCGAAAGTGGGTGCTAAGTAAAGGGAATACTTCAACAAAACATGAACTCGAGCTTTTAAATCTTCTATTATCTCAAAAGGAAGGCGCGCGAAATTTTCACGCATGGAATTATCGGAGGTGAATATGTGTATTATGAAATATTTCAGTTCTTGATTTGGGAATTATGTAATCTTACGGGCCTTTTCATTATGTTTTTCTCAGATTTATAGCGGGATTCAAAAATATATCTGATGAGAAGGAGCTACAATTCACAACAGATATGATTAATCACGACTTCAGTAATTATTCTGCTTGGCATAATCGTAGGTATGACTGAATTTGAATTTCTCCTAGCAAAAGCCTACCAAATATATCATTGATCTTGCAATAGTATCAATAATGAAGTTTATATTTAGACAACAGAGGTGGCACTTCAACCAGTGAACTTCGGATGGGACAATTTGGGTTATGTTTGATCTTTAACGGGTCAAGCTTGTAAACTAAAATAAACACTCTGGGCATAAAAGAAATATGTCAAACTGGTAATCAAATTGATGTACTTCTAATCTATAAAAACTACAATAATTTTCTAAAGAGTGTTTCAGATCAACCCGGTGAATACGAATTAGTCTTCTATCCTCCCTTAAGCTTTGTGATTACCCGTTTAATGTTGGCTCCTTTACTTAGATATTGACGGCTGGGTGCACTTCATTTTTATCGTGGCATCAACATATTTCATCTTCAAATATATTTTAATGGTATTGTGTCTGATATAGTGGTTATAAATTATGTGTTTTTTTCAATTTCAATATTTGCAGTGTACTCTTATCTCGTCTTCTTAAAAAAAAGGTAAAAGGATATTTTCCAAAGGAGAAATTTTTATCAGAGGAGTTTGACTTTGTACGGAGTGCGGTTTTTACTGACCCAAATGATCAATGTGGGTGGTTTTATCACCTCTGGCTTTTAGATCAGACTATCAAAGTTCACACTAATGTAAACATGATGCCATTGCTTACGTCATTAATTTGGATGACTGAGATGATAGATAAAGAAATATATCACTATCGAACTTTGCTGTCACCGGTAGTCACGAAGTCAGAGAAAGATGAGCGAAGTAGGGGTCTCTTTCTTTCCAAAACGAACGCCTTGTGGTTAGCTGAAGCAGACAATATGATTAACCTAGCAGCTATAAAGAAAGAAGAAGAGGCAAAGTGGTAGGCTTGACCTTTTGTTTACTTATCGTTCATTATCCATGTTCTAGGTGGCAATGCAGGCTGGGTTACGGGACAAAACAATTAAGTTTTATAATACGAGTTAAAATAGGTTGAGTTGGGCCGACCTGCCAACACTTTCTAAGAAAATTTTAAGAGAAGTTTGGAAGTGTTATAAAGTAAATTGTTGGTTTTTAATAAAGAGGTTTCGAACACTTGGAAACACTTTGGTTGACTTTTGAGTTTTGACCGTGTTACGCGTTCGAAGAGTTTTTTGTGTTATAGCCAACTTCCAAAATTATTACTCCGTACTTGTTTTGCCCGTTCGAGATAAATTACGATTGAAGTTGGCTCATTGTTGGGTAAATGGGTTGGAAACGCCACCTCTACTTACTGCTCTTGTTGTTTTTATTCCTAATGTCCACCATTTCTTAATTCTCACTATTATTATTTTTTAATCTTAATCGCTACCTCTACTTACCTATCACTATTATTATTTTTAATCTTTTCTTTTTAATCTCTTTGATAGTAAAATTGCGATGCTTACACTTGCAAGATTGTTAATGGCATACGATGCTATGATATCAACCAATACGCCGGCAATTTTGAAGAAAGTTTTGAAACTATATTCTCAATTGATGAAGCTAGACCCTCCACATTACCAATATTACAAAGACGAGCACAGCTTAGTTTTGTTGAAACAGGTAATTGTATCTTCATGTAACATCTTCTTTAGTAAGAAAGTAACAAAACTTCTTGTTTTGGTTAAAGATTTAAACTTTTGTACAGGTGGCATAATGGGTGAGCCCAGTTTGGCTTAACCGAAACAAACTTTTTCCAAAAATTTGAACTTTTGATTATTATAACCCTATGATGATTGTATAAGCTCTATTTGTATATGTATGCACTCAAATAGCTGTTGTATTGTAGATAACTTCTAGCAACGAGTCTTTGTTGAAGTACTGCTCGGAGCATAAAGACTCAGGTTCATTGTGGCTAAGATTGAACTCTCTATCTTTATCACGAATTGGATGCTTTGAGCGGTTATTGTGGGTGCAAAATCTTGATCTTAGCCACAACCAACTTCATTCTATTGAAGGTAAAACACCTTTTTATATAACAATAATATGGTTCACATATTATTGTTAGTAAATATTATATCAGTTATAATTATTATTAATTATTCGTTTATAGGATTGGAGGCTTTGCATCTTCTGACATGCTTAAATCTTAGTCACAATAAACTTGGTAGTTTTACGGTGTTGGATCCATTAAGATTATTGAAGTCACTGAGATTGTTAGATATATCCTACAATGAGATTGGTGCGCATATTGTAGACACAAGACGATATTTGTGCTTATCTCCACTGTCACACACTCTTGTTTATGATAAAGATTTTGAAGATTTTGCTACGGATGATGCCAAAGTGGTGAACTTTTGGGAAGCTTATTCAATTTTCAGAGGTTTGAAGATTATGCAGCTAGATATAATGGGGAATATTGCTGTTGATGAAAGATTTATGTTGTTTTTGGTTAAATTATTGCCTGGACTTCAATGGCTTGATGGTAAAAAATTAAATTAGTCAAATCTGTGTTATTGTCTTTAAGAAAAGATTTACATGTTTTGGATTTATTTTTATAGAATACAATTATTATTATGAAGGTGATGGTGTACTGTTTTCATACATGATGTACTTTTGATTCTGGTTCAGTCAATACTACAAAATCTTGCATTGTTGTTGGAATGTTCATTAAATGAATATTTTCCAAATTCAGCTTGCTTAATGACTGATAAAGTTAAGGAAGAACCCTACAAGTAGAGCATTCTTAGTTTTGATCTATAAGGTTTTGAGATAATGAGGCATTGAACAGACATTTAAAATAAGAACAATTATATATTATACCGAGTATATATTAAAACAAATTTTAGGCAGAAGTAGATCAAACTATACAATAATATTGACATAGTAATACCTGCATACTGAAATAGCAGGATCAAAGAGCAACATCAAACTGTACATTCAATAACAACAGATATGTTAATTGGTAACACACAATGCATTATTGAAACTACTTGCTGCCACCAGCTTTCACTGGTTCACCATCATCTTCAATATCCCAGCTCAAATCCTCATCGTCCTCATTAATATTCAACCGTTCAATCACCTCATCTTTCTTCATTTTCTCACCTTGAACAACACTCGTTTCTGCATCCTCCCCAATATCCCCAATCTCATCCCACTCAAGATCTTCATCCTCCAATTTAACATCTTCATTTTCATCCGACTTCCGCACCAATTCAACTTTCTCATCAACACTTTCACAACCACCTTCATTAACACTTTCGCCACCATCGTTACGTCCATCCGTTTTCAACACCGATTCAAATTTCTTATCACACACATTACTCTCATCTGCATTTTCATCAACAACATTTGTTTCAATTTCACGCGAATCACTTTCCTTATCATCATCATCATCATCAACATCCCAGCTTAGATCTTCATCATCATCAACACTCAAAGATCTCTTTATGAAACTAGCTCGTATCTCCTCCTGTTGTTTAAGCTTATACACCTTATAAAAATACCTACACCAAAAACTCCCCTCATCAACCTCATTCGGAACAACTTTTCTATAAATCGTTTCAACGAATTCGTTCCCCGATTCACTTCCAATCAACTTCTCAATCTCACTCCTCATTTCATCCAACACAAACCCTAACTTCCACTTATTATATTCATCAACATCCTCAGGTTCTTCACAATAAGTCCTAACATCACTTTGAATCACTTTCAATTGCGAATCAAACCGATTATACATTCTCAAATTCTGCACGGATTCAGAATCATCAATACCAGAAGGTTCTAGAATAACGTCTTTAGTCGATTTAATTACAACGTCGATCGCCGAAGCTCCGACTTCACGAAACAAATCGGATTCTTTCTTTAATCCGGATCCGAATTCCTTGAGATCTCGACGGTATGTTTCAAGTACTGATTCCGATTTAGTTGTTATAGTTTTCACTAGATCTCCGAAGCTCCATAAACCGGCGTCGGTGGCGGAAACCTCACGGGAAAAGGTCGAATTTGAATCAGTGTGCTCCTTTACAGTTTGTTGATTATTTGTGTAATTGTTCGCGTTCTGTGGATCATGATCATCTGATAATATAGATTTGAAGAGATTCATTTGAAATTGAAGTGAATGAAATGATTTGTGATTTAAGTAAAATATAGCTTGTTAAGAATGCGTGATTTGTGATTGAAGTAAAATATTGATAAGAATGCGTATTATTTGGTTTTCGTAAATCACGTTAAGAAATAATTAAGATTTATGGGAGGGAATTTTGGGGAAATGGAGGGAGATTACTACTGTATTAAATAACTACCGACTGTTGGATATAGAACACACAAAAAAAGAAAAAAAAGAAAAAACAGAGTTCTAATCTACCAACACAAAAATTAGTTGAGGGCTTTTATCCAACTATGACTTCATGCACCAGTGCCCGAGAAATACATTAGTTGCCGCATAACAATTGAAGGCGATAACTTGTAAAAAAATTTATGTAATCAGCGTCTAACCCTAATACTAAACGTCATGTGGCTGGGTGAACACCATGGCACGTCCGCAACGAGAACCACGACTATGAAGCGTAAAAAACACATACCAATCAACAAAACAAGCCAAAGTATCTGAGATCCCTAACCACCACCCAATCATCACTCTACGTCGACGATCAAACACCACTAATTCTTCTATAATTACTAATAGAGATAGCAGAACCCGCTGCTTCCAAGAGTCGGGTTATGGCGATTGTGATCACGACATTATGGGCCATTTGGCGGTTTCGAAACGGGGTCGTTCTTAATTCCTCCTTTTGTAACATTAGTAGTATTTTTGATGTTATTAGATTAATTTGTTTTCGGTGGACTAAGGCCATTTGGTTTCAGATTGGAACTCATGGTTGTCTAAATCGTTGTAATTTTTTCCTTAACGACTTGTTAGGGAACATTTTTTAATACAAGATTCTTTGATCGTTAAAAAAAAAGAACCCACTATCAATAATTTGTCAAAACGCGTTCACAAACTCCTATTGAACCACTCTAAAATCAGGGGCGGACCTATATGGTTCCGACCGGTAGCACGTGCTACCAGTCAAATACGCGATGTAGTGGAAAAATTTTGGGGGTTTTAACTAGTGACACCAGTGAAAAATGTAAATTTTCTGAGTGACACCATAGAAATTATAAGGGATTATGATAGTCAATCAGTGTATGCGTTTGTTTTCCTGGTAATTGTTTTGCAACTTTGTATAAATATATGTCGAGCAAAATAAAGATGGAAAGAAGCAGGTGAGTTTAGGGAGACTTGTTGGGGAAGATGACTTTGGGAGAGGGTAAATATTTGTCTTTTTGTCACATTTTCATTTATGTCATTTCAGCTTCTAATTTATACTTCATTTAGCCCCTCAACTACAAATATGTCTTTGAACATTATGTAAAATATTTAAATATGTAAATAAATGTATAGACTTATAATGTTAAATTGTTAATATATCATCGTGTTTAATGAATTTTGCATTGACCTAAGTATATACGGAGTAACCGTCTAAAACGATGCATGTTAAAATGTTTCATAAAATCAATGGAAATGATAAATAGGAATTTAAAATTTGAATATGTGTGTATTTTTTTACCCTTCGCTCAATTACTCATTTACTTGAGACAATGACTAATTCATCTCAATTACGTTGTATGCTAGTTTACCCTTTACATTGTATTTTTTTTTACCTTTCGTCTCAATTACATTGTATGCCAATTTAGTCTTTACATTTTACCTACTTTTATCAATGACATACAAAGTTAACTATTAATTTGAGACAATCTGAAAATATATTGCTTATTAAACTGGCCCAAAAATTAAATGTCAGCCTATTAATTTGTTTCAATATATACGTTTTCGTTTTAATAAACTAAGTTCCCCTCACCTGTAATTACTAGCTCCGCCTCTAGAAAATGAGTCATCTGGTAGAAAAAATTTTAAATTTTAACTAGTGACACCAGTAACTATAATTCCTAGATCCGCCACTGTCTAAAATGCCACCAAAACTCAAAATTTACCATGAGGGAACCCAAGAACACTATCTATGAGTGATACTTACGAATTTTAAAGGTTTGTGGAAGTTATATGAGTGATTTCATGAACGAGTTTAGTGGTTTTGTGGCGGTGTTTTCAATTTCGTAATTTCATTTGTTTTTAATTGAAATTGGTGGCTCGTGGACATTTGTTTTGCATTATAAGATGTGGTTAGGTTTGGAGGTGGTTTTGCTTGATTGGTGCAAGTCTTTTAAGTGTCATTGGTTTTTTCATGGACGCTATTGTTGGTTGTTGATGGCTATCTCGCCTTTTGTGTTGTGTCCTTGCTCTCGGGTCTCCCCTTGCTCGTTGGTTTATTTCTTTAGTGTCCGGCCTATATCTCGTTGAAGCACCTCTTGCGTCAGATGCTTTGAGATTGCATGATTGCTTTCTTGGCACATATACTAGTTTAATTTCTTCCTTATGGGAGTTCACCCTTTTTGTGTAAATATTCGTTAAGGTTGACGCTTGAAATGTTATTTTGGAGCTTGGAGTTTTGGGATGAAACCTGAATAATTAAGATGCAGCTTGTTATCACCATCAAATCTGTCCAAGGAGCTAAATATTATAATGCTTCACTTGGGACAGGATGAGCGACGAAGGCATGGATTTTTGTGTTCTCGATAGTTATGTTTTTTTTTTTTTTTTTTTTTTTTTTTTTTTTTTTTTATTAGTGTTTTATGTATTGTTGCAATATTTTGCTCTTGTCGAGCACTTAAGGTTTTATGAATATTTGTTTAGATGATAGACAATATAGTCAGATCAAGTAGGTCGTATGATCTACTCAAACAGATCGTTACATCTGCATCACTTGTAATTTTTTAGATGGTCCCGATCTATTTATTTTTACTTATGTTTTTAGAAAGAAAAAAAAACTAGGAATTTTAAAATGAGTGATAGTCGGTATAAGAGAAAACTAGGAATCTAATTTAGGGTACGTTCAAAGAAACTGAATGATTAAGCGCCGAATAGTTCATAATATTACTAATTTCAAAGTTGTAAATGAAGTTACTTCTGAATGACAATAAAGCGTTTTTGATAATTAATTCAAATTAATAATATGAATGATGTAAAATTACCTTATTAACCTTTGACAAAAATAAAAACTACAATATATTATCTAGTAATTATTCTTGGGGTGTGTTTGGCATACAAGCTTCTACGCGTTTACGGGAGCTTAAACTTATTTATTCATAAGCTCAAGCTTATAACTTTTTTTGACATACAAATTTTTAAGAGATGGAAAACACAAGCTCTAGATCAATAAGCTACATGAAGTGGCTTATAAAAATAAGAGCTTATGAAGAGTAAGATTACATTATTAACCCTTAAACCATTATAAACTATTTAGTTTTTGTCCTTGTATATCATTTTACACACATAAACTTCAGTTTCGGTTAGTATATGCCAAATACTTAAATAAAATAACTTTCATCATCTAGTTTAATACAGAGTAGATAAGTTTAAGCTCTTGCTACTAGTTAGGTTATTCAAACACGCCTTTCATATATTTTAGTTGATGTTACAAAATTTTAAGGTGCTATTAAACATTAAACATTGAAACATTCAGTATCATTCAGAGGTTTGAAATAAACGTTATGCTTAATTTCTGGATATGTCAAATTGTTCAAAAAAAAGTGTGACTAGAGGGTGCATATAATGTGCAATTTACCCGGTATCGGGTCTCACACTCGGGGGCTTGATTAACCGAGGTTTTACCTCTAAGAGGGAGCCAAGTGATCGTTCATAGGGTTCCCGCTTACCCAAAACAACAAACGCTATTCTCCATGTTTTTAGATTAAAACATTTGATGAATCCGGGTCCGGGTCCGGGTCCGGGTCAGTAGCGTCCAATTTCTATTACGAGTAGGGTTTAGGGTTTATGCGTTTGTTTCCATTCACAAAATTCAAATAACAAACACAAAAATGAGAGGAGTGGAGTTATCATTGAATCAAACACAAAAGTTAAGACTAGAAACAGCACTCGAATCACTCGATTCTGGAACAAATTCTTATGCTTCTGTCACCGTTGCCGATTCCATTCCCGTTAATCAAGAAGACGACGTTCTCAAGTATGTTTCCTAAACCCTAATCACTGCTTACCTTCACCTACACGTTTACATATTTCGTATATTTTTCGTATATTTATATTCAACAAGAATTTATAATTTAATAATGATAATAATAAGAACTGTGACATCCTAATAAATTACCACAACATAAGTAGTAATTTAAGTTGACAAATTCGCTCTTGGCAATTGTATATGGGTTCGATGGTGATTTCAAACATGTTGCACTGAATTTTTATAATAAAGTAGCATATTGCATCAAATGCATTTATACAATCAGAAGAACAACCTTAAAACTTGCTAATTTGTCGATTTGAATGCCTTAAAAGTTTGTTAAACACCTCAATTGAGATATAGATTTGTTAACTTGTATGTGACAAATTGTGAGTTTTTAGCTTATAGCTATGTTTATTTGAAAAATAATTAATTTATGTTTTGGATTCTTTATAAAAAAAAAAAAATCATAAGTAATCCCTTTACAATGATTGTAAATTTGTAATGCTATTTGTGTAAATATTTAATAAGAAATCATTATGTATTTTATTTTATGACGATTAATGCTATTTTTGTGTTTTTTGTTGCTTGTTAGTTATTAAGGAGTATTATTCTTTTGTTGTAATAATTTAGGGGTCATGGGACTACTGAGCTTGAGGGTGAAGTTGTTGCAACTGTATGTGGGGTAATCGAACGAGTAAATAAATTGGTTTACGTTCGTACATTAAGAGCCAGGTATTTGGAAAAATGTTTATTTGATGTCATCTTGTTAAAGTTACATGTGTGTGATGGATTTAAAATTATTATAGGTATAAACCCGAAGTTGGTGATATTATAGTAGGCCGCATTATCGAGGTAAGTTACTACTTGATATAAAGACTTTTTTTATCTGTCTATTTTTTAGGATGCAAGTATACCAAGATCTATTAAGATGAATGTAGGTTCTTCATGATATAGGTTGCTCCAAAGCGGTGGAGATTGGAGATTAATTTTAGCCAAGACGCGATATTAATGCTTTCTTCAATGAATTTGCCTGATGGCATACAGGTACATCCCCCATACCCTATGTCGTGTGCTACTGCTATTATATTTCGATTTGAATATTGCTAACTTTCAAGGAATCATATATCAAATAATGCATAATTTAAGATAGGGAATTTTGCTTCTTTTTTTTTTTTTTTATTTTTTTTATTATTTTTTTTATTATTTTTTTTTTTTTTGGAATGAAGAGAAAATAAATTACCACATGTGTGCTCCATAACACCTCAGTTATGTGCTATGTGTATTAACATCTGATAATGGGCATATATCAACTTTGTGCATTTAAACCTAATTTCACTTTTTCCCTTCTCATGGTGTTACTTTAATTGCTAGAGACGGCGAACTGCTGTTGATGAGCTCAACATGCGTAGCATTTTTGAAGAAAAAGACGTCATCTGTGTAAGTTCAACCTTTTTGCCTAGTATATTATTTCTATTTATCTGTTACATTAGTTTAGTTGGTAGGTGGACCCTGTTGTCAAAACGTAATTGTTACTGTAATTATTGTATGGTTGATTTTGTTCTTGTAGGCTGAAGTCCGCGATTTCATGCGTGATGGGACACTACAACTGCAAGCGAGGAGCCAGAAATATGGAAAGGTTTGTCTCGACGTAGACTAACCTATAAACAAATTACTTATGTTGGTTTTTTAGCTATAACAAGAGTATATGTATTGGGTTCCATTTGTGTGACTATGTATATAGTCTTATTGTTTGATGTCATAATATATATATAGCATTATGATATATCTTACTATTTCTGGTATACAGTTAGAAAAGGGTCATATGATCACAACATCTCCATATCTAGTGAAGAGGCGCAAACAACACTTTCACCATCTAGAACAGTACGGAGTCGACTTGATACTTGGATGTAATGGGTTCATATGGGTCGGTGAACATGTTGAAATCAAAGATAAGATGGAAGAGGATGAACCTGGTAAACCCGACCCGCAAATTGAAAAATTCAAAACAAACTTGAGTCTCGAAGAACAAGAACAAATTTACACTCCATTTGAAACCAGACAAAACATATGCAGGATTGCAAATGCTATTAGGGTATTGTCGATATTGGGATTTAGTATCACCTTTGATGTGATTTTGGAGATTGTCGATTTAAGCACCACTAAAGGTATTGATATACATGAGATGCTTGGTGCTGAGTTTTGTGTTTTGGTTGCTGAAAAAGAAGCTGAGCGAAGAAGCTCGACAACTCGAAGGAAACGATAGGTTCGACTTTTGACGCATATGGTTATTCTCAAATTTTGTATTTCTAGATAAAAAAAAAAAAGTTTTGGTTTTTATTTATGTAATGAAAAGCAGTTTGTGATGCTAATGAATACTGATAGATTTGTTGTGTATCAACTTGATTTTAATTATCATCATGTTTGTTTGTATAGTTTTTGCTGTGTTTCCATTTCATCAAGTTTATGAGTGTTCATTACATTGTGTGTCTTAGACCTTTTTTAACCCTAACGGTGATGTGTGTAGTCACTTGGTGAAAAGAGTGAGTTTTTGACTCTGATGTGGCAATGAAGTTAAAATATGATTGGAACTTGAGTATAAAATAAATAAATTCATAATATAAAAAATATTTGAATACCTCGAATCCGTAATCGATTTCAGCCATGAAGATTTCGGGAAGTTATAGAGAAAATGCCGCAGATTGTAAGTTTGAGTAACAGGCCTGTGGTCAAGCATGTTGACTTTTTAAAAACTTGTGGAATCAAGTTGGATCAAGTGATAAAGATGGTTGTTGGTTGTCCACAATTGCTTGCTTTGAATATGGATATAATAAAACTTAATTTTGATTATTTTGAAAGTAAAATGGGACGGGATTTGGATGAACTGGTTGAGTTTCCGGCTTTTTTTACTTATGGTTAGGAGTCGATTATAAGACCGAGGCATCGGATGGTTTCAAAGAAGGGACTTAAATGCTCACTTGCGTGGATGCTTAACTGTTATGATTCGAAATTTGATAAGAGGATAAATTATGACACGATTGATTTGGAGGAGATCGAAGATGATGATTCGTCATTTGATATGAACATTTTGATGGAACCTAGAAACAACGAATCCGATTCTGTTGGACAGTGGTCCAAATAATTGACAAACATTTACTAAGACAAATTGGAATTGTCTTTTGCTAGAAAAAGTTTGACTTTGCAAGTAAAAGATGTGCTAGTTGTTTATTGGTTCTTTTCATACATGGAAGTAATATATACATGGGTATGCACGTGCAGGTGTGAAGTCATAAAAGGAAGCCAGGTACTTTTCACATGTGCAAGTGATTGTTGGCTGGTACTTTCATACGTAGCATTCACACAAAGGAAAAAACAATATATATAGATGATCATGCATAAGGTGAAAGGCATCCAGAGGGATCAAATTCAAAGAGAGGATCAAATATTACAAAAGAAAAAACATAGTTGATAGGGTTTATCAACGGAGTGTGTTTATTTGTGAGGGTATCACAAAGCAGATAGGGAGTTGATCAGTAACATCAACGGGAACCTTTCTTTGTGAGGTTGAGAGTTTTATTCTTGTAAGGAGTGTAAAAGAGTGTACGAGAAACTTAGATTTTATACTAAAATCTAAGGGGGCTTGAGTTTGGGTTTAACTCATAGTGTACTTTTTCTTGTACTGGGTACTTTTATATTATAAGAATAAAAGAGACTCTTGGGGTGGATGTAGGCAGGGTTTTGCCGAACCACGTTAAATCGTCGTGTTATCAGTTACTTTATTTTGCATTCTATTATTTCTCGCAAGTTTTTCTCAAACAAATATATCCACGCTTCCGCTGGTGTAGCCGTGTGACGACCCGGAAATTTCCGACCAAATTTAAACTTAATCTTTATATAGTTTCGACACGATAAGCAAAGTCTGTAAAGTTAAGTCTCAAAATTTTGGAATTGTTTACATGAATTCATTTACCTTTCGTCCGCTCTCGACGATTCACGAACCATTAATTGTAAATAGATATGTGTGTATGTATATATAAATAATAATTCGAAATATAACTTGAAGTATTATAGGTTGTTGTTATTAAAAATTAATAAAATAAAAATAGGATATTATAATAATTATTATTTAAAATATATCTCTACATATAAATAAAGTATATTAAAAATAAATATTAAATGATTGTAATACTCGTTTGATGTTTCGATTGATATTAAGCAAGTTAAATTTAAACTTAAGAAATTTTAAAATTAAAGGTGATCCGAAAATGAGTTATATAAGTCATAGGCTTATTAAAATTACATTTAGGATCTAATTATTTAATTTTAACACTTTCTATATTTCACCCATAAATGAGAAGTACAGTTGATGTAATTTTTATTTAACCAATTTTGAATCGAATTTTATACCATAATAACCAAAATAAATAAATATAGTTAATTTAAAAATATGAATTTTTTTCTGAAGACTTTTATCCGCCACTGATTTATCAACGGAGCACGAATTTCAGTCCGTAACAATTTACGCGTTTATAATTTTAATAATATTATAATTATTATTATATTAATATTATTAATTATTAGATTACTTTTAGTTATATATATACATCACTCATTGCTGTACATGTTTGAAAAAAGGAACCATCACAAATTTCCGTTTCTTTTTCCTTGCCTAATTGATACTTTATATCATGTCATCTATCATATTACTTTTAGTCACTCTATTTGTATGTGATATATGCATTTATAAATATAGATAACCTCCAACCAAAACCATTATTTAACATACACCACCTTTAATACTTGCAAGTCAATCTCCACACAATAACCAAATCATTCTTGCTATATTGCTCCTATTCTAGCCAAACACCAAACCATATGCAGCTCAATTTCGGAACCCATATCACCACCTCAATCGTCATCTCAAACCACCGGTTACCTCGCACTACCTCGCATCACCTTCTAGCCAACCAAGATTATCGTGGACTGCTGTTATTACTGCAACTTCTGTTCCGTCACCACAAAAACTCGACATCAATTATGACTACTACTACACTTAGTATATTTTTTTTTCTTGTTTCTTTGTCTCCATCGCCAAAACCATCACCGTATGCTTCAACTACTGCTGTACCTTTTCCTGCTGCTGTTTGAAATCGTATCACCATCAAACCACCACAGGCCACTGCTACACTGCTGAATACTTCTATTTTTCTGTTTTATAACCGTAAACCACCACAACCCGCTGTTTTCGTTCGTTCCTATTATTAATGATGATGATGATGATTATATAGTGGCAAAATGATGAAGATGCTGATGTCCGTCGCTGTTTCTATTTTAGATAATGACTACCACTGAAAACCATCGTGTTGTTGCCGCTTTTTGTTCGAGGACCACCCAAAAATCGCACCTGTTGATATTTTCATTTCTGGTACTGTTTGGAGCCGAGACCAACACCTACACCATCATATTAGGTATAAGACTTGAAATTATATTCATGATTATTAATTATGATATGGTTACATTATTAAGTTAATGATTATGATTAATAAGTTTATAAAAATGATTATGAATATGATATACGATTATGATTAGAGTTATGTCATAATGATGATGATGTTAAGAAGTTGATGAACGCGATGAGAAATTAAGATGATGAAAATGCATCATGAAAATGTTGATTTGATAGTCTATAAGAATGATGATAGTATTTATGAAGATGGTTATGATTTAATGCTTTGATAATAATAATATATAGAGAAGACGATGATGAGAAGAGGTGAGGAATTCATGAGGAAATTGATAACAGTTTGTATAGTTTAAATACATAAGAACGCAACTTAATATCTGAAATAAATAATGGTTCAACGGTTGGAGCTGTATTTGTGGAACGAGAGGTCGTGGTTCGAATCTAGGCAACAACATTTTTTTTTAGGATTAGAAGTTGTGTGGGTTGTGTTGAAAGCTTGAGCCATTATTTAATTGTTGGGCTACTATAATGCTAAAAACGAACATATATTTCATAGCATTATTCCTCAAGAAAGACAAGCTTTTAGTTGCAATTGTTCTATTTACAAGTGATATTCGTTTGTATAATAAAAGGTGAAGACAAAAGACAGATTCAACGAATTTTAGACGCAAACGACCAAAAAGCTCAAAAGTACAAAAGACAATCAAAAAGGTTCCAATTATTGATAAGAAACGTCTCGAAATTACAAAAGTACAAGATTCAAAACGCAAAGTACAAGATATTAAATTGTACGCGAGGACGTTCGAAAATCCGGAACCGGGACCAGAGTCAACTCTTAACGCTCGACGCAACGGACTAAAAATTACAAGTTAACTATGTATATAAATATAATATAATATATAATTAATTATATTAATTATATATATATTATATTTATAAATAAAAAACCGTCGGCAGAGAAAAACTCCAAGGACTGAGCTGTAAAAGTAACCTCCGCGACTCGCGGAGTTTGAAGAGGTTTTCACCGCGAGTCGCGGAGCCCCAAAATTGAAAACTGCCTATAAAGCCAACCGAATTCTGATCAAAATGATCATCTTTTTCTTCTCTTATCATACGTAAAATTTATATATATATATATAATTTATATTTTAATTTTAATTTTAATTCTAATAATAAGGGTATGTTAGCGAATGTTGTAAGGGTGTAAGTCGAAATTCTGTCCGTGTAACGCTACGCTATTTTTAATCATTGTAAGTTATGTTCAACCTTTTTACATTAATGTCTCGTAGCTAAGTTATTATTATGCTTATTTAAAACGAAGTAATCATGATGTTGGGCTAATTACTAAAATTGGGTAATTGGGCTTTGTACCATAATTGGGGTTTGGACAAAAGAACGACACTTGTGGAAATTAGACTATGAGCTATTAATGGGCTTTATATTTGTTTAACTAAATGAAAGTTTGTTAATGTTAATATAAAGATTTACAATTGGGCGTCCCTATAAATTACCATATACACTCGATCGGACACGATGGGCGGGGTATTTATATGTACGAATAATCGTTCATTTAACCGGACACGGGAATGGATTAATAGCCACTAGAATAATTAAAACAGGGGTGAAATTACATTCAAGGGTAATTGGTGTAATTGTTAACAAAGTAGTAAAACCTTGGTTTACACGCAGTCGATAACCTGGCGTATTCATTAAACAAAGTATTAAAACCTTGTTACAATTCGAATCCCCAATTAGTTGGAATATTTAACTTCGGGTATAACAATAATTTGACGAGGACACTCGCACTCTATATTTATGACTGATGGACTGTTATGGACAAAAACCAGACGGACATATTGAATAATCCAGGACAAAGGACAATTAACCCATGGGCATAAAACTAAAATCAACACGTCAAACATCATGATTACGGAAGTTTAAATAAGCATAATTCTTTTATTTCATATTTAATTTCCTTTATTTTATATTTAATTGCACTTCTAATTATCGCATTTTTATTGTTATTTTATTTAATTTCACTTTTAATTATTGTACTCTTTAATTATCGCAAGTTTATTTTATCGCACTTTTATTATTCGAAATTTCATTATCGTTATTTACTTTACGCTTTAATTTAAGTCTTGTATTTATTTTTAATATTTTACATTAGGTTTTAACTGCGACTAAAGTCTTAAAATCGACAAACCGGTCATTAAACGGTAAAAACCCCCCTTTATAATAATAATATTACTTATATATATATTTGTATTTTTATAAAAGTAAACTAATATAGCGTTGAGCTTTGTTTAAAGATTTCCCTGTGGAACGAACCGGACTTACTAAAAACTACACTACTGTACGATTAGGTACACTGCCTATAAGTGTTGTAGCAAGGTTTAAGTATATCCATTCTATAAATAAATAAATATCTTGTGTAAAATTGTATCGTATTTAATAGTTTTTCCTAGTAAAATATAAGCTATTTTATATACACCTCGTACGACATCAAGTATTTTTGGCGCCGCTGCCGGGGAACTTATCTTAAAAGCCGGAAGCGCAACGCTAATATAAAAAAAAAAGAAGATTTTTAGTTTACTTTTATTAAAAATTCGTTTTTGTAAAAATACGTTTTAATTATTCAAAAATATAAAAAGAAAAACAAAAATATAAGTATTTTTTTAGATTTTGTTAAATATTTAAGTTTTATAAGTTTCTTTATCTTTATTTTAATTTATAAAAATATAACTTTTATTAAATATCTTTTATATATAGAAAAAAAAACAGAAAACAGAAAATAAAAAATAAATAAAGAAAAAACGCGTTGAAGATTAAATCTGTCAACTGAATTTCTGAACCCCGCGACTCGCGGGGTTTTCTTTATTAAATACCGCAAGTCGCGGAGCTTCTCTGACACGCGAACAGAAACCCTAATCCTGCATTAATTACGGGTTTTAATTAATTATTATTATTATTTAACCTTAATTATTATTATTATTATTATTAGTTTTATTTTAAGATTTACTTTTTATTTAATTTGTTTTATTTAGTATTAATTAGTTTTATTAAATTGTAAAATTAGTAGTTTTATAAAATAAATAATATAAAAATAATATTTTTATAAAAATTGTACTTTTTACAACTTTTTATATATTTTTATATTTTGTCCCTTTTTAATCGTTGTAGCGTAATATTTGTATTTTTTTGCTCATATTTAATTTTAAACTTAGTTTTTGCTATAGTTATTTTTACTCCTAGATTTTTAGGCTTTGCCGTAGAATTCCTTAAGTGCTTTTTCTTTAGACTAAGATTTAGGTGCTTTAGAATTTTGCGACGCCTTTTTAAGTTTTAGTTTCTTTTTAAGTTATTTCCATTTGGTATTTAGTTTTTCTTGTAAGCTTTAATATTTTTAGACACCTTTTTCTATGTATCAATTATCATTCCAATTAGTAATTTCAATTTGCGATTATAATTTTAAGTTAGTTGTAGTAATAAGGTTAGGTTAGTTAAGTATTTTTAAGTTTTTATAAGTTTCTTTTATTTTTCCGTCACCTTTTATTTTTCAACCATTTTTCTTTTTCAACCTTTTTCCGACGAACTCTTTTTCTTTCTTATTTCTCGCTATTCTAGTTTTAGGACATAGATTTTTATTCTACTTCTTATCTAAATTTCTTAAAATTACGAAAATTTATTTTAAGTGGTTAAATCAATAGACATCAAAATTTTCTGGTTCGTAGTAATAGTTGGATTTGTACGTGGACCGGGTTATTGGAGCCAAACAGTCCTCAATTATATTGAGACCAAACGAATCCTGCCCCTCTGCTGCATCTTTTGGCTATTCGAAACGTGGGCAAAATCAGAAAAGTCTATTGATTGGATAACTTATTATAATTTTTCTTTCCTTTTTAAAACTAATAGGATATTCAGTGAATGCACCGAGCAAGACGTTCATCACCTTTTGTACGTTCACCACCTGTAACTAGATCAAGACATTTAGCAAATATAACCGCCGTTGATTTTTCTTTAGAATCGTCATCTAGTCAACCAAGTACTTCAGTTCAAATTTCCGATAATCCATTTTTTGAACCCGACCTCACAATTGAGAATCCAGAGAATATTCAGGAACGGTTCGTAGATCCTGAACCATTAAACTTTCCTCCGGAGCCACCAATCATTCAAACAGAGATTGTTGAGGAACGAACTATTAAATCAGAATCATCTAGTGATACCGATTCAACAAATTCAATTATGGAGAATCTGGAACCTCTAAGTATGGAAGACCGAATGAGAGCTAAACGCACTGGCCAAGGTCACGCAATTACTCATCCAGACATTAATGCGCCAGATTATGAAATCAAAGGACAAATTCTACACATGGTGACTAATCAATGCCAATTTAGTGGTGCGCCGAAGGAAGATCCAAATGAACATCTACGTACCTTTAATAGAATCTGCACACTATTTAAAATACGAGAAGTGGAGGATGAACAGATATATCTCATGTTATTTCCCTGGACTTTAAAGGGAGAAGCCAAAGATTGGTTGGAATCGTTACCTGAAGGGGCGATTGATACATGGGATGTTTTAATTGACAAATTTCTTAAACAATTCTTTCCTGCATCTAAAGCCGTAAGACTTCAAGCAGAAATTGTTACGTTCACACAGAAACCAAATGAAACTCTATATGAGGCGTGGACAAGATATGGAAAGTTATTAAGAGGATGTCCGCAACATGGTTTAGACACCTGTCAAATAGTACAAATATTCTACCAAGGATGCGACATCACTACAAGGAAAGATATAGATATAGCAGCTGGTGGTTCTATTATGAAGAAAACCGAAACTGATGCTTACAAAATTATTGATAATACTGCTTCCCACTCACATGAGTGGCACCAAGAAAAAGATATCATTAGATCATCTAAAGCAGCTAGAGCCGATTCTAGTCATGACTTAGATTCCATTTCCGCAAAGATAGATGCTGTGGAGAGACGAATGGAAAAGATGACTAAGGATATTCACTCAATACGAATTAGTTGTGAGCAGTGTGGAGGACCACATTTGACAAAAGATTGTCTCAGTATTGAATTAACAATGGAACAAAGAGAGAATATTTCATACATAAACCAAAGGCCTGGAAATAATTATCAGAATAATTATCAACCGCCAAGACCGATTTACAATCAAAACCAGAATTATAACCAAAATATTCCATACAACAACCAACAAGGTCCTAGCAATCAACAAATATCCAATAATACTTACAATCAGCAAAGACCTAATTTTCAAAACAAACCACCACAACAAACCGATGATAAAAAGCCGAATTTAGAAGATATGATGACGAAGCTAGTTGAAACTCAAACGCAGTTTTTCACATCTCAAAAACAAACAAATGAACAAAATGCTCAAGCATTTAGAAATCAACAAGCTTCTATTCAAAATCTGGAACAAGAAGTAAGTAACCTAGCAAGGTTAATAGGTGAAAGAAAACCGGGAAGTCTACCTAGTGATACAAATGCTAACCCCCGGAATGAAACAGCTAAAGCCATTACCACAAGAAGTGGTACAACACTTAAACCACCTGAAATACCTGTAACTTCTGATGAAACTATTCCTACTCCACAAGAACCACAACCTGATCAAGATAAGGAAAAAGAACCGGTAGTTGAAAAGGTTAATGAAGATAACAAAGTTAAGGATAAACCTTATGTTAAACCATACCAACCACCACTTCCTTATCCGAGTAAAATGAAGAAAGAGAAACTTGAAGCCGAGCAATCCAAATTCTTGGATATGTTTAAACAGATAAATGTAAATCTTCCTTTCATTGATGTGATTTCAGGAATGCCAAGATATGCTAAATTCTTGAAAGATCTAATCTCAAATAGAAAGAAAATGGAAGAACTCTCGGCTGTTACTATGAATGCTAATTGTTCAGCAGTGCTGTTGAATAAGATACCAGAAAAATTATCTGATCCAGGAAGTTTCACAATTCCATGTTTTCTGGGTAGTCTTAGTTCAATAGAAGCATTGGCAGACTTAGGTGCTAGTATAAATCTAATGCCGTATTCACTATACGCTAAACTAGACCTTGGAGAATTGAAACCAACAAGAATAAGCATACAACTAGCAGATAGATCAATAAAATATCCTAGAGGGATAATGGAGAACATGCTAGTTAAAGTTGGTACTTTAGTATTTCCAGTAGATTTTGTTGTTTTGGACATGGAAGAAGATTCTCAAGTTCCTCTCATATTAGGAAGACCATTCTTAAACACGGCTAAAGCAATGATAGACGTGTTCGGTAAGAAACTGACCCTAAGTATAGAGGATGAGAGTGTTACCTTTTCAGTTGATAGAGCAATGCAACAACCACAATCTGCAGATGATACATGTTATTATATTCAAACTATAGATGCACATGCAGAATTATTAGAAGAATTTCCAGAATTACAAGGAACAGGAGAATGCTCTTTTGGAGAAAGTAATGAACCAATTGATGAAGCTGAAATGTTAGCTACACTTATAGCTAATGGATATGAACCAACAACAGAAGAAATTCAAATGCTAAAAGAAGAAGACAGATATCGATATAAATCATCGATAGAAGAACCCCCGAAATTAGAGTTAAAGCCACTTCCAAACCATTTGGAATATGCTTATTTACATGGTGAATCTGAATTACCTGTAATAATATCATCTTCTCTTACTGAAAATGAGAAATCACAACTCATTTCTGTGTTGAAAGCTCATAAACCAGCCATTGCATGGAAGATTCATGATATTAAAGGAATAAGTCCTTCGTATTGCACACATAAAATCCTTATGGAAGAAGGTCATAAAACGTATGTGCAACGCCAACGAAGACTAAATCCTAATATGCAAGATGTAGTTAAGAAAGAGATTATTAAACTGTTAGATGCAGGTTTAATTTATCCAATCTCTGATAGTCCATGGGTAAGCCCAGTTCAATGCGTGCCTAAGAAGGGTGGCATGACTGTCATTACAAATGAGAAAAATGAGCTTATTCCTACTAGGACTGTAACAGGATGGCGTGTATGTATTGATTATAGAAAATTAAATGACGCCACCAGAAAAGATCACTTTCCCTTACCTTTCATAGATCAAATGTTGGAAAGATTAGCCGGAAATAGTTACTATTGTTTTCTAGATGGATTTTCCGGATATTTTCAAATTCCAATAGCACCCGAAGATCAAGAGAAAACCACATTCACGTGCCCTTATGGTACTTTTGCTTACAAACGCATGCCATTTGGACTTTGCAACGCCCCTGCAACCTTTCAAAGGTGCATGATGGCGATTTTTCACGACATGATAGAAGAATGCATGGAAGTATTCATGGATGACTTTTCAGTCTTCGGTGATACATTTAAATCATGTCTAGTTAATCTGGAACGAATGCTAATTAGATGCGAAAAATCAAATCTAGTACTTAATTGGGAGAAATGCCATTTCATGGTTAAAGAAGGCATCGTTCTTGGACATAAAATTTCAAAAGAAGGAATTGAAGTGGATAGAGCTAAAGTAGATGTAATTGCTAAACTTCCACATCCCACCAATGTTAGAGGAGTTAGGAGTTTTCTAGGGCATGCCGGTTTTTACCGACGTTTCATAAAAGATTTTTCTAAAATTGCCACTCCTATGAATAAACTCCTAGAAAAGGATGCGCCATTCATCTTTTCAGATGAGTGTATCAAATCTTTTAATATTCTTAAAGAAAAACTCACTAATGCACCGATCATGATAACACCAAATTGGAATCTACCATTTGAACTAATGTGCGATGCAAGTGATTTTGCAATGGGAGCCGTTTTAGGACAAAGGATTGAAAAACGATTTCAACCTATATATTATGCTAGTAAGACATTACAAGGAGCACAAACGAACTATACAACTACTGAAAAAGAACTCCTTGCTATTGTCTTTGCTTTTGACAAATTTCGATCATATCTCGTTCTAGCAAAAACGGTGGTCTATACCGACCATTCTGCTCTTAGATACCTATTTTCAAAACAAGATGCTAAACCAAGATTAATCCGTTGGATCTTACTCTTACAAGAGTTTGATATTGAAATCCGAGATAAAAGAGGAGCAGAAAATCTCGCCGCTGATCATCTTTCTCGTCTTGAAAATCCCGAATTAGAAGTTCTGAATGAATCGGCCATACAAGACAACTTTCCTGATGAAAGGATCCGAAACTAATCATCCGGACGTTGTCCATATTGATTACAAACGAATTACAATAGTTGATAACATTGCGAGGTACTTGCCCTCTATATGATACATCTTACAAACATTACATTTATTCTTAAAAGGCAATCTATAGTTACATCCAGATTTGACATATTCGCCTGACATTTCATAATATTCAAATGACCTAAACCGCCATTTACTTAATAATAGTTTCTATGAACTTCAATAACTCGAATGCAACGCCTTATGATATAAGTCCTTAATGGCCTCAAGTAGTATCCTTAGTACGAGCTAATGCACAGCGGAAGACTTAATTCATACCTGAGAATAACATGCTTTAAAATGTCAACATAAAGTTGGTGAGATATAGGTTTAATGCCGGCAGCGATATAAATATAGACCACAAGATTTCATATATAAACATTTTCATAAAAATATTCTAAGTGGTTGAGCACTTGGTAACCATACTTAACATTTAATCACGTCGCATATTCCCTTTAATATGAAATCTTACTACACTGTACCAAGTGTAGTCACGAAACGAAGTACTGTGCAACCGTTGAATACTGGTCGTCCAGTCCGGTTGGGGTTGTCAGGCCCGATAGATCTATCAACAGGATTCGCGTTTACAATACCGCTGTAAATATTAGTTACCAAGCTACAGGGAAGTATGCCAGTGGTACAACTCAACGTAGAATATATTTTTCAGTTACTTGTGTCCATAACGTAAATCATTTATAAAAACAGCGCATGTATTCTCATCCCAAAATATTTAGAGTTTAAAAATGGGACTATATACTCACTTTCGTCTTGAAGATATATATAATTTGACTTGGTCTCCGGTTGATATCACGAACCTATCCATATATAATATATCAATATATTTTCATTTTTAAACAATCGTCACATATATATACTTATAATACTTTTAATACTTTGAATAATTCCTTAGTCCGTAGTTAGCAGTTCGATGTTAGTAATTCAATTTTAATGGTTCATTTTTAGATGTTTAATAAACCCCCAACGAAATAATAAAACCCCCATCGTATATGTATTGGTCGAGATTAATCTTGACCCACGGTACCGGTGTTGTCAAATGACGTGTTGCGTACATAAAGTACCGGTGTTGTCAAATGACGTGTTGCGTACAATCATGGGATCTTATGATTAATCTTCTCGTATTGTTTACGGGTGATCCTGAACCATATAAAATTGAATTATAAGTACATATATATAAAATATCATGTTATCTTAGAAATATGTGATTTATTTAATTTTTCCCAATTAATCCCGAAGTTAAACAAGTCTAGGATAACCAATTTTGTTTTGGTCATAGTTTCTTCGTTACAAATCCGTTTTCGTTGATTCAACTTGCCATCTCCTTGGATCGAGTCCCTATTTAAGACTATGAACTGAAAATACCTTGGTTTGTATTCAAAATCACACGGCATAGGTGAAACTTTAGTGAAACTTATGAAGTTAAACATTTTTGTTACAAAAAAATAATACTTAATGACCATTTTTCTAAAAATACTTATACTTTGAATTAAATCATGAAATTTTTATGTGTTAACATATTTATAGTAAAAATCATTTTTCCAGAACATAAACCTCCAATTCAAAGTTTAAGATAGTTTTTAATTATCCAACCCAAAACAGTCCCCGGTTACACTCCGACGTCGTAAAAACAGTTTTTAAGATATTCTTTGAAAAACCAAGTTATACCTTGTTAAGTTAGCATATATATAAGTTATATTACAGGTCTTGAAGTATTTTAAAAGTTAAGTTAGAAGGATCTATTTAGTTTGCAAACAAGTTTGAAAACTTTCAAACTATGTTCTTGTTGTTAAAATTGTATACCACAAAATATGATAGCTATATATATATGAATCGAATAAGGTTATGAACATAGATACTACCTCAAGTTCCTTGGACAAGGTTGCTGTAAAAGAGGAGTAAAAAGCTAGAACCAAAAGGGTGATGGAATTGGATGAAAGATTGGAAGTAAGTTTGTGTTCTTGGAAGGATTTCTTGAAGTGTTTTTGTATGGTTTTCTTATGGTGTTTAAGTAAGGTTTTTGAAGCTAAATGATGGAGAAAATGCTTGGAGATGATCAAGTATGAAGTTAAGAGTATTTTGAGAGAGAAATGGAAGTGTAAGTATGAGAAAATGGGGTGAAGAAATGGTGTGCATGCATAAAAACGTTTTTAGGTTATAAAGGAAAAAAAAGATACCTAACTTTGTTTTCTAGCTAAATAATTCATGCTACTTGACAAATGGTTGGTTCCACATGTTTCTTAATCATTTAAGGCTGCTAAGGAGCAGATTTTTATTGGTATATACCAATAGTAAATACATCTAGAAGCTGCGTATGATACGGGTATATATACCCTAGGTATACGTATAGAAATCTTTGAGAAAACGGAACGAGGATTCAAATATAGCTATCTTTTGTAAATATACTTATATTGTTTTATGTATTTAAGTTTTTAAAAGTGATTAAATACATTACTTATACGATATATGTATAAACATTATAGGTCATAAGTATTTAAGTCAAATAACGTTACGTATGGTTATCGTTTTGAAAACTTAAGTTAGTAGTTTCAAAATATACTTATAACTTATTGTTATTAATACAAAATGAGATATTAAAACATTCTTAGATCATGTTAAATATGTATATATACATATATATACACAAACGTATAATTATCATATATTGTATAGTTCGTGATATCATCGGTCAAACTAGACGGTCAAACGTTGTGTAAAACTCTTTTCGAAAACATAAGTCTCAACAATTTGGATTGCTTATCATGTTGGTAAGGTTTAATTTATGTAAATATTAATCTTATAAGTATAGAACGATCGAAAAAGTGCGGGTCAACTTTAGGGTTTTTGCTTATCGTGTCGGAACCATATAGAGATTAGAGTTTAAATTTGGTCGGAAATTTCCGGGTCGTTACAGTACCCACCCGTTAAAGAAATTTCGTCCTCGAAATTTGGTAGAGGTTGTCATAAATAACAATAGGAATGTTTTCATGACGAATATGAGGTAATAATGAAATTTTATCATTATTGAAAGATTTAGATAAAACGATTCGGTTATGTGAGACGCACGAGCGAAGCTATCACAAAAGAGTGAAATGAGTAAATATAGAGTTGTTGTAACCGATGACGTGATTATGATCGATTTCCGGGATTTAAGGGTTTTAAAGAAAATCTTATGTAATAAGATTTAGTTTTGCGGCGATCAGGATCTTCTTTGATTTAACGCGGCAATCTGTTTTGATTTCTTTGTCGAATATTTCACTATAAATTTACCTCCTTCCCTTTCTTTCTTCCCACATCTTCTTTTCTTTCTCTTTAGTTCCTACTTTAAGACATTCGCTAATATGCTCCATCCCATTCTAATCCTTGTTATATTTCTAACTTTCATATCTTTCATTCTTCTTTTTCATCTATCACCAGAAGAATCTATTCTCTTTTATCCTTTCCTTGGAATTATAATGTTTTTAATTCTCCCGTGCCTTTACGTTGCAATACGTATTGATATGCACGGTTTGTAGTTTCGGGGTTGTTGTTAGGTTTTATACCTTCCCTTATATTTCGATGTTCCTACTCCCGTCCCTTAAAATCATTGTCATCCACAGTTAATGCTCTCTCTTATTTGCTGTGGTTTATGTTCCTATTTCTATTCTGAGGTTTTGTCCCTTCATTTCTTCTTCCCGTCCTCGAGCCAAGCGAACAATGGTCCGAAATTCGTAGGTAGGAAATTTGGAATGAACCTAGCTATTGGTTTTAGAATGAAATTGTAATGGCACGATCTTGATTCGTTAAATTACTCGAATATTCCGAAAAAATAGAACTATCAAGGTGATACGTTCTAATATGTTTGGAGACTTGATAGAAGGTAAGAGCCGTGTAACATGGCACATGATGACGGTACTGTGAATCATCACATTCCATTAGAAACTTAACATGACTTACTGTAATATAATGAAGTTGATCAAGTTTCATTATATTATACTAATTCATGCATCAGTTCCCAACACTACTTTAAAACATTCATATTTTAAACTTGGAGGTTTCAAAATTTAGAAATTGACACAGTTTCTTTTATGTTGTAATGCAGATATTACGGAGAGATAAATATTCTCAGATAAGAATAGTTGTGAAAATATCTCCAGAAATATGGAGAATATGTATAACGGAAGATATGAAGATATCTTATAATATCTAAGATAAGATGATGATGAAAAATATCATCGGGAGAGGTTTAGAATAAGGGGTAGGGTTTTTACTAATGGTTTCAGCAGGCACTGAATCGTTTGAATCCTTTGAAAGCAGATTCAGTTCTTGTTATTTATCCACAACCTCTTTCATACTTTGCTCAAACCGTTTTCCGGTTCCAACTCTTCTCTTTTTCTGAGTTTTATCGACACACTGTGCTTCTTCATCAAACTTTTGACTGTTTAAAATCGTTTACAATTTTCGCTGCTTCATCAGCATTTAAAGAACTACTTCATAATTCAGGGTGTTTTTCAGAAACTTCACCTTCGGAGTATGAAATCCTTAGGAATAGACGTTATAGGTATGACTGAGAAGTTTTGCGAGATTTTTAAAATACTAATTGCGGATTCTGCCAAAAAGATGACAAGCTGCTGGTACATGATGTCGTGGAATATGGAAGGTTCTCCGGTAACAATGGTGAAAGGACAAGGTATATATATCGAGGTTATAATAAGAGTGGTCCTACTGAGAAATCAAAGTGGAGCTGTGACAAAATTGACTTATATTGAAAAGAGAAATGTAAGGTTGTTTAAGGAATTTGACGCGGATAAGTTTTAACGATAACTTCGGTTTTGAAAGTTTCAGGTGTATAACTGTATGCATAAATCTTTCTTCCGTAAACGAGGTGCGGCTGGTTCAACTTCTCGATTGAAGTGTTTTCAAGAATCATGAAAAGATTTGAACGAGGATTATAATTGTCGAAGTACAAATGAGGTTTAGGATGAAATCAAGTGGCAAACTTGAAGAATTATTTAGTTTCATATGTTATAATCAATATTTTAATTTAATTCATTTTAATTGTCCAAAGTTAGCAGTCCAATAGTCCGATGGTTCAATGATTCATATATAATTTAATATATAATATTCGAATTAAATAATACGTATCGTAACCCGTATACCGGTCTCGGTGTCGATCACAACTCAAAGTATATATATTTTGAAATCAACTCCGACCCTGTATATCCAACTCCCGCCTTCACATATAGAGTGTCTACGGTTGTTCCGAAATATATATATAGATGGGTCGATATGATAAGTCGAAACCTTGCATACGTGTCCCGTTATTTAAAGTGCGTAAAAGTAAATAACAGAAATTAAATGATGATAAATAAAATTGCGAGAATGCAAATTGCGATAAATTAAATGTTAATCAGTTAACTGGGAACAGTTAGCCGGAACAGTTAGCGTGAAATCCTATCACAATTTCAATTAATTAATTCGTTTGTTTCTAACACTTTTTATTTTTGTCCAATGTTTTCTTCATTATGCCACTTGTTGGATTCTGATAGATCAAAATCCAAATATGAAATTTGAATAGAAATGGTTATTCTGTGGTGAACGGATACGTATATCGGTAGTTGTAAGTAGGATAGTAAATGACCGTTGAATCAGATTTAGAGAATGTACAACGTAACTTATTAATGTGAATTCTAAATATTCCTCGGGTACTACCCACCCGTTAAAATATTTTCATCATTAACAGTTTGTACGAAAGAATTTTTAATTACAATCTTTATAAAAATATACTTGCATATATATTTTCTTCAGATGTAATCACAGATTCAATGAGTCAATGAAGTATTAAACTCATTTGATTTATCGTTAATACTAGATTACATAACTTCTAAAGCATTAGAGATTACATAATCGCCAGGTCGAACGAAGATAAATGAGGTAAAACGATACGTAAAGCGAAGATAATCGATGTAGAACGATATATAGAACGAAGATCATACTCGAAGTTCCGATGAGGTTTTTGAGGTATGTGATGTTGATATCCGAGATACAGTTTGTGATGTTGAGATTTTGGGGGTGACAAGAGTACTGTCGGCATTGTTGATAGTGATACAGATTATGCTGCTGGTGCTGCTGCTGGTGTTTGTAACCTTCGCACCGTATTTTCTAAAGCCACTACCCGAGCGCGAAGCTCGTTGACTTCTTCTATTATACCGGGATGATTGACAGTTGGAACGAGCGAATGAACAAGATTCGAAATATGGGATAGTATGTAGTCATGACGAGATACTCTAGAAATGAGCGAGAAAATGGTGTTTCGAATAGGTTCGCCCGTAAGTGCTTCAGGTTCATCGTTAAGAGGACAATTTGGTGGATGGAATGGATCACCTTCTTCTTGCCTCCAGAAATTTAGTATATTACGAACCCATCCCCAATTCATCCAGAATAGATGATGGGAAATTGGTTGATCCATTCCGGTAACGCTGTTCTCGGAGCTCGAATGGAAATCCATATCGGCGAAGCTATCGAAGTCGGAGGAATTTGAGCTGGATGAAGAATCCATCTTGTATGGTCGGAGAAATGAATTTTTGGTTTGGAATAGATTATAGGAGTTGGGTTTGGTACTCTTCAATACATAATTTACATATGTATATATAATATCAAAATCCCATGAATTACGGAGAATCTTTGAAATACGTCAGGCAATGTCTATAGTAACAGATACGCTAGGATATGAATTTTGTCTATACACTATCGATGCACTAAATGCAGTAAGACGTGTCTAGACTTAAGAATGATAAGCAGGCAGTTCCCTAAGGATGATAAGCAGATGATTTCCGACTAGGATTGATAAGCAAAACTTTTGACAGGCAGACACGGTCAAAGTCCAGACTCACTTAATGTATCCTAACAACTACTAGTTAGACACACTAATGCAAGGCCTGGTTCGCTAAGACCAACGCTCTGATACCAACTGAAAGGATCCGAAACTAATCATCCGGACGTTGTCCATATTGATTACAAACGAATTACAATAGTTGATAACATTGCGAGGTACTTGCCCTCTATATGATACATCTTACAAACATTACATTTATTCTTAAAAGGCAATCTATAGTTACATCCAGATTTGACATATTCGCCTGACATTTCATAATATTCAAATGACCTAAACCGCCATTTACTTAATAATAGTTTCTATGAACTTCAATAACTCGAATGCAACGCCTTATGATATAAGTCCTTAATGGCCTCAAGTAGTATCCTTAGTACGAGCTAATGCACAGCGGAAGACTTAATTCATACCTGAGAATAACATGCTTTAAAATGTCAACATAAAGTTGGTGAGATATAGGTTTAATGCCGGCAGCGATATAAATATAGACCACAAGATTTCATATATAAACATTTTCATAAAAATATTCTAAGTGGTTGAGCACTTGGTAACCATACTTAACATTTAATCACGTCGCATATTCCCTTTAATATGAAATCTTACTACACTGTACCAAGTGTAGTCACGAAACGAAGTACTGTGCAACCGTTGAATACTGGTCGTCCAGTCCGGTTGGGGTTGTCAGGCCCGATAGATCTATCAACAGGATTCGCGTTTACAATACCGCTGTAAATATTAGTTACCAAGCTACAGGGAAGTATGCCAGTGGTACAACTCAACGTAGAATATATTTTTCAGTTACTTGTGTCCATAACGTAAATCATTTATAAAAACAGCGCATGTATTCTCATCCCAAAATATTTAGAGTTTAAAAATGGGACTATATACTCACTTTCGTCTTGAAGATATATATAATTTGACTTGGTCTCCGGTTGATATCACGAACCTATCCATATATAATATATCAATATATTTTCATTTTTAAACAATCGTCACATATATATACTTATAATACTTTTAATACTTTGAATAATTCCTTAGTCCGTAGTTAGCAGTTCGATGTTAGTAATTCAATTTTAATGGTTCATTTTTAGATGTTTAATAAACCCCCAACGAAATAATAAAACCCCCATCGTATATGTATTGGTCGAGATTAATCTTGACCCACGGTACCGGTGTTGTCAAATGACGTGTTGCGTACATAAAGTACCGGTGTTGTCAAATGACGTGTTGCGTACAATCATGGGATCTTATGATTAATCTTCTCGTATTGTTTACGGGTGATCCTGAACCATATAAAATTGAATTATAAGTACATATATATAAAATATCATGTTATCTTAGAAATATGTGATTTATTTAATTTTTCCCAATTAATCCCGAAGTTAAACAAGTCTAGGATAACCAATTTTGTTTTGGTCATAGTTTCTTCGTTACAAATCCGTTTTCGTTGATTCAACTTGCCATCTCCTTGGATCGAGTCCCTATTTAAGACTATGAACTGAACATACCTTGGTTTGTATTCAAAATCACACGGCATAGGTGAAACTTTAGTGAAACTTATGAAGTTAAACATTTTTGTTACAAAAAAATAATACTTAATGACCATTTTTCTAAAAATACTTATACTTTGAATTAAATCATGAAATTTTTATGTGTTAACATATTTATAGTAAAAATCATTTTTCCAGAACATAAACCTCCAATTCAAAGTTTAAGATAGTTTTTAATTATCCAACCCAAAACAGTCCCCGGTTACACTCCGACGTCGTAAAAACAGTTTTTAAGATATTCTTTGAAAAACCAAGTTATACCTTGTTAAGTTAGCATATATTTAAGTTATATTACAGGTCTTGAAGTATTTTAAAAGTTAAGTTAGAAGGATCTATTTAGTTTGCAAACAAGTTTGAAAACTTTCAAACTATGTTCTTGTTGTTAAAATTGTATACCACAAAATATGATAGCTATATATATATGAATCGAATAAGGTTATGAACATAGATACTACCTCAAGTTCCTTGGACAAGGTTGCTGTAAAAGAGGAGTAAAAAGCTAGAACCAAAAGGGTGATGGAATTGGATGAAAGATTGGAAGTAAGTTTGTGTTCTTGGAAGGATTTCTTGAAGTGTTTTTGTATGGTTTTCTTATGGTGTTTAAGTAAGGTTTTTGAAGCTAAATGATGGAGAAAATGCTTGGAGATGATCAAGTATGAAGTTAAGAGTATTTTGAGAGAGAAATGGAAGTGTAAGTATGAGAAAATGGGGTGAAGAAATGGTGTGCATGCATAAAAACGTTTTTAGGTTATAAAGGAAAAAAAAGATACCTAACTTTGTTTTCTAGCTAAATAATTCATGCTACTTGACAAATGGTTGGTTCCACATGTTTCTTAATCATTTAAGGCTGCTAAGGAGCAGATTTTTATTGGTATATACCAATAGTAAATACATCTAGAAGCTGCGTATGATACGGGTATATATACCCTAGGTATACGTATAGAAATCTTTGAGAAAACGGAACGAGGATTCAAATATAGCTATCTTTTGTAAATATACTTATATTGTTTTATGTATTTAAGTTTTTAAAAGTGATTAAATACATTACTTATACGATATATGTATAAACATTATAGGTCATAAGTATTTAAGTCAAATAACGTTACGTATGGTTATCGTTTTGAAAACTTAAGTTAGTAGTTTCAAAATATACTTATAACTTATTGTTATTAATACAAAATGAGATATTAAAACATTCTTAGATCATGTTAAATATGTATATATACATATATATACACAAACGTATAATTATCATATATTGTATAGTTCGTGATATCATCGGTCAAACTAGACGTCAAACGTTGTGTAAAACTCTTTTCGAAAACATAAGTCTCAACAATTTGGATTGCTTATCATGTTGGTAAGGTTTAATTTATGTAAATATTAATCTTATAAGTATAGAACGATCGAAAAAGTGCGGGTCAACTTTAGGGTTTTTGCTTATCGTGTCGGAACCATATAGAGATTAGAGTTTAAATTTGGTCGGAAATTTCCGGGTCGTTACACCTGATGAATATCTATTGAAGATAGATTATAAAGAAATCCCATGGTTTGCAGACTATGCAAACTACTTAGTTTGTGGATTCCTTGAAAAAGGATTATCGTACCAAAGACGAAAGAAATTCTTCAGTGATATAAAACACTATTTCTGGGAAGATCCACATCTGTTTAAAAGTTGTCCCGATGGAATAATACGCCGATGTGTATTTGGAGATGAAGCTAGTAAAATTTTAAACCATTGTCACACAGGACCAACAGGAGGGCATTATGGGCCTCAACTAACAGCAAGAAAAGTTTATGAAGCTGGATTCTATTGGCCTACAATTTACAAAGACGCACACCTTCTTTGCAAATCTTGTGATGCATGTCAAAGGGCCGGAAAAATAAGTCAACGTGATGAAATGCCACAAAATGTCATCCAAGTATGTGAAGTATTTGACATTTGGGGTATTGACTTTATGGGTCCATTTCCAAAATCTCATAATAATCTATATATACTCGTAGCCATTGATTATGTATCTAAATGGGCGGAAGCACAAGCTCTCCCAACTAACGATGCACGAGTTGTAGTCAACTTTTTAAAACGTCTTTTTGCAAGGTTTGGAACATCGAAAGCTTTAATAAGTGATCGGGGTACTCATTTCTGTAATAATCAACTTGAGAAAGTTCTTAAAAGATATGGAGTAACTCATAAAATCTCCACCGCATATCATCCACAAACAAGTGGACAAGTTGAAAATACCAACCGAGCTTTAAAACGTATTCTAGAGAAAACCGTAGGATCAAATCCGAAGGAATGGTCCATTAAATTGGAGGATGCACTCTGGGCTTTTAGAACAGCCTACAAAACTCCAATTGGAACCACACCTTTTAGACTTGTTTATGGAAAAGCATGTCATCTTCCAGTAGAAATTGAACACAAAGCATTTTGGGCTTTGAAGACATGTAATCTTGATTTACATGAAGCCGGACGTCTACGATTAAGTCAACTAAACGAATTAGAAGAATTAAGACATGAAGCATACGAAAATTCGTTAATCTATAAAGAAAGAACGAGAAATGGCATGATAAAAGAATCAGAAGTTCAAAAGAATTTAAAGAAGGAGACAGAGTTCTTCTTTTCAATTCACGATTCAAGCTATTTCCTGGAAAATTGAAATCAAGATGGTCTGGACCATTCATAGTCAAAAGAGTTTTCCCATACGGAACGATAGAATTAATAAATTCAAATGGGATAGAATTTAAAGTTAATGGTCACAGAGTTAAACATTACATACATGGTCCGATGGAAGTCGACAACTGATGTCAAAGCAGAGGGGTATAAAATACTATTAAATTTTAGCAGAAAATACTATTAAATACGATACAATTTTACACAAGATATTTATTTATTTATAGAATGGATATACTTAAACCTTGCTACAACACTTATAGGCAGTGTACCTAATCGTACAGTAGTGTAGTTTTTAGTAAGTCCGGTTCGTTCCACAGGGAAATCTTTAAACAAAGCTCAACGCTATATTAGTTTACTTTTATAAAAATACAAATATATATATAAGCGATATTATTATTATAAAGGGGGGTTTTTACCGTTTAATGACCGGTTTGTCGATTTTAAAACTTTAGTCGCAGTTAAAACCTAATGTAAAATATAAAATAAATACAAGATTTTAAATTAAAGCGTAAAGTAAATAACGATAATGAAATTGCGAATAATAAAAATACGATAAAAATTAAATTGCGATAATTAAAAAGTACGATAATTAAAAGTGCGATAAAATGAAATAACAATAAATAAAAGTGCGATATTTAGAAGTGCAATTAAATATAAAATAAAGGAAATTAAATATGAAATAAAAGAATTATGCTTATTTAAACTTCCGTAATCATGATGTTTGACGTGTTGATTTTAGTTTTATGCCCATGGGTTAATTGTCCTTTGTCCTGGATTATTCAATATGTCCGTCTGGTTTTTGTCCATAACAGTCCATCAGTCATAAATATAAATTGCAAGTGTCCTTGTCAAATTATTATTATACCCGAAGATAAATATTCCAACTAATTGGGGATTCGAATTGTAACAAGGTTTTAATACTTTGTTTAATGAATACACCAGGTTATCGACTGCGTGTAAACCAAGGTTTTACTACTTTGTTAACAATTACACCAATTACCCTTGAATGTAATTTCACCCCTGTTTTAATTATTCTAGTGGCTATTAATCCATTCCCGTGTCCGGTTAAATGAACGATTATTCGTACATATAAATACCCCGCCCATCGTGTCCGATCGAGTGTATATGGTAATTTATAGGGACGCCCAATTGTAAATCTTTATATTAACATTAACAAACTTTCATTTAGTTAAACAAATATAAAGCCCATTAATAGCCCATAGTCTAGTTTCCACAAGTGTCGTTCTTTTGTCCAAACCCCAATTATGGTACAAAGCCCAATTACCCAATTTTAGTAATTAGCCCAACATCATGATTACTTCGTTTTAAACAAGCATAATAATAACTTAGCTACGAGACATTAATATAAAAAGGTTGAACATAACTTACAATGATTAAAAATAGCGTAGCGTTACACGGACAGAATTTCGACTTACACCCTTACAACATTCGCTAACATACCCTTATTATTAGAATTATAATTAAAATTAAAATATAAATTATAAATATAAATATATATTACTCGTATATATTGAGAGAGAGATGAAAATATGATATAAATTCGATCAGAATTCGGTTGGCTTTATAGCCAGAAATGAAATTTGGGTCTCCGCGACTCGCGGCAAAAAGCCCTTCAAACTCCGCGAGTCGCGGAGAGGTATTTTCATTTCACACCCTTGGAGTTTCTGGCTGCCGACGGTTTTAATAATATATATATATAATATATATATAATTAATATAATTAATTATATATTATATTATATTTATATACATAGTTAACTTGTAATTTTTAGTCCGTTGCGTCGAGCGTTAAGAGTTGACTCTGGTCCCGGTTCCGGTTTTTCGAACGTCCGTGCGTACAATTTGATATCTTGTACTTTGCGTTTTGAATCTTGTACTCTTGTGATTTCGAGACGTTTCTTATCAATAATTGGAACCTTTTTGATTGTCTTTTGTTCTTTTGAGCTTTTTGGTCGTTTGCGTCTTCAAATCGTCGAATCTGTCTTTTGTCTTCACCTTTTATTATTTAAACGAATATCACTTGTAAATAGAACAATTGCAACTAAAAGCTTGTCTTTCTTGAGGAATAATGCTATGAAATATATGTTCGTTTTTAGCATTATCAAATATTCCCACACTTGAGCGTTGCTTGTCCTCAAGCAATATTGTCTTGAAATACTAGAATCACTTCTTTATTCTTCACACTTTGTACATCAGTGATTTCTATATGGCGGTATAAACAATGGTAGTAACGATATGGTTTACAGTCCCACATGACTATAAAAATTTAGATCCATTAAGAAAATTGGATCTTTATGAAAACATTTGATCTTTTGAAAATTAAATCTAGTTTTTACCCTAGATAAGTTTTCCGGAATAACCCTTTACCGGTGTTTGCAAAATATTTTTGTGGGTTTGGTGGGTTTCAGATTTGAAAATTTTAGCTCAAAACTTGCGGTTTTGTGTCACCCACTTGCTAACCTTGTATTTGGAAAGCAACACGTCCAGTTTACTTGTTCCGTATATTACCTTTCGGCAAACTACCGTCCGGTTGTAAAGGAAAGCGTTGAACAAGCAACTGTTAAGGCAATGTCCCGTGACATGCTTTTGATTATGGTCTATAACGTGTCGGATGCAATTACTATCCTTGGTAGGAGCAATAGTAAAGCTCACCCTTATAATTTGTCGGTTTGGCACGAGGTCCTGTCTTTGACCATGCTATGCAACCACCGTTCTTACGGTTGACACCCGATTTAGTTCAGGTGACCTAATGAATTCCAGGTGAATTCCTAGGATTTTACGTTCAATGGTAATGAACGCATTGAAAATAGGGTTTTCAGAAAACAAATCGGTTTGTATTTTTATCAAAATATTTTCTCGTTCAAGCTCGAGTTTAGATATCATTGAATTCCATGAGTTTGAATTCTCAATCTTTAAGGTCAATCTCTAGGATTGAGTAATATCAGTCTTAAAAGCTGATTTTTAATCTTTAAGGAGATTATCCTTTCTGGGGATCTGATTCATTAGTCTTATCCAGCTAATTTGCACGGTGCCTCCCCATTGTACGAGATAAATCCTTCTCATGGTTAGGATAAATCTGACCACTTGGCGACCCTGTTTAATGCTGAGGTCCGTGGATTTCCTGCTGATTTTAGTGATAACTTTTCTAGATTTTTCGTCAACCTACAGCTGGTCTGAACGACAACTTCATGACCTAAATCAAGAAGCGCGTGTCTTTTTCGGAAGACTTTACTTCCTTTTAATGATGGAATTGATTCATCGTGTAGATCCATCTCTTCTTTTCTTTCATTGGGTAAAACAGTTTAGTTTAGTCCAAAGCAAAAGTATTTTCAGTTATTTGTTACAAATATATGTGGCATATGTTTAAAATAATTTGGTAAATTTTCCCACACTTGGCTTTTTATTTTTCTTTTTATCGTCCTCTATTCCATTTTAAATGAATTTTAACATTTTAGTTTGTTTCTCAATTTATGTCCTTTCCGAGGTAACAATAATTTCGGTGTTTGAAACCTAGTTTTATCGTTCATAAATATGTATAAACATGATTTTAATTCATTTAATTGAAAATTTTGAAAAATTTTACTAGAATTGGGTAGTCAGTATATAAGACTAGGGCTGTTCTTTTTTATCAGAGAGCACTAGATTCTAATACAACTACTGCTTTACTAGTATTTTTAATGGTAACCAAGTGTTTAATATAAAAATTTTTAAAATCCGAAAGAATTTAACCCCTTCCCACACTTAAGATCTTGCAATGCCCTCATTTGCAAGAAATCAGTAACAATTTAAATTATTGAGGGTGATTTGTGTGAAAATGATTAAATTTTTACCAAAGTTTCCAAATATATTGGCGTTTGTTTGCTGAATGATAAATGGTGCACATCATTTGTTCATCCCGTCTTGTTGTTATTTCACATATATTTTGCATCATTGTCGTCAAAATTACTTGCTTTTGCTGAACTTAATGCCAGTCTTTGAAAATGCGTTGTTTTACCCTGTTGTGTACATAAGATAAACTGCAAACATATATACATATTTTTGAAGTTTGGTATATTACCCCACATTCAAAAATTATTAAAATCTAAGAATAAAAGTTAGATAAATATAAAAATGATTACAATATTAACAAAAAAAATATTAAACATATCAATAATTACAAATTACAAAATAAAAATAAAAATAAGTAAACTAAGGATGATATTGGTACCAATAGGGGTTCCACGCATAACCATAAGTGCTATAGAATGCCTCGGCAGGGTCATACGTAGGATATGGTGGCTGCATCTCTATCGACCAAGGAGGGAAGACGGGTTTCGGTGTAGGAATATAGTTTCTACCTATATGTTGGCAATGCGCTATGATCTGGTTCTGATGAACTTGCCAATCTTCAAATGCTCTCTGTCTAGCATTTTCGTATTCCTGAGAAGCTATAAACCTATGAATTTCTTGCCCCCCTCCTACATTACCTTGTTCCTGGTTTCTCTCTACCTGTGGATGTCTACCATTGTATCGTACTGCGGCGTTATTTCGCCGCTTCAACACTTTCGCACCATGGTACACATTTAAACCTATAGTGTCGCGGGGTTCCGGCTCTTCTACTAATAATCCCCCCCGACTTATATCCACACCGAGATATTCACCAATCAAAGTAATAAAAATACCACCCCCTATTATGCTATGTGGACGCATCCCTCGAACCATAGCTGATAAATAATAACCCACACAATATGGTATACTTACAGCGCTGTGTGGGTCTCGAATACACATATGGTAAAACAAATCTTGTTCATTTACCTTTTCTTTGTTTTTACCCCTTTGTGTAATCGAGTTAGCTAAAAACCTATGTATTACTCTTAATTCGGCTCTATCTATATCCAAATAAGAGTAGTTTCCCCCTTTAAAACGGTGGTGGCTTGTCATTTGACTCCACACACCGTGTGTATCAAAATTCTCATCTATTTTCCTACCGTTTAGTATCAATCCTCTACAATCGGCAGACGCTAATTCCTCAGGCGTATATATACGTAAAGCCTGAGCCATGTCTAGTAAAGACATGTGGCGCATCGAACCGCCTAACAAAAATCTAATAAAAGAACGATCGGTTAAACTGGCTACCCGATCATTCAACTCTATACTACATAACAACTCTTCACACCATACTTTATATACAGGTCTGCGTATGGTGAATAAACATATCCAGTCATTGAAAGAAGAATTACCATACCTCTGTACCAGTAATTCCCTAATTGGCCCGGCCAATTCTACAGCTTCCAAGGGTCCCCATTCTATGACCCTTGGTACCTCAACAACCTTAGAGTGAAGAGTATGCAAACCCCGTTGATATTTTGGATAATCTATCCAAAGTCTGTCAAATCGCAGGTTCGGGTGCAACTGTTCCAAGTGCATATCTGAAAAGGTCATGACTGGATGAGGTACATCCTGCTTGTAGTAGTTATCTACCTCCTGTTGTTCCAAGTTCTCAGCAGGAGCATGGCGGGCTTGGGATGAAGATTCACCCCTTTCAGTCTGCAAAACACATCAAACACAAATTTTGTGCATCCAAATATGCATTAGTGTCAGCAAAATCATCAATCAAAATAATTACAATGACATTATCAATTTATATCAAACTTAAGCTTATTTTCACATTTTTATCAAATCTACACTTTTTCAAATAAGCATATACGAAAATTTTCGCCAAGTTCATAAGCATTCAACTCAAATAACATGTCAAAATAATCATTACTAGCAAATAAACAAGTCTCAAATGGCATTATCTTTCAAAAATCAAGTTCATGAATTTTGGACTTGAAAAAGTCCACTTTAATTCTCAAAATCATGTTTAGGCTCAAAGTTTGGATCATTTAACTACCTAGACATGTTACACTACTCAATTTAGCAATAATTCATGACAAAAATCGGCCATAACCTGTTTATATCAAAAAGCCCCAAATTTGCTCAAGAACACAAACCCTAGATTCTAAAGATTTTGAAGTTTTTGGCTTCAAATCATGTTAACAAGTATCAATCTAGGTTATACATGCATAATATACTAACAATTTAACACTAATTACACTAAAAATTAACAAAATTCAAATTATTAAAATATGCTCAAGAACACACTAAAATTCGGATTTAAAGGTGATTTGGGGTGTAATTGTACCTGTTTTCTTGAGTAGTTCCTAGATATCATTCTTCTCAACATGATTGTAGTGAAAAATTTGAAGATTAACGGTGAAAAATTGAGTTTTTGGGATGATTTTTGTGGGTTTTTTCGGGTTTTTTCTCAGTTTTTTTTCTGTGTTTTGTGTGTGTGGGAGTGACTGATCGTGTGCAGCTGTTTTATTTTTTTTCTGTAATTTGGTCCCTCCGCGAGTCGCGTAGGTTTTCACTCAAAACTCCGCGAGTCGCGGAGTTACTTTTTTTTTTTTTTTTTTTTTTTTTTTTTTTTTTTTTTTTATAATCTTTAACTTAAAAAACAATTAAGAAATTAATTTTAAAATTTTGTTTCCCTTGTTATTTAGGACGAGGTCGTTTCGGATTGATGTCCTAGTCCGTCCCTCGACAAAATTTTTAAAATTTGTCTTTTTGTAGCGATTGTTTTAAAAGCTAAGATTTTTGGGTTTTTTCAATGTTTTTGGCATACTTTAAATCAATAAGATTAAAAATAATGATAATAAAAGTTCTCGTCCCTCCCTCGGGTAAAGCAATTTCGGTTCAAAGACCTAGTCTTCAACTTACGACGAATTTTAAAAATCATATTTTTAACTTAATGAGATAAAGTAAATTTTTGTATTTAAATTCACACAACATAAATATAAAATTCAAAATTAATATTAAAAATTAAAAATTCACACCAAACTTAAAATTTGAAATGCATAAAATTAAAATTTCATATTTTAAAAATTAAAAATTCAAACCAAACTTAATTTAAAAATTCATATTATAAATTTACACCAAACTTATATTAATTTTTCAAATATTTACAATTTTAAAAATATTGTTTTTACAAAGTTTACAATATTAATTTAAGATTTAAATATTAAGATTAAAAAAAACATGGTAAAAATAAAATTAAAAATCTTTTTGTCTTTTTATCCCACTTTTATCAATCAAATATTATCAAAAATATGCGCCCCTCTTTTCGGTAAAGTAATTTCGGTTCCAAGACCTAATTTAACTCATGACGAATTTTTGAAATATTTTGGGTTGATTGATTAAAGATATTTATACCTTAAGAATAAACGTTAAATTTCGCAGTGATGTAATAAATTTTTGAACGATATCAATAATTTCGGTCGCCAAACCTAATTTTATTTAATACCAATTTAATACTTTTTAGCGAATAAATTAGCGTTTATTATCAAAAGGTTAAAAATAAAAATAAAAATAAAAACTGTACAGACATACCTGTGAAATAGATTTCTTAGTTATATGATCTATTATATTCATAAGATAGTCGGTTTAATTGGTCTTCCATGGCTGCATAGGCGTAACCTCGAGCATTCATTGTCTTTTCTTCTAAACATATGAATGGTCCGTCTCTGCATAAAGTAACAAATTCGGTATTTGAATAGGTTTGATTATTTGAACATTTACCTCCATGTGACCATTTTCCGCATTTGTGACATTTTTCTAGGTGTCGTGCTCTTCTTTTCGCTGCGGATTTTGATTTTCCTTTACCAAATTGTAACTTATTATCTTCGCATCTGGATCCTTTTCTAACCCCGTCCATTCTTTCTCTGATTACTGATACTAATTCACTCGGTAGTATGTCATTATTTCTTTTAGTGATCAAAGCGTGTAGCATTAGACCATGGTTTAGTTCACAGGCAGTCTTCATTACGTAAAAACCTAAAAAAAAATAAAAATTCAGAATGGGGGGAGAAGACTAGTTCTTTAGGGTCTGCTAGGGAAAGACCATATGTGTTCCATTTTCGAGAACTACACGAAAACAGACAATCTAACTCTAACAGAAATACATATTATCCTTTAAAGACTTGATTCTCCCCACACTTAGTTAGCTGTGGTGTCGAAATTGTGATTAACTTCGTTGTCGACTTCCATCGGACCATGTATGTAATGTTTAACTCTGTGACCATTAACTTTAAATTCAATCCCATTTGAATTTATTAATTCTATCGTTCCGTATGGGAAAACTCTTTTGACTATGAATGGTCCAGACCATCTTGATTTCAATTTTCCAGGAAATAGCTTGAATCGTGAATTGAAAAGAAGAACTCTGTCTCCTTCTTTAAATTCTTTTGAATTTCTGATTCTTTTATCATGCCATTTCTTCGTTCTTTCTTTATAGATTAACGAATTTTCGTATGCTTCATGTCTTAATTCTTCTAATTCGTTTAGTTGACTTAATCGTAGACGTCCAGCTTCATGTAAATCAAGATTACATGTCTTCAAAGCCCAAAATGCTTTGTGTTCAATTTCTACTGGAAGATGACATGCTTTTCCATAAACAAGTCTAAAAGGTGTGGTTCCAATTGGAGTTTTGTAGGCTGTTCTAAAAGCCCAGAGTGCATCCTCCAATTTAATGGACCATTCCTTCGGATTTGATCCTACGGTTTTCTCTAGAATACGTTTTAAAGCTCGGTTGGTATTTTCAACTTGTCCACTTGTTTGTGGATGATATGCGGTGGAGATTTTATGAGTTACTCCATATCTTTTAAGAACTTTCTCAAGTTGATTATTACAGAAATGAGTACCCCGATCACTTATTAAAGCTTTCGGTGTTCCAAACCTTGCAAAAAGACGTTTTAAAAAGTTGACTACAACTCGTGCATCGTTAGTTGGGAGAGCTTGTGCTTCCGCCCATTTAGATACATAATCAATGGCTACGAGTATATATAAATTATTATGAGATTTTGGAAATGGACCCATAAAGTCAATACCCCAAATGTCAAATACTTCACATACTTGGATGACATTTTGTGGCATTTCATCACGTTGACTTATTCTTCCGGCCCTTTGACATGCATCACAGGATTTGCAAAGAAGGTGTGCGTCTTTGTAAATTGTAGGCCAATAGAATCCAGCTTCATAAACTTTTCTTGCTGTTAGTTGAGGCCCATAATGCCCTCCTGTTGGTCCTGTGTGACAATGGTTTAAAATTTTACTAGCTTCATCTCCAAATACACATCGGCGTATTATTCCATCGGGACAACTTTTAAACAGATGTGGATCTTCCCAGAAATAGTGTTTTATATCACTGAAGAATTTCTTTCGTCTTTGGTACGATAATCCTTTTTCAAGGAATCCACAAACTAAGTAGTTTGCATAGTCTGCAAACCATGGGATTTCTTTATAATCTATCTTCAATAGATATTCATCAGGAAAGTTGTCTTGTATGGCCGATTCATTCAGAACTTCTAATTCGGGATTTTCAAGACGAGAAAGATGATCAGCGGCGAGATTTTCTGCTCCTTTTTTATCTCGGATTTCAATATCAAACTCTTGTAAGAGTAAGATCCAACGGATTAATCTTGGTTTAGCATCTTGTTTTGAAAATAGGTATCTAAGAGCAGAATGGTCGGTATAGACCACCGTTTTTGCTAGAACGAGATATGATCGAAATTTGTCAAAAGCAAAGACAATAGCAAGGAGTTCTTTTTCAGTAGTTGTATAGTTCGTTTGTGCTCCTTGTAATGTCTTACTAGCATAATATATAGGTTGAAATCGTTTTTCAATCCTTTGTCCTAAAACGGCTCCCATTGCAAAATCACTTGCATCGCACATTAGTTCAAATGGTAGATTCCAATTTGGTGTTATCATGATCGGTGCATTAGTGAGTTTTTCTTTAAGAATATTAAAAGATTTGATACATTCATCTGAAAAGATGAATGGCGCATCCTTTTCTAGGAGTTTATTCATAGGAGTGGCAATTTTAGAAAAATCTTTTATAAAACGTCGGTAAAAACCGGCATGCCCTAGGAAACTCCTAACTCCTCTAACATTGGTGGGATGTGGAAGTTTAGCAATTACATCTACTTTAGCTCTATCCACTTCAATTCCTTCTTTTGAAATTTTATGTCCAAGAACGATGCCTTCTTTAACCATGAAATGGCATTTCTCCCAATTGAGTACTAGATTTGATTTTTCGCATCTAATTAGCATTCGTTCCAGATTAACTAGACATGATTTAAATGTATCACCGAAGACTGAAAAGTCATCCATGAATACTTCCATGCATTCTTCTATCATGTCGTGAAAAATCGCCATCATACACCTTTGAAAGGTTGCAGGGGCGTTGCAAAGTCCAAATGGCATTCTTTTGTAAGCAAAAGTACCATAAGGGCACGTGAATGTGGTTTTCTCTTGATCTTCGGGTGCTATTGGAATTTGAAAATATCCGGAAAATCCATCTAGAAAACAATAGTAACTATTTCCGGCTAATCTTTCCAACATTTGATCTATGAAAGGTAAGGGAAAGTGATCTTTTCTGGTGGCGTCATTTAATTTTCTATAATCAATACATACACGCCATCCTGTTACAGTCCTAGTAGGAATAAGCTCATTTTTCTCATTTGTGATGACAGTCATACCACCCTTCTTAGGCACGCATTGAACTGGGCTTACCCATGGACTATCAGAGATTGGATATATCAAACCTGCATCTAGCAGTTTAATAATCTCTTTCTTAACTACATCTTGCATATTAGGATTTAGTCTTCGTTGGCGTTGCACATACGTTTTATGACCTTCTTCCATAAGGATTTTATGTGTGCAATACGAAGGACTTATTCCTTTAATATCATGAATCTTCCATGCAATGGCTGGTTTATGAGCTTTCAACACAGAAATGAGTTGTGATTTCTCATTTTCAGTAAGAGAAGACGATATTATTACAGGTAATTCAGATTCACCATGTAAATAAGCGTATTCCAAATGGTTTGGAAGTGGCTTTAACTCTAATTTCGGAGGTTCTTCTATCGATGATTTATATCGATATCTGTCTTCTTCTTTTAGCATTTGAATTTCTTCTGTTGTTGGTTCATATCCATTAGCTATAAGTGTAGCTAACATTTCAGCTTCATCAATTGGTTCATTACTTTCTCCTAAAGAACATTCTCCTGTTCCTTGTAATTCTGGAAATTCTTCCAATAATTCTGCATGTGCATCTATAGTTTGAATATAATAACATGTATCATTTGCAGATTGTGGTTGTTGCATGGCTCTATCCACTGAAAAGGTAACACTCTCATCCTCTATACTTAGGGTCAGTTTCTTACCGAACACGTCTATCATTGCTTTAGCCGTGTTTAAGAATGGTCTTCCTAATATGAGAGGAACTTGAGAATCTTCTTCCATGTCCAAAACAACAAAATCTACTGGAAATACTAAATTACCAACTTTAACTAGCATGTTCTCCATTATCCCTCTAGGATATTTTATTGATCTATCAGCTAGTTGTATGCTTATTCTGGTTGGTTTCAATTCCCCAAGGTCTAGTTTAGCGTATAGTGAATACGGCATTAGATTTATACTAGCACCTAAATCTGCTAATGCTTCTATTGAACTAAGACTACCCAGAAAACATGGAATTGTGAAACTTCCTGGATCAGATAATTTTTCTGGTATCTTATTCAACAGCACTGCTGAACAATTAGCATTCATAGTAACAGCCGAGAGTTCTTCCATTTTCCTTCTATTCGTGATTAGATTTTTCAAGAATTTAGCATATCTTGGCATTCCTGAAATCACGTCAATGAAAGGAAGATTTACATTTATCTGTTTAAACATATCCAAGAATTTGGATTGCTCGGCTTCAAGTTTTTCCTTCTTCATTTTACTCGGATAAGGAAGTGGTGGTTGGTATGGTTTAACATAAGGTTTATCCTTAACTGTGTTATCTTCATTAACCTTTTCAACTACCGGTTCTTTTTCCTTATCTTGATCAGGTTGTGGTTCTTGTGGAGTAGGAATAGTTTCATCAGAAGTTATAGGTATTTCAGGTGGTTTAAGTGTTGTACCACTTCTTGTGGTAATAGCTTTAGCTGTTTCATTCCGGGGGTTAGCGTTTGTATCGCTAGGTAAACTTCCCGGTTTTCTTTCACCTATTAACCTTGCTAGGTTACTTACTTCTTGTTCCAGATTTTGAATAGAAGCTTGTTGATTTCTAAATGCTTGAGCATTTTGTTCATTTGTTTGTTTTTGAGATGTGAAAAACTGCGTTTGAGTTTCAACTAGCTTCGTCATCATATCTTCTAAATTCGGCTTTTTATCATCGGTTTGTTGTGGTGGTTTGTTTTGAAAATTCGGTCTTTGCTGATTATAAGTATTATTGGATACTTGTTGATTGCTAGGACCTTGTTGGTTGTTGTATGGAATATTTCGGTTATAATTCTGGTTTTGATTGTAAATCGGTCTTGGCGGTTGATAATTATTCTGATAATTATTTCCAGGCCTTTGGTTTATGTATGAAATATTCTCTCTTTGTTCCATTGTTAATTCAATACTGAGACAATCTTTTGTTAAATGTGGTCCTCCACACTGCTCACAACTAATTCGTATAGCATGAATATCTTTAGTCATCTTTTCCATTCGTCTCTCGAAAGCATCTATCTTTGCGGAAATGGAATCTAAGTCATGGCTAGAATCGGCTCTAGCTGCTTTAGATGATCTAATGATATCTTTTTCTTGGTGCCACTCATGTGAGTGGGAAGCAGTGTTATCAATAATTTTGTAAGCATCAGTTTCGGTTTTCTTCATAATCGAACCACCAGCTGCTATATCTATGTCTTTTCTTGTAGTGATGTCGCATCCTCGGTAGAATATTTGTACTATTTGACAAGTGTCTAAACCATGTTGCGGACATCCTCTTAATAACTTTCCATATCTTGTCCACGCCTCATATAGAGTTTCATTTGGCTTTTGTGTGAACGTAACAATTTCTGCTTGAAGTCTTACGGCTTTAGATGCAGGAAAAAATTGTTTAAGAAATTTATCAATTAAAACGTCCCATGTATCGATCGCCCCTTCAGGTAACGATTCCAACCAATCTTTGGCTTCTCCCTTTAAAGTCCAGGGAAATAACATAAGATATATCTGTTCATCCTCCACTTCTCGTATTTTAAATAGTGTGCAGATCCTATTAAAGGTACGTAGATGTTCATTTGGATCTTCCTTCGGCGCACCACTAAATTGGCATTGATTAGTCACCATGTGTAAAATTTGTCCTTTGATTTCATAATCTGGCGCATTAATGTCTGGATGAGTAATTGCGTGACCTTGGCCAGTGCGTTTAGCTCTCATTCGGTCTTCCATACTTAAAGGTTCCAGATTCTCCATAATTGAATTTGTTGAATCGGTATCACTAGATGATTCTGATTTAATAGTTCGTTCCTCAACAATCTCTGTTTGAATGATTGGTGGTTCCGGAGGAAAGTTTAATGGTTCAGGATCTATGAACCGTTCCTGAATATTTTCTGGATTCTCAATTGTGAGGTCGGGTTCAAAAAATGGATTATCGGTATTTTGAACTGAAGTACTTGGTCGACTGGATGACGATTCTAAAGAAAAATCAACGGCGGTTATATTTGTTAAACGATGTCTTGATCTAGTTACAGGTGGTGAACGTACAAAAGGTGGTGAACGTCTTGCTCGGTGCATTCACTGAATATCCTATTAGTTTTTAAAAGGAAAGAAAAATTATAATAAGTTATCCAATTAATAGACTTTTCTGATTTTGCCCACGTTTCGAATAGCCAAAAGATGCAGCAGAGGGGCAGGATTCGTTTGGTCTCAATATAATTGAGGACTGTTTGGCTCCAATAACCCGGTCCACGTACAAATCCAACTATTACTACGAACCAGAAAATTTTGATGTCTATTAATTTAACCACTTAAAATAAATTTTCGTAATTTTAAGAAATTTAGATAAGAAGTAGAATAAAATTCTAAGTCCTAAAAAACTAGAATAGCGAGAAATAAGAGAGAAAAAGATTGCGTCGAAAAAGGTCGAAAAAGAAAAAAAATGGTTGAAAAATAAAAGGTGACGGAAAAATAAAAGAAACTTATCAAAACTTAAAAATACTTAACTAATTTAACCTTATTACTACAACTAACTTAAAATTATAATCGCAAATTGAAATTACTAATTGAAATGATAATTGATACATAGTAAAAGGTCTAAAAATATTAAAGCTTACAGGGAAAAACTAAATCCCAAATGGAAATAACTTAAAAAGAAACTAAAACTTAAAAAGGGCGTCGCAAAATTCTAAAGCACAAGGAATTCTACGGCAAAGCCTAAAAATCTAGGAGTAAAAATAACTATAGCTAAAACTAAGTTTAATATTAATTATGAGCTAAAAATATAAATATTACGCTACAACGATTAAAAAGGTACAAAATATAAAAATATACAAAAAGTTGTAAAAAGTACAATTTTTATAAAAAATATTATTTTTATATTATTTATTTAATAAAACTACAAATAATACAATTTTATTAAAACTAATTTAACAAAATACAACAAATTAAATAAAAAGTAAAATTAAATCTAATAATAATAATAATAGTAATTAGGTTTTAATAATAATAATAATAATAATAAATAATAACCCGTGATTAGGGTTTTTGTCCGAGTGTCAGAGGCCCTCCGCGAGTTGCGGCAAATAAAGAGAAAAACCCCGCGAGTCGCGGGGATTCAGAATTCAGTTGACAGATTGTACTTTTACGCGTTTTTCTTTATTTTTTTTTTTTTTTTCTGTTTTTAATTTAAATAAACGATTTTTAATAAAATTTATATTTTTATAAATTAAAATAAAGATAAAGAAACTTATAAAACTTAAATATTTAACAAAATCCTAAAAATACTTATATTTTTGTTTTTTTTTTTTTATATTTTTGAATAATTAAAACGTAATTTTTACAAAAACGACTTTTAATAAAAGTAAATAAAAATCTTTTTTTTTTTTTTTTTTTTTTTTTTTTTTTTTTTTTTTTTTATTAGCGTTGCGCTTCCGGTTTTTAAGAGTAAGTCCCCGGCAGCGGCGCCAAAAATACTTGATGTCAAAGCAGAGGGGTATAAAATACTATTAAATTTTAGCAGAAAATACTATTAAATACGATACAATTTTACACAAGATATTTATTTATTTATAGAATGGATATACTTAAACCTTGCTACAACACTTATAGGCAGTGTACCTAATCGTACAGTAGTGTAGTTTTTAGTAAGTCCGGTTCGTTCCACAGGGAAATCTTTAAACAAAGCTCAACGCTATATTAGTTTACTTTTATAAAAATACAAATATATATATAAGCGATATTATTATTATAAAGGGGGGTTTTTACCGTTTAATGACCGGTTTGTCGATTTTAAAACTTTAGTCGCAGTTAAAACCTAATGTAAAATATAAAATAAATACAAGATTTTAAATTAAAGCGTAAAGTAAATAACGATAATGAAATTGCGAATAATAAAAATACGATAAAAATTAAATTGCGATAATTAAAAAGTACGATAATTAAAAGTGCGATAAAATGAAATAACAATAAATAAAAGTGCGATATTTAGAAGTGCAATTAAATATAAAATAAAGGAAATTAAATATGAAATAAAAGAATTATGCTTATTTAAACTTCCGTAATCATGATGTTTGACGTGTTGATTTTAGTTTTATGCCCATGGGTTAATTGTCCTTTGTCCTGGATTATTCAATATGTCCGTCTGGTTTTTGTCCATAACAGTCCATCAGTCATAAATATAAATTGCAAGTGTCCTTGTCAAATTATTATTATACCCGAAGATAAATATTCCAACTAATTGGGGATTCGAATTGTAACAAGGTTTTAATACTTTGTTTAATGAATACACCAGGTTATCGACTGCGTGTAAACCAAGGTTTTACTACTTTGTTAACAATTACACCAATTACCCTTGAATGTAATTTCACCCCTGTTTTAATTATTCTAGTGGCTATTAATCCATTCCCGTGTCCGGTTAAATGAACGATTATTCGTACATATAAATACCCCGCCCATCGTGTCCGATCGAGTGTATATGGTAATTTATAGGGACGCCCAATTGTAAATCTTTATATTAACATTAACAAACTTTCATTTAGTTAAACAAATATAAAGCCCATTAATAGCCCATAGTCTAGTTTCCACAAGTGTCGTTCTTTTGTCCAAACCCCAATTATGGTACAAAGCCCAATTACCCAATTTTAGTAATTAGCCCAACATCATGATTACTTCGTTTTAAACAAGCATAATAATAACTTAGCTACGAGACATTAATATAAAAAGGTTGAACATAACTTACAATGATTAAAAATAGCGTAGCGTTACACGGACAGAATTTCGACTTACACCCTTACAACATTCGCTAACATACCCTTATTATTAGAATTATAATTAAAATTAAAATATAAATTATAAATATAAATATATATTACTCGTATATATTGAGAGAGAGATGAAAATATGATATAAATTCGATCAGAATTCGGTTGGCTTTATAGCCAGAAATGAAATTTGGGTCTCCGCGACTCGCGGCAAAAAGCCCTTCAAACTCCGCGAGTCGCGGAGAGGTATTTTCATTTCACACCCTTGGAGTTTCTGGCTGCCGACGGTTTTAATAATATATATATATAATATATATATAATTAATATAATTAATTATATATTATATTATATTTATATACATAGTTAACTTGTAATTTTTAGTCCGTTGCGTCGAGCGTTAAGAGTTGACTCTGGTCCCGGTTCCGGTTTTTCGAACGTCCGTGCGTACAATTTGATATCTTGTACTTTGCGTTTTGAATCTTGTACTCTTGTGATTTCGAGACGTTTCTTATCAATAATTGGAACCTTTTTGATTGTCTTTTGTTCTTTTGAGCTTTTTGGTCGTTTGCGTCTTCAAATCGTCGAATCTGTCTTTTGTCTTCACCTTTTATTATTTAAACGAATATCACTTGTAAATAGAACAATTGCAACTAAAAGCTTGTCTTTCTTGAGGAATAATGCTATGAAATATATGTTCGTTTTTAGCATTATCAACAACGAAGTTAATCACAATTTCGACACCACAGCTAACTAAGTATGAGGAGAATCAAGTCTTTAAAGGATAATATGTATTTCTGTTAGAGTTAGATTGTCTGTTTTCGTGTAGTTCTCGAAAATGGAACCCGAATGGTCTTTCCCTAGCAGACCCTAAAGAACTAGTCTTCTCCCCCCATTCTGAATTTTTATTTTTTTTAGGTTTTTACGAAATGAATACTGCCTGTGAACTAAACCATGGTCTAATGCTACACGCTTTGATCACTAAACGTAATAATGACATACTACCGAGTGAAATAGTATCAGTAATCAGAGAAAGAATGGACGAAGTTAGAAAAGAATCCAGATGCGAAGATAATAAGTTACAATTTGGTAAAGGAAAATCAAAATCCGCAGCGAAAAGAAGAGCACGACACCTAGAAAGATGTCACAAATGCGGAAAATGGTCACATGGAGGTAAATGTTCAAATAATCAAACCTATTCAAATACCGAATTTGTTACTTTATGCAGAGACGGACCGTTCATATGTTTAGAAGAAAAGACACTGAATGCTCGAGGTTACACCTATGTAGCCATGGAAAATCAATTAAACCGACTATCTTATGAATGGGATAGATCATATAACTAAGAAATCTATTCCACAGGTATGTCTGTACAGTTTTTATTTTTATTTTTATTTTTAACCTTTTGATAATAAACGCTAATTTGTTCGCTAAAAAGTATTAAATTGATATTGAATAAAATTAGGTTTGGCGACCGAAATTATTGATATCATTCAAAAATTTATTACATCACTGCGAAATTTAACGTTTATTCTTAAGGTATAAATATCTTTAATCAATCAACCCAAAATATTTCAAAAATTCGTCATGAGTTAAATTAGGTCTTGGAACCGAAATTACTTTACCGAAAAGAGGGGCGCATATTTTTGATAATATTTGATTGATTAAGGTGGGATAAAAAGACAAAAAAAGATTTTTAAATTTATTTTTACCATGTTTTTAAAATTAATATTTAAATCTTAAATTAATATTGTAAATTTTGTAAAAACAATATAATTAAAATTGTAAATATTTGAACCATAATATAAGTTTGGTATGAATTTATAAATTTTTAAATTAAGTTTGGTGTGAATTTTTAATTTCTAAAATATAAAATTTTAATTTTATGCATTTCAAATTTTAAGTTTGGTGTGAACTTTTAATATAAATTTTGAATTTTATATTTAAGTTGTGTGAATTTAAAAACAAAAATTTACTTTATCTCATTAAGTTAAGAATATGATTTTTAAAATTCGTCGCAAGTTGAAGACTAGGTCTTTGAACCGAAATTGCTTTACCCGAGGGAGGGACGAGAATTTTTATTATCATTATTTTTAATCTTATTGAGTTAAAGTATGCAAAAAAAATTAAAAAATCAAAAAAAATCTAAGCTTTTAAAGCAATTGCTTAAAAATGACAAATTTTAAAATTTTGTCGAAGGACGGACTAGGACATCGATCCGAAACGACCTCATCCTAAATAACAAGGGAAACAAAATTTTAAAATTAATTACTTAATTGTTTTAATAAGTTAATGATTATAAAAAAAAAAAAAAAAAAAAAAACTCCGCGAGTCGCGGAGTTTGGAGGGTTAATCCCCGCGACTCGCGGAGGAGCCAGATTACAGAAAAAAAAAATAAGAGCTGCAAACTGATCAGTTTCATACTCCTCAACCCAAAAATACAGCTCGAAAAACTGCACCCGAAAAACACGAAAAAAAACCCCCCAAAATCACAATTTTTAACCGTTAATCACCAAATCTTTTGCTAAAATCATGTTGAGAAGGATGCTATCTAAGAATTACTCAAGAAAAACGGTAAATTTCTACACCTAAACATCATTTAATCCGAAATTTGATGTTCTTGAGCTATTTTTTCCCAATTTGATTTTGATGCTTTTTAGTGTAATTAGGCTTAAATTGTTTATGTATTATGCTTGTATAACCTAGATTGATGCTGTTTAACATGATTAGAAGCCTTAAACTTCAAATTTTGAATAATCTAGGGTTTGTGTTCTTGAGCAAATTTGGGGCTTTTTGATATAAACAGGTTATGGCCGATTTTTGTCATGAATTGTTGCTAAATTGAGTAGTGTAACATGTCTAGGTAGTTAAATGATCCAAACTTTGAGCCTAAACATGATTTTGAGAATTAAAGTGGACTTTTTCAAGTCTAAAATTCATGAACTTGATTTTTGAAAGATAATGCCATTTGAGACTTGTTTAATTGCTAGTAATGATTATTTTGACATGTTATTTGAGTTGAATGCTTATGAACTTGGCGAAAATTTTCGTATATGCTTATTTGAAAAAGTGTAGATTTGATAAAAATGTGAAAATAAGCTTAAGTTTGATATAAATTGATAATGTCATTGTAATTATTTTGATTGATGATTTTGCTGACACTAACGCATATTTGGATGCACAAAAATTGTGTTTGATGTGTTTTGCAGAATGAAAGGGGTGAATCTTCATCCCAAGCCCGCAATGCTCCTGCTGAGAATTTGGAACAACAGGAGGTGGATAACTACTACAAGCAGGATATACCTCATCCAGTCATGACCTTTTCTGATATGCACTTGGAAGAGTTGCACCCGAACCTGAGATTTGACAGACTTTGGATAGATTATCCAAAATATCAACGGGGTTTGCATACTCTTCATTCTAAGGTTGTTGAGGTACCGAGGGTCATAGAATGGGGACCCTTAGAAGCTGTAGAATTGGCCGGGCCAATTAGGGAATTACTTGTACAGAGGTATGGTAATTCTTCTTTTAATGACTGGGTACATTTATTCACCATACGTAGACCTGTATATAAAGTATGGTGTGAAGAATTGTTATGTAGTATAGAGTTGAATGATCGGGTAGCTAGTTTAACCGATCGTTCTTTTATTAGATTTTTGTTAGGCGGTTCGATGCGCCACATGTCTTTACTGGACATGGCTCAGGCTTTACGTATATATACGCCTGAGGAGTTAGCGTCTGCCGATTGTAGAGGATTGATACTAAACGGTAGAAAGATAGATGAAAATTTTGATACACACGGTGTGTGGAGTCAAATGACAAGCCATCACCGTTTCAAAGGGGGAAATTACTCTTATTTGGATATAGATAGAGCCGAATTAAGAGTGATACATAGGTTTTTAGCTAATTCGATTACACAAAGGGGTAAAAACAAAGAAAAGGTAAATGAACAAGATTTGTTTTACCATATGTGTATTCGAGACCCACAAAGCGCTGTAAGTATACCATATTGTGTGGGTTATTATTTATCAGCTATGGTTCGGGGGATGCGACCACATAGCATAATAGGAGGTGGTATTTTTATTACTTTGATTGGTGAATATCTCGGTGTGGATATAAGTCGGGGGGGATTATTAATAGAAGAGCCGGAACCCCGCGATACTATAGGTTTAAATGTATACCATGGTGCGAAAGTTTTGAAGAGGCGAAATAACGCCGCAGTACGATACCATGGTAGACATCCACAGGTGGAGAGAAACCAGCAACAAGGTAATGTAGGAGGGGGAAATGAGATGCAAGAAATGCATAGGTTTATAGCTTCTCAGGAATACGAAAATGCTAGACAGAGAGCATTTGAAGATTGGCAAGTTCATCAGAACCAGATCATAGCTCATTGCCAACATATAGGTAGAAACTATATTCCTACACCGAAACCCATCTTCCCTCCTTGGTCGATAGAGATGCAGCCACCATATCCTATGTATGACCCTGCCGAAGCATTCTATAGCACTTATGGTTATGCCTGGAACCCCTATTGGTACCAATATCATCCTTAGTTTACTTATTATTTTTTATTATTTTGTAATTTGTAATTATTGATACGTTTAATACTTTTGTTAATATTGTAATCATTTTTATAATTATCTAACTTTTATTCTTAGACTTTAATAATTTTTGAATGTGGGGTAATATACCAAACTTCAAAAATATGTATATATGTTTGCAGTTTATCTTATGTACACAACAGGGTAAAACAACGCATTTTCAAAGACTGGCATTAAGTTCAGCAAAAGCAACTAATTTTGACGACAAGATGCAAAATATATGTGAAATAACAACAAGACGGAATGAACAAATGATGTGCACCATTTATCATTCAGCAAACAAACGCCAATATATTTGGAAACTTTGGTAAAATTTAATCATTTTCACACAAATCACCCTCAATAATTTAAATTGTTACTGATTTCTTGCAAATGAGGGCATTGCAAGATCTTAAGTGTGGGAAGGGGTTAAATTCTTTCGGATTTTAAAATTTTTATTTTATACACTTGGTTAAAATTAAAAATACTAGTAAAGCAGTAGTTGTATTAGAATCTAGTGCTCTCTGATAATAAAGAACAGCCCTGGTCTTATATACTGACTACCCAATTCTAGTAAAATTTTTCAAAATTTTCAATTAAATGAATTCAAAATCATGTTTATACATATTTATGAACGATAAAACTAGGTTTTAACACCGAAATTATTGTTACCTCGGAAAGGACATAAATTGAGAAACAAACTAAAATGTTAAAATTCATTTAAAATGGAATAGAGGACGATAAAAAGGAAAATAAAAGCCAAGTGTGGGAAAATTTACCAAGTTATCTTAAACATATGTCACATATATCTGTAACAAATAACTGAAAATACTTTTGCTTTGGACTAAACTAAACTGTTTTACCCGATGAAAGAAAAGAAGAGATGGATCTACACGATGAATCAATTCCATCATTAAAAGGAAGTAAAGTCTTCCGAAAAAGACACGCGCTTCTTGATTTAGGTCATGACGTTGTCGTCCAGACCAGCTGTAGGTTGACGAAAAATCTAGAAAAGTCATCACTAAAATCAGCAGGAAATCCACGGACCTCAGCATTAAACAGGGTCGCCATGTGGTCAGATTTATCCTAACCATGAGAAGGATTTATCTTGTACAATGGGGGGGCACCATGCAATTTAGCTGGATAAGACTAATGAATCAGATCCCCATAAAGGATAATCTCCTTAAAGATTAAAAATCAGCTTTTAAGACTGATATTACTCAATCCTAGAGATTGACCTTAAAGATTGAGAATTACAAACTCATGGAATTCAATGATATCTAAACTCGAGCTTGAACGAGAAAATATTTTGATCAAAATTACAAACCGATTTGTTTTCTGAAAACCCTATTTTCAATGCGTTCATTACCATTGAACGTAAAATCCTAGGAATTCACCTGGAATTCATTAGGTCACCTGAACTAAATCGGGTGTCAACCGTAAGAACGGTGGTTGCATAGCATGGTCAAAAACAGGACCTTGTGCCAGACCGAAAAATTATAAGGGTGAGCTTTACTATTGCTCCTACCAAGGATAGTAATTGCGTCCGACACGTTATAGACCATAATCAAAAGCATGTCACGGGACATTGCCTTAACAGTTGCTTGTTCAACGCTTTCCTTTACAACCGGACGGTAGTTTGCCGAAAGGTAATATACGGAACAAGTAAACTGGACGTGTTGCTTTCCTAATACAAGGTTAGCAAGTGGGTAACACAAAACCGCAAGTTTTGAGCTAAAATTTTCAAATCTGAAACCCACCAAACCCACAAAAATATTTTGCAAACACCGGTAAAGGGTTATTCCGGAAAACTTATCTAGGGTAAAAACTAGATTTAATTTTCAAAAGATCAAATGTTTTCATAAAGATCCAATTTCCTTAATGGATCTAAATTTTTATAGTCATGTGGGACTGTAAACCATATCGTTACTACCATTGTTTATACCGCCGTATAGAAATCACTGATGTACAAAGTGTGAAGAATAAAGAAGTGATTCTAGTATTTCAAGACAATATTGCTTGAGGACAAGCAACGCTCAAGTGTGGGAATATTTGATAATGCTAAAAACGAACATATATTTCATAGCATTATTCCTCAAGAAAGACAAGCTTTTAGTTGCAATTGTTCTATTTACAAGTGATATTCGTTTGTATAATAAAAGGTGAAGACAAAAGACAGATTCAACGAATTTTAGACGCAAACGACCAAAAAGCTCAAAAGTACAAAAGACAATCAAAAAGGTTCCAATTATTGATAAGAAACGTCTCGAAATTACAAAAGTACAAGATTCAAAACGCAAAGTACAAGATATTAAATTGTACGCGAGGACGTTCAAAAATCCGGAACCGGGACCAGAGTCAACTCTTAACGCTCGACGCAACGGACTAAAAATTACAAGTTAACTATGTATATAAATATAATATAATATATAATTAATTATATTAATTATATATATATTATATTTATAAATAAAAAACCGTCGGCAGAGAAAAACTCCAAGGACTGAGCTGTAAAAGTAACCTCCGCGACTCGCGGAGTTTGAAGAGGTTTTCACCGCGAGTCGCGGAGCCCCAAAATTGAAAACTGCCTATAAAGCCAACCGAATTCTGATCAAAATGATCATCTTTTTCTTCTCTTATCATACGTAAAATTTATATATATATATATAATTTATATTTTAATTTTAATTTTAATTCTAATAATAAGGGTATGTTAGCGAATGTTGTAAGGGTGTAAGTCGAAATTCTGTCCGTGTAACGCTACGCTATTTTTAATCATTGTAAGTTATGTTCAACCTTTTTACATTAATGTCTCGTAGCTAAGTTATTATTATGCTTATTTAAAACGAAGTAATCATGATGTTGGGCTAATTACTAAAATTGGGTAATTGGGCTTTGTACCATAATTGGGGTTTGGACAAAAGAACGACACTTGTGGAAATTAGACTATGGGCTATTAATGGGCTTTATATTTGTTTAACTAAATGAAAGTTTGTTAATGTTAATATAAAGATTTACAATTGGGCGTCCCTATAAATTACCATATACACTCGATCGGACACGATGGGCGGGGTATTTATATGTACGAATAATCGTTCATTTAACCGGACACGGGAATGGATTAATAGCCACTAGAATAATTAAAACAGGGGTGAAATTACATTCAAGGGTAATTGGTGTAATTGTTAACAAAGTAGTAAAACCTTGGTTTACACGCAGTCGATAACCTGGTGTATTCATTAAACAAAGTATTAAAACATTGTTACAATTCGAATCCCCAATTAGTTGGAATATTTAACTTCGGGTATAACAATAATTTGACGAGGACACTCGCACTCTATATTTATGACTGATGGACTGTTATGGACAAAAACCAGACGGACATATTGAATAATCCAGGACAAAGGACAATTAACCCATGGGCATAAAACTAAAATCAACACGTCAAACATCATGATTACGGAAGTTTAAATAAGCATAATTCTTTTATTTCATATTTAATTTCCTTTATTTTATATTTAATTGCACTTCTAATTATCGCATTTTTATTGTTATTTTATTTAATTGCACTTTTAATTATTGTACTCTTTAATTATCGCAAGTTTATTTTATCGCACTTTTATTATTCGAAATTTCATTATCGTTATTTACTTTACGCTTTAATTTAAGTCTTGTATTTATTTTTAATATTTTACATTAGGTTTTAACTGCGACTAAAGTCTTAAAATCGACAAACCGGTCATTAAACGGTAAAAACCCCCCTTTATAATAATAATATTACTTATATATATATTTGTATTTTTATAAAAGTAAACTAATATAGCGTTGAGCTTTGTTTAAAGATTTCCCTGTGGAACGAACCGGACTTACTAAAAACTACACTACTGTACGATTAGGTACACTGCCTATAAGTGTTGTAGCAAGGTTTAAGTATATCCATTCTATAAATAAATAAATATCTTGTGTAAAATTGTATCGTATTTAATAGTTTTTCCTAGTAAAATATAAGCTATTTTATATACACCTCGTACGACATCAGCTACAATGATCCAAGTGTTTGTTGGGCCCTTAAATTGCTTTTAGACTTGAGCAGACAACGGGTTAAAGAAATATAGGGCCGAATTAAAACAGAAAGAAACGATTGGAAGAATGGTTGGGTGATGTGTCGGGTTAACGAGAGGTCTTAGGTTCGAGCCCTGTCTGAAGCATTCTTTTTAGGGAAAAAGCTTTTAAAGGTAGTTTCAAGTATTATTAGTTTTATTGTTGTTATTATTATTACAGTATTATTATTACCGCAAACAAAACAGCTATCATTATTATCAAATTTTTTTTTATTGTCATTATAACTAATAAGATTATTACTATTAATTTTCTAAATAAATAATCTATATATATAAGAAAAATATATTACATAACTACATTGGTATTTTTTTAGTTAATTATCTAAAGTATATAAAATAAATAGAGATAACTAAGTTATTAATGAAACACATAATTTATTAAGATAACATTTACAACACTAAAAATATATAAACTTGCTCGATCACGATTATATGTTTTAATATATATAATTGATATAGGTTCGTGAATCCGAGGCCAACCCTGCATTGTTCAGTTGTTCAATATAGTCATATGTATTTTTACTACAAAATACATTAGGTGAGTTTTATTTGCCCTTTTTACTCTTTACTTTTTTGGGCTGAGAATACATGCAAATGTTTTATTAACTGTTTTACAATATTTATATGCGTGAGTATCATTTTCCCTTTTTACTCTTCACGTTTTTGGGCTGAGAATATATGCAAATGCTTTATTAATTGTTTTACAATATTTATATGCGTGAGTTTCATTAATCCCTTTTTAAATGCTTTCGCAATATATATTTTGGGACTGAGAATACATGCGCTGCTTTTATAACTGTTTTACGAAATAGAAACAAGTACTTAAAACTACATTCTATGGCTGGATTATTAAACCGAATATGCCTCTTTTTATTAAGTCTGGTAATCTAAGAATTAGGGAACAGACACCCTAATTGACGCGAACTCTAAAGATAGATCTATCGGGCCCAACAAGCCCCATCCAAAGTACCGGATGCTTTAGTACTTTGAAATTTATATCATGTCCGAAGGAGGATCCCGGAATGATGGGGATATTCTTATATGCATATTGTGAATGTCGGTTACCAGGTGTTCAATCCATATGAATGATTTTTGTCTCTATGCATGGGACGTATGTTTATGAGAAATGAAAATATGAAATCTTGTGGTCTATTAAAATTATGAAATGATTATTTATGTTAAACTAATGAACTCACCAACCTTTTGGTTGACACTTTAAAGCATGTTTATTCTCAGGTAGGAAAGAAATCTTCCGCTGGGAATTTGCTCATATTAGAGATATTACTTGGAGTCATTCATGACATATTTCAAAAGACGTTGCATTCGAGTCGTTAAGTTCATCAAGATTATTATTAAGTCAATTATAGTAAGATATATTACGAAATGGTATGCATGTTGTCAACTTTCGATGTAATGAAAGATTGTCTTTTCAAAAATGAATGCAATGTTTGTAAAATGTATCATATAGAGGTCAAGTACCTCGCGATGTAATCAACTGTTGTGAATCGTTTATAATCGAAATGGACTTCGTCCGGATGGATTAGGACGGGTCTTCACACTGGGTGTAGGTGCGCTAGGCAAGTTGTCATAACAAGTGGTATAAGAGCGTATCCAGGTTTATCAGATATTTTTTGTTTGGAGATGGCGAGAAACGGCGGTATGCAATTTAAGGTGAAGCCATTTCAGATGGCGGATGACGATTGGAATATTATTGAACATTTAAATGTGTTTAATGGTCTGATGAATCAACATGAAAAAGTTGAGGTTTATGTTGAAGAAGAAGATAAGACCTTTATTCTTCTTTCTTCACTTCCCAGTTCGTATGAAATCGTGGTTACTACTGTTCTTTATAGTAAGCCTACTGTAAAGATAGAGGATGTAGTACCAGCAATCTTATCAAAAGATAAGAGACAAAGATCTAGTGACTGTTTTGAGCATGGGTTTGCTATGGTTGGTCATGGAAGGGGAAGGTTTGCCGAGAAGAGATCTAGTGATAATAGTAGGTGTAGATCAGGAGACGGCGTGAAGGGTATCCAGTGCTTCAAATCTCATGAGTGGGGTCACTAAGGAAGGACTGTCCACTCTGGAGGAATGGTGAAGGTAAATCTGGGGGTTCATCGGCTGCGGTAGCAGTTAATGTACCGGTGGGAGATGTTCTCACAATCTACAAAAAGTTCTACTTCTGCTCAAGATGAATGGATTTTAGATTCTGGTTGTACGATGCATGTGTGTTCCAAGAAAGCTTATTTTGATAAGCTAATACTAAAGAAGGCGGGGGTGCTGACTTTGGGTGATGGTTCAACATGTGATGTTGAGGGTGTTGGCATGGTGAAAATAAAAATATTTCGCGGAGCTGCTTACACTCTTGGTGGCGTGGCGTACGCACCAAGGATGTGCAAAAAATCTAATTTCCTTAAGCCAGTTGGATTCTCAAGGATACGGCTATTCGGCCGTAGGTGGAGTTATGAAAATCACACGTGGCGTGAAGGTCCTGATGAAAGGAGAGAAGTATGAGGGTTTATATCGTCTGGTGGCGAGTACCAAATATACTCGTGTCTCGAAGGTTTGGAAAGTGTGCACACAGGAAATTGATCAGGAACATGTGACGACATGTTTGATCGAGTTAGACGATAGTTAGAAGGAAAATCCTGTAGCGACCAGACAAAATCGTCATTGACGGCGCCGACTACTTAGGTCCCGTTACGTGGTCATAAGTCTTTAAAATAACGTTTGACCAAAATGCGTCGCCTTCATTTCAAAAGTAAAGATTGTTTCCAAGTTTACAAGAATGGTTCAACTAAAAGTTACGTTACAAAGTTATAAGTACAAATGAAACCTATGCGACACAGTTTTAAAATAAAGTCAAAAGACGCTCCATGTATGCACAATACTCGACATCCAATGCAAGTATCAAAATAATGAGCGAAAGCATGTATCACAAATCGTTCAAAGACCTGAGAAAAACATAGAAATCTGTCAACAAAAACGTTGGTGAAATCATAGGTTTAAGTAAGTAAGTGAGTAAATACAAATGAACCACAAGATTTATAACACTTCAATAATAGTTAACCATTCCAAAAATTGTTGTCACGAGCACCCAATTATCAATGCTTAACTTTCCATCCATAGAACCCCATCACAATAGTGTTAGAACATACACTGATTCACGAAAATATATTTCATTCGTAGACGGTAGCGAACCGTCTGAATGAGGGTTTGTCAAACCCATATGGATCCATACAACATAAGTTCTCGCTTACACCCGGCAAGTGTAACTAATGATAATCGAATTGAGGATTTTGTTCTAAACTCGTAGGTAGAATGTTTGTTTTCCTGTACTTGTGTTCACTTAGTAATAAGAAACGTTTATGTTTTCTCATCCCAAATGTAAGTTCAAAAGAGTAAAAGTGGGACTATGATCTCACCTCGAGTGCAAGAGTAAAAAGATGCTTCAACAAGTAACGTACAAAGAACAATTGTTAGTCTTGACCTAAATAAGTAAGTTGTATCAATAACGGTAAACACGATCGGTCAAAGTTGTTCGATTAGTCCTATGGCTCGTTACGACTCGATTATGTAGCATGTGAATCAAATTGTCAAGTTTCATGCAAGATACTAGTATAGAAGCAAGTTAGAAAGATTGCATAAGTATTCGGTTAAGTTTGATTAAAAGTAAACTTGGTCGGGTCAAAGTCAACGAAAAAGTCAACATGTTCGGGTTGGGTCCCGAACTATTTTTCTGAGGTTATTAATCATATATAAGCATGTTAGAACAAGTTACATGTGAATCGGAGGTGCGTAGCATAGCAAACATTTTTCAAAATTTGACAAAGTAGGTCAGAAGCCAAACACGGCAAATGCCGCGCCACGACCAGGGGCGCCGCGCCGCGACAATGAACGTGGTCTGGTGCCTGGTCAGTTTCAAAAGTTCAAGTCTTTTCCAAACTTCAATTTTGCATAAATCACAAACCGTAAACGCTTAGAACACGCATCTTGTGTCGTTGGAAAGCTCTTTTAACAAAGGACACAACTAAAAACATATCATCAATCAAAACTAGCATTTACAATAGTCAAACTCTCGTCGAATGTTCTATAAATGTTCATAACCAAAAGCTTCAAGTTTGTAAAACGCATTTCATGATTCGGGCAACTAATTTACATGTATGATACGCCGTTTCGAAGGTAATTAAACATACGATACAATCAAACACTTACTAATAACATTTCATGGCATTCAAAACATCAAAAGTTCGTTTTAAGTCTATCAAACCCTAACCAAAATTCACAAAAATCAATAATCATGTTAGTGAAGTTTTCTTAATCAACCTACACATCAAGTTGAAGCTAATGATGCTAGGAACACATTTAATACATGAACTTGCAACATTTAACAACATTTAAACAACCAAATCATCAAATCAAACACACCAAATTTCAAGTTCATGTAAGTTACTTCAAATAACAAAATCGAGCATATAAATCATATATTCATGTTAGACTTGAGCCATAGACACTAATTAATAACTTTATAAGTTAAAAACATCAAGAACACAAAATCTAGTGATTTTAGAAAGTTACCCAAACTTGATGAAATCGGTATGGAATCGAAGAGGAAGATGAGAGGATTTCGAATATGTAATTTGTTTGGATTGATGCTTGCTCGATTTGATTTGGATGATGAATCTTTGGATTGAAGATTGAGAGAAAATGTGGAAGTATGAAAGAAAAAGGAAAAAGGAAATAGAAAAATGAATGGATGGGGATGGAGTTTGACTCCTTTGACCTAGTCACCATTTTGGCATTTTGGCAAGTTTAGTCCCTCAAGTTTGTAGTCGGGTGCGGGAATTAACCGAACGAATTATTTTGAATTTCATGAGAGTACGGGAGACGTTATAATCCAATAATGAAATTATTAAGAATGTTAGCTAACGGGGGATACGAATCTAGTTACGAAGGATATTATTTAAAATAAAAAGACGGGCGTTAAAATAATTTAACGTAAAAATACGGGATGTTACAAATCCTACTAAGGGAGAGGTGATTCGAGAGTCCTCTCCAGTGTCAACTAGGTAAGTTGACAGGGTAAGCTGCACATGATTATTGGCCAGTTTATTTGAATCAGGTTCAGGACCGAGATGATTCAAGGTGTGTGTAGCGGCGATAAGGATGCCAATGGTGAAAGTACTAGATGTTAGTATTTTCGGTGACTGAGAAGATGAAATGTTCGTCAAGGTGGAGATTGTTGGACAGTGGTCCAAATAATTGACAAACATTTACTAAGACAAATTGGAATTGTGTTTTGCTAGAAAAAGTTTGACTTTGCAAGTAAAAGATGTGCTAGTTGTTTATTGGTTCTTTTCATACATGGAAGTAATATATACATGGGCATGCACGTGTAGGTGTGAAGTCATAAAAGGAAGCTAGGTACTTTTCACATGTGCAAGTGATTGTTGGCTGGTACTTTCATACGTAGCATTCACACAAAGGAAAAAGCAATATATATAGATGATCATGTATAAGGTGAAAGGCATCCAGAGGGATCAAATTCAGAGAGAGGATCAAATATTACAAAAGGAAAAACATAGTTGATAGGGTTTATCAACGGAGTGTGTTTATTTGTGAGGGTATCACAAAGCAGATAGGGAGTTGATCAGTAACATCAACGGGAACCTTTCTTTGTGAGGTTGAGAGTTTTATTCTTGTAAGAAGTGTAAAAGAGTGTACAAGAAACTTAGATTTTATACTAAAATCTAAGGGGCTTGGGTTTGGGTTTAACTCATAGTGTACTTTTTCTTGTACCGGGTACTTTTATATTATAAGAATAAAAGAGACTCTTGGGGTGGATGTAGGCAGGGTTTTGCCGAACCACGTTAAATCGTCGTGTTATCAGTTACTTTATTTTGCATTCTATTATTTCTCGCAAGTTTTTCTCAAACAATTATATCCACTCTTCCGCTGGTGTAGGTGTGCTAGGCAAGTTGTCATAACAGATTTTGATTATGATGATGTCAGCGATGAAGAGTACTTGTAGTTAATTTCAAGTTTTGTTGTTGAATTTGTAGGGCGTTGCGAAATATAATGAGGTTATAGACGATATATATCCTATATATAATATCAGTTTACTTGTGTTTCTCATGGATTAGTTTCTGGTGAATTTTTTTTGAGGCAGGTTATGTAACTGGTGAAAAAGATTTGGTCAATATGGGTAGTTATTTCGTTGGGTTGAAATGGGTTGGGTCAACCAGCCAACAATTATTTTGGTCACTTTTTATATTATAGAAAAACTTAGAGAGATAAGTTGATGATCATCTTTGCGTATATGATCTATACTAGAAAAAATATTGTAGTCGTTGAAAAATCGTGTGTACTTTTAACAATTCAGATTAACGCAGCGGATAGTTAAAATAATAATCTTTTATTATTTCATAAAAACTTTTACAAGATTAAATATTCACTTATTTAATGAAACATGCACACAATTAATCTTTTCCAATGATCCAGCTACACCATAATAATTGTCATGAATATAAATCACAAGATGAGTAAACGATATACCTTTCTTGAAGAAACTGATTGAAGGAGAGAAACCTACGATAAAAAATATGACCGTCTCTTAGGATAGTCCACACTACACTTCAAATGACCGTCAATGGATGCTAGTCCATAACCAAGTAACAATTAATCAACCTTTGATTAATCTAATTGAAACAATATTACAGTAACACTCCGTATGTGATTTTGATGATTTTGGAATGGAATAAAAAAGGTGTTTATCTCTTTCTTTTCTTTTGTGTATGTTTTCTATCACCTTCCACATGACCACTAAACATGAATATATATATATATATATATATATATATATATATATATATATATATATATATATATATATATATATATATATATATATATATATATATATATATATATTCTTAAAGTGGTCATAACTAATATATTATTATATATATATATAAAATATGTTCAACAATTTTATTTCCAAATCTAATTTTTAAATAAACAAATCCACTTTTAAGATTTACAAAATCAATCAATATCTCCCTTTCCATATTCCATGCGTATTATGAAATCTTCAATTTACTTTTCAAATCTAAAACAAATCTCTTTCATAAAGTTGTTTGTTTTATTTCCAACAACCAAATCAATGAAATCAATTAATATTAATCATTTAATTAATTAATTAGGTATTTTAATTTGTTTCGTTACTTGAGTAATATATATACATCATATATATATATTTTATTTGACGTCTCGGTGTATATGTGTGTGACCCCGAAGGCTCAAATGAAGTTGGCCATATAGTTATATGTTGTACCTTGCACATTAATCCTACAGACTCCCACTTGTGCATGGCACAACACCAAGTAACTATACAAACAATGGTAAGCGTCTAGCAACACGTCATTGTCCCCAAATTCATGTGAGGGTAGTTTCTCAAAACTGTTTATGGTAAGTTTTAAATGTCATTCGTCCTTTTGTTTCAGATACCTTAGTTAAACTTGAGATATGGATCATCGGTCATTCTCATTTGTTTAACAATTTTATTTCTCGATCTTAGAACTGAATTAGATCACCAAATTAATTAAGTATCATCTTCATTACATCTGAGTGCGGCCACACAAATATCTTATTCATTCATCAAGGAGCTCATAAAGTATCTAACTCCAAACATTTTAGAGGAACAAATCCTATATTGCATACACGTGTCTATCACGAGCTTTACATTATACCCAATAATGGCCTTTATAACAGCCTTATTCAGGACAGCGTTTAACCATATTAAAATACAATGCTACACTCATCAAGACGGGTGTGCATCTCAAGTCTAAGGACACAAAGACATAATCACTAAAAGATTCACTACTGACTACGATCCATGTAGCGACATCGCATGGTTGGGTCATTCCAATATTCATCTTCAACGAATACATATGAATTTTGGTCTCAACAAGTTAACTATTCATCATCAATGAATATAACCAAAATTTCACATTAATCTTAATTCATGTTATTCCCATAACATGACCGATTATGGAGATTTTGAATAATCAACAATTATTCATGGATTAAACATGCTAATATAGAACACAGTGATATATATGAAAACGATCATACCATCAATATATCAATTCATTATGATAAAACTGTTTAATGTTCCAAAAATATCCAAATACTAAATTACAAATTAAAAATATCAGTAGCATAACGAAGTCCAATACTACTAGCATGATCATCATGCTTGTTGTGTGTCATGGGCTTCGTGAACGGGTCAGCCACATTATCATCTGTATGAACCTTAAGAATACTAATATCATTCCTCTCAACAACTTCTTGAATGTAGTCAAACTTTCGAAGAATGTGTCTGCTACCTTTACGTACACGTGATTCTTTCGCAAGTATAATAGCACTTGAATTATCACAGTACATTTCCATAGGGGATTCAATGCTGGGAACTACTCTGAGTTCAGCAATAAACTTCCTAATCCAGACAGCTTCTTGAGCAGCTTCTGAGGCAGCAATGTATTCCGCTTCCGTTGTAGACTGTGCAACTGTACTCTGCTTTGAGCTTCTCCAATCAACTGCCCCGCCATTCATGACAAAGACATACCCTGACTGGGATCGAGAATCATCTCGATCAGTTTGGAAACTAGCATCTGTATAACATCTAATACTCAACTCTTCTTCCAAACCACCGTAAACCAATAACATATCTTTAGTTCTCTGCAAATATTTAAGAATGCTCTTAACAGCAATCTAATGTTCTTTACCTGGATCCTGTTGATAACGACTCGTCAAACTCAAAGCTAACGAGACATCCGGTCTAGTACATAACATGGCATACATAATGGATCCTATAGCCGAAGCATATGGAACACATTTCATTCGTCTTATCTCATCAGGTGTGATAGAACTTTGAGACTTGCTCAAGGTTATGCCCTTTTGCATGGGCAATGTTCCGCGCTTGGAGTTTTGCATGTTAAATCTTCGCAAGATTTTGTCAATGTATGTACTTTGACTCAAACCAATAAGCCTTTTGGATATATTTCTATAGATTCTAATTCCTAGAATATACTTAGCTTCTCCAAGATCTTTCATGGCAAAATATTTTCCAAGCCAAGATTTGACATCTTGCAAAGTTGGAATGCCATTTCCAATAAGTAGTATGTCATCAACATACAAGATCAAGAAGACAACTTTGCTCCCACTAGCTCTAATGTAAACCCAGGGCTCATCTTGGTTTTGAGAAAAACCAAACTCTTTGATTTTCTGATCAAACTTAAGATTCTAGCTCCTGGATGCTTGCTTTAATCCATAAATAGATTTTAGAAGTTTGCATACTTTAGTAGGATGCTTAGGATTCACAAACCCTTCCAGCTGAACCATATATACGTCCTCGCTTAGGTCGCCATTTAGGAAAGCAGTTTTGACATCCATTTGCCATATTTCATAATCATGAAAAGCAGCTATGGCAATAAGTATCCTAATTGATTTATTGCTCGCGACTGGTGAAAAAGTTTCCTCATAATCAATTCCTTGAGTTTGAGTATAACCTTTTGCCACCAATCGAGCCTTAAAAGTGTTTACATTACCGTCCATGTCAGCCTTCTTCTTAAAGACCCATTTACTGCCCACTGTCTTACAATTGGGTGGAAGATCAATCAAGTCTCATACTTGATTATCTTTCATGGACTGCATCTCTGCCTTCATAGCATCTCCCCATTTTTCAGATTGTGGATCTGACATGGCTTCACCATAGCTAGAGGGTTCATCATAATCCCCTAGACGAGGTTCATCTGAATTAATCAGAAGATTTAACCTCTCAGGTTGATGAAGAGTTCTACTAGATCTACGAAGTATAGGTGCAACACGTTATGGCTCACCAACAGTGTGTCCAGCTTCAACGTGCGGTTGGCTAGTGCCTTCAGAAGGTATGTTACTTTGTGATTCTTAAATTTCCTCAAGATCTACTTTACTCCCACTGACTTCTTGTAAGAGAAGATCTCTTTCAAAGAATTCAGCAAACCAAGCAGTAAACACTTTGTTTTCAGCTTGGTAGTAAAAGTAGTAACCCATTGTTTCCTTTGGGTATCCCACAAAGTGACATTTGATACCTCTGGGTTCTAACTTGTTTGAAGTGTCACGTTTCACATAGGCTTCACAACCCCAGACTTTCAAATAAGACAACTTAGGACTCTTTCCATGCCATAACTCATATGGTGTATTTTCTACCTTCTTGGTTGGAACCATATTGAGTATGCGTGCAGCAGACTCTAATGTATAACCCCAAAAAGACATCGGTAGAGTAGTTAGACTCATCATAGATCGAACCATATCAAGTAAAGTTCAATTCCTCCGCTCCGACACACCATTGTGTTGTGGTGTATAAGGTGGAGTGAATTGTGAGACAATCCCATGATTCTTCAGGTGGTCCAAAAACTCTTGACTCATATATTCCCCTCCCCGATCAGAACGAAGGGCTTTAATGGTCTTTCCAAGTTGATTCTCTACTTCATTTTGGAAGATTTTGAACGTTTCAAAAACTTCATGTTTATGTTTCAACAAGTAAACATAACCATATCTACTATAATCATCAGTAAATGTAACGAAGTATGTTTCGCCATTTCTAGACATAGTTCTAAAAGGGCCACATACATCAGTATGTATTAGTCCTAAAAGATCTTTAGCTCTTTTACCTAAATCGGAGAAAGGAGCCTTTGTCATCTTTCCACATAAACATGACTCGCATACATCAAATGACTCAGAGCCAGTTGATTCCAAAATCCCATCAGATTGGAGTTTTGAAATGCGTTGTTTGTTTATATGACCAAGACGACAATGCCATAGATAGGTATTATTCAAGTCTTTCTTGACTCGTTTGGCAGTACAGGTATATACAGAATTATTATTTGAAATCACACCATGCATATCAATTTCAAAAATACCATCACGTGTAATAGCATTAAAATAAAATACATTATTCTTAGAAACTGAAATACCAAGGTGCGTAAAAGTAAGTTCAAAACCAACATTTTTCAAAAGAGAAACTGAAATTACATTGCTCGTAATACTAGGAGCATAATGACATTGTTCCAACAAAACAATAAGACCACTAGGTAAAGTAAGCTCATAGGTGCCAATAGCTTCAACAGCAGCTCGAGCCCCATTGCCCACTCTTAAGTCTAGTGTGTCTTTCTTCAGTCTCTTACTTCTTCTCATTCCCTGCATATTGTTACAGATGTGAGTACCACAACCAGTATCAAAAATCCAGGAATCACTAGAAAAAGTATATAACTGTATATGAAATATACCTGATTTACTGGTCTGGCCAGCTTTGCCTTTTCTCAACTCAGATAGGTAGGAAGGACAGTTCCTCCTCCAGTGGCTAACCTTTCCACAGTGGAAACATTCGGCGTCTTTCGCTGGGTTTTCTTTCTTGAGAGGTGGTGGAATCTTTTTCTTAGCAATTGACTTGCCTTTTCCTTTTCCCCAAGTTTTCGGCTTATTCTTTCTCACCTTACCATCCCTAATCATCAGGACACCTGGATTGGAAACCTTATATGGAATATCCTGTTCAGCAATTTTGAGCATCGAGTGTACCTCTGCCAGAGATTTCTCCCAACCTTGCATATTGTAATTCATCACAAATTGGTGATACGATTTTGGTAGTGAAACCAAAACCGTGTTCACTGCCAAGTTAGGCGGCAAGGTAGTTCCAAGTTTTTCCAATCGGTCAATGTAGCTTTTCATTTTTAAGACATGAGAGCTCACTGATTGACCCTCCTCCATTTTGCATGTTTGAAGAAGCTTATAAGTTTCATATAACTCTTGACTAGCTTGTTTCTGAAACATATTTTTCAGCTCAATCATCATATCATATGCTGTACGATCTTCCATTTCCTTTTGGAGGTCAGAAGTCATACTAGCAAGCATGATTAAAGCTATCTTCTCTTGCTCATCAAACAACTTCTGATAAGCATTCTTTTGAGCAGCAGTAGCTGTTACAGGAGGAGCTTCGGGTAAGGGTTCTTCAATTTTGTTCAACTTCCCTTCATATTTGAGAACAATTCTCAGGTTGCGGTACCAATCGAGAAAGTTTGAACCATTGAGTTTCTCCTTCTCCAACAAAGAATGGAGGGTGTTTTGGTTTACATTTTGATTATTTGACATCTACAAAAGAACAAGGTTCAATTTTAGTATTTTTGATATAATACTTTAATAAATTAATTACCCAAGTTTTAATATATTTAAAAACAATTAATTTACGAAAGCCTAAGATCCACATAGAGGTTCCATAACTACACCTGTTGATCAGCTAGCAGTTATAGAGTCTACTGGTAGGTAGCTGTAAGACCCGAATATTTTTCTTGGACACATGTGTAATATGTTATTCAAGGTGTGGGTTTCGTTGTACATAAAATAAAATAAAGAAGAAGATCGCGCCGCGCAGGGTAATGGCGCGTCGCGCCATTGTTCTGTGACAGATTCCTTTTAATTAGATATTTTAAGGGTAAATTGGTAAAATCATAAGGAATCCGACTTGAAGGCTTGGGATCAGTTGTTGGAGCCTCATTTACTCCATTTCCACCCACTTAATCATCTTCCATTAAATCCTAGAGAGAGAGGAGGTTCTAGAGTGAGAAAGCTCCATTAAAGGAAGAATGAGGTTGAATCGGGTCTTAATGCGAGTTTCAAAGTTGTTCATCTTTCCTCTAGCTACGTTTTGGTGATAGTGGTATGCTCTAATCTTGATTTCTTGATTTTAATTTGATTATGGGTTAGGGTTTGGGGTAAGTGATGAACCTAAAACCCATTTGTTAGTAAATTGGGTGTTTTGGGTGAATTTGGGTCATGTAGACCCAAAGATGACTAACTAGGGTTTTTAAAGTATTAAACTATGTTTATGAGCCTAAATTGGTTAGTTAAAGTACTAGCACACTTATATATTTGTAAATGGGTGTTAAGTGGGTTAGTGGGTGACCCGAAATGGGTGTATTGACTTTAAATGGTCAAATGGGTCATGATGGACCTAAGTGGGTAAATGTTTGTGTTTGATGCATAAACCTTGTATTGAAAAGTGTCTTAGGACCTAACTTGGATAATGATTAGGTTTTTAGGGATGTTAACCCAAATATTAGGGTTAGGGTTGCAAATGGGTCAAAATTGCACCATGGGTCAAGATAACGCTAGAATGGAGTTTTAGTGGGTTGACCAACTTGAGTTTGTGATTGATATTATGTATAATGTAATAGGTACGTTACATTGAAGGTTCTCGGACTTGATTATTGATTCACCGAAGACGTAAGGTGAGTGGAATAATTATATGTGTAGGTATATAATATATCTATTTGTTGTAGCGTGAAATGTGTAGTGTCGAGGTGCTAAGACACCACGTTTCACGTGATGAGTGAAGCATTGAGGTGTTAAGATGCCACTCAGGGTGAAGCATCGAGGTGTTAAGATGCCACCTAGGGGTGTAGTGTCGAGGTGTTAAGACACCACTCCGTAAAATAATGAGTGAAGCATCGTGGTGTTAAGATGCCACTCGGGGTGAAGTGCCGAGGTGTTAAGGTGCCACCCTAGGGGTTAGTGATACGAGGTGTTAAGTACCCTAACGGATGTTATGAACACCGATGGCGTTTTCGCGAGCGCCATTCCCTTGTGCGATTGGTTAACCATGGTTATTTGTGTTGTAAGTGTAAGCATAATATATTATTCGAATTATATTACATGCGTTGCATATGCTAGCTTGTGGTATTGGAGATTTCTAGCTTGTATTCGAGATTATAAGCTAATTGTGCTGCTAGCATGTATGCGGAGTTTGAGTAAGTGATTTGTAAGTAGGTATATTATATATGTGTGTGTATAATTATTGCATTCACTAAGCTTTGCTTACCCTCTCGTTGTTTACCTTTTTATAGGTTCGGTTGTGGACAAGGGTAAGGGCATCATCTTGGATTAGATATCCCGTCGTTGCTAGAGAATGCTTTTGGGCTATTTAGCTTTTGGAGTATTGACCGAGACTTGGGTAGTTTAATCCCAAACACCATGCTCGTAGTGTAGTTTGGTACTTAAACTTTTGATGGTCGAAACTCATATTTTGAATAAAACTCGTAAAACAGCCGATGTGGGCCCCGCTTCATAAAACTCATTTTTATTAATGGAATGTGTTAGTTTTACATATTTGAATATGTTGTTAAAAGCGTTTTGTCTAATTATGTCCGGAAGTGGCCAATCTTTTTAGCATTTCAAGACTTTTTGGACAGACCAGAATGGCGCGCCGCGCCATATGCTGTTCCAGCAAAAAAAATTTTTTGATATTTTCCACGGGTTCGTTTGTGTTTTGGTTTGGGTCGTTACAAGTGGTATCAGAGCATGGTCTAAGGGATTTAGGTGACTTGAGATAGGTGCCTAGACTTAGACTTTTGTGTGTGCTTATTTATACGATACTTGTAGGATTTCGGGTCTGAACGGGAATTCGGATAGTGTCCTAGTTTATGGGTGGACTAACGTATATATTAATATGCGGATATTATTAATATATTTTGTATTTGTGTTGGGTTATATCATCGAGCAAAGTGGTCGTGGTACTAATGAGTGAATACGGCGTGTACGCGTAATAATGATTAGCTACCATTTTTACGGGTGCAAATCGTATTTGACAAGTGATGTAAGACGATTGCCGAGAAAGATGAGTCGGTATTGTACGTAGGATTGTACTCGTTCGTTGCCTAATCGATTGCATTCTTTAGAATGAAGACGGAAGAGGGATATGGAATGGACGGGCCTATTCATGAGGGGAAGGATGAGTTAACCTTAAAGATTGATGATGAGTTCGAACGCTATATTTTGATTTTCGCCGACAAGGTTAAGCAAGTTCTTCAATAGTCGTTTGAGGGAATAGTGACCGAGATGGTCCGAGACCAAGTGCCTAAGGTCGTGAAGGAAGAGTTAGAAAAGAGATTTCCTAAACCTCAAGGTGACGGTGACGAAGGAGCAACTATGGGGATTGAATCTCATGCTTCAAAATTTGCTGATCACTCTTTGGGTAAGAGAAAGTTCGAATCAAGAGGTGCTCCTAGTAAAAGGGCGAGAAGTACGCCCGAAGGTGTTGAAAAAGTGAAGAAGAGGAGTAAGAGAGGTTATGGGCCTACGTGCTTTAGGTGTGGAGGACGAGGTCATTGGGCACAGGATTGTACGAGTGTACCTTTAAGCGCGATCAAGTGCTTTATTTGCCAAAAGAAGGGACACCGAAAGTCAGAGTGTTCCGAATCGTTTGTCGATCGAGTTAGAAGGTTAGAGCATGACTACCTGATGATCAGTGAAGCGCAAGGGTCCAACGATGGTGTTTCAGGTAATTTCGTCTTTGGTACAAATATGCCTTATTGTTGTTGTGTGCCGATGGATTCGTGTATGTATTAGAGACTTAAACTTTGATTCAGGATCTAATTAGGCTAAAGTGAACTCGGTGAAGATTCGGTATGTTGGTGCTATTAACGATAGTGCACTAGGGTAGCGCTTGAGTCATTGACTTATGAGAATGCCACTTGGGGGCGAACGCATTCGTGTAAATACGGGGTATTGTTAGGGGTAGCATTCCTAATGGAATTACCCTATATTGATATTTGGGTTGACGGATGAGGGACTTAAGTTTCTAAGCATTCCTAGGATGGAGTGAGGGGTTTGGTTTTACCAACCTATATAATTGGGCTTTAGTGTTAGTTAATAACGCGTGTTCGTTTTGGTGTCGAAAGTTGGAGAACCGTAAGGTTCAGAGGTTGGATATGACTGAAGTCAATTAGTCGTGAGATTGGTGGCATCGGACGAATGGAACAGTGTGAGGTGACGTCCGAATCGTGAGATACTAGACTAGTAAATTTCATCTCCCTAACGAGATGGATGTGCAAGATTGTCGGGGATGCGGACACGGACTTGACGGGAACAAGTCAAGGACGTTGTTTGATGGCAAGGATGTGAGTAACGCAATTGTTATGATAACTTTGTTCACTCTCTTTCCGGAAGGTAAGAATAGGTGTGTTGTTGGTCGTAAAAAAAAAAATATATTTTTCGGGTACAACGGGTCGAGTGAACCCACTGGTTGGAAAGGCCTACCCTGCGGGTAGCGGCGTTCTTGATATACAAGGTACGAGTTATGTTAGCGTTAGGTCGTTGTTTAATTGATGCCAACGGAAGAAAGTGAGCGGCGGTTTTATGGTGAAATGAATTCGCGAGGGATCGTGGACTATGATCGATGAGGAGATTGGTTGGATAGGTCGGCGTGTTGTGCCTTGACTCTGTTGCTTGAGTCTTCTGTTGTCTAGGCTTATTGCGTTGTGGTTTTGGGGTCGTTAAGCTCGTTCGAGTGAGACCCGTAGGCTTTGTAGATTGTGTGTGTATTGTTGCTCGTATGTGAGTTAACAACTAGTTGCTTGTGTGCGAGTGTTATTGGTTTAGTATGCACCGGGTGTTATATCACCATGTGAGAGTACGTGACATGTAAACGTCTTATCGATAGTGTTGTGTTTTGATTAGGTGTAGCCGCGAGAGCTTAACCGAGCGTATAGTGATGAGACCGTGTAGGGCGTAGTCCCAATTGTTGTGTTGAGCTTTATGGTGAAACCAATTAGGCCGTAACCAGAGTATGGTGGTACGTTTAACGATAATAACGTATTATGATTTATTTGTATACATGTTAATTGACGGTTCGATTTCGGTGGCAGTTTTGTGATTATGTGGCGAGTGTTGTGCGCTCTTGACGGCCACTCTTTCCTTCTAGGAATTTGGGGGTGCACGCGGTATGCCGTTCGAGAGGCATTCCCATTAACCCCGTTCGTGTGCGATTAGGGTCGTGGTGGTTAACTATCCTTATGTATGTAGGTAACCGGTTTAATGGTTATGACGAAGCTAGAAAGGTGTAAGCCTTGGTGTCGCTAGAAGTCATGGGCGTTGAGCCGTAACATTCTTTAGATTTGTGTAACTACGTGTAGTCGGTTGGCGTGGGACACCAGGAGTAGACCCCGTATGGGTCGAGTCTTTGGAGGCTCGGTGTTAGTAATTGGAGTTGGACAATGCAACGTCAGGTGTGACGACCCGAAAATTTCTGACCAAATTTAAACTTAATCTTTATATATTTCCGACACAATAAGCAAAGTCTGAAATGTTGAAATTTCAAAAACTTTGAAAACTATGTTCATGTGTTCACTTGACCTTTGACCATTCCCGACGATTCACGAACAGTAGTTTACGATTAGATAAACATATATACGTATAACAAATTGCAAAACAATTACAAAGTATTAACTGATATACTATGAGATAATTGTATCAATGCATTATTAATATATTTAACTACCCGATATTTAAAACATAATCATAAATCTATATTGGTTTATATATATATATATATATATATATATATATATATATATATATATATAAATATATATATATATATATGATTACTGACTATTTTATATTAAATTAAAATGTATAAATATTAATATACAAGACATCTTATTATGTGATGTATAAGTAGCCATATATATTGTTAATACATTAAATTTAATTATAAATTAAAACATGGTTACTTAAGTAATATGGTTATCACTTTCAATATTAATGTCAAAAGTAATAGTATTATTATATTAGATAAATATGCAAAGTAGATTACTTGATATTCAATATCTCTGCAAATTGTTTCAAAGAATAACACATACAAAACCTCACCACTTGTAACTATTAGTTTCTTCCCGTTTTAGATTACCAGATAACCATCAAATTATATACATACATGTTATGTGATTACAACTGTCTTACTTAATATATATAAACAAATATATATGCATCACATGCAGATATACATGGCATATATCTATATTTATAGAAGCAACTTTTATGTCTAATTACTACACCACATCTTTTTCTTTCCTTTATCTATTCCTTTGTAAATTATTGAACCAACCCCACAGTTAATTGATATCTCTTTGGCATAATGTGAGTTGTTACATATTCTTTTCAACTTGCAACTTGAAATAGTTAAATTGTGATTATTAGATTATTATTACTACTCATTAGAACCAAGTTAAATTATTTATCCACATATTGATTCTGTAATTGGGAGAAGGAAAAAGGGAAAACCAAACAACCACAATTCTTCCTTCTCCTATATCACCTTGAACGGCCACCATCTCCACCACAACACCACCTGCAGCCGACCACACCACCACGAACAAACATCACCTTTCTTTCTCTCTCTCTTGTTACAACTACACCCTCACCATGTTCAAATTAAAACCACGAAGGACTGCTGCTTTATGTTCCAGCATTCGAAAACTCACCATCAAAACCTTCCTATCTCTCTATATATCTCTCTGTATATATATCTCTATTCCTCTCGTGTTTAATCATGGCTAGAACACAAGATTATCACCACTCCAATAAACCATCCAAAACCCACCATTCTACCAATGTAAATAGAAAATCACGATCCACAATTTCAAATGCTAGTTTCAAATCTATTCATTCAACAATTATTCAAGGTTATACGATGATGAGGAATTTTGTTAACAAACGATAATTATCACATGAGATTTCCTTCTGCTCGATCTTTTCGGTTTGAATCACTATCAAACACCAAAACCAACGCCATCTTATACTGCTTTACTTGTTATTATATTTTCTGTCAAAACAGTCCCAACATCATCAAGCCAAACCACCTCACGATCCAACAGCTTTGATCACCACTGCAGCTTAATTGTTTCTATTTTTCTATCCTTGTACGATCAAGAAAAGCTTACTTTTCTATTCCTGATTAAACTAACGGAATGACGATGAACGTGATTAGTGAGGGTGGTTGATGAAGGACACAATGATGATGAGAAAACAACAACTTGTTTCAATTATTGTTGTTGGTGGCCGACAAGTTTAATCCACGAAGTCCTTTTGTTTATTTATCTGAGCTGCCATCGTTTTCTTTTACAAAAACCACAATCATCAATTTAATAAATGGGCTGAGCTTGGTTTAGATTTGTTGTTGGGCTGTGGAATTAATATTTCAGTTGGGCTTATGTTTCCCTTTTTTGGGCCGAATCAAGTCTGGTCCATATTTTGTGCCAGGGACGAGTTTAATAGTAATTCGATGTGTATATGTATGGAAAAACCTAAATGGTCGAATGGTTGGAGGTGTGTTGGGCAAACGGGAGGTCATGGGTTCGAGTCCCTGGAGCTGCAATATATTTTTTTAGGCAGATTCCCTTAAGGCAGCCTTTTATTACCTTTATTAATATTATTTTATTATTATTATTATGATTATGATGATTATGATTATAATTGTAATTGTTATAATTAGTATTATAAGTGTTATTAATATTATTATTATTATTATTGTAGTTTTGTCAATTAAGTATTATTATCATTATTATAGTTATTATAATTATCATTATTATTATTATTATTACTAGTATTATGAAAATAAATTAAATTAGTATTATTCCCATAAATATTAGTATTAGTAACATTCTATAATTATTAGTATTATCATTATGCATTATTATTATTATTATTATTATTATTATTATTATTATTATTATTATTATTATCATTTTTTTAATAATGTTAACAAGTCATTATAAGTATCATCATTTATGTTATCATGGGTATTATTAATATATAAATACTAAAATCATTATCATAAATATCATTAACAGTAAAATTTATATTTTACAGTTATAATAATTATATTCATTATCATTATCATAACCATTAGAATAATTAGTAACACTATTATCCTAATTAATAATAATAAGAATTATCATTATTATCAGTATTTTTTTACCATCACTACCATTATTATAAATACTACATTATTTTTAACAAACAAGTTATATATAAAAATATATGCAATACATATAACATAATGAAATTTATATATTTTTTTTTCTATACAAGATGAGTATATGAAACATATATATATATTATATATAAATATGTATTTTTTTAATATAAAATGACATTACTAATAGAATTATATATATATTTATTCAATTACAAATATGTATATTAATAAATACACCAATGATATAGGTTCGTGAATCCGAAGCTAACCCTACACTTGTTCAATGACGCCATATGTATTTTTACTACAAAATACATTAGGTGAGTTTCATTTGCCCTTTTTACTCCTTACATTTTTGGGGCTGAGAATACGTGCAAATGCTTTATTAACTGTTTTACAATATTTATATGCGTGAGTTTCATTTGCCCTTTTTACTCCTTACATTTTTGGGGCTGAGAATACATGCAAATGCTTTATTAACTGTTTTACAATATTTATATGCGTGAGTTTCATTTGCCCTTTTTACTCCTTACATTTTTGGGGCTGAGAATACATGCAAATGCTTTATTAACTGTTTTACAATATTTATATGTGTGAGTTTCATTATTCCTTTTTTTTAAATGCTTTTGCAATATATATTTTTGGGACTGAGAATACATGCGCTGCTTTTATAACCGTTTTACGAAATAGACACGAGTAAATGAAACTACATTCTATGGTTGGATTATCTAATCGAATATGCCCTTTTATCAAGTCTGGTAATCTAAGAATTAGGGAACAGACACCCTAATTGACGCGAACTCTAAAGATAGATCTATCGGGCCCAACAAGCCCCATCCAAAGTACCAGATGCTTTAGTACTTCGAAATTTATATCATGTCCGAAGGAGGATCCCGGAATGATGGGGATATTCTTATATGTATATTGTGAATGTCGGTTACCAGGTGTTCAATCCATATGAATGATATTTTTGTCTCTATGCATGGGACATGTTTACGAGAAATGGAAATATAAAATCTTGTGGTCTATTAAAAATTATGAAATGATTATTTATGTTAAACTAATGAACTCACCAACCTTTTGGTTGACACTTGAAAGCATGTTTATTCTCAGGTATGAAAGAAATCTTCCGCTGTGTATTAGCTCATATTAGAGACATTACTTGGAATCATTCATGGCATATTTCAAAAGACGTTGCATTCGAGTCATTGAGTTCATCAAGATTAATATTAAGCCAATTATAGTTAGATGTATTATGAAATGGTATGCATGCCTGTCAACTTTCGATGTAATGAAAGATTGTCTTTTCAAAAATGAATGCAATGTTTGTAAAATGTATCATATAGAGGTCAAGTACCTCGTGATGTAATCAACTGTTATGAATCGTTTATAATCGATATGGACTTCGTCCGGATGGATTAGGACGGGTCCTTTCATCAGGTGCCTTCTTATACCTGCTAGTGCAACTTTTGACTCCGATGGTGTGATTGCTTTGATTTTGGGTACTACGAGGTGATTTAGTGTATGTTTATTTGGGTTTATCTCTATGTTGACCGCGTTTGACTTATGATAGGTGATGAGTGATATCCGGAAAGATTAGCTCTTCGTTAACCACTTTTGGTTGTGATTGATGGTGAGTGGTTCCGGAAAGAACCGTTATTTGTAGGTTTATGATGATTAATTGCCCGTATAAATTGTGCACATAGCCGTTTTGTGCATATGGTGGTGAGTAATAGCCGTTTTTGGACACTTGAGTTTTGTGTGAAATAACCTTCATGCGTTTAGTATTGAGACTTGGTTGATTTTAGCATTGTACTTGGTAAGGGTACGCTCAGGGATTGATATCTTGGTACGAGGTCGATTGAGTTTTTCCCGATTGGAGGGATTGAGCAAATTCTTGTGCTCGGATTTGTGAATTTTAATAAATCACGGGTGACGATTTGGTTATTAATGGCGACTATTAGAGAAGGATTGCCTAGAGAAGTTGGAAGAATACGTGGCGATTTCGCGTATTCTAAGTGATCGTTATAGACTTCGAATGTTGTGTGTATTGCACGTTTCGGAATGCGTGCAAATGTGTACTTAGTTTGGATTAATCTTCGGGTTAATGTGTAATGTGGTGGAATTCGTATTGTAACGGTTGTTGAGGACCATAGAGTGCAGTTCCGGGTGGTTAAGTGACGAGGATCACGAGGACGTGATCGATTCTAAGTGGGGGAGAGTTGTAAGACCCGAATATTTTTCTTGGACACATGTGTAATATGTTATTCAAGGTGTGGGTTTCATTGTACATAAAATAAAATGAAGAAGAAGACTGCCCAGACCATCCGCGTGCCGTGCGGGGTAATGGCGCGCCGCGCCATTGTTCTGTGACAGATTCCTTTTAATTAGATATTTTGAGGGCAAATTGGTAAAATCACAAGGAATCCGACTTTAAGGCTTGGGATCAGTTGTTGGAGCCTCATTTACTCCATTTCCACCCACCTAATCATCTTCCATTAAATCCTAGAGAGAGAGAGGAGGTTCTAGAGTGAGAAAGCTCCATTAAAGGAAGAAGGAGGTTGAATCGGGTCTTAGTGCGAGTTTCAAAGTTGTTCATCTTTCCTCTAGCTACGTTTTGGTGATAGTGGTATGCTCTAATCTTGATTTCTTGATTTTAATTTGATTATGGGTTAGGGTTTGGGGTAAGTGATGAACCTAAAACCCATTTGTTAGTAAATTGGGTGTTTTGGGTGAATTTGGGTCATGTAGACCCAAAGATGACTAACTAGGGTTTTTAAAGTATTAAACTATGTTTATGAGCCTAAATTGGTTAGTTAAAGTACTAGCACACTTATATATATGTAAATGGGTGTTAAGTGGGTTAGTGGGTGACCCGAAATGGGTGTATTGACTTTAAATGGTCAAATGGGTCATGATGGACCTAAGTGGGTAAATGTATGTGTTTGATGCATAAACCTTGTATTGAAAAGTGTCTTAGGACCTAACTTGGATAATGATTAGGGTTTTAGGGATGTTAACCCAAATATTAGGGTTAGGGTTGCAAATGGGTCAAAATTGCACCATGGGTCAAGATAACCCTAGAATGGAGTTTTAGTGGGTTGACCAACTTGAGTTTGTGATTGATATTATGTATAATGTAATAGGTACGTTACATTGAAGGTTCTCGGACTTGATTATTGATTCACCGAAGACGTCAGGTGAGTGGAATAATTATATGTGTAGGTATATAATGTATCTATTTGTTGTAGCGTGAAATGTGTAGTGTCGAGGTGCTAAGACACCACGTTTCACGTGATGAGCGAAGCATCGAGGTGCTAAGATGCCACTCGGGGTGAAGCATCGAGGTGTTAAGATGCCACCTAGGGGTGTAGTGTCGAGGTGTTAAGACACCACTCCGTAAAATAATGAGTGAAGCATCGAGGTGTTAAGATGCCACTCGGGGTGAAGTGCCGAGGTGTTAAGGTGCCACCCTAGGGGTTAGTGATACGAGGTGTTAAGTACCCTAACGGATGTTATGAACACCGATGGTGTTTTTGCGAGCGCCATTCCCTTGTGCGATTGGTTAAACATTGGTTATTTGTGTTGTAAGTGTAAGCATAATATATTATTCGAATTATATTACATGCGTTGCATATGCTAGTGCCATAACCCGACCTTAACCATAAGGACGATTACAATAACATATGATTTCATCGCGAGGCATTGACCTCTATATGCGACATTTTTCAAAAACTGCATTCGTTTTTACAATACAAACCATAGCTTTTATTACAAATACAAGGTTTAAACAACTTAATAATGATTATCGTTTAGCGATAATCTTAGACTTACAAACTTTACATGTGATAATAACAATACGACTTCTAACATATTTTACATTACAAATCCTCCGATATGCAGTTTTATTTTTGATACAAATATGCATACTCAAGATCTTGCTTAAATTCAACATGTTGCAGCGGAAGCTTTTAGTTATCACCTGAGAATAAACATGCTTAAAACGTCAACATAAAGTTGGTGAGATATAGGTTTAATGACAGCAGCGTTATAAATATAGACCACAAGATTTCATATATAAACGTTTTAATAAAAATATTCTAAGTTGTTGAGCACTTGATAACCATACTTAACATTTAATCAACGTCGCATATTCCCTTTATTATGAAATCTTACTACACCGTACCAAGTGTAGTCACCGAAACGAAGTACTGTGCAACCGTTGAATACTGGTCGTCCAGTCCGGTTGGGGTTGTCAGGCCCGATAGATCTATCAACAGGATTCGCGTTTACAATACCTCATGTAAATAATAGTTACCAAGTTACAGGGAAGTATGCTAGTGGTACAACTCAACGTAGAATATATATTTTTAATCACTTGTGTCCATAACGTAAATCATAAAATGCATGTATTCTCATCCCGAAATATTTAGAGTTTAAAAGTGGGACTATATACTCACTTTTGCCTTGAAGATATATAACACGACTTGGTCTCCGATTGATATCACGAACCTAACCATATATATAATATATTAACATATTTTCTTTTCAAATAATCGTTACATATATATATATATATATATATATATATATATATATATATATATATATATATATATACACACTTATATTACTTTTAATATTTTCTTAGTCCGTAGTTAGCAGTCCGATGTTAATGGTCCACAATTAGTTACTCAATAAAATAAATAAAGACCCCATCGTATTCATATTGATCAGAATTAATCTCGACCCATGGTACCATGTTGTCAAATGACGTGTTGCGTACATAAAGTACCGTGTTGTCAAATGACGTGTTGCGTACAATCATGAGGTCTTATGATTAATCTTCTTGTGTTGTTTAAGGGTGGTCCTGAAATATATAAAATCAAATCATAAGTAAATATATATGAAATATCATATTAATTAGAAAATATATGATTAATTTAATTTTTCTCCAAATATTTTCGTAGCTAAACTAGCTTCGGATACCCGATCTTGTTTTAGTCGTAGTTTCTTCATTACAACTCCGTTTTTGTTGGTTCAACTTGCCACTTCCTTGGATCGAGTCAAGTTTTAAGAATATGAACTGAAAATACCTTAGTTTGTATTCGAAATCACAGGTTATAGGTCAAACTTTGGTGAAACTTATGAAAGTGATCATTTTCCATCATAAAAACAACATTTAATGATCATTTTTCTAAAAATACTTACACTTTGAGTTAAACCATGAAATTTTTATGTGTTAACATATTCATAAGAAATATCATTTTTCCAGAATATGAACTTCCAATTCAAAGCTTAAGATGGTTTTTAATTATCCAACCCAAAACAGCCCCCGGTTGCACTCCGACGACGTAGATTCAGTTTTTAAGATGTTCTTTGTAAAACCAAGTTATATCTTGTTAAGTTAGCATATCATTATGATATATTACAGGTCTTGAAGTATTTTAAAATTCAAGTTAGAAGGATCTATTTAGTTTGCGAACAAGTTTGAAATCATTCAAACTATGTTCTTGTTGTTAAAATTTTATACCACAAAATAAGATAGCTATATGAATATGAATTGAATAAGATTATGAATAAGGTTACTACCTCAAGTTACTTGGACAAAGTTACTGGAAGAGATGAGAAAAGTCCTAGAATCAAAAGAGTGGTGGAGTTGGATTGAAAGGTTGGAAGTAAACTTGTTTACTTGGAAGGATTTTTGAAGTGTTCTTGAATGGATTTTCTTATGATGATTAAGGGTTGTTTTTGAAGCTAGATCTTCATGGTTATTTGTTGAGATTGTGAAGAATACTTAAGGTTCCTAAGAGTGTGTTTTTGGTTAGAGAAAATGTGTAGTAAAAATGAAAATGGAATGGAGTATAAATGGTGGTGAAAAGATGTATAAATTTGTAATATTGTGCAAAAGTCTTGTAATATGCCAAATTGATTAATCATGCATGCTAAGATCCAAAATTGGCTGACTCATGGCTGCTAATAAAGTGATTGTGATGTGTATATACCAATAGTAAATACATATAGAAGCTGGGTATGATACGGGTACATATACCCTAGATATACGTATAAAAGTCTTGAGAAAACGGAACGAGAATTCAAATATAGCTATCTTTTGTAAATATACTTATATTGTTTTATGTATATAAATCCTTTAAAAGTGATAAAATACATATCTATACGATACATGTATAAGCATTATAAGTTTTAAGTATTTAAGTCGAAGAACGTCACATATAGTTATCGTTTTGAAAACTTAAGTTAGTAGTCTCAAAATATACTTATAACTCATTGTTATTAGTACAAAATGAGATGTTAAAATATTCTTAGATCATGTTAAATATATAAAAATACATATATATATACATAAACGTATAATTATCGTATGTTATATAGTTCGTGATATCATCGGTCAAATTGGACGGTCAAACGTTGTGTAAAACTCTTTTCAAAAACATAAGTCTCAACAATTTAGATTGCTTATCATGTTGGTAAGGTTTAATTTATGTAAATATTAATCTTATAAGTGTAAAACGATCGGAAAAATCCGGGTCGTTACAGTACCTACCCGTTAAATAAATTTCGTCCCGAAATTTTAAAGTTGTACCTATTTTGCGTTCTCGGGAAACAAATGTGGGTACTTTTGTTTCATCTGATCCTCTCGTTACCAAGTAAACTCGGGACCTCTTTGAGTATTCCAACGAACCTTAACGATTGGTATGTTGCTCTGCTTGAGCCGTTTAACTTCACGGTCCATGATTTCGACTGGTTCTTCTATGAATTGTAGTTTCTCATCGACTTGGATTTCTTCAAGAGGAATGGTGAGATCTTCCTTTATAAGACATTTCTTGAGGTTTGAGACGTGAAATGAATTATGTACTCCGGCGAGTTGTTGTGGTAACTCGAGTCGATAGGCTACCGGTCCGATGCGTTCGATGATCTTGAACGGGCCTACATACCTTGGGTTCAGTTTACCCCTTTTTCCAAAACGTATTACACCTTTCCAAGGTGACACCTTTAGCATAACCATGTCACCGATCTGAAACTCTAATGGTTTCCTTCGGACATCCGCGTAGCTCTTTTGGCGACTACGGGCTGTTTTCAATCTCTCCTTGATTTGTACTATCTTCTCAGTCGTTTCGTGTATGATCTCGGGACCAGTTAATTGTCGATCTCCTACTTCATTCGAACAGATAGGGGATCTACACTTCCTTCCATACAGTGCTTCAAATGGTGCAGCTTTAATGCTCGCATGATAACTATTATTATACGAGAATTATGCTAATGGTAGATACTTATCCCATCCGTTTCCAAAATCAATCACACATGCCCTGAGCATGTCTTCAAGAGTTTGAATTGTTCTTTCACTCTGCCCGTCAGTTTATGGATGATATGCGGTGCTCATATCCAAACGAGTTCCCAGGGCCTCCTGTAGTGATTGCCAAAACTTTGATGTAAATCTACTATCACGATCGGATATAATGGAAATAGGTATTCCATGCCTTGAAACAATTTCCTTTATGTATAATCGTAATAGTTTCTCCATTCTATCTGTTTCCTTTATAGGCAAGAAATGTGCAGATTTGGTGAGACGATCAACTATTACCCAAATGGTGTCATAACCCCAGGCAGTCTTAGGTAACTTTGTGATAAAATCCATTGTAATACCATCCCATTTCTATTCTGAGATTTCTGGTTGTTGAAGTAACCCTAACGTCTTCTGGTGTTCTGCTTTGACTTTGGAACAAGTTAAACATTCACCAACATATATTGCAACATCTGTCTTTAAATTAGGCCACCAATAATGCGTCTTAAGATCTTGATACATTTTTCCAACTCCAGGATGTATCGAGTATCTTGTCTTATGTGCCTCATTCAATATCAACTTCCTTAATCCACCCAACTTTGGTACCCAAATACGGTTTGCGAAATATCGAATTCCGTCTTCCCGTATAACGAGTTGCTTCTCATACTTCTTCATTATTTCATTTCCTATGTTTTCTTTAGTAAGAGCTTCTCGTTGAGCCTCTTTGATTTGTGAGTTGAGATTCATGCGATTTTTTATGTTCATCGCTCGTACTCGAATTGGTTCTCGTTCCTTTCTGCTTAGAGCGTCGGCCACTACATTCGCTTTCCCGGGATGATAGCGAATCTCACAATCATAGTCGTTTATCAGCTCGACCCACCTACGTTGCCTCATGTTCAGCTGTTTCTGATCAAAAATATGTTGAAGGCTTTTATGATCAGTAAACACAGTGCATTTAACCCCATATAAATAGTGTCTCCATATCTTCAATGCAAACACTACTGCTCCCAATTCTAAATCATGCGTCGTATAATTCCGCTCGTGCATCTTCAATTGTCGAGATGCGTATGCTATAACTTTCTTCCGTTGCATAAGAACGCAACCAAAACCTTGTCGCGAAGCGTCACAATATATCTCAAAATCATCGTTCCCTTCAGGTAACGATAAAATAGGTGCTGTAGTTAACTTCTTCTCCAGTAATTGAAATGCACTTTCCTGCTCAGAAGTCCATTCGTACTTCTTCCCTTTTTGCGTTAACGCTGTTAATGGTTTAGCTATTCGGGAAAAATCTTGAATAAATATTCTATAATAACCAGCTAAACCCAAAAATTGGTGTATCTGCGTTGGTGTCTTAGGAGTCTCCCATTTTTCAATGGACTCAATTTTAGCTGGATCAACCTGAATTCCTTTGCTACTAACAACATGACCAAGAAATTGCACTTCTTCCAACCAAAATGCACACTTAGAAAATTTGGCGTATAACTGTTCCTTTCTTAACAATTCTAATACCAACCTTAAATGCTGCTCATGCTCTTGCTCACTCTTGGAATAGATAAGAATATCGTCAATGAAAACGATAACAAACTTATCTAAATATGGACTACAAACTCGATTCATAAGGTCCATGAATACAGCTGGCGCATTTGTCAACCCAAACGGCATGACCAAAAATTCGTAATGACCATAACGTGTCCGGAAAGCAGTTTTCGGAATGTCTTCTTCTTTGACACGTAGTTGATGATAGCCCGATCTTAAGTCAATTTTAGAGTACACACATGATCCTTGCAGTTGATCAAATAAGTCGTCAATTCTCGGTAGTGGATACCGATTCTTGATAGTTAACTTATTTAATTCACGATAATCTATACACATCCTAAAAGATCCATCTTTCTTTTTAACAAATAAAATTGGAGCTCCCCACGGTGAAGTACTTGGTCGTATGAATCCTCGGTCCAGTAGTTCTTTTAACTGACTCTGAAGTTCTTTTAACTCGGATGGTGCAAGTCTATATGGAGCACGAGCAACCGGCACAGCTCCTGGTACAAGATCTATTTGAAATTCTACAGACCTGAAAGGAGGTAGTCCCGGCAACTCTTCCGGAAAGACTTCAGGAAAATCTCTTGCCACAGGCACGTCATTGATGCTCTTCACTTTTTCCTTCGTTTCGACTTTATTAACATGTACTAAGATAGCATAGCACCCTTTCTTCAAGCACTTTTGAGCTTTCAAACAACTAATGAGTTTTAGCTTTGAGTTCCCTTCTCTCCATAAATCATTACTGGCGTTTTATCCTTACGAGGAATGCGAATTGCCTTCTTGGCACACACAACTTCAGCTCCTATTTTGGACATCCAGTCCATGCCGACTATTACATCAAAACTTCCTAATTCTACGGGTATCAAATCAATCTTAAATATTTCTCCGGCTAAATTTATTTTACAATCACGGCAAATTTTATCGGCTTTAATTAGTTTACCATTAGCTAACTCAATCATGTACTTAGCATCTAGAGGTAATGATGAACAATTCAATTTAGCATAAAAGTCTCTACTCACGTAACTTCTATCGGCACCAGTATCCAATATAATAGATGCGGATAAGTTATTAATGGTAAACGTACCCTTAACAAGCTCCGGGTCTTCACACGCCTCTCTAGCATTAATAACAAATGCTCTTCCACGTGCAGATCCATTATTCTTCTCTGGATTCAGACACTAGCTCTTATAATGACCCTGTTTCCCACACCCATAACAGGTAATAGTGGCCAAGGCAGTTCTATTTGCATTAGTGGCAGGAGTCTTGGTGCCATTTGTATTTGTAACAGGAATCCGACAATCTTCAGCAAGATGACCCCTTCGATTACAATTTTCGTACACCACATTACAATAACCAGAGTGATGTTTGTGGCATCTGTTACATAAAGGATTTCGTCCTTTGTAACCTGAGTTCGAACCGCTACCCGCACCTTGCGTGGTTTCTTGTTTCTTGTTGGATTGTTGATGATTACCTTCCCACTTTCTTTTGTTTCCTGATGTCTTGACATCGGTGTTCTTATCCAGAATAATCTGGTCCATCAACTCGTTCGCCATGGTGATGGCTTCGTGAATAGTCTTGGGTTTGGATGCTGTAACATTTGCCTTGACCTTTTTAGGCAAACCGTCTTTGTACAGTTCAATCTTCCGTTCTTCGGTTGGTACTAATTCGGGACATAGCAAAGCTAATTCCATGAATCACTGATTGTAGTTGGTGAGTTCAGTACCAACAACTTTCAGGCTTCGTAATTTAGCTTCCAACTTCCTAACCTCGTTCCTTGGACAATACTCGTTGATTAGCATTGTTTTGAATTCTTCCCAGGGAGTATCATAAGCTACATCTCCTCCTACGGCCTTCACATAGTTTTTCCACCACGTGAGTGCACTATCTTGTAAGGTGCACGATGCATACTTGGTCATGTCCTTCTCAATACAACCACTGATTTTAAACACAGACTCAATCTTTTCGATCCACCGGGTTAAACCGACCGGTCCTTCTGTTCCACTGAATGATGAGGGCTTGCAACCTTGAAAAGTTTTGTAAGTACATCCCACACGAGGATTTGGGTTAACTGCAGCACCTCTCGCAGCCTCGACCCATAACATTCTGTCGTTCACTCGCTGATTGATGAGTTCCTGGATTTCTTGTTCCGTCATTCGGTTCAATCGCGCCATAATCTTCAACAAGAATGAAAAAAATAATTATTCACATGGAATATTATAGATGTAGTATGTATTTACAGTACATCGTAGCTTATTAATAATATGAACCAGTTATTATTATAAAAGCCTTTTCTTCTTATTAGCGTTTTATAATTATATCTAGGGTAGTGCCTACCCGTTAAAGTTCATACTTAATAGCTTAGTACGAAAATCAATTACTGTCACCCAAATAATACTCAACCATGGAAAATTATTGCATTTCACACTTCACTATTTTACATATGCTTATCTTACATCAAACATTAAGTAAACCACACTAGTAATATTATACAAAACGTTATATGATCCCATGGTTTAAAACAACAGCGTGTCATTTAACCCAAAGCGTTCGTGTTCAAAGGAATCGCTTAAAGGTTATCCTGGTTGTCTCCCTGCATTTTGGCTGAGGGGCTGAAGAACTGGATGCCAGGATAGAACTAATAGGAATAGCGGGAATAGGTGTGGAAGTATCTGGTGGAGTTGGTGCCACAACATTCTCTCTAGACTCGGGATTTGGATTTTCCATTTCAGTAGCCTTTCGTTTCTTTCCTCGTTCGAACTTGTCTTTCGTAATTTCCTGTATTTCTTCCTCCTCAGGATCACCTTCTGGTTCCTCTTCAATTGATTCATCCGGAACTTGTGAGTCTTCCCCAAAGGTGTCGTTTTCATCATCGGATAGGTTAATGACTGGAACACCATCTGAAGATTCTGGTTCGGAGTCGCTGAATGTGATAACAAGTTCTAAGCTAGACATCTATCACATAACAACTAGCACGTTAGTACCACATAATATTTACATATTAATTTTTAACCAACAAGGATAAGCAATAGTTTTCTAAATCAAACACGGTCAAAGTCCAGATTCACTAATGCATTCTAACAAACTCGATAAGACACACTAATGCAAATTTTCTGGTTCTCTAAGACCAACGCTCTGATACCACATGTCATAACCCGACCTTAACCATAAGGACGATTACAATAACATATGATTTCATCGCGAGGTATTGACCTCTATATGCAACATTTTTCAAAAACTGCATTCGTTTTTACAATACAAAACATAGCTTTTATTACAAATACAAGGTTTAAACAACTTAATAATGATTATCGTTTAGCGATAATCTTAGACTTACAAACTTTACATGTGATAATAACAATACGACTTCCAACATATTTTACATTACAAATCCTCCGATATGCAGTTTTATTTTTGACACAAATATGCATACTCAAGATCTTGCTTAAATTCAACATGTTGCAGCGGAAGCTTTTAGTTATCACCTGAGAATAAACATGCTTAAAACGTCAACATAAAGTTGGTGAGATATAGGTTTAATGCCGGCAGCGTTATAAATATAGACCACAAGATTTCATATATAAACGTTTTAATAAAAATATTCTAAGTTGTTGAGCACTTGATAACCATACTTAACATTTAATCAACGTCGCATATTCCCTTTATTATGAAATCTTACTACACTGTACCAAGTGTAGTCACCGAAATGAAGTACTGTGCAACCGTTGAATACTGGTCGTCCAGTCCGGTTGGGGTTGTCAGGCCCGATAGATCTATCAACAGGATTCGCGTTTACAATACCTCATGTAAATAATAGTTACCAAGTTACAGGGAAGTATGCCAGTGGTACAACTCAACGTAGAATATATATTTTTAATCACTTGTGTCCATAACGTAAATCATAAAATGCATGTATTCTCATCCCGAAATATTTAGAGTTTAAAAGTGGGACTATATACTCACTTTTGCCTTGAAGATATATAACACGACTTGGTCTTCGATTGATATCACGAACCTAACCATATATATAATATATTAACATATTTTCTTTTCAAATAATCGTTATATATATATATATATATATATATATATATATATATATATATATATATATATATACACACTTATATTACTTTTAATATTTTCTTAGTCCGTAGTTAGCAGTCCGATGTTAATGGTCCACAATTAGTTACTCAATAAAATAAATAAAGACCCCATCGTATTCGTATTGATCAGAATTAATCTCGACCCATGGTACCATGTTGTCAAATGACGTGTTGCGTACATAAAGTACCGTGTTGTCAAATGACGTGTTGCGTACAATCATGAGGTCTTATGATTAATCTTCTCGTGTTGTTTACGGGTGGTCCTGAAATATATAAAATCAAATCATAAATAAATATATATGAAATATCATATTAATTAGAAAATATATGATTAATTTAATTTTTCTCCAAATATTTTCGTAGCTAAACTAGCTTCGGATACCCGATCTTGTTTTAGTCGTAGTTTCTTCATTACAACTCCGTTTTTGTTGGTTCAACTTGCCACTTCCTTGGATCGAGTCAAATTTTAAGAATATGAATTGAAAATACCTTAGTTTGTATTCAAAATCACAGGTTATAGGTCAAACTTTGGTGAAACTTATGAAAGTGATCATTTTCCATCATAAAAACAACATTTAATGATCATTTTTCTAAAAATACTTACACTTTGAGTTAAACCATGAAATTTTTATGTGTTAACATATTCATAAGAAATATCATTTTTCCAGAATATGAACTTCCAATTCAAAGCTTAAGATGGTTTTTAATTATCCAACCCAAAACAGCCCCCGGTTGCACTCCGGCGACGTAGATTCAGTTTTTAAGATGTTCTTTGTAAAACCAAGTTATATCTTGTTAAGTTAGCATATCATTATGATATATTACAGGTCTTGAAGTGTTTTAAAAGTCAAGTTAGAAGGATCTATTTAGTTTGCGACCAAGTTTGAAATCATTCAAACTATGTTCTTGTTGTTAAAATTTTATACCACAAAATAAGATAGCTATATGAATATGAATTGAATAAGATTATGAATAAGGTTACTACCTCAAGTTACTTGGAAAAAGTTACTGTAAGAGATGAGAAAAGTCCTAGAATCAAAAGAGTGGTGGAGTTGGATTGAAAGGTTGGAAGTAAACTTGTTTACTTGGAAGGATTTTTGAAGTGTTCTTGAATGGATTTTCTTATGATGATTAAGGGTTGTTTTTGAAGCTAGATCTTCATGGTTATTTTCTGAGATTGTGAAGAACACTTAAGGTTCCTAAGAGTGTGTTTTTGTTTAGATAAAATGTGTAGTAAAAATGAAAATGGAATGGAGTATAAATGGTGGTGAAAAGATGTATAAATTTGTAATATTGTGCAAAAGTCTTGTAATATGCCAAATTGATTAATCATGCATGCTAAGATCCAAAATTGGCTGACTCATGGCTGCTAATAAAGTGATTGTGATGTGTATATACCAATAGTAAATACGTATAGAAGCTGGGTATGATACGGGTACATATACCCTAGATATACGTATAAAAATCTTGAGAAAACGGAACGAGGATTCAAATATAGCTATCTTTTGTAAATATACTTATATTGTTTTATGTATATAAATCCTTTAAAAGTGATAAAATACATATCTATACGATACATGTATAAGCATTATAAGTTTTAAGTATTTAAGTCGAAGAACGTCACATATAGTTATCGTTTTGAAAACTTAAGTTAGTAGTCTCAAAATATACTTATAACTCATTGTTATTAGTACACAGTGAGATGTTAAAATATTCTTAGATCATGTTAAATATATAAAAATACATATATATACACAAACGTATAATTATCGTATGTTATATAGTTCGTGATATCATCGGTCAAATTGGACGGTCAAACGTTGTGTAAAACTCTTTTCAAAAACATAAGTCTCAACAATTTAGATTGCTTATCATGTTGGTAAGGTTTAATTTATGTAAATATTAATCTTATAAGTGTAAAACGATCGGATAAATCTGGGTCGTTACAGCTAGCTTGTGGTATTGGAGATTTCTAGCTTGTATTCGAGATTATAAGCTAATTGTGTTACTAGCATGTATGCGGAGTTTGAGTAAGTGATTTGCAAGTAGGTATATTATATATGTATGTGTATAATTATTGCATTCACTAAGCTTTGCTTACCCTCTTGTTGTTTACCTTTTTATAGGTTCGGTTGTGGACAAGGGTAAGGGCATCATCTTGGATTAGAGATCCCGTCGTTGCTAGAGAATGCTTTTGGGCTATTTAGCTTTTGGAGTATTGACCGAGACTTGGGTAGTTTAATCCCAAACACCATGCTCGTAGTGTAGTTTGGTACTTAAACTTTTGATGGTCGAAACTCATATTTTGAATAAAACTCGTAAAACGGCCGATGTGGGCCCCGCTTCGTAAAACTCATTTTTATTAATGGAATGTGTTAGTTTTACATATTTGAATATGTTGTTAAAAGTGTTTTGTCTAATTATGTCGGGAAGTGGCCAATCTTTTTAGCATTTCAAGACTTTTTGGACAGACCAGAATGGCGCGTCGCGCGGCCTTCTGGCGCGCCGCGCCATATGCTGTTCCAGCAAAAAAAATAATTTTTTTTTGATATTTTCGGCGGGTTCGTTTGTGTTTTGGTTTGGGTCGTTACAGTAGCGAGTACCAATTGCATCACAGGTGCAACTCTTAGATCTGTATGGGACCTTGAGATATGTGTAGTCTAACAAACCACTATTATCTATTGGCATGTTTGCCCCATCCTTGCCTCAAACTCAGGTCTCACCGTGAATACGATTAAGTCGTCCAATTTGGAAACAGTGAAAATTCAGCCTAGTCTCACTCGTAACTGAAAATTCACCTCGTGGCTATAATTCGATTAGGTCTCACCGTAATCAAAAAATAACGAGGAGTGTTTGCAAGCTCATTGGATGGCATGACTTAAATTTGACGGGTATTTTAAAAAAAAGTTTGTGTTAACGAATAATGCATGCACACAAGATTCGCTACACTATTTGTTAAAAATCATTTTAACCAATTTTATATAGATCGAACGTGTTTATGCGTCTAGTTTGTTATTTTATTTTATATGAAAAATAACAAATACACATTGTGTATCATTTTAAAACATTTTTAAAAGATGTCGCAAATATATATTATTTGAGTTTCAAAAAAAATATATTTAACTTTAAACTCGTTAGAGTTTAACTTTTTTAAAATCATCAATTTTAACCTTTGAAACTCGTTACTAGTTTTATTTTATGTTTTTATCAAAAACATTTAGCATATATTATATTCAACAATTAAATATAAATGCGGAAAAATAAAACACAACCATACCATGCATCACACACACATAACCTAGCCCAAAAATCATATACTTGATCTCATGAGCTGACATGGGATCAAGAGGTCAAACTAAGGGTAATATCGTAGCTCCCACTTGATTCAAGAATTAAGTGAAAACTTGACAAACGCCATCGTTGTCTATTTGACCTGTTCGCCATCTTCTAAGCCAAAAGCATGTTGTATTTTATCTTCAATCTTCATCTTGTTACATTTATTTAAAATTGAAAAATACAACTAATCTAATACTTTTACAATTTAGAATAAACTTAAATACAATACTATGAAAATGAAAAATAAATATAATACAACTTTGGCTTCAAAATGGCCTTTCTAATAATACAAATAATCAACATGACATAATATTGCCGTAATCAACAATCACAACAATCATACATAGGTCGGGGCATTATGAGCTATGTGTGCAATCACAATTTTAATAACTACATTATTAAAACTTAAATATGGCTTGTCCATGGTTACAATGCATGTGTATAACCATGGAATAAAACAATCAACAATTATAATAAATATTCAAGCCATAACAATTAAATCTACAATTTAAAATAGTGATATTCTTTCAATCATATTTGTGCGTCATGAGGTTAAGTCTAGATCAACAGAGTTGACTTTAAAAACCAAAAAGGTTTCGACTTTCACCAATATACCACAAAGCTAAATCTAAAGAATAGTCACACGACAATTAAGATGGTGTAAAAGCGGATCTGATACCACTGTTGGAAAATCGTGTGTACTTTTAACAATTCAGATTAACGCAGCGGATAGTTAAAATAATAATCTTTTATTATTTCATAAAAACTTTTACAAGATTAAATATTCACTTATTTAATGAAACATGCACACAATTAATCTTTCCCAACGATCCAGTTACACCATAATAATTGTCATGAATATAAATCACAAGATGAGTAAATGATATACCTTTCTTGAAGAAACTGATTGAAGGAGAGAAACCTACGATCAAAATTATGACCGTCTCTTAGGATAGTCCACACTACACTTCAAACGACCGTCAATGGATGCTAGTCCATAACCAAGTAACAATTAATCAACCTTTGATTAATCTAATTGAAACAATATTACAGTAACACTCCGTATGTGATTTTGATGATTTTGGAATGGAATAAAAAAGGTGTTTATCTCTTTCTTTTCTTTTGTGTATGTTTTCTATCACCTTCCACATGACCACTAAACATGAATATATATATATTCTTAAAGTAGTCATAACCAATATATTATTATATATAAAAAAAATATGTGCAACAATTAGATTTCCAAATCTAATTTTTAAATAAACAAATCCACTTTTAAGATTTACAAAATCAATCAATATCGCCCTTTCCATATTCCATGCGTATTATGAAATCTTCAATTTACTTTTCAAATCTAAAACAAATCTCTTTCATAAAGTTGTTTGTTTTATTTTCAACAACCAAATCAAGGAAATCAATTAATATTAATCATTTAATTAATTAATTAGGTATTTTAATTTGTTTCGTTACTTGAGTAATATATATACATCATATATATATTTTATTTGACGTCTCGGTGTATATGTGTGTGACCCCGAAGGCTCAAATGAAGTTGGCCATATAGTTATATGTTGTACCTTGCACATTAATCCTACAGTAGTTGCACACATTTTTTTTTTTGTTGTTGTTATTATCTGTCAAGAAAATCATTCATAAATCATATTCAGTTTGTAGTAAAAAAACAAATATGCTACGAAAGTAAGTCGCAAGGAATTTTAAATTTTTACAAGAACTAGATTTACATTTTATAGTAACATTAATCTATATATCTAAAACAAATAGGTCAAGTGAATAGTTAAGTTCACATGCTTCAGAAATTTACCACAAACTTTTTATTTTTTATAATTCAATCACACCTTTAATAATACTTAACTTTATAGTTTTCATAAAATTACTACAAACTTTTTACATTGTCCAATTTAATCATAAACCTTCCCATTCATATAAATCCACCACACAATTTTTACTAGCTAATAACTATTCATTATTATTAATATTATTATTATTATTATATTATTATTAACTCAATCACATAAATTTTCACTTTTTTTCCTTATTACAAATTAACCACGTAATACATTTTTTAATACATGTTCTATTGTTATTATATAATATATATATATATATATATATATATATATATATATATATATATAAATAGTTTTTCCTATTTTATTAAATAGTTTATACCAGTGGAGGAAGTATATTTTTTTTTAAAAACGTAGCAATTTTTTTTGCCAAAAAATGGAGGTTTTTAGGCAAAATATGAAGCTTTTTCGACAAAATTTGAAGGTTTGTTGGCAAAATTTGTATATTTTTGGACAACATTTGAACGTTTTGCGGCAAAATATGCAAGTTTTGGGGCAAAAAAAAATTAATTGGGGGCAAAGTCGAAAAATTTGAAATTTTTACACTTAAAATTGCAAATCCACTGGGGGCGGGCGCCTCTCTTGCCGCTACATAAAACCGCCCATGATTTGTACCAATCGTTGATGTACGTCTCACTTTATTTATTTTTTAACGGCCAAAAAATGATAATATAGAAAACCGATCCCTAGCAAGACGCTAAGGGAAATTACAAAGGAGTAGGAAGCCAAGTGTTCCAATTAGAAACACATTGACCCCTATTTTTCAACCAACGAAAAGCAACTAATCTAATAACATCAAATAAGTTACTTCTACTACAAAAAGAATCATTGAACACAAGACCGTTACGAAAACGCCACAAAACCCATAAGCACGTAACCACCACCGTAATAATCTTATTCTTTGAAGTCACTTGTAATCGAATGCCTTCCAACCATGATAAAAAAGTATCCCACGAATCAAATAAAGGCAAGCCACAATTAAGCCAAATACGAACCTTAAGCCATACCTCACGAGCAAGATTACAATCGAAAAACACGTGTTTGCATGTCTCTACTCCATTGTTGCAAGACGGACAAACGATGGAGACAATATCTAACCCTTTAGCGGAAAGATTCCAACAAACGGGAAGACACTCAAGACGAAGACGCCAGATAAACACGTTGACTTTACGAGGCACGAACTTAAACCAAGAAGTACCAATATCCAAACCATGAAGAATGTGCCGATCCATATAAATCCGGGAATCTTTCACCGTATATGCCCCGTCATTAGATATCGAACATAGCCATGAGTCTGGCTTATCACGGAGAACCGGGCATTCTACTTCCACCAACAAATCACGCAACATTTTCTCAGATCTACCTCTAAGATTGTTCCTGTTCCAAACAAAGCTCCAAACACCATTACTACATTTCTCTGACAACGTATCCATGGGAGAAGAATCCAAGTGAAACAACATGTTATATCTATCTTTTAATGGAGAATTACCATACCATAAATCGAACCAAAAACGAATGCATCTACCATCACCAATAGACATACGGAACAACTCATAAGGAATGTACCCTTCTGAAGTACACGACAAGCAAGAGGAAACAATATTCGACCAGATAGTCGAAGAAGAGAATCTAGTGGTCTCGAAACAATTACCATGAATAGACTTAATGATAGACACCCACATATCGTTCGGTTTCGTTAAATACCTCCATCTCCATTTATAATTGAGAGCTAAATTAAAAGCTTTAAGACTTCCAATATTAAGACCTCCTTTATCAAATGAAGCAAGGACTTTATCCCATTTTAACCAAGCCATCTTTTTAGCCAATGTGTTACCGCCCCAAAAAAATCTAGCACGAATAGATTCGAGCTTCTTTAAAACAGTTTCAGGACATTTAAAAAGCGACATAAAATAAATGCCAAGGCTTCCCATAACCAATTTCACTAGAGTTAAACGACCTCCCACTGAAATGATATTAGCTTTCCAAATCGAAAGTTTAGATTTAAATTTCTCTACTAAAATGTCCCAATTATTAACTCGTTTCATACTAGAACCAATAGGAACACCTAAGTAAGTAGTAGGGAACGTACCAACACGAGCCCCAACAATATTAGCCATCGAAGCAATCTCCACGTCCTCCACCCCAACACCAAAAACATGAGACTTAGTAACATTTAATCTCAGCCCGGAAACTCTATAAAAAATCTCTAAAATCATAACAATTCTTCTTATCTCACTACCGTTCCAATCTGAAAAAATAATAACATCATCTGCATAAATAAAATGAGATAAGTGAATGTTATCATTACCAACTTTGATGCCCCGAATGAGATTCGATTCCATGGCGTGATGAAAAGCAAGATGAAGACCTTCCATAACAATAATAAATAAGAAAGGACTTAAAGGATCACCTTGCCTCAACCCTCTCTTTAAACAAAATTCTTGAGTTGGACTCCCGTTCACAAGAACAGAAGTTTTAGCCGAAACAAGACATCCTTTTATCCAAGAACACCATTTCGGACCAAAACCCAGCGAAGACAACATAAATAACAGATACTCCCAGTTAACCGAATCGTACGCCTTTTCAAAATTAACTTTAAAAAGAAGCATTTTTTTATTGTTGTTCTTGTACCACGAAATTATCTCGCTGAGCATGGGAGGACTATCTAAAATCTGTCGGCCCGCTATGAAAGCTGACTGAACCGGACTAATAATCTTATCAATCACACCTTGTAATCTGTTAGTCAAGATTTTCGTAACGGCTTTATAGAAACAACTCACCAAAGAAAATCGGGCGAAATTCATTGATATACACCGGATTACTAACTTTAGGGATTAGCGTGAAAAAAGCCGAATTAGCACCAATAGGCATAATACTCGAGTGAAAAAATTCTTTGACATCCCTACAAAAATCAGATTTCACAATGTGACGACCCGCGAAATTTTGACTAAATTTAAACTTAATCTGTAAATGAGTCTGACACGATAAGCAAAGTTTATTGAAACGAGTCTCAAAATGTTTGAACTATTTTCATGAATGCATTTGACCTTGACTAATCCCGAAGATTCACGAATAACTGTGTGTATATATATATACATGTATAAATCCTATACAAAAGTAATATTATATATATATATATATATATATATATATATATATGTAATAAAAAAATATTAAAGATTCATTATATTATAAATAGAAATGATATAATTAATAAATGGTACTATAATAAATTTAACTACAAGTTTGAATATAATTTTTCTCATTACTTTCTCTATTTTATTGATAAAAATTAATATTTGTATTGTTAATATCATTAATTCAAATATAAAACATGTAAATAAATAACATTTGATATGTATAAGTTAGTATATTATTATTATCTTTAATAGTAATTAAATTGATTATTATTGAAAGTAATAATATTATCATTTAACTTTTATTATTCATAGTTTCTTTATTAATAATATTATTATTGACAATATTATTATTATTATTATTATTAAAATTAATATTTATATTTTTATTTAAATATCAAAATTTAGGAATTAGATATATATACATTTACATAAACAAGATATATAAATACAAATATGTATAAATACAAATACATATAAAAATAATAATAATAAAATAAAATACAAATTTATAGATATATATATGAATACATATTAAATATATATATATATATATATATATATATATATATATATATATATATATATATATATATATATATATATATATATATATATATATATATCTATACGTTTTCTTTTAAAAAAAAAATTAATAAATAATTAAACATAAATAAATAAGGATCATTACGTATTCAATTATTTGATTTAAATTGTGTTTTACAAATCACAATCACACTGTGTAATTTTTTTTTATGTCCCTAAACTGGTACGATTGAAGATTTAATCAGATACCCATCGTAATCTAACTTTTATTTTTATTATTTTCTTAATTTTTTTTCTTCTCTGCCGGTACAATTTTGTCTCAATATTGTGAAACGTCCATATCAAATTGCAATGTAAACAAATTAGGGTCAATAACAAGTGTTACAATTAGTTCATTACTCAGATACATTACATTCTTTACTGCAATAAAAAAAACAGAAAGCAAATAGCTCGATAGGTCTCTGTTCGTGACCACTTTCAGCAAGAACCAATTTCATATCGAATTTTAAAAATCCTTAAATGCTGTTACGATAGAAATCAATTACTCCAACTACCTGCAAAATCCCAACCTCCAATTTTTACTATCGAATTGAAATTTTGAAAGTCAAATTTTTTTTTTCAAAAGTCAAACGGGTTGATAATCGTAAAATTTGATTTCAGTTCGTGGTTTTAAGATCAATTGAAGGTCCAGATAGTTTCTAGGAATCGTTTACAAATTCTTTCATGTTATAACATTTATCTAAAACGAACTAAAATTCAAGAATTGAATTCGAGTTCATGTGAGGTTCTAACGGGCTGTCACAGTTTTTTTTTATTTATGTTAATTTTATTTTTCTCGTTTTAATCAATTCAAACAACCACATAAACTGTTTCTGTTTCAAAATTCATAACATAAATTCGATTCACAAGTTAACTGATATGATTGGGTTAAGAAATTGTTTGCAAATTTGGAGAAGAAAATGGAACTGAGTTAATACGAGTTATATTTTTATGTTTATGGGTTTAATCATAAAATTGAAACTGGTCGAATGGTTAAGCTTGGTTCGAGTATTCGAGAGGTCGGGGGTTCGAGTCTTGTTCGCGACTGTATTCTTTTTGAGGTAGTTTTTCTAATTATTATTATTATTATTATTATTATTATTATTATTATTATTATTATTATTATTATTATTATTATTATTATTATTATTATTATTATTATTATTATTATTATTATTATTATTATTATTATCAATTATTGTTCTTATTATTATTGTTATTGTTATTATTAGTATTAATAATAAGTACTATTGTTATTATTGGTATTATTATTATTAATAGATATCATGAATATCATTTATTATCTGTAATATCAAATTGTATTATAATTATTATTATTATTATTTATCACTTATTGTTAGTTTTAGAATTATGTAAGAATAATTATTACTAATTTTATTATTAATAATAGTATTACTAAAAATATAAATTCTTACCGTTATAGTATTATTATCATTATTATTACTAAAGTAATACAATTTATTATTATTAGTATTAGTATCATTTTATAATATTCAGTATTGTTAATATTGACAAAAGTATAACTATTAATATTAACATGGGTATTACTATTACATAATTACCAAAATCATTATCAAAATTGTCTTTAACAGTAAAATTTAATATTTTTACGACTATAAATATTAATATCATTATTATTATTATCATTAATAGAATTAATAAAATTACCACCTTATTAAATAATATTAAGTATTATAACTATTACTATTTTTACCATTATTAGTATTATTTTGGTATTATTATAACTACTATTATTAATATACAAATGATGTATATATATATATATATATATATATATATATATATATATTTAATACATATAAAATAACAAAAATTAATATTGTATATAAAATATTGAATATATGAAACATATATAAATTATTAATATAAAAAGGATACAACTAATAAATTTACATATACATATATATATTTGTCCAATTACAACTATGTATATTAATATATATACAAATGATATAGGTTCGTGAATCCGAGGCCAACCCTGCATTGTTCAATATAGTCATATGTATTTTTACTACAAAATACATTAGGTGAGTTTCATTTGCTCCCTTTTTACTCATTACATTTTTGGGCTGAGAATACATGCAAGTGCTTTATTAACTGTTTTACAATATTTATACGTGTGAGTTCATTTGCTCCCTTTTACTCTTTACGTTTTTGGGCTGAGAATACATGCAAATGCTTTATTAACTGTTTTACAATATTTATATGCGTGAGTTTCGTTTGCCTTTTTACCCTTTATATTTTTGGGCTGAGAATACATGCGCAATTTTTATAAATGCTTTACGAAATAGACACAAGTGATCGAAACTACATTCTATGGTTGGATTATTAAACCGAATATGCCCCTTTTTATTAAGTCTGGTAATCTAAGAATTAGGGAACAGACACCCTAATTGACGCGAACTCTAAAGATAGATCTATCGGGCCCAACAAGCCCCATCCAAAGTACCGGATGCTTTAGTACTTCGAAAATTATATCATGTCCGAAGGAGGATCCCGGAATGATGGGGATATTCTTATATGCATATTGTGAATGTCGGTTACTAGGTGGTCAATCCATATGAATGATATTTTTGTCTCTATGCATGGGACGTATGTTTATGAGAAATGGAAATATGAAATCTTGTGGTCTATTAAAATTATGAAATGATTATTTATGTTAAACTAATGAACTCACCAACCTTTTGGTTGACACTTGAAAACATGTTTGTTCTCAGGTATGAAAGAAATCTTCCGCTGTGCATTAGCTCATTTTAAGGATATTACTTGGAGTATTCATGACATATTTTAAAAGACGTTGCATTCGAGTCGTTGATTTCATCAAGATTATTATTAAGTCAATTATAGTTGGATATATTATGAAATGGTATGCATGCTGTCAACTTTTGATGTAATGAAAGATTGTCTTTTCAAAAACGAATGCAATGTTTGTAAAATGTATCATATAGAGGTCAAGTACCTCGCGATGTAATCAATTGTAATGTATTCGTCCGGATGGATTAGGATGGGTCCTTTCAGTTGGTATCAGAGCGATGGTCTTAGCGAACCAGGTCTGCATTAGTGTGTCTAATTGATAAGTCATTAGGATGCATTAGTAAGTCTGGACTTCGACCGTGTCTGCATGTCAAGAGTTTTGCTTATCATTTCGTGTCAAAAATTACCTGCTTATCATTCTTAGGGAATCACTTGCTTATCATTCTTAGTCTAGACACATCTTACTGCATTGATTGCATGAATAGTGTGTAGACAAAATTCATATCTTAGCGTATCCGCTAATTCATATTTTAGCTTATCTGGTACTGTAGACTTTGCCTAGCATACTCCGTATATTCCTCCGTAACTTATGGGATCTTAGTATTATATATGCATATGTAATTTAGGTATTTCAGGGTACTAATCTACATCCTATAATCTGTTTCTTATCGAAAATACTTCATTTGATCGTACGAGATGAATCCCTCAACCAGTTCGAGTCCCTCAAATTCCGATAGCTATTCCGATAGTTATTCCGACAACTATTCCGACATGAATGTTCACCTAAGCTTCGGAAGCAGTGTCACCAGAATGATTCAGCCAATCAGCCATCCCCAATTTATCTGATGGGTTCGTAGTCTACTTAATCAATGGAGACGCGAAGAAGACGATCCCTTCCACCAACCGAATTCACCTTTCAGCGAAGAACCTGAAGCACCTACCGGCGAATCTATCCGAAACACCATTTTCGGCCTCATTTCCAGAGTAGTTCGACACGATTATATTCTCTCTACAATTCTAAACCTTATTCATCCACACGTTCCGACCGACAATCATCCCGGAATAATAACAGAAGTCAACGAGCTTCGCGCCCGAGTTATAGCCTTGGAAAAATATGGTGCAAAACGTACCAGCTTCAGCAACATCATCGGCACCAACAGTATCATCAGTAATAGCACTAGTACCATCAACAATCCATGCCTCAACATCTCATTCTGTACCTCGAGTATAATCATCGTTCTCCGTATAGTTCTACATCAATTATCATTGTTCTTCATGGCGATTATGTAATCTCTAATGTTTTAGAGATTATGTACTCTAGTTCTAGCCGTAAATCAAACGAGTTTAATATCATATTAACTCATTAAATCCACGATTACATCTGAAGAAGATATATATGTATATATATTTTCATAAAGGTTGTAATTGAAAATTCTTTCGTACAAACTATTAATGGTGAAAATATTTTAACGGGTAGGTAATACCCGAGGAATATTTAGATTTCACAGTAATAAGTTACATTGTACATTCTTCGAATCTGATTCAACGGTCCTTTACTATCCTATTTACATCTACAGAGATACGTATCTGTTCACCGCAGAATAACCATTTTCATTCAATTTTATATTTGGATTTTGACCTATCAGAATCTAACAAGTGGCATAATGAAGAAATAATGGACACAATAAAAAAATTGATTAGAAACAGACTAATTGACAATATGAAATTTTGTTAAGAAACCACGCTAACAAAATCCTAGCTAACTGTTAATTCCATATTACATTTTATTTATCGCAATTTAATTATCGCAATTTATTTTATCGCAATTTTAATTCTCGCAATTTTATTTAACGTCATTTAATTTCTGTTATTTACTTTACGCACTTTATTTATCATTATTTATTTTACGCACTTTAAATATCGGAGCACGTATACAAGGTTTTGACATATCATATCGACGCATCTATATATATTATTTGGAATCACCATAGACACTCTATATGCAGTAATGATCAAGTTCTCTATACAGGGTTGAGGTTGATTCTACAATAATATATATACTTTGAGTTGTGATCGAGTCTGAGACATGTACACGGGTCAAGATATGTATTAATTAATTCGAATATTATATATTAAACTATATATGAATTATTGGACTGTTAACTGTGGATTATCGACTATGGACTAATGACATTGAATAATTAAAATGAATTAAAATATTGACTATAATATATGAAACTAAATAATTCTTCAAGTTTGCCACTTGATTTCATCTTAAACGTCATTTGTATCTTGACAATTCTAATCTGCATTCAAACCTTTCATGAGTCTTGAAAACACCTCAATTGAAAGGATGAACCAACCGCACTTCATCTATGGAAGAAAAGATTGACGCATATAGTTATGCACCTGAAAACTCCCGGACCCTAAGTAAAAGTTTAACACGTGTCTGTGTTAGCTCCTTTGGCATTGTTATTACCGAAAATAACAATGCAACTCTTTTTCAAGTTAGCCAATTTTATCACAGCTTCAGCAAATCAACTTCAACTTCCATTTGAATTAGCCTTATTATAGCCTCGATATATAAGTTTGCCTGTCGTCATCGTTACCAGAGAACCGTTTAAATTTCACCACATTAGCAGTAAAACTACCAGCAACTTCAATGAATTTGGACTTTCTGAAAAATCATTATATTCATTAAACCCCATCTTGTATTCATCTATACCCTGTAACAATAATTGTCATACCAATTACCGGGAATCAGCAATCAGTATTTCGAATCTCGTAGCATTTCTACATCAATAGTTATATGTATACATATAACAATTATCTCCTAAAATTACGATCTTCAATTCTGAAATTTTGAAAAGGCACCCAGTTTACGAATCGATACGCTGAATGTTAAAAAAAAAAACTGAATGAAGCAGCAGAAACTGTAGGTAACCGTAAACGACCTTAGTCGTCGGAAGTTTGATGATAAAGAATAATATGTTGGAAAAGCTCAGAAATGTTGGAACTGGAAAACGGATAGAGTTAACCATGAAGGAGACCAAGGACAAATACAAGGACCAAACCCTATATTCAAAGAATCCAGGTAATTCTGGATCCAATGAAATTGTTAGAGAATATCTTGCTCCGAAGTCATGTTAAAAATCTTGCGGAAAAATCTTTCTTCATCAACCATCGAACTTAGAAATTCCAAAATATCATCATCAATATCTTCGATATTTCTGAGGATATTTTCATAAATATTCTTGTCCGAAATTATATACCTCTTCGTGTTTCCTGTGTATCATTATATTGGAAACATTCAATAGAAAATTTGGTACCGAAAAGCAGATTATGCAAAACTATGAAGAAAGCCGTGGACAAATCACAAAGAATAAGTTTGACTTCAAAGAATCCAAATGATTCAATGTCTGCTAAAGTCTTTAGTGAATATCTTGCTCCTTACTCTAAACCCTTGCAGATAATAGTTTCTATCATCCTCTGATCTTAGATATTCCGAGATATTATCGTATCTTTCATTATAAATATCCTCCATATTTCTGGATATATTTTTTATAACTATTCTTATCTGAAATCATTAATCTCTTCGTGCTATCAGTATTACATCATATAGAAACTGTTAATTTCTATATTCTGTAAACTTTCGAGCTTAAAATATGAATGTTATTGAAGTAATGTTGGGAACTGATGCATGAGTTAGTATAATATAATGACACTTGATCAACGTGATTATATTACAGTAAGTCATGCTGAGTTTCTAATGGGACGTGACGATTCACAGATCCTAACGTTATCACGTGCCATGTTACATAACTCTTTCATTCAAATTAACTTCTGAACATATCAAGAAAATATATTCTTGATAGTTCTATTCTCAGTGATTCTGATAATTTGACAAATCAAATCATGCCATTACGATTTCCTTCTTAGAACATTAACAATGTTCATTCTGAAGTTTATATCTGCGAATTCTGAACCATTACGAGCGGTGTTTAATCGCAAGAAGAAGAAACGAAGGGACAAAGCTCCAAAATATAAGAGAAAATATAAAGCCCAATAATAACACGGAGGTTACAAACCGTGGATATTAATACGAATAACAATATAAAGACATGGAATAATTAAGAATAGTATTACCCCAAGGTAATAGTAGGAGTAAACAGATTCTTCTGGTGGAAGATTGGAAAGAAGGATGACAGAAATGATGATTAAGAAAACATCAAGGATTAGAACGAGATTAAGCATTTCACAATCTGTTGGATGTATGGACTAAGAAAGAAAGTATAGGAATGGTAAGAATAATGAAACGGAAGAGTTTGATTTATAATAGAAAAATCAGACAGAGTAATCGAGGCAGATCACGGTATTTAATTATAGAGATCTTAATTTCCTTATTCGCCGCAGAATCAAATCTTATTGATTTCAAAGATTTTCTTTTAAATCCCTTGAATTCCGGAATTCAACCCTATTTACGTTAAAAGCTAAGAAAAATCTTATTTTCTTCAATTCACTCTTTTGCGATAGCTTCACTTGTATTCTTCGAATAATCGAATTGTTTTATCCACATTACTCAATGATGATAAAAATCTATTTATCAACTCATATTCGTCATGAAAACATTTTTATTGTTAGCCATGACGACCTCACTCAAATTTTGGGACGAAATTTCTTTAACGGGTAGGTACTGTGACGACCCGCGAAATTTTGACTAAATTTAAACTTAATCTGTAAATGAGTCTGACACGATAAGCAAAGTTTATTGAAACGAGTCTCAAAATGTTTGAACTATTTTCATGAATGCATTTGACCTTGACTAATCCCGAAGATTCACGAATAACTGTGTGTATATATATACATGTATAAATCCTATACAAAAGTAATATTATATATATATATATATATATATATATATATATATATATATATATATATATATATATATATATATATATATATATATATGTAATAAAAAAATATTAAAGATTCATTATATTATAAATAGAAATGATATAATTAATAAATGGTACTATAATAAATTTAACTACAAGTTTGAATATAATTTTTTTCATTACTTTCTCTATTTTATTGATAAAAATTAATATTTGTATTGTTAATATCATTAATTCAAATATAAAACATGTAAATAAATAACATTTGATATGTATAAGTTAGTATATTATTATTATCTTTAATAGTAATTAAATTGATTATTATTGAAAGTAATAATATTATCATTTAACTTTTATTATTCATAGTTTCTTTATTAATAATATTATTATTGACAATATTATTATTATTATCATTAAAATTAATATTAATATTTTTATTTAAATATCAAAATTTAGGAATTAGATATATATACATTTACATAAACAAGATATATAAATATAAATATGTATAAATACAAATACATATAAAAATAATAATAATAAAATAAAATACAAATTTATAGATATATATAAATACATATTAAATATAGATATATATCTATACGTTTTCTTTTAAAAAAAAAATTAATAAATAATTAAACATAAATAAATAAGGATCATTACGTATTCAATTATTTGATTTAAATTGTGTTTTACAAATCACAATCACACTGTGTAATTTTTTGTTTATGTCCCTAAACTGGTACGATTGAAGATTTAATCAGATACCCATCGTAATCTAACTTTTATTTTTATTATTTTCTTAATTTTTTTTTCTTCTCTGCCGGTACAATTTTGTCTCAATATTGTGAAACGTCCATATCAAATTGCAATGTAAACAAATTAGGGTCAATAACAAGTGTTACAATTAGTTCATTACTCAGATACATTCCATTCTTTACTGCAATAAAAAAAAAACAGAAAGCAAATAGCTCGATAGGTCTCTATTCGTGACCACTTTCAGCAAGAACCAATTTCATATCGAATTTTAAAAATCCTTAAATGCTGTTACGATAGAAATCAATTACTCCAACTACCTGCAAAATCCCAACCTCCAATTTTTACTATCGAATTGAAATTTTGAAAGTCAATTTTTTTTTTCAAAAGTCAAACGGGTTGATAATCGTAAAATTTGATTTCAGTTCGTGGTTTTAAGATCAATTGAAGGTCCAGATAGTTTCTAGGAATCGTTTACAAATTCTTTCATGTTATAACATTTATCTAAAACGAACTAAAATTCAAGAATTGAATTCGAGTTCATGTGAGGTTCTAACGGGCTGTCACAGTTTTTTTTATTTATGTTAATTTTATTTTTCTCGTTTTAATCAATTCAAACAACCACATAAACTGTTTCTGTTTCAAAATTCATAACATAAATTCGATTCACAAGTTAACTGATATGATTGGATTAAGAAATTGTTTGCAAATTTGGAGAAGAAAATGGAACTGAGTTAATACGAGTTATATTTTTATGTTTATGGGTTTAATCATAAAATTGAAACTGGTCAAATGGTTAAGCTGGGTTCGAGTATTCGAGAGGTCGGGGGTTCGAGTCTTGTTTGCGACTGTATTCTTTTTGAGGTAGTTTTTCTAATTATTATTATTATTATTATTATTATTATTATTATTATTATTATTATTATTATTATTATTATTATTATTATTATTATTATTATTATTATTATTATTATTATTATTATTATTATTATTATTATTATTATTATCAATTATTGTTCTTATTATTATTGTTATTGTTATTATTAGTATTAATAATAAGTACTATTGTTATTATTGGTATTATTATTATTAATAGATATCATGAATATCATTTATTATCTGTAATATCAAATTGTATTATAATTATTATTATTATTATTTATCACTTATTGTTAGTTTTAGAATTATGTAAGAATAATTATTACTAATTTTATTATTAATAATAGTATTACTAAAAATATAAATTCTTACCGTTATAGTATTATTATCATTATTATTACTAAAGTAATACAATTTATTATTATTAGTATTAGTATCATTTTTATAATATTCAATATTGTTAATATTGACATAAGTATAACTATTAATATTAACATGGGTATTACTATTACATAATTACCAAAATCATTATCAAAATTGTCTTTAACAGTAAAATTTAATATTTTAACGACTATAAATATTAATATCATTATTATTATTATCATTAATAGAATTAATAACATTACCACCTTATTAAGTAATATTAAGTATTATAACTATTACTATTTTTACCATTATTAGTATTATTTTGGTATTATTATAACTACTATTATTAATATACAAATGATGTATATATATTTAAATATATATATATATATATATATATATATATATATATATATATATATATATATATATATATATATATATATATATATATATATATATATATATATATATATATATATATATTTAATACATATAAAATAACAAAAATTAAAATTGTATATAACAAATTGAATATATGAAACATATATAAATTATTAATATAAAAAGGATACAACTAATAAATTTACATATACATATATATATTTGTCCAATTACAACTATGTATATTAATATATATACAAATGATATAGGTTCGTGAATCCGAGGCCAACCCTGCATTGTTCAATATAGTCATATGTATTTTTACTACAAAATACATTAGGTGAGTTTCATTTGCTCCCTTTTTACTCATTACATTTTTGGGCTGAGAATACATGCAAATGCTTTATTAACTGTTTTACAATATTTATACGTGTGAGTTCATTTGCTCCCTTTTACTCTTTACGTTTTTGGGCTGAGAATACATGCAAATGCTTTATTAACTGTTTTACAATATTTATATGCGTGAGTTTCATTTGCTTTTTTACCCTTTATATTTTTGGGCTGAGAATACATGCGCAATTTTTATAAATGCTTTACGAAATAGACACAAGTGATCAAAACTACATTCTATGGTTGGATTATTAAACCGAATATGCCCCTTTTTATTAAGTCTGGTAATCTAAGAATTAGGGAACAGACACCCTAATTGACGCGAACTCTAAAGATAGATCTATCGGGCCCAACAAGCCCCATCCAAAGTACCGGATGCTTTAGTACTTCGAAAATTATATCATGTCCGAAGGAGGATCCCGGAATGATGGGGATATTCTTATATGCATATTGTGAATGTCGGTTACCAGGTGTTCAATCCATATGAATGATATTTTTGTCTCTATGCATGGGACGTATGTTTATGAGAAACGAAAATATGAAATCTTGTGGTCTATTAAAATTATGAAATGATTATTTATGTTAAACTAATGAACTCACCAACCTTTTGGTTGACACTTGAAAACATGTTTATTCTCAGGTATGAAAGAAATCTTCCGCTGTGCATTAGCTCATTTTAAGGATATTACTTGGAGTCATTCATGACATATTTCAAAAGACGTTGCATTCGAGTCGTTGATTTCATCAAGATTATTATTAAGTCAATTATAGTTGGATATATTATGAAATGGTATGCATGCTGTCAACTTTTGATGTAATGAAAGATTGTCTTTTCAAAAACGAATGCAATGTTTGTAAAATGTATCATATAGAGGTCAAGTACCTCGCGATGTAATCAATTGTAATGTATTCGTCCGGATGGATTAGGACGGGTCCTTTCACACAATCTCCCAAAAGTGTTTCAAAAAAACGAAAAGATATACCATCAGGGCCAGGGGCTTTCGATCTCCCACAATTCCAAACCGCATTCTTAATCTCAACATCATCTACATCAGCTTCAAGAAGAGAACAATCAGATTCGTTAAGAATATATTTCGGCCTGATATTGCCGAAATCAAACTCGGCTTCTACAGCTTCAAACTTCTTCTTGTAATGCTCAAAAAAACAATTTTTGATCTCAATAGGATTATCAATCCAAACCCCATCAATCAATAGACCTTGTATATGTTGAACACGTCTTTTCCTTTTAAGAGAGCCATGGAAAAACTTTGTGTTTTCATCACCTTCCACATCCCATTTAACGTTTGCTTTTTGTCTCGCGTCCAGATCAACAATTTTAGATAAATCATCTTTTTCCACTGCAAAAGAGTTTCTTTCATCTACCTGACCAACCGTAGCACTTCCATTATCAATCAAAATGTCCAAATTAGCGATTATAGCAGTAAGCTCTCTTAATCTATCCACTTCACGAGACCTAGATGAATGTATCCAAGATTTTAAATGGTGCTTAAGATGACGAAACTTTGCAACAATATCAACTCTATTATTCGAATTAATAACGTCCCAAGCTTTATGAACCGTGTCATCGAAATCTTTTCGCTCAAACCACGACTCAAAAATTTTAAAGTACGTCAGCCCAAAATCAACTTTATCTTGATACAAAAAAAGAGGAGAATGATCCGATAACCCCCGAGGAAGGACTAACCCTTTAAGATTATCAAACACGTTAAAGATGTTATTCGTGATAAAAAAACGATCAATCTTACTGAATTTACTACCCCTTTTATTTCTTCAAGTGAATTGAAGACCCCCTAAAGGCAAATCAAACAGCTCATTCGAATCGATAAAATCATTAAAAAGCTGGGCGTCTAACGGGCAGAAGATCGAACCACATCTCTCATCCTCATTTCTAACCGAATTCCAATCACCCATACAAATATATTCACCCGGATGAGTTGACATAAAAGACGAAAGTTTATTCCATAAGGTCTCTTTATCCGATAACGACTGAGGAGCATAAACGTTCAGCATAAACACCTCCAAATTTACCCGAAACCAAGTACCCTTAACGATAACAAAATTATCATCACACCATATGTTACTTCTACCAAAAACATTCGGGTCCCAAAGAGAAATAATTCCGCCTGAAAAACCACGAGAAAAAACTAAAGCATAATCAAAATTATGATTACCCCAAAACGACTTTAGGCGCGCCATATCAAAACGAGACATCTTGGATTCTTGGATACTTAAGAATTCGATATTCTTCGAAGTACATAAGTCACTGATCCACTTTCTCTTATCAAAGAACAACGATCCGCATGAATTTATTGACAAAATCTTCATTTAAAACCAAGTATATCGATATCACGATTCAACACTTTATTATTACCTTTGTAGTGATATCCCAATAGATCACCAATACCAAAAATATCAGATCTGTCTTTACCCTTGTTTGCAGAGAAACCCGGAGCATGAGACATACTTGTACTATCATCGCTATCACCCGAAACCTGCTCAATAATAGGCTTAGTCAAAACAGTCTTAACAGACTGTTCCTTTTGAATCGAATCATTACTCGCTTGGTTCTTACCCGTCTTTGATGCAGACTCTTCTAAAACGATCCCTTCAAACTCCTTTAGGTGATTAGAGTCGTATTGCGAGTCAACAGAAGAATGATAACCTGAATTACTACCAACCTCCTCATTATCCAAAAAACTTTCATCATTCTTATCATCTTTAACTGTTGATTCGATGTCGAATAACCACGTACCTACCTCTTGGACAACAATCTCAACCAAGGAGTTGTCTATTTCGACTTTGATGCTTGAAGAAATAGGTTTCTTATCATAAGTTGCAATACAAACACGACTTGTTGATAACGGTGACTTACAATTGGATTCGAAAAATAAAAATTTACCATAATGTGCAACCACTTTTTTACAAGCATTGGTGCCCCATGCACATGTCGGCAAACCCGATATCTCAATCCAAACAATTCGTTCATCAACCACAAACATATCAGACGCCTCCTTCAAACAAGCAAACAAGGCTAACATATTGGGGTTAGATTTAAAATGTAAGCAAGAATCGATCGAATCAAACAGAAACCATACCCATAAACCTCCAATATATTGTATCTTGAAATCATTAAAACCTTCCACAATACATTGCTTGTAAATTGTGAATAACGTACCAACATCTTTAACCTTTGCCATTACAATCTGATCGTTATTTGATACTCTAATAACGTCATCGCCATTAAGCACAATCTTCTCACATGGTTTATCTCCACGAAGGGCTGAAGCATAAGACCCCTCATTGTTCTTCTGATTAGAATTCACCTTAGCACCATCATTCTCATGATTCTTTTGTTGATGACATGACTCTTGAAAGTGGGTAGTTTGTTGCCTCGGTTTCATATTATCATGCATCTTTGCTGTACGACTATTAGGTTTAGGGTTATCAATTTTCGTTGCTTCAACGTAAAGATGAAACTTACCAATCCAAATGTCTGCCAATCGATTCTCCATCTCTAAAATATTCTTGACTCCCATAAACCTAACGAACGCAAATCGTTTACCAGTTTTAGCTCTCTTTCTGGCGATGTAAACATTCGTCAGATACCCATACGAATCGAAAGTATTACGAAGAGTATCATTATCAATCGTTTCTAGGAAGTTTGTCACGTAAAACGATTGAATATCGTTTTCATTACGTGATTGATAATCGAAATTAATCTTCCTGTACGAAGATTTCTCATTCCTTTCCTTGAGAACCCAACCATTATTCAGGGGTACGTTACGTGTATTACGACCCATCGGTGAAGTGGCGTTTGAACCCGCCGAAGATCACCGGAAAAGATGAACAGAACAAACGGCGCTGGAGGAAAAGCGGATCACGAAATTGAAATTGAAATTGAAATTGAAATTGAAATTGAAACAATAAACAAAGGCGGACCTTGTGAATTGATAGGATTAATTTAAATATAGTTTTTCAGATCGGATGAAAAGCGGATCGAGGAAATATTGAAAATCGACGATGGAAATGGTACATGATTTTAGGTAGGGATACAAATAACAAAGTATATCCTTGTGATTTTTGATTCCGATCACGGCATCGGTGCCGTAGCCAACGGTGTAAACCGGCGTAATCTCCGGCAGAGAAATTGATTGAAGAGACTTACCTTTTTTTGAAAGTTTTTACACCAAGACCAAAAAATTATTTATGTGCAGTTACGTCTCACTTTATTAATTGAACATTTGGGTCTTTTCTCTCGACAAGACGAAAACTAAAACAAAAAATGATGAATAATTACTTTCACGCTTATTACAAATTAATCACATAACTATTTTGGGTTCTTCCTCAACAAAACGAAAAATAAAACAAAAAAATGATAAACAGTTACTTTCCCAATAATTAGCTATGTAATTAATGTTAATCAAAGGTGAAGAACCGGCGCAAAGCCAGGTCGCCCAACTAGTTACATACTAAAATGAAAGAAAACTATAAACAATGGTAATATTGGGCTATAAACAAGTCGAGCTTCGTTTGAAAAAAAGGCATTATGGTTAATATCCCCTGAAACAATCGTCCATGCTTAATTTAGTTGTACCCAACGATCATCATTTTTTATTTTTAATTACACTATCGTCCATGCTTAATTTAGTTGTACCCAACGATCATCATTTTTTATTTTTAATTACACTAATCATTATTATTAATCAGTTTTGTAGAAAGGTAAGTTATTGATAAATTGGTAAAATTAGTTACAGTAGTTATATTAATCAAAAGGGCGGATCAAGATCAAAGGAATCAATCTTTTGTATTAATGTATCATACTTTTTCGATCATGTCATTATAAGAAAAGAGTATATTGCTTTTGGGCGTGAATTTTATTTTGATCAAAATAAAATGAAAAAGTAAACACTTACTTTGAGAGTGAGATAGAGAAAAACTCAGTTACAACTTCGGTTAACCAAATTTCTTAATTTTAAGGTTTCGTACTAACAAACATCAACATTTACTTATTTGTTATCGAGAAATATTCAAATAAAATCAACTTTTAAGTTGAGATTCAAGGGACCAACCAGAGTGTGACACGTGACGCGATAAGCACATGTGATTGACAAAAAAATAAAAAAAAAATTAAAAAATTTTTTTTTTTGATTTTTTTTTTTGTTTTTTCGATTTTTTTTTTCCAATCACATGTGATTGAATTTGAGATGCAGTAAATCACATGTGATTCTGCGTGTCAAATCCAATCACATGTGATTGAAAAAAAATTTATTTAGTAAAATGACGAATTTCAGTAAATTTGTGCTAAAACCTTTAAACACCAAGTTTTGATCAAAACTTAATCAAATCACCGGATTAAAGTCTGAAATTTTGAAGATATGATCACGAAACGCTAACAAACTTAATCAAATCACCGAATTAAAGTCTGTTTCCTGTTGAATTTTTTTTTTTTAAATTTGAATTTCTTTTTTCAATCACATGTGATTGTAGACAATCACATGTGATTGAGTTTGATAATCACATGTGATTGGATTTGACATTCTTAATTTTTTTTTAAAAAGAAAAATATAAAAAAAAATCAGAATTTTTTTTAAATGTTTTCAAAAAAATTAAAAAAAAAAATTTTAATTTTTTTTTCAATCACATGTGATTGTCGCGCCACATGTCGCACTCTGATTGGTCCGTTGAATTTCAAGCAAATTATTGGATTCAAGAAATTACAACTAATTTGTTATCTTTAAACATTTTTCCTAACAATATTAAAAAAGACAGACGTAATGAAATAACATAAATTTAAATCAATATTATTATGAATGTTAACAAGTTTCATGTTCAATTTTTTGCTTTTCAAGAGAGCCTTTTCGATTTTTTAATGGATGGTTTGAAGATCCTAACTTCATAGCTTTTTGCAAATCAATGTGGGTTTACATAAAATTGAAGGATATGTGTACCGTGTACATGGTCTTTTCTTAATGTCAAAAGCTAAAGAAGGATTTTAAATGTTGGAACGATGAGCAAGTGTAATAAGTTATAATTAACATCGTTGGAATGCCAAATATATGAAATCAAGAGAGTTGAAGAAAACAAGGGATATAATGCCGATGGAAGTGTCAAAGTTGGATGATTGTAAGCTCAAAGTGCCCGGCCCAAGTCAAAATCACATGTATTGGGCATGTTCGTTAGTTTTTTGGGAAATTGGTCAAAATGCCCCCATTTCCGGAAGTGTTTAAGAATATGTCCCAAAAAAATGAAAATTGCAAGAAATGCCCCCTATCCACGCACCCTGCACCACGCATGATGCGTGGATCTTGGTGCGTGATGTGTGGTTATGAGAAAATGACCGAAACATGCACTTTTACTCGCCAACACGCACCATGCACCAAGCACCACACCCCGTACATGATGCATGGTGCTTGGTGATTGGTGGGGAAGAACTTTGAATGACCATATCTTTTGACTCGTAGCTTCGATTTAGACACCGTTTTTTTTTAAATCATGTATTTATTCCAGATCTATTTGTTGGAAAATTGCCAAAGGCGGTTTGTCCCAAATTTTTTTCGAAACGAGGTCTCGAAGACCTTCAATTTCTCCGTTTTCGTTGATTTTGAATTTTTAACATACTTTGACCGCTCATTACTTGCTATAAAACATACTAATGTGTGATACGTTAAATTTATGAACAATATTGACTAAAAGTATACGATACCCCTCAATCAATTTGAATAAACGTCACATTTCGCAAATCGATCATTTACAAAGTTATTAAAAAAACTCAGCCGCATATCAGGTCTATATTCAAAATTATTTTTGACACTTTAGAAGTGTTTCCACGGATAGATCTCGATAAGATACACATTTTAGGAGAAAAAAAAAACAGTGACTAAATCGGAGCTACGAGTCAAAAGATATGGTTATTTGAAGTTTGTCCCCAACAAGCACCATGCACCATGCACCACACACGGTGCGTGGTACTTGGTTCTTGGTGCGTGTTAGCGAGTAAAAGTGTATGTTTAGGTCATTTTCTCGTAACCACGCATCATGCATGGTGCAGGGTGCGTGGATAGTAGGCATTTCTTGTAATTTCCATTTTTTTATGGTGTGTTGTTAAACACTTTCGAAACTGAGTGTATTTTGATCAATTTTCCCTTTTTTTTTCTCCCAGAATCAAGCTATATGGTTTGATCAATGCTATTGCAAAACTGAAGAGAGTGGGATAGTTTAATTCTTGATTTAGTTCAACACGTGCTGGAAGGCAATGACAGTTTGATCATTGATGTTGTCATAGGTAGGGATGGCAATGATCACCCGATCTAGTAGATATCCACCCGATTCATCCGCTTCGTGATGGATATGGATGAATCTAAATGAATATCGATACGGATATGGATGAACATAAATGAATATGAATATGGTAACGGATGAAAAGTTTCATCCATGGATATATCCATTATCACCCTAAATACATATATAAATACATAAATATAGATATATGCCTACATATTTACTATAACAAATGCATTTAGCGTTAGATTTATCTTTTATTTTTAAGCTTATAACGAAATAACTATAATATAATACAATAAAACACGTATATATAATAAAATATACATACAAATTGCATATTTAATTTTTCATTAACTTGTTTGATAGTAAATTCAACAAATTGTGTTCTATCTTCGACAAAGATTACACATTTATGTGGATAGATTTTAATTACGTCATGTTATATATATTTTTACTATACTATGTTTATGTTTTCATCGCATATTAAGAGATATTATTACTTTTTTAATATATATATATATATATATATATATATATATATATATATATATATATATATATATATATATATATATATATATATATTAATTCGCTAAATTCAGTGGATATGAATATAGATGGATGAACTTAAAGTAAATAGATATGGATATGGATGAACAAAGTAAATGGATATGGATATAAATGAACAAATACTACATGAATATGGATATGAATATGACATCATCTGATCTATATGCGATCCATTATCATCCTTAATCATAGGTCTTTCGTTAGTTTTTGGTAGTGTAATGATGTAATGGGCCTTATGGTGTGGTATTTTGGTTCTAGTCTAGTTCAAGTGGGTAAGGTGTATGCAAGCTCACTATGATCATGTTTGTATTTTCAATTTTTCACTTTGTGTGAAAAATTGTTATTAATTTTATTTTTGCTTTTTGCCAAAAAAAACAAAAAAAAAAAAAAAAACAAGATCTCTAATGATTGTACGTAGAAAAATCTTTATTTATATAATCTCTTTGATTTATTGACTTAATATTTATTATTCATATATTATATGTAATTATGTAATAAAATATAGAGATTATGCGCCGGGAGACTAACTAAGTTTAGTAATTTGTATCAACGAGGATACAAAATCCGCGCTTCGCTGCAGGGTGATTCTGGTCGGTTAAAGATCGGTTAAATGAAGGATTAAAAAACAGTTTACGGCCCAGTTAACGATCGATTAATTGAACGGCAAAAAAAAAAGGGTTAATGATTGAATCTAGGTCGGAAAAAGAAGCAAAAAAGAGTCGTAAAAAAAGGAAACAAGATAAATGGAAAAAATGTCATTTAAAAAAATAATAAAAATGTTTTTTTAAAAAGAGTTTGCGAAATACCCTTAAAGTTGGGGGTACTTACCATAGTGGCACTATGGTATTTACCTTATCGCCACTATGAAGTAAATGCAAATTAGTATTATGGTTAATTTATTTTTAAGTCACTTATATTAAAAATGATTTTGTCAACCACTCAAAATGTAATACCTTAGGCAAATCCCACATCGCCCATGTATATGAGTGATCATGAAATTATATGGTAATATTCACGCTTAAATAACACAACGCGTTTTGAGACCACAGGCAGAGCGGGTGTGCGAGTACATTATAGTTAAGCGTGCTCGGGCGAGAGCACTACCGGGATGGGTGACCTCCCGAGAAAGTGCTTCTCGTGTGTTGTGACGACCCGGAAATTTCCGAACAAATTTAAACTTTATCCTTATATCATTCCGACACGATAAGCAAAGTCTATTTAATTGAATCTTAAAATTTTTTGAACTGTGTTCATGTATACATTTGACCTTTGACTATTCCTGACGATTCACGAACCATTATTTGTAAATAAAAATATTTATATATATGAAAATTAATGTAAATATATAGATAATAATTGAAAGCAATAAAATATAATTTAAACAATAATATCAAAAATGTAAAATAAGATACAAAATGATTAAGTGTAATTTAAAAGGAATCTATATAGATGATTTCTATAATTAGTATGGTATGTATATTATAATATATATAAATATTAAAATATGTTAAAAAGGATAAATATATAATTTTAATATATTAAATTTAATACAAATTTAAATATAGTATTATATAAATATTACTATTATTATGACCCTTATTTTTATTAATATTAATTAGTAATATTATTATAATATATAATATATGGATACAAAAAATTGAAACATTTAACTTGTTATTATTAAGTATTATCATTAAGAATCATTATATTTTTTTAAAAAAATAATAATAATAATTAAATTATCTTATTATTATAAAAACAATATAATTTAATAATATCATTATAAATATTATTATAATTATTACCCTAAATGTTATTATTATGATTATGATAACTATTAAAATTCAGTATTAATATGATATTATTATTAATAATATTTTAGTATTATTATTATTTATTATCAATGGAATTATTATTAATATTAATAATATATAAAAAAATCGTACAATTCAAATTCTAAATTCAACTTCAGATCACTATCAACTGTTAAAATCTTTGTTTTGATCCATAAATTGTTGAAAATTGATATCAGATGGTACAATTCTGTTAGACATCAACGTCTACTTTAATAATTCTTTTCTTCCTTTCTCTGTTCTTCAAACCCATTTACGTTTGTCAGTACATAATATCCCAATCAAATGTAACTTTACTGTTTCACATCTTAATCATCAAATTTATAAGTATAGGTATATGTGTAGGTGTTAGTTGAGTAGAAACACATAGACATCACCACCCATCTAATTCACCTTCTTTGCTCATCAAACCCACTTCATGTTATTCTCTGCTTTCTTTGCTAGACGACACCTTTCACCACCTTGGAAACGAGACTCACTAAGTGATGCTGTAGGCTACTGTTTCTGATTCTGTTCGTCCCATTGAAGCCACCACTATTTTATTTTATTTTTTTCTTCACCCCTCTTCTTTGTGAGCACACCCAAATAAATCACCATTCTTGACTTTTACTTCTGTTTCCTGTTTTTGATTTGTTACACCATGAATAACCACCTCAACCGCTACCCCATTATCACCAATCACCATACCACTTCTATTTCTCTATCTCAATGGAACGCCAACTACAACCTTCTACTAATTTTTTTTTCTCTTTCCGGTTGAGCTATTTTTAAAGAAGTGAAAAAGATAGAAAAAGGTTACATCTAAAGTTTGCCAAACTTTGTTATATATATAAATAATGTCGTTTGTAATTAAACAAGTGGGCACTAGGAAACCTTTTATGGCCGACCATTGTGGCAACTAGATTATAAGATTTTAATTAGTGGCGTTTTATGATCAATCAAGTGGGACTAGGGCACTACATGGTCGACCAAATTGGACTACAAGTTGGAGTCCACTATTTTTTAGTAATCATACATGATTGTGATCAAGTGATTAATGAATACTATATTCAAAAGTGAAGTGGGTATACAATTTTTTTTCTCGTGGCCGAATATTTCACCTCAACCACTTGTTAGCTTTAATACTATATAACTATTATTAGTTTATTGCTTTTTGTGCGGTAAAAAAAAAAGAAAAAGAAAAGCCGAACCCCGCCTCCACTCAAATCACGACCGAAAACAATATACAAAATATAATAAGACTAGCCACTTTAGAAGCTTATGAAATTGCTGTGGAGCTAGTCAGGAGATACAAGCTCTTTTTTTTTAAAAATTTTTAGCACCGAATCATTGAAGATCCATTTTGATAATTTGGGCCGTATCATGTTTTGGGCATCGGATTTTTAGTTAGGCCATGAGGTTAGTTGTTGGGCCAAGTTGTTTATGTAGAGGGACCGAAGATAATGATGATAGTAATGATATAAGCCGTATGATAATGATGGAAACATGATTTAATGTTTGTATGATGAGTGAAGATGAAAATGATGCTATAGAATGAGGAAGATAGTAAACGATTCGTACATATTGAATAATTAGGCGTGCGAGGTTATACAAGAAAGTATGAATGGTTCAATGGTCGAGTATGTGTTGGTGTTATACAAGAGGTCTCGGGTTCGAGCCTTGGTAATGGCGTTTTATTTTTAGGAGTATTGTCTGGTGTTCGAGAGGTCGCGGGTTCGAGTCCCGTCGCGGGCATTTATTTGTTTTAGCCTTTTTGAGGTAGTTATCTTTATCATTATTATTGTTATTATTATTTTTATTTTTATTATTATTATTAATGTTATTATTATTATTATTATTATTAATTAGTGTTGTTTTTATGTTAAAGTTAATAAGATAATCAATATTATTATCATTTATGTTGTTACTAAGTAAAACCTCTAAGTATTACAAGTATTACTATTATCATTAATATTAATATTTTTATCATATTTATATTTATTATTACAAAATATTAGCACAAGGTATTACTAAGTCTGAAATTAGAATCAAAACTAATATTTCCATTAATACAACTTTATATTAGAATCATTAGTATGATTCTTAATATGTCATTAAAATAATCATATAATTCTATTAATTAAATTATTATTCTTATTATTCTTATTAAAAAAAATTTCATTCTTATTTACACTACTATTATTACTATCATTATTATTAATATCCTTAATCCGGTATTATTATAATTAGTAATTTCACAAACGAAAGATAATCACATGAAAAAATATATTTAAAACAAAACCTAACTATAATAATATTGTTATTTATTTAAAATATATAAATTGACATATGTAAGATATTAATATAAAAATTATATCATAAATAATAATATGTAATTTTGTTCGAATACAGTTATATATATATATATATTAATATATCTACAAATGATATAGGTTCGTGAATCCGAGGCCAACCCTACTTTTGTTCATTGTCGTCATATGTATTTTTACTACAAAATACAGTATGTTGAGTTTCATTGATCCCTTTTTACTCATTACATTTTTGGGCTGAGAATACATGCACTGTTTTAATAACTGTTTTACAATATTTATATGCGTGAGTTTCATTAATCCCTTTTTAAATGCTTTTGCAATATATATTTTTGGAACTGAGAATACATGCGCTGTTTTTATAACTGTTTTACGAAATAGACACAAGTAATTGAAACTACATTATATGGTTGAATGATCGAAATCGAATACGCCCTTTTTATTAAGTCTGGTAATCTAAGAATTAGGGAACAGACACCCTAATTGACGCGAACTCTAAAGATAGATCTATCGGGCCCAACAAGCCCCATCCAAAGTACCGGATGCTTTAGTACTTCGAAATTTATATCATGTCCGAAGGAAGATCCCGGAATGATGGGGATATTCTTTTATGCATATTGTGAATGTCGGTTACCAGGTGTTCAATCCATATGAATGATATTTTTGTCTCTATGCATGGGACGTATGTTTATGAGAAATGGAAATATGAAATCTTGTGGTCTATTAAAATTATGAAATAATTATTTATGTTAAACTAATGAACTCACCAACCTTTTGGTTGACACTTGAAAGCATGTTTATTCTCAGGTATGCAAGAAATCTTCCGCTGTGCATTTGCTCATCTTAGAGATATTACTTGGAGTCATTCATGACATATTTCAAAAGACGTTGCATTCGGGTCATTGAGTTCATCAAGATTATTATTAAGTCAATTATAGTAAGATATATTACGAAATGGTATGCATGTTGTCAATTTTCGATGTAACGAAAGATTGTCTTTTCAAAAACGAATGCAATGTTTGTAAAATGTATCATATAGAGGTCAAGAACCTCGCGATGAAATCAACTGTTGTGAATCGTTTATAATCGATATGGACTTCGTCTGGATGGATTAGGACGGGTCCTTTCAGTTGGTATCAGAGAGGTGGTCGTAGCGAACCAGGTCTGCATTAGTGTGTCTAACTGATAAGTCGTTAGGATGCTTTAGTGAGTCTGGACTTCGACCGTGTCTGCATGTCAAAAGTTTTGCTTACCATTTTCGTGTCGAAAATTACCTGCTTATCATTCTTAGAGAATCACTTGCTTATCATCCTTAGTCTAGACACATCTTATTGCATTGATTGCATGATTAGTGTATAGACAAAAATTCATATCTTAGCATATATGCTAATTCACATCTTAGTGTATCTGTTATTGTAAACTGTGCCTGACATTTTCTGTAGATTCCTCCGTAACTCATGAGATTTTAGTATTATATATGCATATGTAAATTAGGTACTGCAGGGTACTAATCTACATCCTATAATCTATTTCTTATAAAAAATTCTTCATCTGATCGTACGAGATGAATCCCTCAACCAGTTCGAATTCCTCGGATTCCGACAGCTATTCCGATATGGAGTTTCACCTAAGCTCCGAAAGTAGTGTCACCAGAATGAATCAACCAATCATCCATCCCCAATTCTTTTGATGGGTTCGTAGTTAACTTAATCAATGGAGACGCGTAGAAGGCGATCCCTTCCACTAACCGAATTCACCTCTTGGCGAAGAACCTGAAGCACTTACCGATGAACCAGTCTGAAATATCATTTTCACCCTCATTTCTCGAATATCTCGTCATGATTACATAATATCTCAGATTCTAAATCTTATTCATTCACTCGTTCTAACCGACAATCATCCCAGAATAATAGAAGAAGTCAACAAACTTCGCGCTCGAGAAATAAATTTGGAAAATATGGTGCAAAATTTACCAGCTTCAGCAAAATCACTGGCATCAACAGTACCACCAACAACCCAAGTTTCAACATCACACACCTCAACATCTCATTCCGTATCTCGAGTATAATCATCGTTCTACGTATCGTTCTACATCAATTATCTTCGTTCAGTATGGCGATTATGTAATCTCTATTGTTTTAGAGATTATATATTCTTGTTCTAACAATAAATCAAATGAGATTAATATCACATTAACTCATTAAATCGATGATTATATCTGAAGAAAAAATATATGTATATATATTTTCATAAAGATTGTAATTAAAAATTCTTTCGTACAAACTGTTAATGGTGAAAATATTTTAACGGGTAGGTAATACCCGAGGAATATTTAGTTTTCACATTAGTAAGTTACACTGTACATTCTTTCAAATCTAATTCAACAGTCATTTACTATCCTACTTACATCCACAGATATACGTATCCGTTCACCGCAGAATAACCATTTTCATTCAATTTCATATTTGGATTTTGACCTATCAGAATCCGACAAGTGGCATAATGAATAAAACATTGGACAAAATAAAATTTGTTAGAAACAAACAAATTAACTACAAAAAAAAAAAACTTTGTTAAGAATCCACGCTAACTGTTCCAGCTAACTGTTCCTAGCTAGCTGATTATATTTATTTATCGCATTTTTATCGTAATTTACATTCTCGCAATTTTATTTATCGCAATTTAATTTCTGTTATTTACTTTAAGCACTTTATTAATTGTTATTTAATTTCTGTTATTTATTTTACGCACTTTAAATATCGGGACACGTATACAAGGTTTTGACATATCATATCGACGCATTTATATATATTATTTAGAATAACCATAGACACTCTATATGCAGTAATGATCGAGTTCTCCATACAGGGTTGAGGTTAATTCTATAATAATATATATAATTTGAGTTGTGACCGAGTCTGAGAAATGTATACGGGTCACGATACCTATTAATTAATTCGAATATTATATATTAAGCTATATATGAATTATTGGACTGTTAAATGTGGACTATCAACTGTGGACTACCAACATTGGACAATTAAAATGAATTAAAATATTGATTATAACATATGAAACTAAACAATTCTTCAAGTTTGCCACTTGATTTCATCTTAAACCTCATTTGTATCTTGACAATTACAATCTGTGTTCAAACCTTTCATGATTCTTGAAAACACCTAAATCGAGATGATGAACCAACCGCACTTCATCTACGGAAGGAAAGATTGATGTATATAGTTATGCACCTGAAAACACTCGGAACCTGAGTAAACATTTAACATGTATCTGTGTTAGATCCTTTAGCATTATTATTACCCAAAACAACTTTACAATCCCTTTTTAAGGTAGTAAATTTTGTCACAGCTCCAACAAGTCAACTTCAACTTTTCACTTGGATTAGCTTATTATAACTCTGATATAAAAGTTGCCTTTCATCATCAATACCGGAAAACCGTTTATATCTCACTACATTAGCAGCAAACTTACCAGCAACATCATTGATCTTTGACCTTATAAAAAGTTATTATATTCATTGAAATCCTATCATCTACTCATCTGCATCTAATAACGAGAATTGCTGTACCAAATACCGAGAATCAGCAATCAGTATTTTGAAATCTCGCAGCATGTCTACATCAACAGTTATATGTAAACATATAACAGTTATCTCTTAGAATTATGATCTTCCATTCTAAAATTCTGAAAAAGCTGAATACAGCAGCAAAAACTGTACACGAACTTAACCGTCGAAAGTTTGATGATAAAGAATGGAGTATTGAAAACACTCAATAGAAAATTTAGTACTGAAAAGCGGATTATGCGAAACTATGAAGGAAACCGTGGACAAATCACAAAGAATAAATTTGACTTCAAAGAATTCAAATGATTTAATGCCTGCTGAAGTCTTTAGCGAATATCTTGCTCCTTACTCTAAACCCTTGTAGACGATATTCTTCACCATCCTTCGATATTAGAAATTCCAAGATATCATCATATCATTCATTATAAATATCCTCCATATTTCTGAGGATATTTTTATAACTATTCTTATCTGAAATCATTAATCTCTTCGTGCTATCAGTGTTACATCATATAGAAACTGTTAGTTTCTATATGCTGTAAACTTTCGCGCTTAAAATATGAATGTTATCGAAGTAATGTTGGGAACTGATGCATGAGTTAGTATAATATAATGACACTTGATCAACGTGATTATATATTACAGTAAGTCATGCTGAGTTTCTAAAATGGAACATGATGATTCACGGATTATAACATCATCATGTGTCATGATACATAACTCTTTCATTATGATTAACTTCTGAACATATCAAGAAAGTATATTCTTGATAGTTCTATTCTCAGTGATTCTGGTAATTTGACAAATCAAATCGTGCTATTACGTTCTTTCTTGCTTAAAACATTAAGTTCATTCAGAACTCCATACCTACAAATTCTGGACCAATACTTGCGAAAAGAAAACAAAGGCATGAAGCTCCGAAATAGAAAGGGGGTATAAATCGCAGCAAATAAGAGAGAGCATTAACTGTGGATGACAATGATTATAGGAGACAGAAGCAGGGACACCGAAATATAAGAGAAAATATAAATAACAACACGAAGATTACAAACCGTATATATTAATACGAATAGCAATATAAAGACACGATATAATTAAGAATAGTATCACCCCAAGGTAATAGTAGAAGTAAACAGATTCTTCTGATGGAAGATTAAAAAGAAGGATGACAGACAGGATAATTAGGAAAATATCAATGATTAGAACTGGATGAAGCAATTTCAAAATCTTATAGAAGTAAGAACTAAGAAAGAAAGTATAGGAATGGTGAAAACTAATGGAATGGAAAAAGTAGAATTTATAGTGGAAATACCAGACAGAGTGATCGAGACAGATCACCGTATTTAATTATAGAAATCTTAATTCGCCCAAGAATCAAATCTTTTAGATTTCGAAGATTTTCTTTACATTCCTTGAATTCCGGAATTCAACCAAGACAACATCACAAGTTAAGCAAAACTTTATTTCTCATTTCATTCCTTTTAGGATAGCTTCTCTCGTACCCTTCAAGTAATCGAATTATTTTATCTATATTACTCAATAGTGATAAAAACTCTATATGCCAACTCATATTCGTCATAAAAATATTTTTATGATTAGCCATGACGACCACGATCAAATTTCGGGACGAAATTTCTTTAACGGGTAGGTACTGTGACGACCCGGAAATTTCTGAACAAATTTAAACTTTATCCTTATATCATTCCGACACGATAAGCAAAGTCTATTTAATTGAATCTTAAAAATTTTTGAACTGTGTTCATGTATACATTTGACCTTTGACTATTCCTGACGATTCACGAACCATTATTTGTAAATAAAAATATTTATATATATGAAAATTAATGTAAATATATAGATAATAATTGAAAGCAATAAAATATAATTTAAACAATAATATCAAAAATGTAAAATAAGATACAAAATGATTAAGTGTAATTTAAAAGGAATCTATATAGATGATTTCTATAATTAGTATGGTATGTATATTATAATATATATAAATATTAAAATATGTTAAAAAGGATAAATATATAATTTTAATATATTAAATTTAATACAAATTTAATTATAGTATTATATAAATATTACTATTATTATGACCCTTATTTTTATTAATATTAATTAGTAATATTATTATAATATATAATATATGGATACAAAAAATTGAAACATTTAACTTGTTATTATTAAGTATTATCATTAAGAATCATTATATTTTTTAAAAAAAAAATAATAATAATTAAATTATCTTATTATTATAAAAACAATATAATTTAATAATATCATTATAAATATTATTATAATTATTACCCTAAATGTTATTATTATGATTATGATAACTATTAAAATTCAGTATTAATATGATATTATTATTAATAATATTTTAGTATTATTATTATTTATTATCAATGGAATTATTATTAATATTAATAATATATAAAAAAATCGTACAATTCAAATTCTAAATTCAACTTCAGATCACTATCAACTGTTAAAATCTTTGTTTTGATCCATAAATTGTTGAAAATTGATATCAGATGGTACAATTCTGTTAGACATCAACGTCTACTTTAATAATTCTTTTCTTCCTTTCTCTGTTCTTCAAACCCATTTACGTTTGTCAGTACATAATATCCCAATCAAATGTAACTTTACTGTTTCACATCTTAATCATCAAATTTATAAGTATAGGTATATGTGTAGGTGTTAGTTGAGTAGAAACACATAGACATCACCACCCATCTAATTCACCTTCTTTGCTCATCAAACCCACTTCATGTTATTCTCTGCTTTCTTTGCTAGACGACACCTTTCACCACCTTGGAAACGAGACTCACTAAGTGATGCTGTAGGCTACTGTTTCTGATTCTGTTCGTCCCATTGAGCACACCCAAATAAATCACCATTCTTGACTTTTACTTCTGTTTCCTGTTTTTGATTTGTTACACCATGAATAACCACCTCAACCGCTACCCCATTATCACCAATCACCATACCACTTCTATTTCTCTATCTCAATGGAACGCCAACTACAACCTTCTACTAATTTTTTTTTTCTCTTTCCGGTTGAGCTATTTTTAAAGAAGTGAAAAAGATAGAAAAAGGTTACATCTAAAGTTTGCCAAACTTTATTATATATATAAATAATGACGTTTGTAATTAAACAAGTGGGCACTAGGAAACCTTTTATGGCCGACCAATGTGGCAACTAGATTATAAGATTTTAATTAGTGGCGTTTTATGATCAATCAAGTGGGACTAGGGCACTACATGGTCGACCAAATTGGACTACAAGTTGGAGTCCACTATTTTTTAGTAATCATACATGATTGTGATCAAGTGATTAATGAATACTATATTCAAAAGTGAAGTGGGTATACAATTTTTTTTCTCGTGGCCGAATATTTCACCTCAACCACTTGTTAGCTTTAATACTATATAACTATTATTAGTTTATTGCTTTTTGTGCGGTAAAAAAAAAAGAAAAAGAAAAGCCGAACCCCGCCTCCACTCAAATCACGACCGAAAACAATATACAAAATATAGTAAGACTAGCCACTTTAGAAGCTTATGAAATTGCTGTGGAGCTAGTCAGGAGATACAAGCTCTTTTTTTTAAAAATTTTTAGCACCGAATCATTGAAGATCCATTTTGATAATTTGGGCCGTATCATGTTTTGGGCATCGGATTTTTAGTTAGGCCATGAGGTTAGTTGTTGGGCCAAGTTGTTTGTGTAGAGGGACCAAAGATAATGATGATAATAATGATATAAGCCGTATGATAATGATGGAAACATGATTTAATGTTTGTATGATGAGTGAAGATGAAAATGATGCTATAGAATGAGGAAGATAGTAAACGATTCGTACATATTGAATAATTAGGCGTGCGAGGTTATACAAGAAAGTATGAATGGTTCAATGGTCGAGTATGTGTTGGTGTTATACAAGAGGTCTCGGGTTCGAGCCTTGGTAATGGCGTTTTATTTTTAGGAGTATTGTCTGGTGTTCGAGAGGTCGCGGGTTCGAGTCCCGTCGCGGGCATTTATTTGTTTTAGCCTTTTTGAGGTAGTTATCTTTATCATTATTATTGTTATTATTATTTTTATTTTTATTATTATTATTAATGTTATTATTATTATTATTATTAATTAGTGTTGTTTTTATGTTAAAGTTAATAAGATAATCAATATTATTATCATTTATGTTGTTACTAAGTAAAACCTCTAAGTATTACAAGTATTACTATTATCATTAATATTAATATTTTTATCATATTTATATTTATTATTACAAAATATTAGCACAAGGTATTACTAAGTCTGAAATTAGAATCAAAACTAATATTTCCATTAATACAACTTTATATTAGAATCATTAGTATGATTCTTAATATGTCATTAAAATAATCATATAATTCTATTAATTAAATTATTATTCTTATTATTCTTATTAAAAAAAATTTCATTCTTATTTACACTACTATTATTACTATCATTATTATTAATATCCTTAATCCGGTATTATTATAATTAGTAATTTCACAAACGAAAGATAATCACATGAAAAAATATATTTAAAACAAAACCTAACTATAATAATATTGTTATTTATTTAAAATATATAAATTGACATATGTAAGATATTAATATAAAAATTATATATAAATAATAATATGTAATTTTGTTCGAATACAGTTATATATATATATATATATATATATATATATATATATATATATATATATTAATATATCTACAAATGATATAGGTTCGTGAATCCGAGGCCAACCCTACTTTTGTTCATTGTCGTCATATGTATTTTTACTACAAAATACAGTATGGTGAGTTTCATTGATCCCTTTTTACTCATTACATTTTTGGGCTGAGAATACATGCACTGTTTTAATAACTGTTTTACAATATTTATATGCGTGAGTTTCATTAATCCCTTTTTAAATGCTCTTGCAATATATATTTTTGGGACTGAGAATACATGCGCTGTTTTTATAACTGTTTTACGAAATAGACACAAGTAATTGAAACTACATTATATGGTTGAATGATCGAAATCGAATATGCCCTTTTTATTAAGTCTGGTAATCTAAGAATTAGGGAACAGACACCCTAATTGACGCGAACTCTAAAGATAGATCTATCGGGCCCAACAAGCCCCATCCAAAGTACCGGATGCTTTAGTACTTCGAAATTTATATCATGTCCGAAGGAAGATCCCGGAATGATGGGGATATTCTTTTATGCATATTGTGAATGTCGGTTACCAGGTGTTCAATCCATATGAATGATATTTTTGTCTCTATGCATGGGACGTATGTTTATGAGAAATGGAAATATGAAATCTTGTGGTCTATTAAAATTATGAAATAATTATTTATGTTAAACTAATGAACTCACCAACCTTTTGGTTGACACTTGAAAGCATGTTTATTCTCAGGTATGCAAGAAATCTTCCGCTGTGCATTTGCTCATCTTAGAGATATTACTTGGAGTCATTCATGACATATTTCAAAAGACGTTGCATTCGGGTCGTTGAGTTCATCAAGATTATTATTAAGTCAATTATAGTAAGATATATTACGAAATGGTATGCATGTTGTCAATTTTCGATGTAACGAAAGATTGTCTTTTCAAAAACGAATGCAATGTTTGTAAAATGTATCATATAGAGGTCAAGAACCTCACGATGAAATCAACTGTTGTGAATCGTTTATAATCGATATGGACTTCGTCTGGATGGATTAGGACGGGTCCTTTCATGTGTAGTCGCCAAGAAAAAGCCGTGCGCCTGCGGGAAAAGCGGACAATATTGTGGTCATGTTAAGCTTGGGTGTTACATAATGGTATCAGAGCCACTCATACATCGTTGGGGGTGGTGGAGCAAACCTCATTGAGGACGATGAGTGATATGCCCGAATCAGATGGTTTATTTATGCGGTGTCGTTAGGTCGCAAAACGTCAATTCAGGATATCAACAGAAGAAGCTGATTGTTTAATTTATATATGCTGGGTCTAAATCTATCATTCCTTCCTATGGGTTAGCAAGGGCAAATATGACCTAGGGTCGTTCCTTGAGCGATCGAATTTCAAACGGAGCTTATTCAGATAATTTAGTAATTAAGATTGGGTTTGTACACAATTTAGTATCCAAGACTAGTGGTCAGGTACACCTTGTGTGGAGAGGCAGGATCCTTTTGGTCCCAATAAATTGACGACTGTTCGAAAAATCCAACAACAAAGTCCAACCGGTTTATTCTAGACACCACTTTATCCGGAATATCAAATTATGTAAAGGCAATAGTTGGGTTGAATAGTTTATATAATTGTAATTAAGATATTAAAGCAATATAACTAAAATAAGCTAGCTAGCATGCAATAGCTAAGGACAGAGAAGACGTGGTTCACCATGATTTAAGATAACGTAGTGTCGGGATGATTGCGAGATACTCATTGGATAGATATACCTTGGTGTAAGCACTAGATTCCCTACTAATTGATTTCTCGATTAGCATGTCACGAGGAACTAGGCTATCGTGATTCTGATCGGATGGACTATGCTCAACTCCCGACACTTTATCCGGTTTAAGAATATAAGCGGCCCATCTTGGATGCAATGCATACCTTGGGCGCACGAATAAAGTAGCATAGCCATATATATAGAATATCCGACCTTTCTTAACACCTTAGTGTATCACCTAAGTGAGTGGTTATGATTGTGTTTTGAAGTCCTTTCTGTCAATGGTTTGGTAAAATCTAAGGGTTTGTAGACAAATTAGAACTTCTGATAGTTCTCAGTCATCCTTAAAGATTTATAAGCTTAGTTTGTATTGTAATGCGTTAAATTCCCATTTATGATTTGAACCAGCCCTTACTTAAGTCTACCCAATAAATCCCTTAGTTATCCACCATGTACTAGACTTATAGTGGTTCCATAGCTTCTAACCTTGATCATGCTCAAGTGGTCCTATCAACACTATACTCTACTGTTGCAACAGTATTTCCCCAAGTCTTATACTCTTGAACAATGTCTTGATCTGGTCCTACAGTAATTCCCCATGTACTTTATAGTATTTCTGATGGTTTCATACCTTGACCAATGTATAAGCACAGAGAATTAATTACCTTATAATTGTCGACTTTATAAATGGTTTTAATCACGTTTATTAGTGGAAGGACGATAATAACAAGGTTTAATATCATAGACAGAAAGCGAATACGAAACGATAATCATCCCTAACTAACATTATTAAATCATGGTAAACAATCAAGTAATTACTCACACATCATGGCAACAAGCATTTCTAATATTTATAAATCACAAACATCCAACAAGAATATTATAATAAATTAATAAAAGAAAGATAGATATTACTGAATAATGTCGGCAGAAAAACACTTGTATTTCTTCATAATATCCATAGTGTTACAATGTTTGATAGCTTCTATTACTAACTACATACTAATCTCATATTGATCACTAGAGAGCGACAATAGAGAGATAATTATTTTCCTAATCTCTATACTTTTCTCTCTCTAGAATCTAGAGAGAGAAAGTAGAGAGAGAACTAATCTCCTACTGATCACTAGAGAGCGAAAATAGAGAGATATTTAGAGAGATAAGTGAGAAAGGTGTGTGTTGAAATGAATGCAAAAAGCTCTTTAAATAGGCAAAATTTTCCTGGCAAACGGCTGACAGGCCGTTTGGCAGGCCGTTTGCCAGAGTAAGCCGTTTTTAGTGCCCGTTTGCTGGAAGGCCATTTTCCCTTATGGCAGGCCGTTTGGCAAGCCGTTTGCTGGATTGTAACTTGTCTTTCACCTTTTTCGCTCTAGAATCTTCGTTTTATCTCCGTTTCTGACGATTCTTGTGCCCACGCGTTCGTAATTAAATATCCTACAACATGAGATTAAGTAAATAAACTTTTCCTAAAATTATAAAATAAGTTATTTAAACGCGAGTTAATCGTCTTAGCCGGTTTTGCTCGTTTTTCCCCGTTTTTCATCCGTTTTTAGTGATTCTTGAAACATAGTCTTCGTAATGACATAATCTACCAAATGAAGTAAATAAATGCTTATTTAGATGATAAAGTCAATTAATTTATCATAAATGGGGTTAATATCGGGGGGGGGGGGGGTAAAAACGTGACTTTTTAGCCGATATTAAATATCCCATACTTAGACTTTGCTTGTCCTCAAGCAAACTCCTCATTTATTTTGAGTTCAAGGGTGCTTCTGAGGTTTTCGTTCTATTATTCAAGTGGCTTGTTATTTATTATAAGAGCAAAATCAGACAAACCGTCTTTTAAAAGGATAGAAACTATCTCTGCAAGCATGAGGGGAGGTTACGTGACTTTGGCTTCCTTACAAGGGTTACTCAAATCACTCAAGTGTTTGAGGTTCCCCTATCAATATATGAAATGAATTCGCTCATAGCCAGTCACGTTGCAAGTATTGTCACAGGCTTGACAAAGAATCAAATCTCCACCGGTTAGATAAGGACGGCACTGATCTTCTCCCTAATAATTCTTTCAAGAGGAAGAGCGGGTTTAAAGGTTGGTTTGCAGAGAAAAGTGAAGGTTTTGATATGGATAACAGGGTGATTATCGAATCACTGAAATTTAGAGAGATTCGATAGATGGGGATATACTTTTTCTAGGAAAGATGATACTCTATTTTTGTTGAAGAGTTCCTTTAGAGGGTGCTGCTTTTTAGCGAAGACTTTGCTTCTTTTTCGCAATCCTTCCGGGTCACAATCTTCATTTTCTTGAGGATATATGCTTTTGAAGACTTTTCTCTTCTTTATTTTTGAGACTTTGCTCAACTTTTTTTTTTTTTTTTTTTTTTTTTTTTGCATATCTCATCTTCATAACTTTGTCTATTTCTTCTTGTGCCCAGAGAGAAAGGTATTTTACCAGAAATAGGTCTTTTTGACCCATCAAAAACAGTCTGGAAATTTCAGTATTTTTCGACAAGTGTTTGAAGTAAACTTGGTCGATCTATCTCTTTGGATTTCTAAATTTTGGAAATGAGAAAGAAAAGAGGGTGGAAAGAGTAACGTAATGTAACAACCCAACCCGTTGTCCAACCAAAAACGCGGAATAAAAATATTTTTTTTATACAGATAGGGTGCGCGGAGCGCAACCCTCCTTGTGCGCGGCGTGCACAAGGCCATTCAGCTTCTGTCCAAATTTTTCGTTTTTACGTAAAGATCTATCACTTCCCGACACTTTTAGACGAAACGGTTTTCACAACATTTAATATTAGTTAAAACTAACACGTTCCAATAATAAAATGAGTTTTACGACATCGGGCCCACATCGGCCGTTTTACGACTTTCGTATAAAATACAAGTTTCCGACCACATGATTTTTAACACAAAATAAAGACCGAGCATGACGATTGGGGATGCGCTACCCAATCCTAATCAATCCGTAAGCAAGTCTTATAAAACGAACTACGTAAGTCCACTAGTCCCCACGCTTACCCGAGCCACCGCCTCCGTGCAAATCTATAAAAATATAAACAACGAGAGGGTAAGCTAATGTTTAGTGAGTGAGAATATACTACGTACACATATATGCATAAAATGAATACGCATCGCCAACACACAAATAGTAAACACATACCGCAATCCGAGCATGACTAAGCAATGTTATACCTAACGTACCATCAAGCCAAATCCACAAGATTAGCTACAACAATATAATAAGTACATACGCTTATACAAAAGGTAACCAAACTACAAGGTTAACCCTTTAACCTCAATCATACAAAAGTTGGTCGAACAACCCGGGCCTTAGTGAATTCGCACAACCCGAGATTCACTTCTTCACCACTTCAACAACCGAGGTTGGTCGAACGACCCAAGCCTTAGTGAATTCGCACAACCCGAGATTTACTACCTCATCAATAAGATAACCGAACAACCCGAGTTATCATGAATCCGCACTACCCGAGATTCACTACCCAAATCAAAACCCAAATCATCGGGGTTACTTAACTCCATATCACAAGTCTATGTGATATAAGGACCCGTCCTAATCCATCTGGACGAATACATTACATTTGGTTACATCGCGAGGTACTTGACCTCTATATGATACATTTTACAAATATTGCATTCATTTTTAAAAAAGACAAACTTTCATTTCATCAAAAGTTGACGGCATGCATACCATTTCATAACATATCCAGCTATAATTGACTTAATAATAATCTTGATGAACTCAACGACTCGAATGCAACGTCTTTTGAAATATGTCATGAATGACTCCAAGTAATATCCCTAATATGAGCAAATGCACAGCGGAAGATTTCTTTCAAACCTGAGAATAAACATGCTTTCAAGTGTCAACCAAAAGGTTGGTGAGTTCATTAGTTTATCATAATCATTCATTTTTATTATTTTAATAGACCACAAGATTTCAGATATTCAATTGTACACGTAACCCGAGTACATAATAACACGCGTAACCCGCTAATTAAAAATCATTCATATGGTGAACGCTTGATAACCGACTTAACTTTAATGCATAGAATATCCCCAAACAGAACCTCTCGTCTGTATAATAATAATAATCTCGAAGTACTAAAGCATCCGTACCCTGGATGGGACTTGTCGAGGTCCATAGATCTATCTTTAGGATTCGCGTCGATTAGGGGCCATACCCGTTTCCTAATCATTAGGTTACCAAGCTAAAAAGGGGTGATATTCAATATTCATAATCCAGCTATAGAATGTAGTTTTTGATCACTTGTGTCTATTTCGTAAAACATTAATAAAATCGGGGCATGTATTCTCAGTCCCAAAAATATATATAAAAAGGGAGTAATGAAACTCACGATACTGTATTTTGTAGTAAAAATACATATGACGACATTGAACAATGCAGGGTTGGCCTTGGATTCACGAACCTATATTATTCATATATATATATATATATATATATATATATATATATATATATATATATATATATATATATATATATATATATATATATATATATATTAAAACATATAATCATAATCGAACAAACTTATTTATATTATTAATGATCATACTTGTGATATTATGTGTTGTATGGATAAATTTAATATATTCAATTTATATATATTTTATATAACTAATATTCATTATAACATATTAATAATACTATTTTATATTAAGATTTATATAAATATTTATATTTATATATTAATTGATATATTTTTATATATAGCTTAGTTATTATTATTTTAAATAACAAAAACATAGTGATATGTAATATTACTAGTGAAATGACCCGTGAAACCACGGGTTTGTTTAAACGAAACAGTTTAATGATATATTTTAAGTATTAAATGAACGTAAATGCTAAAGTTATTTAGTTTAATGACCCGTATAACCAGAGAGTCCGAATAAGAAACTCGTCAGCTGAACATTTCATCAGACACCTAAAATACATATTAAACAATCCACATTCAATCATAAGAGATAATATCGATTGTCATTTTATTTTAAAAGTGTAAATTAAAATATAAATTTAGAATTGGTTTTCTTCTACCTCTCTTTTATACCTTCTCGTACTCAATTCAAAATAATTAATTACAATAATTTAAAATTATTTAATAATTAAAATAATTAATGATAAGATTTAATCATAATAATTAATTAATAAGATTTAATTTTAATTTAAAATATTAATGACATCACCCACCATGCTTAGATTTTTTTCTTTTTAATTTTTTTTTAACAAAGAAATTAGCCTAATAATGACATCATCATTATTGGATTTTAATATTAATAGATTAACAACAAAAGTTCTACATGAATTCGAAATAAACTAAAGGTTTAGAACTCAGAAATATAGAAAAATGAACCGAATGCAGTAGCATCAAGCAAATGTGACAAAACGCATTTAAGACTTACTATGTTACTCGAACTTGAACCTTGACAAAGTTAGGATCTATGGTAGCAGCCATCAGACCGTCTCCTCAAAGCTTCTTTCATCCTTCCGAAGAGAAATCCTAGGTGCTGCACGATTGCTATAACATAACATCAACGCCTTAAGGCAGCTTTCAGATTTCTCATTTTGAGATACAAAGTTTAGCCCGTCAGTGTAACAATCCTCCATTTTGTTCGAAACATATAACTTAACATGTTAATATATGCATCAGAAGATTACATAACGATAAGTAGCATAATAGATTAGGCAAAACCGGAAAAAAAACAAATAAGAAAGGTGAGGAGAAAGTAGTTATTACTAACCGAAATTGATGTTCCGCTGTTCAATTCCCAACTATGGTGGATTGTTCTATTAAGATGCAATAGAATAAATTTATAAATGTCAAACCGAAGTCTAAACATAACAAATCAAACAAAACACATGAACGAATAAAATCAAACAAATATGTATTCTAGACTTTCATAAACAACCACAAAAGTACAAATTAAAACTCTAATCGGTAACATAATATGAAATAAGATATTACAAAATGAGAATATAAACCAAAAGAAAGATTTCCTTAATAGGCTTTGCCTTCAAATCTATACAATTGACATTGCAAACAAAATTAGTATATAATAAAATTAAAAAACACCACAAAATGCAAAGTACAGTGATAAGCATATTTACCTGACAAAAGTGTAACGGGCGTGAAGCATATTCCCTTTCTTCTCTCATATTTTAAAGTGTAGATCAAAAAAGTAGGTACAAAATTGCTACAATTTATGATCCAAAGCAAACCATCAACTTTTAGCACATGCAACCTGTTACTGGACTCTACTAATGCAAAGACTTTAATTGGTAATTATAACCAAGCCGGAAAAAATTCAAGTGAAAGATGATAGCGGAAGTTTATGTATTAAAACATTCAGGTGAAAAACATTAAACTCAATATAATTTTATATAAAATAATGTAAAAAGCTTGTAATAGTTGTAGGTACAGAGATATGTTAGAAGTATCAAACTAAAACCGAAAAATTAATTTATGGAGTGCTTGTTCGTTATTACCGAACAAAAATCAGTTATTTCCATGATTATGTACCAGCAAGTCTGCAACATACACTAATTAAAAAAGAAGCAACATAAAGTTTATAAAAATAAAGTTTATAACAGTTTGACTTTTAATGAAGACAAATAACGGTTTGACTTTTAACGAAGGCAGATAAAGTTTGAATTTTCATATGAAATAAAGAGAAGCTCCCAACAATTACATATACAAATCGGTTGAAGATCAAAACTCATATACATGTTGACTTGAGAAGCTCCCAACAACCTCATTTATCTTTTTTTTTAACGGCAAAAAAACATTTTATTAAGGATCTCTTTAACTGAATTGAAGAAGTACAAACCTCTAAGCTACTCATGTTACTATCATTGAGTCATTTTATCAAACAGATTGCTAAAAGTCAATTTTTCATTCTTTGAACAGAAACCCAAAATGTACTTCTTTGTTTTCTTTATGCCCAATCAGCCAAAGCTATAAGTATATAACTGTTTTCACATAATACTATGATATGAAACAACCAATTTCTAAGATCATTATACCCAATAAACACAACCACATCACATAATCAATGCACACAAACATACTATACATCACCTTATATGCATAAACAGAAACCAAATAATAATCATGAAACTAATAACAATTCAATACCTATTAAGCGACAAAAAAACTTGGTGAATTCGAAGCAACTTGTAGATCTACTTCAATATCAGCTACAACTAAGCTTTCCACTTATCATTAGAAATATAGAAACGTTCACGGTATGTGAAATCTGGTAAATTGGGTAAAATTTAAATGAAATCTATAAACCATAATAAGAAATACGAACAGATATACGAAAATTGTTAGATACAAAATCGATGATAAGAATCAATACAACAAAAACCTTAATTTGATGTCGAATATTGTTATTTACGTACCGTCGTAAAATAGAACCAGCCATCAGCTATCGACTTTGATTGATTGACTCGATCTATGGTTATTTCCTGTTGTACATCTTCACGATTAGATGATTACTTGTAAGCTTAGTTAAGGTTTAGCTAGGTTGGATTTGATTTTTGAAGCGTGTTTTAGGGTTTTGAAAGGATGAAAATGGGACGGAATGGGGGCGACGAAGGGTTTCTGTGTTTTTTTAATGTCGTAATAATACATATATATAATCCGTAATTAATTAATTAATTAATTAATTAATGTTAATGACATCATCTAAGGTGTCTAAATTTTTTTCTTTTTATTTTTTGATTTTCTTTTGTGAAGGAAAAAGCTTATTTATAATGTCATCATTTTAAAAATTTAATTGAAACTATAGAAGATTATTATTGTAATGCATAAAAATATCTATTTGTAATAGTGCTAAAATGATAAGAAGGATAATACTAATGATAGTAATAATAATAATAATAATAATAATAATAATAATAATAATAATAATAATAATAATAATAATAATAATAATAATAATAATAATAATAGTGTTAATTTTAATAATGATAAATATAATAACTTTACTAATTTTGATAAAATGATAGTTTTTCATAAAAATAATAACTTCAATAATTTTTAATTACCATGATACTTTATTTTAATAATAAAATGATAATAATGATAACCTTGTTAAAAATAATAATAATAAGTTTTATAATAAACTTCGTGTTAAATTTCTAAACTTATAACTACAGCTTCTACAACTTAGCTTCACAATCATATACATATTTGTACAGGTATTCATATAATTTATAGCCAGTTTTCGAATTTTACCATAACAACTTTTGTCACTAACTTCATAGTTGTTATTAATATGTTCGTAATCATAATAATTAATAATAACAATAATAATACAATAATAATAATACTAATAATAATAATGTTAATACTAATACTAATAATCATTATAATATAAATTATATTAATGATAATAATTTAATAGTACAATAATACTAGTAAGTAATAATAATAATAATAATAATAATAATAATAATAATAATAATAATAATAATAATAATAATAATAATAATAATAATAATAATAATAATAATAATAATAACAATAATAATAATAACAATAATAATAATAATGATGATAGTAAAAAAAAAAAAAAAAAAAAAAAAAAGACTACCTTAAATGGTTTTTCCAAAGAAAATGGCAGAGACGGGGATCGAACCTGAGACCCCTCGCTAACATAACAAACCCCTACCCATCGGACCAATTCTATTTTTCTGATAAATAACTCAAATCAATTGTTCTTAATTCGTAATTATTTTTCTGTTATACTCCCTTCTTCAATCTCAATTCAAAATCGACCAAAGAATCCTTCAACCTCAGTTTACTAGTTCGTTTTATGATTTATTCAATAACCAGAAACAACCATATAAATTGTTTTGAATTAATTAAAACAGACAATAAAAATAAATGGCAGTACAACTCACGATGAACACATTTGAACTCCAAATCCATTTTAAATTTTTAGAAGGTTTCAGGCTGTAATTAAAACATGAAAAAGGTTTTAATTCATTCGTACAAACTTTTTCAATCATCAATTTAACTTAAAACATCAAAATCAATTCAAATTTTACCAAGAACAATTACTTTGACTTTTTGAAAAATTATCTTTGACTCGTAAATTTGAACTCGATAGCAAAAATTGAAGGCTAAAACTTTACAGATAGATTGAGTGAATGAATCCTAATCCATCTGCATTTTTACTTTTTGAAGTTTAACTTAAATTCAAAGTATTGATTGAATGACCCACGAACAGAGTATAGAACTGATGTTTTTCATTTATTTCGTGTAATTAAAGGTTGTGGAAAGTTTTTGTGGTTGATAATTGATTATATAGATCGAATGGTACCACTTAACACTGCAATCGATCTAGTTTTATAGCAATTTAAATGGTCGACAGTTATTAATCAGATACAGACATAAATAAGACAAGAATAATAGCAGAAAAGGAATGCTAACAAATTTTGGATTCGATCGTGTAATCCAATCACTGATTTGTACGATTAATAGAAAGAAAACAAATTTCTAACAGTCTGATAACGATTGAAAACAGATTATGTTCTTTTCGGTATTATCTATGTATATAATATAATGTATTTATATATATATATATCTGTAATCTGTAATCGTAAATATACCTTTTTATATATTAATAGCTGGATTCTGTTTATATATCTATTTATATAGTTGTAGTTATATAATTGCATATATATATATATCTGTTTTATTATACTTTGTAATATTAATTAATGATATAAATCTATTACAAATTTTAATAAGAGTAATAATAATAATAATAATAATAATAATAGAAATATAATATTGATAATATTAATAATAATTTTATCAAAAATGATACTAATAATAAAGAATAGAAGAAAGGAAAAAAATGATAATAATAATATTATTGATACTAATAATAATACTAATCATAATAATAATAATAATAATAATAATAATAATAATAATAATAATAATAATAATATAATGATTTATATATATATTTTTATTTTTATATTAATAATTACTAATATAGATGTTAATATCGAAAGTAATAATAATATTACTATATCAACTATAATTTAACTTATAACTAAACTTATTACATTAATATTACATTTTATTATTTATGTAATATATGTACTAACATAAATTGAATTATTTTTTTTTAATATTCAATTATTACAATTCATATATATGTATTCATTTTAATAATAAGTTGTTCATTGATTTACCTTTTTAATTCAAATAATTAAAGTGTAATTTATTAATTGAAAATATTACACTTATGTTTATAGTTATATATATATATATATATATATATATATATATATATATATATATATATATATATATACATATACATATTTATTTACATAAAATTGTTCGTGAATCGTCGGGTATAGTCAAAGGTCAAATACATTCATGAAAAATAGTTCAAATATTTTGAGACTCAACATTACAGACTTTGCTTATCGTGTCGAAATCACTTAAAGATAAAGTTTAAATTTGATCGGAAATTTCCGGGTCGTCACAGTACCTACCCGTTAAAGAAATTTCATCCCGAAATTTGACTGGGATGGTCATTGCTAACAATAAATATGTTTTTATGACGCATATGAGTTGAAAATTAGAGTTTTATCACCATTGAGTAATAAGGATAAAATAATTCAATCATTCGAAGAGTACGAGTGAAGCTATCACAAAAGAGTGGAATGAATAAATGTAGATTCGTCTTGTCTGGTGACGTAGTCACGGTTGATTTTCGGAATTTGAGGGATTTAGAGAAAATCTTTGTAATAAGATTTGATTCTTCAGAATTTAAGGAAATTAGGATCCTCTTTGATTAAATTCGATAATTTGTCTCGATTGCTTTGCCTGATATATCATTATAAATCCACCCTCTTCGTTTCCTTTATATTTTGGAGTTCCATCCTTTTATTTTCTCTTCCCGACTTTAAATCAAGCGAATAATGGTCCAGAATTCGTAGGTATGAAGTTTCGAATGAACATGACTAATGTTCTAAGAGAGTGATTGTAATAGCATGATCTTGATTGGTTAAATTAAAAGAATCATGAAAGATAGAACTATCAAGAATATATGTTCTTGATATGTTTAGAAGTTAAGCAGAATGAAAGAGTTATGTAACATGGCACATGATGACGTTATGATCTGTGAATCATCACGTTCCATTAGAAACTCAGCATGACTTACTGTAATATAATCACGTTGATTAAGTGTCATTATATTATACTAACTCATGCATCAATTTCCAACATTACTTCAAAATCATTCATAATCCAAACTCTAAGTTTTCACAGATTTAGAAACAAAAACAGTTTCCTTTCGGATGTAACACTGATATCGCGAAGAGATAAATGATTTCGGATAGGAATAGTTATGAAAATATCTTCAGAAGTATCGAGGATATTTATAGTGAATGATACGATGATATCTTATAATTTCTAATATAGATGGATGATGATGAAGATTTGTCTGTAAAGGTTTAGAGTCAGGAGCAAGGTATTCATTAATGACTTCAGCAGATACTGAATCATTTGGATTCTTTGAAGGCATGTTTAGTTTTTGTGATTTGTCCATAGCCTCCTTCATGGTTTGCTCAATCCGTTTTATGGTTCCAACTTTTCTATCGAGTGTTCCCAACACTCCATTCTTTATCATCAAACTTTTGGCCATTTAGACCATCTACGATTTTGCTGTTTCCTCTGCATTTAATGCTACCATATCTGAATCGTCGGTTATCAATCCGAGGTGGTTTCAAGAGAATTGTGTTTTTAGATGATTAAACGCTGATGATAATATGGTGGAATATAAGAGGTTCCCTGGTAACAATAAAAGAGCACGCATATATTTCAAGGTGATAATAAGGTTGTTTCGAACGAAAAGTCAAAATTAACTTGCTGGAGCTGTGATAAAATTTGCTACTTTAAAAGGGATTACCAAGTTATTTTGGGTAATAATAACACTAAAGGAATTAGCACAGCTACGTGTTAAATGTTCACTCAGTGTCCGAGAGTTTTTCAGGTGCATAACTATGTGCATAAATCTTTTCTTCAGTAGATGAAGTGCGGTTGGTTCATCCTATCGATTGAGGTGTTTTCAAGGATCATGAAACATTTGAATGCAGATTATAATCGTCAAGATACAAATGGGGTTTAATGTTGAAATCAAGTGGAAAACTTGAAGAAATGTTTAGTTTCATATGTTATAATCAATATTTTAATTTATTTTAATTGTCCAATGTCATTAGTCCATAGTTAGGAGTCCACAATTAGTAGTTCAACAATTCATATATAGTTTAATATATAATATTCGAATTAATTATTACGTGTCGTGACCCGTTATATACATGTCTCAGACTCGATCACAACTCAAAGTATATATATTATTGTAGAATCAACCTCAACCCTGTATAGCTAACTCGGTCATTACCGCATATAGAGTGTCTATGGTTATTCTAAATATTATATATAAATGCGTCGATATGATATGTCAAAACATTGTATACGTGTCCCGATATTTAAAATGCATAAATAACAGTATTTAAATGACGATAAATAAAGTGCGTAAATTAAATAACAGAAATTAAATGACGATAAATAAAATTGCGATAATTAAAATGAAATCAGTTAGCTAGGAACAGTTAGCTGGAAACAGTTAGCGTGGATTCTTAACAAAATTTTTCTCATGGTTAATTCGTTTGTTTCTAACAAATTTTATTTTTCCAAATGTTTTCTTCATTATGCCACTTATTGGATTCTGATTGGTCAAAATCCAAATATGAAATTGAATGAAAATGGTTATTCTGCGGTGAACGGATACGTATATCTATGGGTGTAAGTAGGATAGTAAATGACTGTTGAATCAGATTCGAAGAATGTACAGTGTAACTTATTAATGTGAAATCTAAATATTTCTCGGGTATTACCTACCCGTTAAAATATTTTCACCATTAATCGTTTGTACAAAAGAATTTTTAATTACAATCATTATGAAAATATACTTACATATATATTCTCTTCAGATGTAATCATGGATTTAATGAGTCAATATGATATTAGACTCATTTGATTTACTGTTAGAACAAGGATATATAATCTCTAAAAAATTAGAGATTACATAATTGCGATGTCGAACGAAGATAATTGATGTAGAATGATACGTAGTATGATGATTATAATAGAGGTACAGAATGAGATGTTGAGGCGTGTGTTATTGATGGTACGGGTGCTTTTACTGATGGTACTGTTGGTGCCAGTGATATTGCTGAAACTGGTATGTTTTGCACCATATTTTCCAAATTGATTACTCAAGCGCGAAGCTCGTGACTTCTTCGATTACTCCGGGATGATTGTCGTTCGGAACAAGCGGGTGAATAAGGTTTAGATTTGTAAATATGATATAGTCGTGGCGAGATACTCTGGAAATGAAAGTGAAGATGGTGTTTTGAACTGGTTCGCAGGTAAGTGCTTCAGGTTCTTCGCTAAGAGGACAATATGGTGGATGGAAAGGATCGCCGTCTTGTTGTCTCCATTGATTAAGTCAAATACGCACCCACCAGATGAATTGGGGATGGTTGATTGGTTGATTTATTCTGGTGACACTGCCTCCGGAGCTTAGGTGAACATCCATATCGGAATAGCTGTCGGAATCCGAAGAACTTGAACTAGTGGCGAGTTCTATTTCGTACGATTGAATAAAGGATTTTTGATATGAAATGATTTTTGGCTATCGGATGGTATTCTAATTACATAGAATATCTATATGTAGAACAAAGAATTTCGTAGATTACGGAGGGATTTACAGAATATGTCAGGTAAAGTTTTACAGTAACAGATACGCTAAGATATGAATTAGCAGATACGCTAAGATATGAGTTTTGTCTATACACTAATCATGCAGTCAATGCTGTAAGATGTGTCTAGACTAAGAATAATGAGCAGGTAATTTCCTAAGGATGATAAGTAGATGATTTTCCAACTCGAAATGATAAGCAAAACTTTTGACATGCAGACACGGTCGAAGTCCAGACTCACTAATTCATCTAAACAACTATCAATTAGACACACTAATGCAAGACCTGGTTCGCTAAGACCACCGCTCTGATACCACCTATAAGGACCCGTCCTAATCCATCTGGACGAATACATTACATTTGGTTACATCGCGAGGTACTTGACCCCTATATGATACATTTTACAAACATTGCATTCGTTTTTAAAAGATAAACTTTCATTTCATCGAAAGTTGAAGGCATGCATACCATTTCATAACATATCCAACTATAATTGACTTAATAATAATCTTGATGAACTCAACGACTCGAATGCAACGTCTTTTGAAATATGTCATGAATGACTCCAAGTAATATCCCTAATATGAGCAAATGCACAGCGGAAGATTTCTTTCATACCTGAGAATAAACATGCTTTCAAGTATCAACCAAAAGGTTGGCGAGTTCATTAGTTTATCATAATCATTCATTTTCATCATTTTAATAGACCACAAGATTTCAGATATTCAATTGTACACGTAACCCGAGTACATAATAACACGCGTAACCCGCGAATTAAAAATCATTCATATGGTGAACGCTTGATAACCGACTTAACTTTAATGCATAGAATATCCCCAAACAGAACCTCTCGTCTGTATAATAATAATAATCTCGAAGTACTAAAGTATCCGTACCCCGGATGGGACTTGTCGAGGTCCATAGATCTATCTTTAGGATTCGCGTCGATTAGGGGCCATACCCGTTTCCTAATCATTAGGTTACCAAGCTAAAAAGGGGTGATATTCAATATTCATAATCCAGCCATAGAATGTAGTTTTTGATCACTTGTGTCTATTTCGTAAAACATTAATAAAATTGGCTCATGTTTATCAGTCCCAAAAATATATATAAAAAGGGAGTAATGAAACTTACGATACTGTATTTTGTAGTAAAAATACATATGACGACATTGAACAATGCAGGGTTGGCCATAGATTCACGAACCTATATTATTCATATATATATTAAAACATATAATCATAATCGAACAAACTTATTTATAGTATTAATGATCATACTTGTGATATTATGTGTTATATGGATAAATTTAATATATTCAATTTATATATATTTTATATAACTAATATTCATTATAACATATTAATAATACTATTTTATATTAAGATTTATATAAATATATATTTATATATTAATTGATATATTTTTATATATAGCTTAGTTATTATTATTTTAAATAACAAAAATATAGTGATATGTAATATTATTATTATTGTAATGCATAAAAATATCTATTTGTAATATTACTACAATGATAAGAAGGATAATACTAATGATAGTAGTAATAATAATAAAAATAATAATAATAATAATAATAATAATAATAATAATAATAATAATAATAATAATAATAATAATAATAATAATAATAATAATAATAATAATAATAATAATAATAGTGTTAATTTTAATAATGATAAATATAATAACTTTACTAATTTTGATAAATGATAGTTTTTCATAAAAATAATAACTTTAATAATTTTTAATTACCATGATACTTTATTTTAATAATAAAATGATAATAATGATAACCTTGTTAATAATAATAATAAGTTTTATAATAAACTTCGTGTTAAATTTCTAAACTTATAACTACAGCTTCTACAACTTAGCTTCACAATCATATACATATTTATACAGGTATTCATATAATTTATAGCCAGTTTTCGAATTTTACCATAACAACTTTTGTCACTAACTTCATAGTTGTTATTAATATGTTCGTAATCATAATAATTAATAATAACAATAATAATACAATAATAATAATACTAATAATAATAATGTTAATACTAATACTAATAATCATTATAATATAAATTATATTAATGATAATAATTTAATAGTACAATAATACTAGTAAGTAATAATAATAATAATAATAATAATAATAATAATAATAATAATAATAATAATAATAATAATAATAATAATAATAATAATAATAACATAACAATAATAATAATAACAATAACAATAATAATAATAATAATGATAGTATAAAAAAAAAGACTACCTTAAATGGTTTTTCCAAAGAAAATGGCAGAGACGGGGATCGAACCCGAGACCCCTCGAGACCCCTCGCTAACACAACAAACCCCTACCCATCGGACCAATTCTGTTTTTCTGATAAATAACTCAAATCAATTATTCTTAACTCGTAATTATTTTTCTGTTATACTCTCTTCTTCAATCTCAATTCAAAATCGACCAAAGAATCCTTCAACCTCAGTTTACTAGTTCGTTTTATGATTTATTCAATAACCAGTAACAACCATATAAATTGTTTTGAATTAATTAAAACAGACAATAAAATAGATGGCAGTACAGCTCACGATGAACACATTTGAACTCCAAATCCATTTTAAATTTTTAGAAGGTTTCAGGCTGTAATTAAAATATGAAAAATGTTTTAATTCATTCGTACAAACTTTATCAATCATCAATTTAACTTAAAACATCAAAATCAATTCAAATTTTACCAAGAACAATTACTTTGACTTTTTGAAAAATTATCTTTGACTCGTAAATTTGAACTCGATAGCAAAAATCGAAGGCTAAAACTTTACAGATAGATTGAGTGAATGAATCCTAATCCATCTGCATTTTTACTTTTTGAAGTTTAACTCAAATTTGAAGTATTGATTGAATGACCCACGAAAAGAGTATAGAACTTGTGTTTTTCATTTATTTCGTGTAATTAAAGGTTGTGGAAAATTTTTGTGGTTGATAATTGATTATATAGATCGAATGGTACCACTTAACACTGCAATCAATCTAGTTTTGTAGCAATTTAAATGGTCGACAGTTATTTATCAGATATGTAAGACCCTGTTTCTGTTTCAGCCTCTTTCAGTTGATTGAGACGCCGTCCAGATTTGGAGGACGCCATCCAGTAGTGAAGAGTAGGACGTCGTCTAGATTTTGGGATGCCGTCCAAAGTGTCTGACGGGCCAGATGTTTTATTTAGTTTTAAAAAGGGGTCTTTTGGTAAATTTACTTGGGTGTCGGTTTGGAGCCTTCAAAGCTGATCCATCGATCATTGTGGATCACATTTCATCCACACAAACACTCTCTTCAAACCCTAGTGAGAGAAACTCACTTTTAGTAAGAGAGAGAGCTTGATTTGGAGAAGAAGGAGTCAGATTCTCACCAAAGCTCGGGTTTTAAAGTTGTTCATCTCGTTCACGGCTACGTTGTAGTAGTATTGGTAAGTTCAAACTCCGAATTTCATTTGTTAGATTTGATATTCAAGTTAGGGTTTGAGCTTGATTTGTTGTGAAACCCTCTTAGATGATGAAATGGGTTTATGGTGACTAGTTATTCTTGTCACTTGGCGGGTTTTGGGTTGGTTGATGATTTGGCCTTGATTAGGCTTTGATGATGGGATTAATCACTAGGTTTAGTGATTATGGAAGTGTTGAAACACTTTTGGGTGCGTTTGGTTGACTAATTTTGAAATGGGTCAAAATTAGGGTTTTGGTGTCAAAATGGGTGAGACACGTGTTTAACACTTGTGTTCGGGTTTAATTGGTGTGTTAGGACCATTTCACTTGTGTAAGTGATTATTGGTTAGTTTGGGCGCGGTTTGTGCTTGGAAGTGCATTTGGGTCGAAATTGCACTAGGTGTCAATTGGGTTGGTTTGTAAATCCACCCTAATTGTGTTATTGTGTTGTGATAATGGAATAGGTACATTCCATTGGCGAGTTGTGGATTATTCGGTAGCATTCATGAAGGCGATAAGGTGAGTGTTAATATCCTATGTGCATATGTATGTGTAGGATGGGTGCGGATCGGGTGAAGTGGTTCTCGGTTATAGAGCTCACTTCACATATAGGTGGATTTGATGGACTTGTGTAATAGGTCCAATTGGCACGGTTGTGCGTTTTGGTTGACCACCTTTGGTGAGGTACACACTTTGTGTGTACGATATCACATATGCTTGTGATGTGGATTATACAACCCCAATGGCGAAGGGTTGGTATTGTGTTGTGATTGGAGAAGTGGATCACGTGTGGATGCGGATTCACGATGACACGTGTAGTTTCGGTCATCTTATTGAGAAAGTGAGTCTCGTGTAGTTCGGATTCACGATGACTCATGTAGTTCGGTCATCTTATTGAGGTAGTGATCTCGTGTGGTTGTGGATTCACTAAGGCTCGTGTAGTTCGGCCAACTTCGATGTTGTTGTGGTATTGAAGATAGTAATCTCGTGTGGATGCGGATTTACTAAGGCTCGTGTAGTTCGGCCAATCTTCATGTTGGTAATTGGTAGTCGGTTCCGGTATTGGGTTAAGGGGTTAACCTTGGACGTTTGTATATTGTTTTTATATTTTTGTATTGTTGTGATGTAGCTAACCCACCGGGTGTTGCTTATTGGCGTTGTTCACATCGTCGTTGGTGAACGTATCTTATTGTTGATATTGCTAGCTTGTTATTTAGCGATTGTACGGTATGCATAGGTTAGCTTGCCTTATACTTGGATGCTCCGGTATGTGTTATTTGTTTAATATTGTGTGGCGTGTCCATTTTATGCATATATATGTATGTAGTATATTCTCACTCACTAAGCATTAGCTTACCCTCTCGTTGTTTACATTTTTATAGATTTGCATGGATGCGGTGGCTCGGGTAAGCATGGGAACTAGTGGACTCGTGTAGTTGCTTTAGAAGATAGTGCTTTTGGATTTGATTAGGATTGGGTAGCGTATCCCCAATCGCCATGCTCGGTCTTTAGTTTATGATAAAACTCACGTGGTCGAAAACTCGTAATTTTGTAAGAAAGTCGTAAAACGGCCGATGTGGGCCCGGTGTCGTAAAACTCGGTTTTATCGTGGAAAACTCTTAGTTGTAATTATTATAACATATTGTGAAAGTGTTTTCGTGTGAAAGTGTCGGGAAGCGGGTTTTCCGCTCGCGTGTAAATGTAAAACAGGTCAGAAGATTTTAGTTCATTTGGACGCCGTCCAAAAGGCTTGGACGCCGTCCAGTCCTTCAGAACTGGACGCCATCCAGATGCACTATCACAGATTCTTTTAAGGCGTATTTTTGGTTGGATAACGGGTTGGGTCATTACAAGTGGTATCAGAGCATGGTCTAAGGGATTTAGGCGACTTGAGATAGGTGACTAGACTTAGACTTTTGTGTGTGCTCAATTTTTTGCGGGACTTGTAGGATTATGGGTCGGAATGGGTTATATTTAGTGCCTTGTTTGTAGGTGGACTAACTTTATATTAATATGCGGATATTATTAATATGTGATTGCGTTGTGTTTTGTTTATGTTTGCGATTGCATATATGATCGAGCGAGCCGGTCGTTGTACTAACGAGTTGATACGGCATGTGTGTAATAAGGACTTGCAAACCTTATTACGGGTGCAAATCGTGTCTAACAAGTGATGTACCACGAATGTTTAGCAAGATGGGGCGGTGTTGTGTGTATGGTTTATACGTTCGTGATCTAATCACTTTGCATTCCTTAGAATGGCGACGAAAAATGGGATCGAGACGAACGACGTGGAGTTTAATGCTAGAGTTGCGGCCGCCGTTGCGGAGCAAATGGGTGCGTTTAAAGAAGAAATGGATAGGAAGTATTCTGATTTTCGGAGTAGTAGTGAAATGGAGCGTTGTCATAAGAGCTTCATGAGGACTAAATCTCTGATGTATGACGGGAAACCGGATCCTTTGTTAAGCACAACTTGGATCTCGGATGTCGAGGGGTGTTTTCGCACTATTGAATGCCCTCCCAAGAAGAGGACAAGACTCGCTACTAGCTTGTTGCGGGGTAGGGCGAAGGATTGGTTGGATGGTAATATTGATCTTATCGGTGGTGAGCCGTTTATGGCGTTATTGTGATGACCCGGAAAATTTTGACTTATTTAACCCAATTCTCTATACGATTTATTATTTTGACACGTTAAACAAAGTCTGTTAGATTGAGTCTCAAAATTTTAGAACTGTTTCATATATACAATTACCTTTGACTACTCTCGACGATTCATGAACAATTATATGTATGTATATATATATATATATATATATATATATATATATATACAAGTAAAAACGACTTTCCTACAGTAAAACACTATTTGCTACAGTAAAAATGACTTTACTACAGTAAAATACTATTTGCTACAGTAAAACACTATTTGCTGCAGTGAAATCGTATTTGCTACATTGCTACAGTGAATTGCTACAGTACACTATTTGCTACGGTACACACTATTTGCTACAGTGAACACTATTTTCCTACAGTAAACACTATTTGATGTCGACGAACTAGCAAACAAAAACGGATAAGGCGGCCATGCGATCGCATGGCAAAAACACTGAAAACTCATGCGATCGCATGAGCTACAGTAAACGGAAAAGTACTATAAAAAACCAGCTTGCTCGACGATTTTACATACACCATCTTTCTTTCTCTTTTTCTGTGATCTAAATAATATTTATAATTATAATTAAAATTTTAATTTAAGTTTAATAATAATAAGGTATATACGAGGGTGTTTTAATTCGGGTTTCAAACCGTTTTAAACTAAGGAAATATTGGGTAGTGTTCGGGGTATTGTTCTTGAATCCAAGGTCAACTATATAGTCGTCTACCATCATTACGTCTACGCAATTTGCCTACAATATTGAGTCTCAATATTGAACTGTGAGTTTATAGTCTCCCTTTTTAAATACTTTAAATATTTTTGGGCTGAGAATACATGCAATTTATTTTAAACGCAATAAGACACAAGTACATACTATATTCTACACTGAGTTAAACCGAAAATCCCTTAGCTTTGGTAACTAGTAGCTGCCAGTACATAGGATATGGACTGGTGGGCACGAATAATTGTATATGGATCCATAGGGCTTGACATCCCCGTCCGAGCTAGAGCGCTAGCCTTTTAATGGACGTATGTTATTTGAGTTTATGACACGTTGGTTTGCGTGTATTAAAACGAATGGGGTAATTATCATTATAGCATTAAGTTTAGTTACCAGGGTGCTCTGTTACGTAGAATCTATTGATAAACTTTTGATGAAATCTTGTGGTCTATCTTTATATATTTATGACTCGAGCAATTAAACCTATAACTCACCAACATTCGTGTTGACCTTTTTATCATGTTTTATTCTCAGGTCCTTAGACTGCTTCCGCTGTGATATGCTTGTTGCCTGCATGGAGTCTCTCATGCTTTGTATAAAGTTTATTGCATTCTAAATAAAACTGCGTTGTGTAATAAATAATTGGACTGTGATGTCAACCTGTAAATTAAAGACTTATGTATTTTGGGGTTTTGCTTATAACTAAGCACTCGCCCACATGATTATGACTTTTTATGTTTAGAAAGTCACGTATTTTAATGAATGCAATATTTTATCAAAACGTATTATATAGAGGTCAAAACCTCACTGTGGAATCAATGATTAACGTGCCGCGTCAATAGCGATTTTGACGGGTCGTTACAGTTATTGTGGGACGAGTTTAAGGAGGAATTCTTTGAGGAGTTTCGGACTTCAGCTGACTTGTCAGAATTGCGTAGTGAGTTGCGAAATTTGCAACAGGGTTCTATGGATTTGAATACTCTCAAGACGACCTTAATGGCGAAGGCTCGTTTTTGCCCGGAGTATTTAGGGAATGATCGTTTGTTGATGGAGGATTTCTATCAAACTTTGAATGATGACTTGAAGAATAAAATTAGCCGGGGTTACGCGAAGTCGTTTGCGGAGTTATTCGCGGTGGCTAGGGGTTTCGAGTCGTATTCGCGAATCAAAGATTGGTGAACCTTCAGGTGAGAGAAGGGTTGTTTCGTATGGTGCTCCAAGTAAGAGGACTAAGGATCCGAGTGTGAGCACGAGTGGTACACGGACGAGTATATCGGATTCTAGTGCGTCTAGATATTACAATTGTGGCGTGAGGGGTCACAAGTCTTGGGAATGTTCGGTGCCAAAGGGTGATGGCCCGGTGTGCTTCAATTGCCAAGAGGAAGGACATCATAAGTCGGAATGTCACGAGCTAGCGGGGACGGGTGTGGAAAGGAGACGTTAAGGTACGTTTTGTTTTAATAAATATGTCCTTTGATTATTTATTTTGTGCCGATGAGTTCGGGTTTGTTAATGCCTTGTGTTGTGCATATTGTTATGGGTGACGTTCCTAATGGAATTACCCTAAGGTAACATTTTGATTGATGGAGACTTGGTGCAACCAAGCATTCCTTGGTGTTCGGGAAATGTTTCTACCAAGCCATGGGTATGGGCTTTGGTGTTCGGTTGTGAAGCATGTATTTGCTTTCGTGTTGAGGTTGATGAACCATGAGGTTCGACGGGTGGTTTAAAACTCTAAAGGTCGAGTGTTTGATCTCGATGTATGTTGATAATGGAGTCTACGTGACGCAATGTTAGGTACTTCTTTCATACCTACTAGCGTGGTATTCGACTCCGATGGTGTTGTGGATACATTGTACTTAGGGTACCAGAGAGAAACCCTTAGGTACATGATTGACTAGGTGGAGATTGACAAACTATAGTAATTGGAAGGTTGCAAGAATGAAGTTTGTGTGAGTTGTGGTAAACTCTTCGTTCGAAGTGTTTGAGGATTTGTTAAAATCTTTCGTATGTTCAAGGTTGGAGCAAGATGTGGTGATGGGTCGTGTGAACCCAATTGTTAGTAAAGTCTACCCTTGGTAGCATTGTACGGGTGTACAAGATGCGGTTATGGAACGTAGTTCCAAGTGGGGGAGTTACACTCCCGCACGAGGAGGTTTTAGTGTGAGATTTCAGATGATGCTCTTAGTAGATCCGGAACTTGTGACGGGACCTAGATTTGGTCGATTGGGGTAAAAGTACAGTTTGGAATAAATTGTACTTATGGTTTGGATTGAGTTACCACCGAGGTGGTAATGTGGTGAATCTCATTGAGAGATAATGAATGTGTTTGACGAGCAAGGTGAGATCCCTCGGCTAAGGGATGTGCGTGTCGGATTCTCTTTTAGAGAATTGTTGTTTTGTGCCTATGTGCGATATGGGCGGTTCTTGCTCGATTGTGTTGGCGTTGTGTACGCGAGCGTGTGATAATGGTTAGTGGTATCCGTTAGGATTCACTATGGTGTAGCAGTGCGCGATGTTACACTACTCGTCGAATGGGGCTAAAAGAGCGTGTATGATGGGAGTAGTGTTATATCGGCATGGTATAACATTATCGGGAAATGCAAGTACCGGTGGGAAATGCGAGTACCATTCCTGTGTTGATATTTGGGAGGTGGATCACGTGTGGATGCGGATTCACAAATGACTCATGTGGATGCGGTCATTATATTGTGGAAGTGAGTCTCGTGCAGTTCAGATTCACAAATGACTCGTGTGGATGCGGTCATTGTATTGTGAAAGTGAGTCTCGTGTAGTTCGAATTCACAAATGACTCATGTGGATGAGGTCATTATATTGAGGAGGTGAGTCTCGTGTAGTTTGGATTCACAATGACACGTGTGGATGCGGTCATTCTATTGGGATAGTGACTCTCGTGTACTTCGGATTCACTAGGGCGCGTGTAGTTCGGCCAATCCCGATTGTTGTTGCGGTGAAGGTAGTGGGTCGCGTGTGGTGCGGATTCACTAAGGCACGTGTAGTTTTTGGCCAGCCTTCATGTTGTTGGATGTGTGAGCACCGATGGGAAATTCGAGTACCATCCCCGTGTACGAATGGATATGTGTTGTCCATGAGTTAGTGTTATATGTCGTTGTACACTAATGGTTGTTGTGAACTATTGGTTATTTTATACGCCGATGATGGGGTCGTGAGGACCACGTTGTGTGATTAGTGATGCGATAGCCGTGTTTCGCTCACATGTTGTTACGGGTGTGACAATAGTCAATTTTGTACACCTTGGGATTAGTGTTGCCATAGTTGTTTGGGTGCTATCGGTTTTAGCCGTTTGTTTATGATGTTACGATAGTTGCATATTGGTCGTGTTGCGAACTACAAGGGATGTTGAGTGGTAAATGTTATCCGTAAGGATTCGCTTTTATTTCGGTCTTCGTGGATTTAGATGGTTGACCTTATGTTGGTATGTGGTTACTTTAGCATTGTACTTGGTAAGGGTATGCTAAAGGGTTCATGTCTCGGTATGAGATTGGTTGAGTTTTTCCCGATGTGAGGGATTGAGCGAGGTTTTAGGGCTCGGATCGTGGATTTGATAAATTGCGGGTGACAATTTAGTTGTTAAGGGTGATTCAATGGGAAGAATTGCCTGAAAGGTCCGCTCGGTTATGTGGCGCAGATCGCGAGGACGCGATCACGTTTAAGTGGGGGAGAGTTGTAAGACCCTGTTTCTGTTTCAGCCTCTTTCAGTTGATTGAGACGCCATCCAGATTTGGAGGACGCCGTCCAGCAGTGAAGAGTGGGACGCCGTCCAGATTTTGGGACGCCGTCCAAAGTGTCTAACGGGCCAGCTGTTTTATTTAGTTTTAAAAAGGGGTATTTTGGTAAATTCACTTGGTGTCGGTTTGGAGCCTTCAAAGCTGATCCATTGATCATTGTTGATCACATTTCACCCACACAAACACTCTCTTCAAACCCTAGTGAGAGAAACTCATTTTTAATGAGAGAGAGCTTGATTTGGAGAAGAAGGAGTCGGATTCTCACCAAAGCTCGGGTTTTAAAGTTGTTCATCTCATTCACGGCTACGTTGTGGTAGTATTGGTAAGTTCAAACTCCGAATTTCATTTGTTAGATTTGATATTCAAGTTAGGGTTTGAGCTTGATTTGTTGTGAAACCCTCTTAGATGATGAAATGGGTTTATGGTGACTAGTTATTCTCGTCACTTGGCGGGTTTTGGATTGGTTGACGATTTGGCCTTGATTAGGCTTTGATGATGGGTTTAATCACTAGGTTTAGTGATTATAGAAGTGTTGAAACACTTTTGGGTGCGTTTGGTTGACTAATTTTGAAATGGGTCAAAATTAGGGTTTTGGTGTCAAAATGGGTGAGACACTTGTTTAACACTTGTGTTCGGGTTTAATTGGTGTGTTAGGACCATTTCACTTGTATAAGTGATTATTGGTTAGTTTGGGGGCGGTTTGTGCTTGGAAGTGCATTTGGGTCGAAATTGCACTAGGTGTCAATTGGGTTGGTTTGTAAATCCACCCTACTTATGTTATTGTGCTGTGATAATGGAATAGGTACATTCCATTGGCGAGTTGCGGATTATTCGGTAGCATTCATCAAGGCGACAAGGTGAGTGTTAATATCCTATGTGCATATGTATGTGTAGGATGGGTGCGGGTCGGGTGAAGTGGTTCTCGGTTATAGAGCTCACTTCACATATAGGTGGATTTGATGGACTTGTGTAATAGGTCCAATTGGCACGGTTGTGCGTTTTGGTTGACCACCTTTGGCGAGGTGCACACTTTGTGTGTACGATATCACATATGCTTGTGATGTGGATTATACAACCCCAATGGCAAAGGGTTGGTATTGTGTTGTGATTGGAGAAGTGGATCACGCGTAGATGCGGATTCACGATGACGCGTGTAGCTTTGGTCATCTTATTGAGAAAGTGAGTCTCGTGTAGTTCGGATTCACGATGACTCATGTAGTTCGGTCATCTTATTGAGGTAGTGATCTCGTGTGGTTGCGGATTCACTAAGGCTCGTGTAGTTCGGCCAACCTCGATGTTGTTGTGGTATTGAAGATAGTAATCTCGTGTGGATGCGGATTTACTAAGGCTCGTGTAGTTCGGCCAATCTTCATGTTGGTAATTGGTAGTCGGTTCCAGTATTGCGTTAAGGGTTAAACTTGGAAGTTTGTATATTGTTTTTATATTGTTGTATTGTTGTGATGTAGCTAACCCACCGGGTGTAGCTTATTGGCGTTGTTCACATCGTTGTTGGTGAACGTATCTTATTGTTGATATTGCTAGCTTGTTATTTAGCGATTGTACGGTATGCATAGGTTAGCTTGCCTTATACTTGGGTGCTCCGGTATGTGTTATTTGTTTAATATTGTGTGGCGTGTCCATTTTATGCATATATATGTATGTAGTATATTCTCACTCACTAAGCATTAGCTTACCCTCTTGTTGTTTACATTTTTATAGATTTGCATGGATACGGTGGCTCGGGTAAGCGTGGGAACTAGTGGACTTGCGTAGTTGCTTTAGAAGATCGTGTTTTTGGATTTGATTAGGATTGGGTAGCGTATCCCCAATCGCCATGCTCGGTCTTTAGTTTATGATAAAACTCACGTGGTCGAAAACTCGTAATTTTGTAAGAAAGTCGTAAAACGGCCGATGTGGGCCCGGTGTCGTAAAACTCGGTTTTATCGTGGAAAACTCTTAGTTGTAATTATTATAACATATTGTGAAAGTGTTTTCGTGTGAAAGTGTCGGGAAGCGGGTTTTCCGCTCGCGTGTAAATGTAAAACAGGTCAGAAGATTTTAGTTCATTTGGACGCCGTCCAAAAGGCTTGGACGCCGTCCAGTCCTTCAGAACTGGACGCCGTCCAGATAACTGGAGGCCGTCCAGATGCACTGTCACAGAATTGTTTTTTTTAAGGCGTATTTTTAGTTGGATAACGAGTTGGGTCGTTACAAGATACAGACATAAATAAGAAAAGAATAATAGCAGAAAAGGATTGCTAACAAATTTTGGATTCGATCGTGTAATCCAATCACTGATTTGTACGATTAATAGAAAGAAAACAAATTTCTAACAGTCTGATAACGATTGAAAACAGATTATGTTCTTTTCTGTATTATCTATGTATATAATATAATGTATTTATATATATATCTGTAATCTGTAATCGTATATATATACCTTTTTATATATTAATAGCTGGATTCTGTTTATATATCTATTTATATAGTTGTAGTTATATAATTGCATTTATATATATATATATATATATATATATCTGTTTTATTATACTTTGTAATATTAATTAATGATATAAATCTATTACAAATTTTAATAAGAGTAATAATAATAATTATAATAGAAATATAATATTGATAATATTAATAATAATTTTATCAAAAATGATACTAATAATAAAGAATAGAAGAAAGGAAAAAAAATGATAATAATAATATTATTGATACTAATAATAATACTAATCATAATCATAATAATAATAATAATAATAATAATAATAATAATAATATAATGATTTATATATATTTTTTATTTTTATATTAATAATTACTAATATAGATGTTAATATCGAAAGTAATAATAATATTACTATATCAACTATAATTTAACTTATAACTAAACTTATTACATTAATATTACATTTTATTATTTATGTAATATATGTACTAACTTAAATTGAATTCTTTTTTTTTAATATTCAATTATTACAATTCATATATATGTATTCATTTTAATATAACTTGTTCATTGATTTACCTTTTTAATTCAAATAATTAAAGTGTAATTTATTAATTGAAAATATTACACTTATGTTTATAGTTATATATTTATATATATATACATATTTATTTACACAAAATTGTTCGTGAATCGTCGGGTATAGTCAAAGGTCAAATGCATTCATGAAAAATAGTTCAAATATTTTGAGACTCAACATTATAGACTTCGCTTATCGTGTCGAAATCACTTAAAGATAAAGTTTAAATTTGATCGAAAATTTCCGAGTCATCACATGTGATAACGTACACACTAAGTGTGCACCTCACCAAAGGTGGTCAACCAAAACGCACAACCGTGCCAATTGGACCTATTACACAAGTCCATCAATTCCACCTACATGTGAAGTGAGCTCTATAACCGAGAACCACTCCACCCGACCCGCACCCATCATACACATACATATGCACATAGGATATTAACATTCACCTTGTCGTCTTGATGAATGCTTTCGAATAATTCGCAACGCGCCAATGGAAAGTACCAATACTACCACAACGTAGCCGTGAACGAGATGAACAACTTTAAAACCCGAGCTTTGGTGAGAATCCAACTCCTTCTCCAAATGGAGCTTCCTCTCTCTAAAACACTTTCTCTCTCTAGGGTTTGAAGATGAGAGTGTTTGTGGTGTATAAATGAGGATAAGATGATCAATGGATCAGCTTTGAAGGCTCCAAACCGACCCCAAGTGAAATGACCAAAATGCCCATCATTTGACTCAAAATAGAAAAAGACAATTCTGTCGGTGGCAGGGTGCGCGGCGCGCTCACCTAATGGTGCGCGGCACGCACAATGATCTGAGCAGTTTCTGATCTTTTAAATTCACACTACGTTTCACGCCGTTTATGCACACCATTTATACTTTATGAACAATAAATATTAGGGTCTTACAACTCTCCCCCACTTAGAATCGATCACGTCCTCGTGATCCTCGTCACTTAACCAAACGGACCCACACTCAAAGGTCCTCGAATATACGTTCCAAACCGACTTCTACCATAATTATCATAAACCCGAAGATTAATCCATTTACCAATTACACACGTGCACGCATTTCGAGACATGCAATGCACACAACATCCGAAAACTACCACGATCGCTTGACATACGCGGAACCATCATGATTCCTTCCAACTTCTCTAGGCAATTCTCCTCAATGAATCGCCTTTAACACTAAATTGTCATCCGCAATTTATCAATCGGCAAATTCGAGCATTAAAACTTGCTCAATCCCTCACATCGGGAAAAACTCAACCAATCTCTTACCGAGATATCAATCCCTTAGAGTACCCTTACCGAGTACAACGCTAAAAACAACCAAGTTTCGACCTAAGGTCAACAACCCAAACGATGAAGACCGAACAAAACGAATCCTTACGGATAACACTTATCACTAAACATCCCTCGTAGTGCGCAATACGACCAATATGCAACTATCGTAACATCATAAGCAAACGGCTAAAACCGATAGCGCCCAAAACAACTATGGCAATGCTAATCCCAAGGTGTACAAAATCGACCATTGTCACACCCGTAACAACATGTGAGCGAAACACGACTATCGCATCACTAATCACACAACATGGTCCTCACGACCCCACCATTGGTGTATAAAATAACCAATAGTTCACAATACTAACCACACCAACATGGCCGAAACAACCCGAGCCTAAACACATATGGAGGATGGTCGAAACAACCCGAACCTTAGTGAATTCGCAACAACCCGAAATTCACTAACCCACTCCATATTTCCCACAACGAAATGACCGCACAACCCGAGTCATCGTGAGTATGCGCAAACCGATACTCACTACCTCCACCCCATAGTATAACCGAGGATGGCCGTACAACAAGAGCCTTAGTGAATCCGAACTACCCGACATTCACTACCTCAAACTATGAGTCCAACCAACAGGGACAATCGTACTACCCGAAATATTGTGAATACGAACAACCCGATATTCACGTCCCAAACCACACGCAAAGAATGGTACTCCCATTCCCCATCGGTACTCGAATTTTCCCGATAACGTTATACCATACCGATATGACACTACCCCCATGATGAAGTTAGCGGATCGAATCAACGGTCATAACCCACCAATCACATACGCTCTTTTGTCCTCAAACAACGAGTAGTGCAACATCGCGCACTGCTACACTATAGTGAATCCTAACGGAAGTATATACGCATACTTAAAATCATTCCACACCGCCTGGAATTTTCGCACACAAATCATACGCACACGCGAACATTGCTATCACAATCGAGCAAGAACCACCAATATCGCACATATGCACAAAACAATAATTCTCTAGAAGAGAATCTGACACACACAACCCTTAACCGAGGGATTTCACCTTGCTCGCCAAATACGCCCATTATCTCTCAACGAGATTCACCACATTACCACCTCGGTGATAATTCAAATCCGAAACCATAAGTACAATTTAACCGAAATTGTACTCTACCATAAATCGACCAAATCTAGGTCCCGACACTAATTCCGGATCTACTATGAGCATTATCCGAAATCTCACACTAAAACCTCCACGTGCAGGAGTGTAACTCCCCCACTTGGAACTATGTTCCATAACCGCATCGTCGTGGCAACATCATCCGCGATAATTACCACTCTCCGACATACGTGACCAATCTCTCCATCGGTCAAAACACTCGAATTCTCATGAATTCAATTCGCACACTAGAAATTGACGCACACCGTCACCCGTTGGCTTTATTTAAACGACACAAAACCAACACAACACGCACCTTGTACAGCCGTACAATGCTACCGAAAGGTAGACCTTTCTACAATTGGGTTCACACGACCCATCACCACATCTTGCTCCAACCTTGAGCATTCGAAGGATTTTGACCTATCCTTCATCACTTCGAACGGAGCGTTTACCACAAATTACACGAACTTTATTCTTGCAATCCTCCGATTGCCATGGCTTGTCACGTTTCCACCTAGTCACTCATGTACTTAAGGGTTTCTATAGGGTACACAAAGTACAATGTAACCGCAACACCATCGGAGTTGAATACCACGCTAGTAGGTATGAACGAGACACCTAACACCGCGTCGCGTAGACTCCATTACCAACATACATCAAGATCAAACACTCGATCTTTAGGGTTTTATCCACCCGTCGAACTCCATGGTTCCTCGACTTCAATACGAAAACAAGCACGCGCTTAACGACCAAACACCAAAGCCCATTCCCAAGGCTTGGTAGAAACATTTCCCAACACTAAGGAATGCTTTGTTGCACCAAGTCTTACGCCCTTCGCCCATTAATCAAAACGTCACCGTAGGGTAATTCCACTAGGAATGTCACCCATAACAGAATATGCACAACACAAATGCTTTCAACCAACTCGTACACAACGACTCATAATAAATATCCAAAGGACATATTTATTAAAACAAAACGTACCTTAACGTCTCCTTGCGGCATTCACCGCCGCTAACTCGGGACAATCCGGCTTGCGATGTCCTTCTTTATGACAATAGTAGCACATTCCGTCATCACTTCTCGGCATTGTGCACTCCCATAACTTGTGGCCCCTAACACCACAATTGAAACATCTAGGCGCACGAGAACTCGTCATGCCTTTCTCTACATTACCCATACTCGCACTTACACCCTTAGTTTTCTTACTTGGAGCACCATACGAATCAACCCTTCTCTTACTTGAAGGCTTACTAACCTTCGATCGCGAATATGATTCGAAACCCCTAGCCATGTTGAATAACTCCGCAAACGAGTTCACTTGACCAACGCTAATTTTGCCCTGCAAATCATCATTCAAAATTCGATAGAAATCTTCCATCAACATCCGATCATTCCCAATATACTCCGGGCAAAAACGAGCCTTCGCCATAAAGGTTGTCTTGAGAGTATTCAAGTCCATCGATCCTTGTTGAAAATTTCGCAACGCATTACGCATTTTTGAAAAATCGGCTGAAGTCCGGAACTCCTCAAAGAATTCCTTCTTAAAATCGTCCCACGATAACGCCATAAACGGTTCACCACCAACAAGATCAATCTTACCATCCAAGATCCATGTTGTTCTTACCAAAGGATCCGGTTTCCCGTCACTCATCGGAGGTTTAGTCCTCATGAAGCTCTTATTACAACGCTCCATCTCACCACTATTTTGAAATTCGGAATACTTCCTATCCATTCTTTCTTCCAACGCACCCATTTGCTCCGCAACGGCGGCCGCAACTCTAGCATTAAACTCGACATCATTCGTCTCGATCTCGTTTCACGTGGTCATTCTAAAGAATGCAAAATGATTAGTCCACGAACGTATAAAATCACACGCACAATACCGCCCCATCTTGCTCAACACTCGTCATACATCACTTGTTAGACATGATTTGCACCCGTAATAAGGTTTGAAGGTCCTTATTATGCACACACGCTGAATCAACGTGTTAGTACAACGACTATCTTGCTTGATGATATCCGCAATGCAAACATATATACAAACACAACGCAAAGTATATTAATAATATCCACAAATTAATATAAACGTTAGTCCACCTACAAATTAAGGCAATAACCAAAATCTTATTCCGGCTCGTAATCCTACAAGTCCCGCAACAATTAAGCACACACAAAAGTCTAAGTCTAGGCACCTATCTCAAGTCACCTAAATCCCTTAGACTATGCTCTGATACCACTTGTAACAACCCAACCCGTTGTCCAACCAAAAACGCGGAATAATTTTTTTTTTTTCACACAGATAGGGTGCGCAGCGCGCAACCCTCCTTGTGCGCGGCGCGCACAAGGCCATTCAGCTTCTGTCCTAATTTTTTGTGAGTGAGAATATACTACGTACACATATATGCATAAAATGAATACGCATCGCCAACACACAAATTGTCACGACCCTACTTTTTCCGTTATCTTTTACCGTTAATTATTTAACGACCGTTGACTGTTATTCGTGCCACGTCATCTCTATGACCTATATTATTATTTTTGTAATAATATATATATATATATATATATATATATATATATATATATATATATATATATATATATATATATATATATATTAATTATTATGTGTTATGTGAATGTTTGTATTCATATTTTAAGTTATACGTTTCTACGTGTCGCAGATTTCTATCCGGCGAATCTTTTCGGTTTTCAAACCAACGGTCGAGCTTTTGAGATTTTTAAATCCTAAATATTTTAAATATGATATTTTAAGGTCATATGATTATATATAGTATTTATATTTATTTTTCGTCGCGCATTTGTTATCTCTCCGAATTTTCAGTCGCGTAAGCGTGTTTTCACGTTTCGGGTTTCGTTCGGGAATTCGGACCACTAGTAAATCAATATTTATCAAAAATGGGCCAAGTGGGACCTACCCCACTCAACCCATCGACCGAAACCAAGGGGAGGGAGTATACTCCCCATTTTTCCCATCTTTCATTTTATTTTTCACATTCCATTTTTTTTTATCAAAACCTAATTTCTTGTTTTAGCTCTCTCCCTCCTTTTTGCTCTCTTGGACGTCACCCTACACACTCACCATCATCATCATCTTTCATCAAATCAAGGCTTGGATCAAGAAATAATTATCATCAACGCGTTCTACTAATCGTCCTCTACACGATTCTATCACTTGTTTCTCGATTAGGGTATAAACCCTAACCCTAGAATTTTTAATTTTTCATTACTTTTCTGTTTTTGATGTTTATTTTAATAGTACGATGATTACTTGTTATTGTAATGATGATTGTATGCGTAGAATTGCTCAAATACATATATTTTCAGTTTGATTTGATTGGGACAGCAGCTTTTTCGTTCATTTCTGATATTATAACTGATATAAAATTGAAATTAAAGTATCTATAGGAGTTCCTCTCATCAAGACATTAATTTTAGACTCCGGATTCATGTCATTTCGATTCCCGGAGCTCTAGATATGATTGAAATGGTGTTTTATTAAGATTGAATTATGAAAACGAATTGAACCAGGTTTTGGTCTGACTTGGTGACCACTTTTAGAGTCTTTAGGGTGTACTAGTGTGTTAGGAGTGATGATGAGACGAACTTTCATGTTCGGGTCATCTAAATCCGAGCCACGGATCACCCGTTATGACTAAATCACGATTTTGAAAGAATTGAAGTTCCAAGTGGTGTGATGGCTGATCATCACGACTTGAGTACTATTCTTGGTGTGTTCTTGAGTGCACCAATGTGTTGGGTGGTTTGATTTAGCAGAGATATATATAAGGCTCGCCGAAAACCGACACCCGGAGCTCAAGATATGACCCGAAGAAATTTTGATTTAAAACTTATGGTTAATAATTAAAACTTATGATATAAATAATGATTTTCATTATTATTAAATTACTTATGATATAAAAAGTAATTATTAAAATTTAAGACTTATGATATATATTTATTATATCATTTAATTATTATTTATGATTTAATTAACATTTTAATTAAACTTATGATTAATAATACTTTTATTATTAATGAAAATTACTTATGATAAGTATTAAACTTATATTATAAGATTATTATTATAAGACTTATAATAAGGGTTAATTAATTATTTAATTATTATAAGGCTTAGTTATTATTTAATTATAATTTAATTATTAAATATTTATGATTAAATAATTATAATTAGAAACCTATGATATGATTAATAGTTCATTATTAATTAATAATACTTATGATATGATTTAAAATTTATTATTAATTAATAATACTTATATTATGACTAATATTTAATTAATTAATTAAATACTTATGTTATATTAAATATACCATTTAAACTTATGTTAACTTTAATAATTCATTTTAATTTAATTAAACTTATGTTATGACATAATTATACATATTTAACTTTAATAAACATTATAACTTACATTATTATTATAACTTACACTTTTAAAATAAATGTTGACCATGTTTGACCAAGGTTGACTTTTGAGTTGACTTTCAGTTGACTTTGACTTTCAGTTGACTTTTGTTGACTTTCTAATTAAGGAAACTTTCCTAACTTATAAACTTTCCAAAAATAGAAACTTTCCAAAAATAGAAACTTTCCTAAAATAGAAACTTTCCAAAAATGAAAACCTGCTAAAAATAGAAACTTTCTAAAAATAAAAAGTGTGTGTCCGTACGCTGTTCCGATCAAACTGATGCATGCTGAGTATTGTTCTATGTCTACTTGCAACATGTACAATAGCTATCATACTAAGACTTGACCTAAGTTAGTTATTTATATCAACCTACTTTATTTATAGGTCGGCGTTGTGATCATTCCTGATCACTTTACTCCATTTGCTGTTCGCTTATTTGTATTGGTTCTTCGTTACTATTAAGGTGAGTTATAGTCCCGTTTTTACATACTTTTCAAGGTATATTTTTGGGATGTGATTACATGCATTTTATTTCACGTTTAGACACAAGTGACAATTAAATTTAAATTATTCATTGTGAGTTGGAAAAATATTCCCTAGTCTGGTAACCGTAATCACTGGTTTCTACTGGTGAACGCGAATCTTACAGATAGATCTATCGGGTTTGACAATGAAATGTCCCGTTCATATTGATTATAAACGTTCCATATTAATTGATTTTGTTGCGAGGTTTTGACCTCTATATGAGACGTTTTTCAAAGACTGCATTCATTTTTAAAACAACCATGACCTTTATTTTATCAATAAAGGTTTCAAAAGCATTACGTAGATTATCAAATAATGATAATCTAAAATATACTATTTACACACGACCATTACATAATGGTTTACAATAAAAATATATTACATCGACATATGTTTCTTGAATGCAGTTTTTACATAATATCATACAAACATGGACTCCAAATTTTTTCCTTATTTTAGTATGCAACAGCGGAAGCTCTTAATATTCACCTGAGAATAAATATGCTTTAAACGTCAACAAAAATGTTGGTGAGTTATAGGTTTAACCTATATATATCAAATCGTAACAATAGACCACAAGATTTCATATTTCAATATACATCCCATACATAGAGATAAAAATCATTCATATGGTGAACACCTGGTAACCGACATTAACAAGATGCATATATAAGAATATCCCCATCATTTCGGGACACCATTCGGATATGATATAAATTTCGAAGTACTAAAGCATCTGGTACTTTGGATGGGGTTTGTTAGGCCCAATAGATCTATCTTTAGGATTCGCGTCAATTAGGGTGTCTGTTCCCTAATTCTTAGATTACCAGACTTAATAAAAAGGGGCATATTCGATTTCGATAATTCAACCATAGAATGTAGTTTCACGTACTTGTGTCTATTTTGTAAATCATTTATAAAACCTGCATGTATTCTCATCCCAAAAATATTAGATTTTAAAAGTGGGACTATAACTCACTTTCACAGATTTTTACTTCGTCGGGAAGTAAGACTTAGCCACTGGTTGATTCACGAACCTATAACAATATATACATATATATATCAAAGTATATTCAAAATATATTTAAAACACTTTTAATACATTTTGATGTTTTAAGTTTATTAAGTCAGCTGTCCTCGTTAGTAACCTACAACTAGTTGTCCAACGTTAGATGTACAGAAAAAAATTGATATATATTATCTTGAATCAATCCACGACCCAGTGTATACATGTCTCAGGCTAGATCACAACTCAAAGTATATATATTTTTGGAATCAACCTCAACCCTGTATAGCTAACTCCCACATTACTGCATATAGATTGTCTATGGTTGTTCCAAATAATATATACACATGGGTCGATATGATATGTCAAAACATTTTCATACGTGTCTATGGTATCCCAAGATTATATAATATATTATAATACATGTATAATACAATATAAGTTAGCTAGGATATGATTAATATAGATTTGTTACCAATTTTCACGTTGCTACAACAAGAAAAATTATCCAATCTTGTTTTACCCATAACTTCTTCATTTTAAATCCGTTTTGAGTGAATCAAATTGCTATGGTTTCATATTGAACTCTATTTTATGAATATAAATAGAAAAAGTATAGGTTTATAGTCGGAAATATAAGTTACAAGTCGTTTTTGTAAAGGTAGTCATTTCAGTCGAGAGAACGACGTCTAGATGACCATTTTAGAAAACATACTTCCACTTTGAGTTTAACCATGATTTTTGGATATAGTTTCATGTTCATAAGAAAAATCATTTTCCCAGAAGAACAACTTTTAAATCAAAGTTTATCATAGTTTTTAATTAACTAACCCAAAACAGCCCGCGGTGTTACTACGACGGCGTATGTCCGGTTTTACAGTGTTCTTCGTGTTTCCAGGTTTTAAATCATTAAGTTAGCATATCATATAGATATAGAACATGTGTTTAGTTGATTTTAAAAGTCAAGTTAGAAGGATTAACTTTTGTTTGCGAACAAGTTTAGAATTAACTAAACTATATTCTAGTGATTACAAGTTTAAACCTTCAAATAAGATAGCTTTATATGTATGAATCGAATGATGTTATGAACATCATTACTACCTCAAGTTTTCTGGATAAAGCTACTGGAAATGAGAAAAATGGATCTAGCTTCAAAGGATCCTTGGATGGCTTGAAAGTTCTTGAAGCAGAATCATGACACGAAAACAAGTTCAAGTAAGATTTCCACTCGAAATAAGATTGTTATAGTTATAGAAATTGAATCAAAGTTTGAATATGAGTATTACCTTGTATTAGAAAGATATCTTACTGTAAATAATAAAGATTTCTTGAGGTTGGATGATCACTCTACAAGATTGGAAGTAAGCTAGCAAACTTGGAAGTATTCTTGATCTTATGAAACTAGAACTTGTAGAATTTATGAAGAACACTTAGAACTTGAAGATAGAACATGAGAGAGATTAATTGGATGAAGAAAATTGAAGAATGAAAGTGTTTGTAGGTGTTTTTGGTCGTTGGTATATGGATTAGATATAAAGGATGTGTAATTTTGTTTACATGTAAATAAGTCATGAATGATTACTCATATTTTTATAATTTTATGAGATATTTCATGCTAGTTGCCAAATGATGGTTCCCACATGTGTTAGGTGACTCACATGGGCTGCTAAGAGCTGATCATTGGAGTGTATATCCCAATAGTACATACATCTAAAAGCTGTGTATTGTACGAGTACGAATACGGGTGCATACGAGTAGAATTGTTGATGAAACTGAACGAGGATGTAATTGTAAGCATTTTTGTTAAGTAGAAGTATTTTGATAAGTGTCTTGAAGTCTTTCAAATGTGTATGAATACATATTAAAACACTATATGTATATACATTTTAACTGAGTCGTTAAGTCATCGTTAGTCGTTACATGTAAGTGTTGTTTTGAAACCTTTAGGTTAACGATCTTGTTAAATATTGTTAACCCATTATTTATTAAATCAAATGATATGTTAAATTATTACATTATCATGATATCATGATGTATTAATATATCTTAATATGATATATATACATTAAATGTCGTTACAACGATAATCGTTACATATATGTCTCGTTTCAAAATCATTAAGTTAATAGTCTTGTTTTTACATATGTAGTTCATTGTTAATATACTTAATGATATGTTTACTTATCATAATATCATGTTAACTATATATATATATATATATCCATATATATGTCATCATATAGTTTTTACAAGTTTTAACGTTCGTGAATCGCCGGTCAACTTGGGTGGTCAATTGTCTATATGAAACCTATTTCAATTAATCAAGTCTTAACAAGTTTGATTGCTTAACTTGTTGGAAACATTTAATCATGTAAATATCAATTTTATTTAATATATAAAAACATGGAAAAGTTCGGGTCACTACAGTACCTACCCGTTAAATATATTTCGTCCCGAAATTTTAAGCTGTTGAAAGTGTTGACGAATCTTCTGGAAATAGATGCGGGTATTTCTTCTTCATCTGATCTTCATGCTCCCAGGTGAACTCGGGTCCTCTACGAGCATTCCATCGAACCTTAACAATCGGTATCTTGTTTTGTTTAAGTCTCTTAACCTCACGATCCATTATTTCGACGGGTTCTTCAATGAATTGAAGTTTTTCATTGATTTGGATTTCGTCCAACGGAATAGTGAAATCTTCTTTATCAAAATATTTCTTCAAATTCGAGACGCGAAAAGTGTTATATACATTCGCAAGTTGTTGAGGTAACTCAAGTCGGTAAGCTACTGCTCCGACACGATCAATAATCTTGAATGGTCCAATATACCTTGGATTTAATTTCCCCCGTTTACCAAATCGAACAACACCTTTCCAAGGTGCAACCTTAAACATAACCATTTCTCCAATTTCAAATTCTATGTCTTTTCACTCCAACAAATCGGAGAACAACACTTTCTACCATAAAGTGCTTCAAACGGCGCCATCTCAATGCTTGAATGATAGCTGTTGTTGTAGGAAAATTCTGCTAACGGTAGATGTCGATCCCAACTGTTTCCGAAATCAATAACACATGCTCGTAGCATGTCTTTAAGCATTTGTATCGTCCTTTCACTCTGCCCATCAGTTTGTGGATGATAGGCAGTACTCATGTCTAGACGAGTTCCTAATGCTTGCTGTAATGTCTGCCAAAATCTTGAAATAAATCTGCCATCCCTATCAGAGATAATAGAGATTGGTATTCCATGTCTGGAGACGACTTCCTTCAAATACAGTTGTGCTAACTTATCCATCTTGTCATCTTCTCTTATTGGCAAAAAGTGTGCTGACTTGGTGAGACGATCAACTATTACCCAAATAGTATCATAACCACTTGCAGTCCTTGGCAATTTAGTAATGAAATCCATGGTAATGTTTTCCCTTTTCCATTCCGGGATTTCAGGTTGTTGTAGTAAACTTGATGGTTTCTGATGTTCAGCTTTGACCTTAGAACACGTCAAACATTCTCCTACATATTTAGCAATATTGGCTTTCATACCTGGCCACCAAAAATATTTCTTAAGATCCTTGTACATCTTCCCCGTTCCAGGATGTATTGAGTATCTGGTTTTATGAGCTTCTCTAAGTACCATTTCTCTCATATCTCCAAATTTTGGTACCCAAATTCTTTCAGCCCTATACCGGGTTCCGTCTTCCCGAATATTAAGATGCTTCTCCGATCCTTTGGGTATTTCATCCTTTAAATTTCTCTCTTTTAAAACTCCTTATTGCGTGTGACGATCGCTCCAAATCCATATGGACGAACACGTCATTCATCGATTTCATTGCGAGGTATTTGACCTCTATATGATACGTTTTGTAAACATTGCATTCTTTTGAAAAGTCACACCATAAATGAATATTTAAATCAAAGGTTTTCGACATCTGATGATTTCTATATATAGACAATCACCATAAATAATAGTTTACAATAGTACTTTCGTTGACAATGCAGTCAAAATAAGATACATGGTGATGATTTGGTGAATGCAACGTTTCCTTGAAAAAATATGCCATGTAAGACTCCATGCACATAGCTTGTGTAACATATAATCAAACAGCGGAAGACTTCTAGGGAACCTGAGAATAAACATGCTAACAAGTGTCAACACAAAGGTTGGTGAGTTCATAGTTTTAATGTTTCGTATAATCTGTATATAAAGGTGGATCACAAGATTTCAGTTGTTTCATCCAGAAACGTTTATCAAAATATTCTACGAAAATGAGCACCCTGGTAACTAAACTTTAACGTATATATAATTTGTACCCTTTGTATAATCATCTTAATAATACACGCAAACCAACGTGTACGCTTCTCAAATAGCATACATCCGTTAAAAGGCTAGTGCTCTAGCTCGGACGGGGATATCAAGCCCTATGGATCCATATACTACTACTCGTGCCCACCAGTTCTTATAACTAGCAGTTACTAGTTACCAAAGCTAAGGGATTTTCGGTTCAAACTCGGTGTAGAATTTAGTGTGTACTTGTATCCATTTTTAAAATAAAGTGCATGTATTCTCAGCCCAAAAATATAGATTGCAAAAGCAATTAAAAAGGGAGCAAATGAAACTCACCTTAGCAGCACATATAGTTGTTCATCGTAATGTGACCGAAACTCGGTATATCAAAGAATCGTAGATCTCAACCTAGAGAACATATGTTGGTCAATAAATGTCTATCAAGCTAGGTCAGGTCATAGTGTATCACAATCCTAATGCTCGAGATCGACATACAAAAGTTATCCAAAGTCGTTTCAAAAAGTCAATTTTGACAATAGTTTAATAAAATGAGACTTGCCTTATATAAAGATTCATTATAAACTGTTTAACGACGAAATTTAGCATACAAGCATGTATAAATATATATACTCGAGTACTAGACATGGATACACTATTAATATATAATAGATAAAATATAAGTACTTACGTATTAATATTGAGATTCAATATTGTAGGAAAGTACGTAGATGTAACGGAGATGATAAACACTAGGTTTGATTCATAAATATATCCCCGAACATTACCCATAACCTCCTTGGCAATAACCCATAATTTCCTTAGCTCTATCCCGCTCGAAAACATATTTTGAAAGTGACACGCTCATGACCTCGTCGTATTATTTTATGTATAAATAATAATACTCATACTACTAATAATAATATTAGGACTAATAATAATAATAATAATAATAATAATAATAATAATAATAATAATAATAATAATAATAATAATAATAATAATAATAATAATAATAATAATAATATAAATATATATAGAGATCAGAGAGATAGTTTGATGAAAATATGAAATGAATTCGGCACCAGACTTCGCATTTTATAGTACTTGGCCTGCAATCTCAGCTCATGCGATCGCATGAGAAGAGTATGGGGAACTCATGCAATCGCATGAGGTCCCTGTCTAGCTCAAAATGTGGTTTGTCACTTTGTTTGTCGACATATTAATTTAATATATATATAATATATTTAATTTATATAATTAATTATATATTATATTAAATTCACATGCATAGTTGACTTGTAATTTTCGTTCCGATAAGTCGTACGTCGTCACTCGACTTATGTCCCGGTTCCGGTTTTTCGAACGTCCTATCGTATACTGAGAAAACTTGTACTTTACGTTTCGTGAATCGTACCTTTGTCAAAATATAGTCTTAAATCATCCATAAACTATACCACTCGAGGTATAACTTATACATTTGAGTGTTTTGGTCATTTACTTCTATAAATCATCGTCTCGCTATTTGTTAATATATATATATATATATATATATATATATATATATATATATATATATATATATATATATATATATATATATATATATATATATATATATATATTTTGTTAATATATATATATATATATAATACATACATTTTCATTTTGAAATAGTGTTTTACTGTAGCAAACTTATCTAAATATAATTGTTCGCTGTAGCAAATAGTGATTTTCGAAAACACTGTAGCATTTTGGGTACTGTAGCAATTTGAAAATACTGTAGCAAATTAGTGTTTTACTGGTTCTTCTTAAACGCTTTAGTTAACTTATCTAAATATCAATCGAATCAATAAACGAATGTTACTATCGTTTACTAAATAACTTGAAATTATATATATGTATATATCTTTTTAATATACATAAATCAGTTTTTAAATATATACATTGGAAGTTATTTATAAATAAATTTTAATAATAAATATTTCAACTTATCATATATATATATTCAAATAGATATTTAAACCAATAAGTTTAATGTACGGTATCAAATAATTAATACATTATTACCTTTTCAAGTTATAGTATATATGTATCTATTTACATATAATTGTTCGTGAATCGTCGAGAACAACCGAAAGGTATTTGAATAGTTCAAAAATTTTGAGATTCAGTTTTACAGACTTTGCTTATCGTGTCGGAAATGTTAATCATACAAAGATTAAGTTTAAATTTGGTCAGAAATTTCCGGGTCATCACAGTACCTACCCGTTAAAGAAATTTCGTCCCAAAATTTGAGTGAGGTTGTCATGGCTAACAATAAAAATGTTTTTATGACGAATATGAGTCGATAAATAGAGTTTTATCACCGTTGAATAATATGGATAAAACAATCCAATTACTTGAAGCGTATGAGAGAAGCCGTCGTAATAAAGTGAAATGGAGAATAGAGATGCGTCTTATCTCTTGACGTAGTAACGATTGATTTCCGGAATTTAAGGAATAGAAAATCTTCATAATCTAAATAAGATTTGATTCTTCGGGAATTAAGAAAATTAAGATTTCCTTTGATTAATTGCGTAATCTGCCTCGATTGTTATGTCTGATATTTTGCTATAAATTGCCCACTTCCGTTTCATTATTTTCACCACTCCCACATATTGTTCCTCATTTCATACTTCCAAAAGATTGTGAAATGCTTAATCCAGTTCTGATTCTTGATATTTTCTTGGCTATCGTATCCTTCATTCTTCTTTTTCATCTGCCACCAGAGGAGGTTATTTTCCTCTACTATTACCTTGGAGTTATATTGTTTTTCATTCTCCCGTGTCTTTATATTGCTATACGCATTGATATACACGGTTTGTAATTTCGGGGTTGTTTTCGGGCTTTATATTTTCCATTACATTTCGGAGCTTCATGCTTTCGTTTTCTCTTCCCGACTTTAAGTCAAGAGAATAATGGTCCAGAATTCGTAGGTATGAATTTCGGAATAAACATAATTAATTTTCTAAGAAAGAAATGGTAATGGCACAATCTGACTTGTCAAATTACCAGAATACCTCGAAAAAGACCGAATTATCAAGAAATATATTTTCTTGTTATATTTAGAGATTATATAGAATGAAAGAGTTATGTAACATGGTTCATGATGAGGGTGAGATCTGTGAACCTTTATCACGTTCCATTAGAAACTTAGCATGACTTACTGTAATATAATCACATTGATCAAGTGTCATTATATTATACTAATTCATGCTTCAGTTTCCAACATTACTTCAAAACATCCATTTTTCGAATTTTTCAGATTTTAGACACAAAAATAGTTTCTTTTATGATGTAACAAAGATAGCGTGAAGAGATAAATGATTTCAGATAAGAATAGTTATGAAAATATCTTCAGAAATATGGAGGATATTTATAATGGAAGATACGATGATATCTTAGAATTTCTAATATCAGAGGATGATGCGAAAAATCTGTCTGTGAAGGTTTAGAATAAGAAGTAAGGTTCTTACTAATGGTTTCAGAAGACACTGAATCATTTGGATTCTTTAAAGGTGGATTTCGTCTTTGTGATTTGTCTACAGCTTCCTTTATACTTTGTTCAACCCGTTTTCCAGTTTCAAACCTTCTCTTTTTCTGTGCTTTTCCAACACGCTACTCTTTATCATCAAACTTTCGACTGTTAAAGTCGTTTATAGTTTTTGTTGCTTCATCAGCATTTTTCCAAAATTCGTAGAATTAGTTTCGTAGTTTGGGGTGTTTTTCAGAAACTTCACATTCGAAGTATGTAAGTCTAGAAGATAGATGTTATATATATATATATATATATATATATATATATATATATATATATATATATATATATATATATATATATATATATATATATATATATATATATATATATATATATATATATATATAACTGTTGTCGTAGAAAATGCTGCGAGATTCAAAATACTGATTACTAATTCCCGGTGGTTGGTATGGAAATTATTGTTACAAGATGTGGATGAGTACATGATAGGGTTTCAATGAGTATAAGAATTTTTCGAAAGGTCAAGGATTAATAAAGTTGTTTGGTAAATTTACTGCTAATGTGGCGGAACATGAAAGGTTCCCCAGTAATAAAACGTATATATCAAGGTTATAATAGGGCTTAATCTGAAAAGTTGAAGTTGACTGGTTGGAAGTGTGATAAAACTGGATACTTTGAAAAGAAATTGCAAGATTATTTTCGGTAATAACAATGCTAAAGGATCTTTCACCATTTTGAAGTCAAAGTATAGCTTTTAAAGATGTAGAGATCTAAGAATGATGTCACTTGTTAAATCTTGACTTGGATTCTACTCTGTCAATATCAGAATATGTAATTGAATTTGTATGGAAACGATTGTATATCGCTGTGAGCATAGTTAATAATTTTTGAATCAAAGTTGAAGAATGTACAGTGTAACATATTAATTGTGAACTTATATATTCCCGAGTATTACCTACCTATTAAAGATTTCACAATTAATATTTTGTACAAAAGAATTTTCATTGCAGTCTTTATGAAAATATATGTATGTATATTTCTTAAGATGTAATACAGATTTAATGAGTTAATATCATATTAAGCTCATTTGATTTTTAACTTGAATTAGAAATGAATAATCTCTAAAACATTAGAGATTACATAATCTTCGCGAAGTATTTCACTAATGAAATCAATACTTCATTATTTATTCTTTTTGATATTCCTTGGTGAAGGGTGTTGATATTTGTGGAATTCTTGCAAACTTCGCAAGGTGTAAATGATGTTTTCTAGAAAGTTTCGAGTGCATCGAAGATGAAAGTGTAAAATCAATTATGTAATTGAATAATACACTTGGTTTATTATGAAATGAAATTCATTGAATTGAAACAGAGATTGTAGTTATCGATGATTAAGCCGTTAACGAAGGATGTACATCATTGTATATTAGTAATATGAACTAACCGAGTAGTACCTACCAGTTAAGATTCACACGTAATAGCTTAGTACGAAAATATTTATTTTGATTTCAAAATTCATATATATTAAATATACATAAAATTTCTTCAGGGGAAATGAGTTAATACTTCATCGGTTATTGTTGCTGGTATTTCTTGGTAACTACGGTGCGTATGACGTTGATGCTCGTGGAACAGATTGTGAAGTTGAGGTTTGCGATACGGATGTTGTTAGTGGTGGTAATGGTACTGTTGGTGTTGTTATCGGTGGTACTGTTGATGCTGGTGATGCTGCTGATGTTTGTAACCATTGCACCATATTCTTCAAAGCCACTACCCGAGCACGAAGCTCGTTGACTTCTTCTACTACACTGGGATGATTGGCGGTTCGGACAAGCGGATGAATAAGATCCAGAATTTGAGATAGTATATTATCGTGACGAGATACTCTAGAAATGAGAGAGAAAATGGTGTCTCGAACAGGTTCGCCGGTAAGTGCTTCAGGTTCTTCGCCAAGAGGGCAATGTGGTGGGTGAAAGGGATCGCCTTCTTCTTGTCTCCAATAATTAAGTAGGCTTCGAACCCATCCCCAATTCATCCAGAATAGATGATGGCTAATTGGTTGATCCATTCCGGTTACACTGTCTTCGGAATTCAGGTGAATATCCATATCGGAATAGCTGTCAGAGTTTGAACTAGATACGGGATCCATCTTGTATAATTAGGGAGATGATTTTTGATATGAATTAGATTATAGAATTTAAATTGGTACTCTTCAATACATAATTTACATATGTATATATAATACCAAAATTCCATAAATCACGGAGGAATTTTCAGAAGATGTCAGGAAAAGTTTACAGTAACAGATACGCTAAGATATGAATTTTTGTCTATACACTATTTATGCAATAAATGCAGGAAAACGTGTCTAGACTTAAGAATGATAAACATGTAATTTCCGACAATAAATGATAAACAAAACTTTTAACATGCAGACACGGTCGAAGTCCAGACTTACTAATGCATCCTAACAACTATCAGTTAGACACACTCATGCAAGACCTGGTTCGCTAGGACCAACGCTCTGATACCAACTGTAATAACAGTAGGGACGCATCCCACTCAGTGCCTTCCCAGCTAACCGCCTGGTGACCACTGAGCGTACCTCAGACACTGATTTTACGGCCCGCCTCTCGGCAACGTACAGCCAACCCTAATAGTGACCGCGAGGAGTAACAGCCAATGCTTCGTCACAGGTAACACTGTGAGAACCCCCTCTACGATTAACCCGCTCATAAACGGCATTAAACCAGCTCTGATACCAACTGTGACGATCGCTCCAAATCCATATGGATGAACACGTCATTCATCGATTTCATTGCGAGGTATTTGACCTCTATATGATACGTTTTGTAAACATTGCATTCTTTTGAAAAGGCACACCATAAATAAATATTTAAATCAAAGGTTTTCGACATCTGATGATTTCTATATATAGACAATCACCATAAATAATAGTTTACAATAGTACTTCCGTTGACAATGCAGTCAAAATAAGATACATGGTGATGATTTGGTGAATGCAACGTTTTCTTGAAAAAATATGTCATGTAAGACTCCATGCACATAGCTTGTGTAACATATAATCAAACAGTGGAAGACTTCTAGGGAACCTGAGAATAAATATGCTAACAAGTGTCAACACAAAGGTTGGTGAGTTCATAGTTTTAATGTTTCGTATAATCTGTATATAAAGGTGGATCACAAGATTTCAGTTGTTTCATCCAGAAACATTTATCAAAATATTCTACGAAAATGAGCACCCTGGTAACTAAACTTTAACGTATATATAATTTGTACCCTTTGTATAATCATCTTAATAATACACGCAAACCAACGTGTACGCTTCTCAAATAGCATACATCCGTTAAAAGGCTAGTGCTCTAGCTCGGACGGGGATATCAAGCCCTATGGATCCATATACTACTACTCGTGCCCATCAGTTCTTATAACTGGCAGTTACTAGTTACCAAAGCTAAGGGATTTTCAGTTCAAACTCGGTATAGAATTTAGTGTGTACTTGTATCCATTTTTAAAATAAAGTGCATGTATTCTCAGCCCAAAAATATAGATTGCAAAAGCAATTAAAAAGGGAGCAAATGAAACTCACCTTAGCAGCACATATAGTTGTTCATCGTAATGTGACCGAAACTCGGTATATCAAAGAATCGTAGATCTCAACCTAGAGAACATATGTTGGTCAATAAATGTCTATCAAGCTAGGTCAGGTCATAGTGTATCACAATCCTAATGCTCGAGATCGACATACAAAAGTTATCCAAAGTCGTTTTAAAAAGTCAATTTTGACAATAGTTTAATAAAATGAGACTTGCCTTATATAAAGATTCATTATAAACTGTTTAACGACGAAATTTAGCATACAAGCATGTATAAATATGTATACTCGAGTACTAGACATGGATACACTATTAATATATAATAGATAAAATATAAGTACTTACGTATTAATATTGAGATTCAATATTGTAGGAAAGTACGTAGACGTAACGGAGATGATAAAAACTAGGTTTGATTCATAAATATATCCCCGAACATTACCCATAACCTCCTTGGCAATAACCCATAATTTTCTTAGCTCTATCCCGCTCGAAAACATATTTTGAAAGTGACACGCTCATGACCTCGTCGTAGTATTTTATGTATAAATAATAATACTCATACTACTAATAATAATATTAGGATTAATAATAATAATAATAATAATAATAATATAATAATAATAATAATAATAATAATAATAATAATAATAATAATAATAATAATAATAATAATATAAATATATATAGAGATCAGAGAGATAGTTTGATGAAAATATGAAATGAATTCGGCACTAGACTTCGCATTTTATAGTACTTGGTCTGCAATCTCAGCTCATGCGATCGCATCAGAAGAGTATGGGGAACTCATGCGATCGCATGAGGTCCCTGTCTAGCTCAAAATGTGGTTTGTCACTTTGTTTGTCGACATATTAATTTAATATATATATAATATATTTAATTTATATAATTAATTATATATTATATTAAATTCACATACATAGTTGACTTGTAATTTTTGTTCCGATAAGTCGTACGTCATCACTCGACTTATGTCCCAGTTCCGGTTTTTCGAACGTCCTATCGTATACTGAGAAAACTTGTACTTTACGTTTCGTGAATCGTACCTTTGTCAAAATATAGTCTTAAATCATCCATAAACTATACCACTCGACGTATAACTTATACATTTGAGTGTTTTGGTCATTTACTTCTATAAATCATCGTCTCGCTATTTGTTAATATACATATATATATATATATATATATATATAATACATTTTCATTTTGAAATAGTGTTTTACTGTAGCAAACTTATCTAAATATAATTGTTCGCTGTAGCAAATAGTGATTTTCGAAAACACTGTAGCAAACTTATCTAAATATAATTGTTCGCTGCCTCATGTTCAGTTGTTTCTGATTAAATATGTGTTGAAGACTTTTGTGGTCGGTATATATAATACTTTTGACCCCATATAAGTAGTGCCTCCAAGTCTTTAATGCAAAAACAACCGCGCCTAATTCCAAATCATGCGTCGTATAATTTTGCTCGTAAATCTTCAATTGTCTAGACGCATAAGCAATCACCTTCATCCATTGCATTAATACACAACCGAGACCTTGCTTTGATGCGTCACAATAAATCACAAAATCATCATTCCCTTCAGGCAATGACAATATAAGTGCCGTAGTTAGCTTTTTCTTCAATAATTGAAACGCCTTCTCTTGTTCATCCTTCCATTCAAATTTCTTCCCTTTATGCGTTAATGCAGTCAAGGGTTTTGCTATTTTGGAGAAATCTTGGATGAATCTTCTGTAGTAACCAGCCAATCCTAAAAATTGACGTATATGCTTCGGAGTTTTTGGGGTTTCCCACTTTTCAATGATTTCGATCTTTGCCAGGTCCACCTGGATACCTTCTTTGTTCACTATGTGACCGAGGAATTGAACTTCTTCCAACCAAAATGCACACTTTGAAAACTTAGTGTACAATTTTTCTTTCCTCAATACTTCTAGCACTTTTCTTAAGTGTTCTTCGTGCTCTTGATCATTCTTTGAGTAAATAAGTATGTCATCGATGAAAATAATGACAAACTTGTCAAGATATGGCCTACACACTCAGTTCATAAGGTCCATGAACACAGCTGGTGAGTTAGTCAATCCAAACGGCATAACCATAAACTCGTAATGACCATAACACGTCCTAAAAGCAGTTTTTGGAATATCATCCTCCTTTACTCGCATTTGATGATATCCGGAACGTAAATTGATCTTCGAATAAACCGACGAGCCTTGTAGTTGATCAAATAAGTCGTCAATTCTCGGCAGTGGATAACGGTTTTTGATGGTAAGTTTGTTCAACTCTCTGTTGTCATTACACAACCTAAATGTACCATCCTTCTTCTTGACAAACAAAACAGGAGCTCCCCATGGTGATGTGCTTGGTCGAATGAAACCACGTTCTAATAGTTCTTGCAGTTGGCTTTGCAGTTCTTTCATCTCGCTGGGTGCGAGTCTATAAGGAGCACGAGCTATTGGTGCAGCTCCTGGTACAAGATCTATTTGAAATTCAACAGATCGATGTGGAGGTACTCCCGGTAATTCTTTCGAAAATACATCGGGAAATTCTTTTGCGACGGAAACATCATTGATGCTCTTTTCTTCAGTTTGTACTTTCTCGACGTGTGCTAGAACAGCATAGCAACCTTTTCTTATTAGTTTTTGTGCCTTCAAATTACTAATAAGATGTAGCTTCGTGTTGCCCTTTTCTACGTACACCATTAAGGGTTCTCCTTCTTCTCGTACAATGCGAATTGCATTTTTATAACATACGATCTCTGCTTTCACCTTCTTTATCCAGTCCATGCCAACTATTACATCAAAACTCCCTAACTCTACGGTATCAAATCAATCTTAAATATTTCGCTACCCAGTTTAATTTCTCGATTCCGGCATATATAATCTGCTGAAATTAATTTACCGTTTGCTAATTCGAGTAAAAATTTACTATCCAACGGCGTCAATGGACAACTTAATTTAGCACAAAAATCTCTACTCATATAGCTTCTATCCGCACCCGAATCAAATAAAACGTAAGCAGATTTATTATCAATAAGAAACGTACCCGTAACAAGCTCCGGGTCTTCCTGTGCCTCTGCCGAATTAATATTGAAAACTCTTCCATGGCCTTGTCCATTCGTGTTCTCCTGGTTCGGGCAATTTCTAATAATGTGGCCCGGTTTTCCACATTTATAACAAACTACATTGGCATAACTTGCTCCGACACTACTTGCTCCGCCATTACTCGTTCTGACACCATTTGTTCCTTTCGTTCTAATAACCCCTGGTCCGTAGACCTCACGCTTCGCCGCGCTATGACCATTTCTTTTACACTTGTTGCAAAATTTGGTGCAAAACCCCGAGTGATACTTTTCACACCTTTGGCATAGCTGCTTCTGATTGTTGTTGTTGTTGCGGTTGTTATTGTTGTTGGGATGATTGTTGTAGTTGCTGCTGTTGTTGTTGTTGTTGTTGTTGTTGTTGTTGTTGTTGTTGTTGGGCCGTTTGTTGTAGTTGCGATTGATGTTGCAATTGTTGGGATAGTTGTTGCGATTATTGTTGTAATTGCTGTTGTTGTTGTATTGGTGATTCTTATCACCGTTTTCCTCCCACTTTCTTTTGACTTGCTTCACATTGGCCTCTTTAGCCGCCTGTTCTTTAATTCTTTCCTCAATCTGGTTCACTAGTTTTTGAGCCATTCTACATGCCTGTTGTATGGAGGCGGGCTCGTGTGAACTTATATCTTCTTGGATTCTTTTCGGTAATCCTTTCACAAACGCGTCGATCTTCCTTCCTCATCTTCGAACGCTCTCGGACACAATAGGCACAATTCTGTGAATCGTCTTTCGTACGTGGTAATATCAAATCCTTGGGTTCGTAACCCTCTAAGTTCTGTCTTGAGCTTATTGACCTCGGTTCTGGGATGGTACTTCTCGTTCATCAAGTGCTTGAATGCTGACCACGGTAGTGCGTAAGCATCATCTTGTCCCACTTGCTCTAGATAGGTATTCCACCATGTTAACGCAGTACCTGTAAAGGTATGCGTAGCGTACTTCACTTTATCCTCTTCAGTATACTTACTTATGGCAAACACCGATTCGACCTTCTCGGTCCACCGTTTCAATCCGATCGGTCCTTCGGTTCCATCAAATTCCAAAGGTTTGCTGGCAGTGAATTCTTTGTAGGTGCATCCTACACGATTTCTTGCGCCGTTAGCTGCATTGCTAGATTCGGAGTTATTGTTGGTATGTAGCGCAGCCTGTACTGCGGCTATGTTCGAAGCAAGAAAGACACGAAATTCCTCTTCGCTCATATTCAAGGTGTGTCGAGTAGTCGGTGCCATTTCCTTCAAAATAGTCAAATGAAACGAGTTAATCATATAGAATATCAAGAGTAGTTAATAGTATTTCGTAGCGTAATATGAACTTATTTATAAAAGCTCTTTCTTCATATTAGCGTTTTATACTCTTTAATTCGGGTAGTACCTACCCGTTAAGTTCATACTTAGTAGCTAACATACCATTTTAACTACTACAATTCTATATGAAAAACTAATCACAAAAAAAATATATATATCATATTCAAACCTTTATACAATAACTTGCAAACTTACAATACCGCTTTTTTTTTTTTTTTTTACATATAGCATGAAATATAGCACATAAAACTTTGATACAAATTAGTTGCGAAGATAATTCTAGTTAATAAATAAGGCGTTCAGCAAAGGCAATTAAGACACGTAATTCATACGTCCAGAAACAAGTCATGCATTCTGGTTTTACTAATACCACTTTCCATCCTTGGTTTTGTGGAACATAACCGTTGTGACCGATAGTAAGACAATGTGTTGTAACGTCGTCAAAAGGATGAAGGTTACGTAATGACCAACAGTCTCGTAATAACCTAAAAACCTCATTTCTTACCCCAATCACCGACTCCGTCACTTGTGGGAACGTTTTGTTTAATAGTTGTAGCCTGATGTTCTTGTTCTCACTTTGGTGAGAAGCGAACATTACTAACCCATAAGCATAACATGCTTCTTTATGTTGCATGTTAGCCGCTTTTTCTAAATCACGAAGTCCTATATTCGGATATATTGAGTCAAAATAATTTCTTAACCCGTTGCGTAAAATAGCATTTGGGTTCCCCGCAATATATGCGTCAAAGTAAACACATCGTAACTTATGGATTTCCCAATGTGATATCCCCCATCTTTCGAACGAAAGCCTTTTATAAATCAAGGCATTCTTGGAACGTTCTTCGAATGTCTTACAAACTGATCTCGCCTTAAATAGTTGTGCCGAGGAATTCTGACCGACTCGAGACAAGATTTCATCAATCATGTCTCCGGGTAGGTCTCTTAAAATATTGGGTTGTCTATCCATTTTGTGTTTTTATACTGTAAAATAGACAACAATTAGATTCATAAAAAAATACTTATTAATACAAGCAATTTTTACATATATCATAAAGCATAAGCACACTATATTACATATATTACACCACACGAATACAACTATCTTATTCCGACTCGCTCATTTCTTCTTCTTCGGTTTTGGTTCATTTTGTCAAGTTTTTAGGGATATATGATGTTCCCCTAATACGAGCCGTCGTTTTCCACATTGGTTTAGAAAAACCTGGTGGTTTAGAGGTTCCCGGGTTATTGTCACAACTTAAGAAATACGGGTGTTGACGATATATAAAGTTCATCGTGTTTGGAATCAAATTTCTCTATTTTTATGCCCTTTCCCTTATTGCTCTCTTTTGCCTTATTAAATTGTGTTGGGGTAATTTCTATAACATCATCGGAATCCTTGTCGGGATCCGATTCATTGGAGAATTGGTAATCCTCCCAATACTTTGCTTCCTTGGCGGAAACACCATTGACCATAATTAACTTTGGTCGGTTGGTTGAGGATTTTCTTTTACTTAACCGTTTTATTATTTCCCCCACTGGTTCTATTTCTTCTTCCGGTTCTGATTCTTCTTCCGGTTCCGATTCTTCTTCCGGTTCCGACTCTTCTTCCGGTTCCTCTTCGGGAACTTGTGAATCAGTCCACGAATCATTCCAATTTACATTTGACTCTTCATTATTATTAGGTGAGTCAATGGGACTTGTTCTAGAGGTAGACATCTATCACATAATATCAAACACGTTAAGAGATTAATATATCACATAATATTCACATGTTAAAAATATATAGTTTCCAACAAAAATGTTAAGCAATCATTTTTAAAGAAAACACGGTCGAAGTCCAGACTCACTAATGCATCCTAACAAACTCGATAAGACACACTAATGCAAATTTTCTGGTTCTCTAAGACCAACGCTCGGATACCAACTGAAATGTCCCGTTCATATTGATTATAAACGTTCCATATTAATTGATTTCGTTGCGAGGTTTTGACCTCTATATGAGACGTTTTTCAAAGACTGCATTCATTTTTAAAATAACCATAACCTTTATTTTATCAATAAAGGTTTCAAAAGCATTACGTAGATTATCAAATAATGATAATCTAAAATATACTGTTTACACACGACCATTACATAATGGTTTACAATAGAAATATATTACATCGACATATGTTTCTTGAATACAGTTTTTACATAATATCATACAAACATGGACTCCAAATCTTGTCCTTATTTTAGTATGCAACAGCAGAAGCTCTTAATATTCACCTGAGAATAAATATGCTTTAAACGTCAACAAAAATGTTGGTGAGTTATAGGTTTAACCTATATATCAAATCGTAACAATAGACCACAAGATTTCATATTTCAATATACATCCCATACATAGAGATAAAAATCATTCATATGGTGAACACCTGGTAACCGACATTAACAAGATGCATATATAAGAATATCCCCATCATTCCGGGACACCCTTTGGATATGATATAAATTTCAAAGTACTAAAGCATCTGGTACTTTGGATGGGGTTTGTTAGGCCCAATAGATCTATCTTTAGGATTCGCGTCAATTAGGGTGTCTGTTCCCTAATTCTTAGATTACCAGACTTAATAAAAAGGGGCATATTCGATTTCGATAATTTAACCATAGAATGTAGTTTCACGTACTTGTGTCTATTTTGTAAATCATTTATAAAACCTGCATGTATTCTCATCCCAAAAATATTAGATTTTAAAAGTGGAACTATAACTCACTTTCACAGATTTTTTACTTCGTCGGGAAGTAAGACTTGGCCACTGGTCGATTCACGAACCTATAACAAATATGTATATATATATATCAAAGTATATTCAAAATATATTTACAACACTTTTAATACATTTTGATGTTTTAAGTTTATTAAGTCAGCTGTCCTCGTTAGTAACCTACAACTAGTTGTCCAACGTTAGATGTACAGAAAAAAATTGATAAATATTATCTTGAATCAATTCATGACCCAGTGTATACATGTCTCAGGCTAGATCACAACTCAAAGTATATATATTTTTAGAATCAACCTCAACCCTGTATAGCTAACTCTCACATTACTGCATATAGAGTGTCTATGGTTGTTCCAAATAATATATACACATGGGTCAATATGATATGTCAAAACATTTTCATACGTGTCTATGGTATCCCAAGATTATATAATATATTATAATACATGTATAATACAATATAAGTTAGCTAGGATATGAGTAATATAGATTTGTTACTAATTTTCACGTTGCTACAACAAGAAAAATTATCCAATCTTGTTTTACCCATAACTTCTTCATTTTAAATCCGTTTTGAGTGAATCAAATTGCTATGGTTTCATATTGAACTCTATTTTATGAATCTAAACATAAAAAGTATAGGTTTATAGTCAGAAATATAAGTTACAAGTCGTTTTTGTAAAGGTAGTCATTTCAGTCGAAAGAACGACGTCTAGATGACCATTTTAGAAAACATACTTCCACTTTGAGTTTAACCATGATTTTTGGATATAGTTTCATGTTCATAAGAAAAATCATTTTCCCAGAAGAACAACTTTTAAATCAAAGTTTATCATAGTTTTTAATTAACTAACCCAAAACGGCCTGCGGTCTTACTACGACGGCGTATGTCCGGTTTTACAGTGTTCTTCGTGTTTCCAGGTTTTAAATCATTAAGTTAGCATATCATATAGATATAGAACATGTGTTTAGTTGATTTTAAAAGTCAATTTAGAAAGATTAACTTTTCTTTGCGAACAAGTTTAGAATTAACTAAACTATATTCTAGTGATTACAAGTTTAAACCTTCGAATAAGATAGCTTTATATGTATGAATCGAATGATGTTATGAACATCATTAATACCTCAAGTTTTCTGGATAAAGCTACTGGAAATGAGAAAAATGGATCTAGCTTCAAAGGATCCTTGGATGGCTTGAAAGTTCTTGAAGCAGAATCATGACACGAAAACAAGTTCAAGTAAGATTTCCACTCGAAATAAGATTGTTATAGTTATAGAAATTGAATCAAAGTTTGAATATGAGAATTACCTTGTATTAGAAAGATATCTTACTGTAAATAATAAAGATTTTTTGAGGTTGGATGATCACTCTACAAGATTGGAAGTAAGCTAGCAAACTTGGAAGTATTCTTTATTTTATGAAACTAGAACTTGTAGAATTTATGAAGAACACTTAGAACTTGAAGATAGAACTTGAGAGAGATTAATTAGAGGAATAAAATTGAAGAATGAAAGTGTTTTTAGGTGTTTTTGGTCGTTGGTATATGGATTAGATATAAAGGATGTGTAATTTTGTTTACATGTAAATAAGTCATGAATGATTACTCATTTTTATAATTTTATGAGATATTTCATGCTAGTTGCCAAATGATGGTTCCCACATGTGTTAGGTGACTCACATGGGCTGCTACGAGCTGATCATTGGAGTGTATATACCAATAATACATACATCTAAAAGCTGTGTATTGTACGAGTACGAATACTGGTGCATACGAGTAGAATTGTTGATGAAACTGAATGAGGATGTAATTGTAAGCATTTTTGTTAAGTAGAAGTATTTTGATAAGTTTCTTGAAGTCTTTCAAAAGTGTATGAATATATATTAAAACACTACATGTATATACATTTTAACTGAGTCGTTAAGTCATCGTTAGTCGTTGCATGTAAGTGTTGTTTTGAAACCTTTAGGTTAACGATCTTGTTAAATATTGTTAACCCATTGTTTATTAAATCAAATGAGATGTTAAATTATTACATTATCATGATATCATGATGTATTAATATATCTTAATATGATATATATCCATTAAATGTCGTTACAACGATAATCGTTACATATATGTCTCGTTTCAAAATCATTAAGTTAATAGTCTTGTTTTTACATATGTAGTTCATTTTTAATATACTTAATGATATGTTTACTTATCATAATATCATGTTAACTATATATATATCCATATATATGTCATCATATAGTTTTTACAAGTTTTAACGTTCGTGAATCGCCGGTCAACTTGGGTGGTCAATTGTCTATATGAAACCTATTTCAATTAATCAAGTCTTAACAAGTTTGATTGTTTAACATGTTGGAAACATTTAATCATGTAAATATCAATTTCATTTAATATATAAAAACATGGAAAAGTTCGGGTCACTACAGACAACCCCATTTCGAGCTAGTCGCGCTAGCAATTTATAATCGGAATGTTTAGTACTTCGTATTTTGTTGTAGATACACTGTCCGGTGTATATCATTTATTGTGTTTGGCAAGGGTAAATAAAGGGTTAAGTGGTTAGCAGGTGGCTCATTGATAATGGAATAATGTTTAATGTTTTCTAACATTTTTAAATCTGGTGGTCTAAAGTTTATTCAATTATTTAAACCTATAATTCACTCAACCTTTGTGTTGACAGTTTACTCGCATGTTTTCACAGGTACTTGAGTTATGTGATGCTTCCGCTGTGTTTAGAAGAGTCTGCATGCATTTGGGCAGATTTTATGAAACAATTATGAAACTTAAGGTTGCATTCTGTTTTTGGATAATTTAAATTTGTGGGTTAGTTGGCAATGTTTTGTGTCAACTTTGGTTAATTAATATGTTGGGTTATTTTAAACTACATATTTTGGTATGCTTTCCTTTTTGGGAAACTTTTGAAATAAAAGAATGCAATGCCATTTGTTAAATTCATTTAAGTTCAATCAAGCTGTGGGACCAAGTGACGGAGCCGTTAAGTGTTTTGACGGGGCCATCACAGTTGGTATCAGAGCTCTGGTTGTAGGGAACTAGGCGGTCTTAATGTGGTCAACCCGTGGTTCTTAGGGTGCATTAGAGTCTAGTCTACAGCCCGACCCTTTTGCTATAGCATTATTATGCATTTCATTTCGTATGAGATATATCATAAGCATTTATTTCTATTTGGTATATGGTTTGTGGTTTTATTGTTTGCAGATGTCGACTTCGAGCAACAACTCCGTTCCTGCTCCTGCTCCTTCGGCTGCTGAAAGACGCCGTGCTGATCAACCTTTGATCGATGATCATGTTCACTACTACTTTTCCACCCTCACTCACATGAACAGAGCTTACACTGACAAGACGCGTATTAATGTTCTTAGTGATTGTATGCGTACATTGCCGCATAACGAGGTGATGGACGAGATTCGAGCTAGTATGGATTCGTTCGTAAGTTTCAAGCATAATGTTGGGATCGAGGATCGTAAGCGTAACCGCGAGGTGGACGCTAAGTTCGAGGCTCTCGAGAGCACAGCTCGTGGTTTGAAGGCAGAGTTGGATGAAGTGAAAGGAAAGTTGCGGAAGTATGAGACTCATGCCGGCCCAGCTTATCACACTCGCTCTAAGCAGATATGATATGATGATTCATGATTGATTATTTATTTCATAAGACTTAATGTCCTTTCATACATACATTTTTGGGTTATGTACGGCGTTTTGCCGAGGATTTTATTAAGGTTTTGTTATGGGATATTTTTCATTATGTATGGATGGTTATTTTTATGACATATGTTATCATTATCACATTTTATTTCTGATGTTGTGACTCTTGGCATGTTATATTATGCGTAATGTAGATCATGCATGTGATGACCCGAAAATTTCTGACCAAATTTAAACTTTATCTTTAAATGATTTAATGTTTTCGACACAATAAGCAAAGTCTGTAATGTTGAGTCTCAAAGTTTTGGAACTATATTCATGTAATCAATTATTCTTTGACTGTTCTCGAAGATTCACGAACAATATATATATAACTTAATGTGCATATATATATATATATATATGATTTCAAGTTATTTAGTAAACGATATTAACATTCGATTATTGATTCGATTAATATTTAGATAAGTTAACTAAAACGTTTAAGATGAACCAGTAAAACACTAATTTGCTACAGTATTTTTGAATTGCTACAGTACCCGAAAAGCTACAGTGTTTTCGAAAATCACTATTTGCTACAGTGAAACCGACTTTGCTACAGTAAACACTATTTGCTACAGTGCTACAGTGAAACCGACTTTGCTGCAGTAAAACACTATTTGCTACAGTAAAACACTATTTGATGTCGACGAACTAGCAAACAAAAGCGGATCAGGCGGCCATGCGATCGCATGGCAAAAGCACTGAAAACCCATGCGATCGCATGGTAGTAGAATTCAGGCCACAAGTATAAAAGCTCGACTTCTGATTCAGTTTGCATTAATATATTTCTATCTCTCTCGTATTATATATTATTATTATTATTATTATTATTATTATTATTATTATTATTATTATTATTATATTATTATTATTATTATTATTATTATTATTATTATTAAAATTAATATTATTATTAATCTTATTATTATTAGTATTATTAATTAGTATTATACATAAAATACTACGACGAGGTCATGAGCGTGTTATTTTCAAAATGGGTTTCGAGCGGGATAGAGTTAAGGAAATTATGGGTTATAATTATGGAGGTTATGGGTAATATTCGCAAGTCAAACCTAGTGTTTATCATCTCCGTTACGTCTACATACTTTCCTACAATATTGAATCTCAATATTGATACGTAAGCACTCATATTTTATCTTTTATATATTAATTGTGTATCCATGTCTAGTGCTCGAGTATATATATTTATACATGCTTGTATGCTAAATTTCGTCGTTAAACAGTTATGATGAATCACGAAGTAAATACATATATTACTGATAAAAGGTATATGATATGCATGTTTTTGGAAAGCTGGCGAAAAATCAATAACTTTTCTTTTAGATATCGAATAATTTCGATGAACGGATTAAAAGATATGATCAACTGAATTATGATTGACGTTAATTGAAATTGCTTTTGAATCTGCAATTAAGATTTAAACAACTTGTTTACAAGATTGATAAAATGGATTTTTAAATATTACCAGCCGAGTAAATGAAATCTTATATAAGGCACGTCTCGTTTTGTTAAACTATTGTCAAAATTGACTTTTTGAAACAACTTTGGATAACTTTTGTATGTCGATCTCGAGCATTAGGATTGTGATACACTATGACCTACCTAGCTTAATAGACATTTATTGACCAACATATGTTCTCTAGGTTGAGATCTACGGTTATTTGGTAATCCGAGTTTCAGTCACATTTTGGTGAACGACTTTATATGCTGCTAAGGTGAGTTTCATATGCTCCCTTTTTAATTGCTTTTGCAATCTATATTTTTGGGCTGAGAATACATGCACTTTATTTTAACTGCAATGGATACAAGTACATACTAAATTCTACACTGAGTTTGAACCGAAAATCCCTTAGCTTTGGTAACTAGTAACTGCCAGTTATAAGAACTGGTGGGCGCGAGTAGTAGTATATGGATCCATAGGGCTTGATATCCCCGTCCGAGCTAGAGCACTAGCCTTTTAACGGACGTATGCTATTTGAGAAGCGTACACGTTGGTTTGCGTGTATTATTAAGATGATTATACAAAGGGTACAAATTACATATACGTTAAGTTTAGTTACCAGGGTGCTCAATCTTGTAGAATATTTTGATAAACGTTTCTGGATGAAACGACTGAAATCTTGTGATCCACCTTTATATACAGATTATACGATACATTAAAACTATGAACTCACCAACCTTTGTGTTGACACTTGTTAGCATGTTTATTCTCAGGTTCCCTAGAAGTCTTCCGATGTTTGCTTATATGTTAGACAAGCTTTGTGCATGGAGTCATACATGCTTTATTCAAGAAAACGCTGCATTCACAAAACCATCATCATGTATCTATTTTGACTGCATTGTCAACGGAAGTATTATTGTAAACTATTATTTACGGTGATTGTCTATATGTAAAAATCATCAGATGTCGAAAACCTTGGATTTAAATATTCATTATGGTATACCTTTTCCAAAGAATGCAATGTTTATAAAACGTATCATATAGAGGTCAAATACCTCGCAATGAAATCGATGAATGACGTATTCGTCCATATGGATTTGGAGCGATCGTCACAATGCATGTTAGGTGCTATGTATGTTGTATGATGTTATCATAAAATATGTATGCATGTGGTGGTTATTTCTATAACTATCATAACTGTCATGTTATTACTCATAAGCGTTTACTGACTATTATTTTAATGGTTAATCTTTTCGTGTTCGATCTATTCCTTTATAACACTAGTATTATTCTTAGTACTAACAGTTGTGTTATTTTGTTTTGAAGATCATGCCTCCTAGAGAGTCCAACGAAGCCCGTATGCAATGTCTTATCTCTGAAGGGATAGCTGATGCTATGGCAGCAAATGCTAATGCTAATGCAAATAACAACAATCAGGTGGGATGCTCCCACAAAACGTTTATGGCAAGTCATCCACAAGAATTCAGTGGTACTGAAGGACCCATAGGACTTACCCGTTGGTTCGAGAAGATTGAGTCTATCTTCAGGATTAGTCGAATCCGAGAGGAGGACAAGGTTAGTTTTGCTAGCTGCACTCTTAAGGATAGTGCATTGACCTGGTGGAACAACTTGGTAAATAGTCTGGGAAATGATGTGGCTTATGGTTTAGCTTGGAATAATTTCAAGGAAAGAATGATCACCCGTTATCGTCCTAGGGGTGAACTTAAGAAGTTAGAGGTTGAACTTAAGAACTTGAAAATGAAGGGCACCGAATTAGATGCCTACGAGCAAAGGTTCTTCGAGTTGACTTTGTTGTGTCCTAATGTTTATGCTGATGAGAATCTTAAGATCGAAGCTTACATTGATGGGTTATCTGAGAAAATTGAGCATGCGGTTGAGTCTAGTGAGCCCCAGACTATCGAAGCTGCTATGTATATGGCTCATAAGCTTAATGATAAGATTTTAAGGAGGAGTAAGGCTGATGTGACCGATGCTAGTGAAGTGGTTGTTAAGAAGACTGATAATGGGAAAAGGAAGTGGGATAATAACCGCAACCAGAACCAAGGTCAGCAAAAGAAACAAGATACTTCCGGTGCTAGTAACCGAAATCAGCGTATGTGTCCTCGATGTTATAAGACTCATGATGGATATTGCACGGTTACTTGTAAGAGGTGTTCCAAACAGGGACACATTGCTAAGGATTGTACGGTGCTTCTGCCGGGTTCTGCTACTCCTGCTGCAGGTGGTAATAATAGTAATAATGCTGGTAATAGTGGTGGTAATGGTAATGGTAATGGGAAGCCGAGAAATGGTGGTAATCAGAGAGTTTGTTATGATTGCGGTAAGTCGGGGCATTTTCGTGATGCCTGTCCTAACAAAAAGACCACTGAGAATGCACGTGGTAGAGCGTTCAACATTAACGCCAGGGATGCTGAGGAAGATCCTAAGCTTGTTACAGGTACGTTCTTGGTCAAAGATTTATCAGTTTATGTACTATTTGATTCAGGGGCTGATTTGAGTTTTGTGTCGAGTAAATTAAGTCCAAAAATCAAAACACCGTTAACTCCTTTAGACAATACTTATGTTGTTGAAATAGCTAATGGTAAAGTGCTTACTGCTAAGACTGTATATCGTAAATGTAACTTTAATCTGGCTGGTAGAGATTTTGAGATATATTTGGTACCGATTGACCTAGGCAGTTTTGACATTGTTATTGGCATGGATTAGTTGTCTGTAATCGTGCTGAGATTGTGTGTTATGAGAAAGCTATTCGTATTACTGATGTGCGAAATCGTGTCTATAATTTATCTTAAGGAAAATACCGGTTTTAAAGATTGCTACACACTAACGGGCAGTGTACCCGATCGTGTAGTAGTATAGATAATGGTAAAATCCGTGTATCGTTCCAAGGACAGTATATCAGTCAAACTAGAATTAGAAACTATATTATGATTAACTAAGTTAATTAAAGTAAAAGTACAAGTTTTATGTTTTGTGGCTGTTTTAACGATTTAGCCAAATCAAAGAAGGTTAAATGTAAAAACAATATTTTTAGTCTTTTGGTTTATAAAATGCAAATAAATGCAAATAAAGCAAGTAAGATAGGTTTTGAATTTAATCAAAGAGAGGAAATGTTCATCTAGATATTTTACCCTCGGTATTGGATGTAAATTAGATATTAAGCCCTGATTGAATGATTATGTGTGTAGTTATCTAATAGGTTTTACTAAGAGTTCTCTCGGATAAACACGCAAATACAATAACAAGCTCAAGGGTTCCCTTTTCACTATAGTTCTTGTATTTGTAATCAAATAACTATAAGCATGCTAATCACCTAAATCGACTCGCCAAGAGTTCTCTTTAGCAAGTACTCAAACTAGAATTACTAAGCGAGGGTTCCCTATAACTTAGACCTTTTCGTTTGTGACTAGTTGATCAACAAGATTAAAGACTTGAATAACAATTGCCTTTGCGTTCGCTCTACACAATTCATTCCTATTTTGTATAACCGTTTTAATCTAGTTTACCCCCTTGGTCCGGTTTAGCAAACAATCAATCTAAGACAAGTTGATTGTAAATCAATATGATACATCAACAAGAGTTCTCTTTATCAACAACATATCAATTAACTAGATACAAATGGTTTTAACAACAATAAGCATGGTTCTCTATTCAAGCTTCAATCTAACACACATAATACATTCAATCAACAAGATTACATCCAATACCTTGGTTATTAATCTAGACAAACATTAATGAAACTAGCCAATAATCATTGTAACAGACAACAATTCACTCAAATTATAAACTGAAATCATTTCTGAGAACAAGTATATAACCTACAAGAACAAGAGTTCTTGGATGAAGAAGATGTTGATGGATGATGCTTTGATCTTTGGCCTCTTCAAAGAGGATGGAATTCTCCAAGATGCTCCTGAAAATCGTCTCTAAACTTCTCTGTACGTAACTCTCTGAAAACAGTCCCCAAAACTGACATTTTAAGGTGGAGAAATTAGGTAAAAAGCAGAAAGTTCGGTCACACCTACTTTGGGACGTCGTCCTAAAAGGGAGGACGGCGTCCCGGTTAAATGAACAAGACGGCGTCCCGAAATTCAAAACGGCGTCCCAGTTAGCAAGCCAGGACGGCGTCCCTGGACCCTAGACGGCGTCCTGGTAGGCTTTTAGGCACTGTTTCGTTTCTTTTTAATACTAGCTCATTTGGACGAACTCTCACATATCGGAGGCTTTGTTATATCATTTTAAAGTGCTATCTTGATCCTAACTCGTATCGGGATCAAACAATGTCATAAATCATCGAAATTCTTTGTAAACCATTCTTCCGATACAAATTCGCGCATCTTGGCTTATCACTTATAGATCACCTTCATTATCTTCGATTATAGAGCATTTTTAGTGATATTGCGATAGATATATATGTTGTAATTGAGCAATATCAAAACACCCCACACTTAAACCTTGCTTGTCCTCAAGCAATTCTTTCGTTACAAAGTAGAACACTATTAATCATAATCACACAATATAGATTACATACATTACATGAATCACTCGAAGCACACGAAACACACACGTTGATATGAAACACAACTCACACTATATACACTATGGAAACACACGCTTTAAGTATATCACACATTTATTGAAATCACACGCACGCTTTATACACAATGGAAACACACACACACATTTTTGGGAGATCAGAATCAAGTATCCGAAAAATTTGATCCTAGGGAAATCAGGACCTTGATGAAAACGTTTTAAGGTTTTGAAAATATCATGCTAGTTTTTAAATACTAGACACGTTTTCCGATTTTGTCGGATTTTCTTAATTTTGAAAAAATGAGTGCGGGTTTCCCGCTATTGGTCAAGCCAATCCCTCCCACGGTACCTAACATTACAAGATGTCGGTAGAAAATAATGTGCTTAGGAGGATACACATCACGTCCGGATATCATTGACAATTATGAGGTAATCATCTAATCCGTTAAGTCAATCATAAAGATTGAAGTTTATCAGGCTTAAAAGCTGATATATTACCTTTCCGGAGGTTATCCACTGGGAATCTGATCAATCACTGACAATTTGTGTATCATGGTGCGCTTCCCATTTGGCTAGCAAATCTCCCTCATTGAGATAAGCTTTGACTACCAGTTTCCCTGTTTGATGTTGAGGCCTGGTAGATTTCCAGTCGATTTTAGCAATGACTTTTCAAGACTTTTCGTCACCCTACAACTGGTCTGGACTACAACTTCTGAAATAAATCAGCAAGTGTGTCGTTCGGGAGACTTGACTCCCTTTAGGATGGAATAGATACATCCTATTGGTCATAAGAGGTGGTCGGGCGCAACATTGTCCTTGTTAGGAGAAACAATGAGGATCGTCCTTAAGGTTTTCGATCTGGCGCGAGATCCGGTTTCCGACCACGCTATACAATCACCGCTCTCTCACGGTTTACACTCGTTTTGGTACAAGTGACCTACTCGTTAGCTTACTAAACTAATAGGATTTTCATTCAAATAATTGAATGATGGAGCAACTTCAAAGACTATTAATAATTTAAAATGCAAAACAACATTTGTTTTCTAAATTTTAAGACCATAATGTGTATAAAATGTTTTTCGGGCTTTTAATCGTTTTTAAGGCTGCTTGAAAATTTTAAAAATTTTTATATAAGCTTATAATCAATTAAATTTATAAAATATCTTTAAAAATTTATATTTATGATGGAAATTCGGTTGTTAAACCTGATCTTAATCCGTCTATAAATTTTAAAATCAATTTTATAAAAATTTAACCTTTTATAAGTTATTTTGCCTTTAACGCCTTATTTTTAGTAAAACGAGTTCCCGATAAATTTCTACTCCCCACCCCACACTTGAGATCATGCAAGGCCCTCATTGCATGAAATCAGAAAAAGGTTTAAATTTAGAGGGCAAAGTGATAGGGTGATTGTAGAAATTTCCAATTTTTAACCTGTAAATCGTGGAACAAGTAGACGGATGCCGCTGAACTTACTGCCAGCATAAGAACATCGTCTAGTCCGCGATTATCATCATACACACATCATAATATCAAATGTCGCTGAACTTAATGCCAGTCTTTGGAAGTTCAATTATGCTGCAAAAAATAAACAAACCACACAAAGCATATAAAAATAACGGTGTTTATTCAACCACATCCGTTTAATCAAACCACACATTAGTATAATTATTACAAACCATAAATGTATCCAAATACATCACACAAATAAAATAGTCTAAAAACAAGGTACAAAATGATCCAATAGGCACGCAGGCCTAGTTATCAAACGGCCAAAAATAATTACCCGAACCATCGCGGTACGGGCGTCCCTGTGGATATTGCTGCTCAAATCTGTTCCGAGCATCCTGCAACGCAGCGGTATTATCATAAATCGGGTGAGGCGGAGGTGGGTTTTGAGGATCCGTGTAATATTGGGGTGTCAGACGTGTCGTCCCATAGTACTGCTCGGGGTTGGAATAAAACAACTCTGAGTTATGGTTATTCCAATCAATACCATAACTCATCCATCCCTGATCGTGCACTTGAGCAATCTGTCGTTGCTCCATTCTTTCCTGACTATCCCACATTTGTTGGTTGTGCCTCCTTTGTTCATTCGGGCTCAATCGCATGTTGTTAACACTACCAACCAAACTGTCCCAATTCTCTTGGGACGGTTGCCACGGAACCTGCAAATTAACATTAGTTTGGGCCTCCATTTCAGCCTCCTCTTCCTGCTCCTGTTCCTGTTGAACACCACTACCACTCGCGCCACCTGCACCGGCTGCCACAAAGGGGACCAAATGCCCATTTGCGTCTTTGATAAGGATTTCGGCATTAATATAAAAAACCTTTTTCAAAGGTTTCATTATACTCGGTAATTCCTGTAATCTGTCGAAATCAATGTTAAAGTGTCGGGCAAATCGGGTTATGTAGTGCCCCCCCAAAAGTGGCTTCCGTACCCCGTCTCGGTAGCAATGGAAAGAAAATAGTTACCGATTAACCCAGGAATATCGGTATAGGCCCCCCGCTTGATCTGATCCATAATCCACAAATCTAAGGTTTTCACCTTCTCATTACCCTCTATCCTTGCATTAAAAGTACATGCAATGAGTCGGTGAAGCAGCTTATCATCTCGGGCTGCGATTTCATTGTACCGGTGTTTGCTCGATCGAAAATGGGCCGGCGCAATATTTGGCTTACAGATTCGGCGCCAATAAGAGGTATCGTCAAACTGATGTCGGCCAACGTAATCCGAAGCCCTCAAGTACTCACCTAACTGTGTGTCGGTGAGTTCCTCAAAAATACCCAAAATTCTACACACTTGAAAACTGCTCAAACCCCTGTCTTGGCCTCCAAGACGAAACCGTAGAAACTCAGCGGATAAATAATCGGCTACATTGCTAAACCGCATTGTAGAGTAGAATTCTTTAAGAAGCACCGGGTAGATTGGTTCATTGATGCTAAAAAGATGTTCCCAGGCGTGGGCTACTACTCTATTGTATGGAATGGCGAGTAGATTAGTAACATGTCGGCGCATGCCCGCCTCCTCTAATGGCCCCCAAATGAAATACCAAGTAGCATTAATGGGCCTGCGGTTTATTCTTTCAAAGGTTTCGGTGTAGTCATCGTCATTCTGTACCTGATTTAACCAAACCCTAGGATCATTGAGATCCTCCCCTTCTTCTTCTCCCGAAGAAGATGATGAATGAGGTTGTTCTTGTGGTGGTGGTGGTTGTCTTGGTGGAGCTAAACCTGATGGTCTTCCCCTTTTAGGTGCCGGTCCTCCCCTGCTTGTTTGTCCCTGCAAAACATTAAACACAAAACCAAAAGAACATAGAAACCGTTGTGTTAATGTTAGCCAAAATATAACCGAATAGCAGGAGAGATCAATCACTCAATTCCTAGTTCAAAAGTAGTATGATTCATTTTCACAAAAGTGCACGTTCACAAGTTTATACCAGAGTCAACCAAAGTCAACTTGAATTCATTAACACACTTTCAAAAACGAAAATCATAACTTGACAATGTAGCACAAACTTAGGATTCAAAGATCCAAGTATGTTGCGTTATAGGTCATAACTTTTAACCTTGCATTCTAATCATATTCATCACAAATCATAATACAATTTTCACAATTTTTAGCTCAAATGACCATCTTAACACATACATTATGGCATTACATTCCATTAATTTGATACAACATGACCTTACAAACGAAAAACAAGCATACACATTTCATCAATTCATTACAATTCACAATATGCTTAGAAATTCACTAACTTTCAAAAACGACCCGGCCAATGTTGACATCATCATCACCAACATAATCAAATACTTCACAAGAATCATAAACATCAAACATAAACCCAACATCATGAATTGAACATCTCAAATTCGGATTTAAATTTTACAAACCCTAGCATCATGAACAAACCCTAAAGAACATGTAATCTTTGCAAAATAAACACATTAGGGCAATTTAAACAATCTAAGGCATGTTAATCTTTACAATAATCAAGCAAATCAAACACCCCACACTATTCTTTAACCAATTGATATATATAAACATACAATGTAAGTAATTGATAAAGAAAAGTGAAGAAATGTAGAATCCATACCCAGAAGTTCATGATTAGAGGCTTGAAATTGAAGAGGAAATCACGAATTTGATGTAAAAATTTAGGGTTCTTGAGAGTGGTTCGGGTTAGGGCAGAGAGAAAGAGATAAGAGTGTGTTTTTGTGGATGAAATGAGATAGAAAGGGTATAAAACGCGTAAAAATTTTCTGTAACAGGGGACTGAGACGGCGTCTTGGGTATCAAGACGGCGTCTTGACTTTCAATGTGGGACGGCGTCTAGCCGATTAAGACGGTGTCTTGTTCTTAAAAAAGGGACGGCGTCTAGGCTTCTTGGGACGGCGTCCCGTATAACTAAAGTGCACTGATCAGAATTTTTGAGTTTTTCGCGTTTAGGGTCATACGGTAATCGTTTTGTACCAAACAAAAATTTATAATACACACAAAACAAACCTAATTACAATGGTGAACCAGTTTTTACGAGTCGTTCACCCAACTCGTCCCCGTTTTGATTTAAGCGTTTTTGTTGAAGTTGAGGCTAACCTCATCCTCAATTTCCAGGGGACCATCAACGTAGTGTTTGACCCGGTGGCCATTCACTTTAAAAGTATCGCCTTTCCAGTTCACTATTTCAATTGTACCATAAGGGTACACTCTTTTAACCACATATGGTCCCGTCCATCGGGACTTTAGCTTTCCTGGCGATAACTTAAAACGAGAGTTATAAACAAGGACACGGTCTCCTTCCATGAATTCTTTCGGGTGTTTCAACCGTTTGTCGTGCCATTGTTTCGTCTTTTCCTTGTAAATTAGAGAGTTGTCATAGGCTTCAAGCCTCAACTCGTCTAATTCATTCAATTGGGTCAAACGTAACCGACCCGCTTCTTTGTAATCCAAGTTGCATGCCCTTAATGCCCAATGAGCTTTATGTTCAATCTCCAACGGGAGATGGCATGCTTTTCCGTATACCATACGGAAAGGAGTAGTTCCAATCGGTGTTTTGTAGGCCGTGCGAAATGCCCACAATGCATCATATAACTTGTTGGACCACTCTTTTGGATTAGCACCAACGGTCTTTTCTAGTATGCGTTTTAACGACCTGTTGGTGTTCTCTACTTGCCCACTCGTCTGAGGATGATAGGATGTCGAAATTTTATGGATTACTCCATATCTTTTCAACACCTTTTCCATTTGCTTATTGCAAAAGTGGGTGCCTCGGTCACTTATTAGAGCTTTAGGCGTGCCAAATCTAGAGAAAAGCTCCATCAAAAAATTTACTACTACTCGGCCATCATTTGTTGGTAGAGGCTTTGCCTCCGCCCATTTAGACACATAATCGATGGCGACAAGTATGTAGAGATAAGAGTGAGATTTTGGAAAGGGGCCCATAAAGTCAATTCCCCAAACATCGAACACCTCGCATACTTGGATGCTTTGTTGAGGCATTTCATCCCGTTTAGTTATTTGACCCGCCCGTTGGCACGCGTCACAAGCCTTGCAAACAGCGTAGGCATCTTTGAATATTGTAGGCCAATAGAAACCGGCCTCGTAAACTTTCTTCCCCGTAATTTGGGGACCAAAGTGCCCACCTGTTGGACCACGGTGACAGTCAAGCAGAATTTCGGTGCATTCTTTCCCCGAAACACACCTGCGAATAATTCCATCCGCACATCGCCTGAATAAATAAGGGTCTTCCCAAAAATAGTATTTTAGGTCACTAAAGAATTTCTTTCTTTTCTGATGTGACCAACCAGTTTCTAGGTACCCTCCAACAATATAATTGGCGAAGTCAACAAACCACGGATCCTCCACCTTCTCTACTCTCATTAGGAATTCTCCGGGAAAATCATCTTTAATACTCGATTCATGGAGTACTTCAAGATTGGGATTTTCGAGTCTAGAAAGATGGTCCGCTGCAAGATTTTCTGCACCTTTCTTGTCCTTAATCTCGATATCAAATTCTTGCAAAAGCAAGACCCACCTTAACAATCGAGGTTTTGCATCCGGCTTAGAGAAAAGATATTTTAATGCCGAATGATCAGTAAAGACAACAGTCTTTGATAGGACAAGATAAGATCGGAATTTGTCAAAGGAAAAGACTATCGCAAGGAGCTCTTTTTCTGTTGTTGTATAATTTAATTGGGCTCCTTGTAAAGTCTTGCTCGCATAATAAATGGGTTGAAAACGTTTCTCAACCCGTTGGCCCAAGACTGAACCAACCGCAAAATCCGATGCATCGCACATTAGCTCGAATGGTAAAGACCAATTTGGAGCTATAATTATTGGTGCGTTAACAAGTTTTTCCTTTAAAATTTTGAATGCCTTAGTGCATTCACTTGTGAAAACAAAGGGTGCATCTTTTTCAAGAAGTTTATTCAATGGCGTTGCGATTTTTGAAAAATCCTTAACAAACCGCCGGTAAAACCCGGCATGCCCAAGAAAACTTCTAACACCCTTTACGTTTGAAGGAGGTGGAAGGTTGGCAATGACATCAACCTTTGCTGGATCCACCTGAATACCAACACTTGAGATTTTGTGCCCTAAGACAATGCCCTCTTTAACCATAAAGTGGCATTTCTCCCAATTCAGCACTAAGTTCGACTTCTCACACCTGATTAGCATTTTCTCCAAATTTAGAAGGCATGAATCAAAAGTGTCACCGAAGACTGAAAAGTCGTCCATGAACACTTCCATGCAATCCTCAATCATATCGTGGAAAATGGCCATCATACACCTTTGGAATGTTGCAGGAGCATTACATAGACCAAAGGGCATTCGGCGATATGAGAAGGTGCCATAGGGACACGTGAAGGTAGTCTTTTCTTGATCTTCTGGGGAGATGGGAATTTGAAAGTACCCCGAAAAACCATCTAGGAAACAATAAAAGCTATTTCCTGCAAGTCTCTCTAACATTTGATCAATAAATGGTAGAGGAAAATGGTCTTTTCTTGTGGCTTCGTTTAACTTTCGATAATCTATACAAACCCGCCACCCCGTAACAGTTCGTGTCATGATAAGCTCGTCCTTATCATTGGTGGTAACAGTTATACCACCCTTTTTAGGAACACAATGAATCGGGCTTATCCACGGACTGTCTGAAATCGGGTAGATTAGACCCGCATCTAGCAATTTAATGATTTCCTTCTTTACAACGTCTTGCATATGAGGATTTAGTCTTCTTTGACGTTGCACCACTGGTTTGGAATTTTCTTCCATTAAGATCTTGTGCGTGCAATAAGAAGGACTAATTCCTTTTATATCATGGATTTTCCATGCAATGGCCGGTTTGTGGGCCTGTAACAAGGAAACAAGACGTTCTTTCTCATTTTGAGAGAGAAGTGAGGAAATAATTACCGGAAGTTTTGAATCTTCCTGAAGGAAAGCGTACTCAAGATGATCAGGGAGCGGTTTAAGCTCCAAAATGGGAGGTTCCTCAATTGAGGATCGACTCCGGTACTCGCTATCCTTACTCAGGGTTTCTATTTCCTCTTCAGTAGGTTCACACTCATTGGCCATCAAAAATGTGGCCATCACATCCATTTCTTCTTCAGTGAATTCATCATCTCCATTTGCCAAATCGTATACACCTGTTTCATCCGATTCGGGAGATTCCTGCAAGAACTCATAATGTGAATCTATGCCTTGCATAAAATAACAAGTATCATCAGAAAATTCGGGATATTTCAATGACTTGTCAATTGCAAAAGTCGCACTAGCTTCACCAATTCTAAGGGTCAACTGCTGGTCATAAACATCAATGACACATCGAGCAGTATTTAAAAATGGCCTACCCAAAATAATTGGTATTCTCTCATCAACTTCCATGTCTAAAACCACAAAGTCAGCCGGGAAAATCAGATTCCCGGTCTTAACTAACAAATTCTCTATTATTCCTCGAGGGAATTTTATAGAGCGATCGGCTAGTTGAATAGCCATTCGTGTGGTTTTGAGTTCTCCAGGGTTTAATTTAAGGTAAATTGAATAGGGCATTAAATTGATACTAGCCCCCAAATCGGCTAATGCCCTCATGCAATCAAGGTCACCCATTAGACATGGAATAGTAAAACTACCCGGATCTTGAAGCTTTTCAGGAAGTGTGTTAGACACAAGCGCGGAACATCTAGCATTTAAGGTTACTGATGAAACGCTTTCCATCTTCTTTCGGTTAGTAAGTAAGTCTTTTAGGAACTTAGCATACTTTGGCATTCCTGAGATAACATCAATAAAAGGCATGTTTATGTTTATCTGTTTAAACATATCTAGAAATTTTAGCCTTTCGGCTTCCAACCTTTCTTGTTGTTGTTTTCTGGGGAATGGGAGCGGTGGTTGATATGGTTTCTCTACGGGTTTTTCCAGTACTTCCTTTTCAACCACTTTTTCCGGCTCCTTAACCGGTTCATCGTTTTGGTTCAACGGAACGCTAAAATCAGATTTTTCGGGCATTTGTGGAGCATCATACGCCAAACCACTTCGTGTGGTGATAACATTGGCGTGCTCATTTCTGGGGTTCTTGCTGGTATCGCCCGGTAAACTACCGGGTTTTCTCTCACTCAGTAAATTGGCTAAACCACTCATTTGTTTTTCCAAGTTTTGGATTGATGCTTGTTGGTTACGAAACTGATGTTCGTTTTTCTCGTTGGTTTGATTAATGTTTGTGACCAGCTGAGTTTGTGATGCTATTAACTTTTCCAACATACTCTCTAAATTTGACTTTTTCTCTTCCTGTTGGGGTTTTTGATAATAACCCGGAGTTTGTTGTTGGAACCCACTACTTGACCCTTGTTGAAAATTAGAATTTTGACCTTGAGGGTTGTAGGGGTTGTTAAAGTTACGGTTAAATTGGGCTCTACCCTGAAACTGGTTATTATTTCTTTGGCTTATAAAAGCCACCTCTTCTTTTTGAGCCATGGTTAAACCGGCATCACAATCTTTACCTAAGTGTAGACCACCACAGTATTCACAACCTACTTTCATACTGTGGATTTCTTTGGTGATTTTGTCCATGTTTCGGACAACACCGTCAATTTTTACACCTAGGGAGCTGAAATCATCATAAGCACCGGCGCTTTGGACTTGAGCATTTCGAGAAATGGGGCGTTCTTGATGCCACTCATGAGAATAATCGGCTAATTTCTCGATTATCTCATAAGCCTCTTGCTCGGTTTTGTCCATAATAGAACCTCCGGAAGCTTGATCAATGGAAATTCGGGTTGCAACTTCGCAACCCTTGTAAAAGATTTGGACTTGTTGAAAGGTATCCAAACCATGGTTTGGACACCCTCTAAGCATTTTGGAAAATCTATTCCATGCTTCGTACAAGGTTTCCATAGGCTTTTGACAGAACTGGGTAATCTCCTGTTGGAGTCTCGCTGATTTAGATGCTGGAAAATATTTCTTAAGAAATTTTTCCATCATACTATCCCATGTTCTTATCGTAGCCTCGGCTAAGGAGTCTAACCAACTTCTTGCTTCCCCGTGGAGTGTCCACGGGAAAAGTCTTAGAAATATAGCTTGGTCAGTTTCTGGTTTTAATTTGAAAAGAAGACATATATCTTCAAAGATTCGAATATGTTCATTTGCGTCTTCATTAGGACCGCCACTAAATTGACATCTATTATTAATCATTTGCAAAATAGGTCCTTTAATTTCAAAATTTACCTCACCCGGAGTAATAGCACTACCTTGTCCGGTCCTCGTTGCTTTCATCTTTTCTGCCATTGATTGGCGCGGTACCAACGGTCTTTCTCCTTCCATTTCAAAATTTGGTGGTTGAACTGGTTTACCAAAGTCTGAATATCTCGGCTTGGTGGTACTTGATTCTGAATCAAACGTTTCCTGCTTTGATGAAGATTCAAAAATATCAAGCACTTCTTTTGGGATTCTACCAAGCTTTCTATCCGGTTCCGTCAATGGTGTAAATAATGGAGATTCTGAACTTCGGGTATGTGGCATATGCAACCTATAATCTGCCAATCACACAACTAACAAAAACTATCACACATACCGATTCTACAAAATTAAAAATCAAAAACTATTAATAATTTAAAATAATTAAGAAACTACTTAATCACAAATTAGTTAATAATCCTATTTTGACACAAAACTGTCCCCGGCAGCGGCGCCAAAAACTTGATGTGCGAAATCGTGTCTATAATTTATCTTAAGGAAAATACCGGTTTTAAAGATTGCTACACACTAACGGGCAGTGTACCCGATCGTGTAGTAGTATAGATAATGGTAAAATCCGTGTATCGTTCCAAGGACAGTATATCAGTCAAACTAGAATTAGAAACTATATTATGATTAACTAAGTTAATTAAAGTAAAAGTACAAGTTTTATGTTTTGTGGCTGTTTTAACGATTTAGCCAAATCAAAGAAGGTTAAATGTAAAAACAATATTTTTAGTCTTTTGGTTTATAAAATGCAAATAAATGCAAATAAAGCAAGTAAGATAGGTTTTGAATTTAATCAAAGAGAGGAAATGTTCATCTAGATATTTTACCCTCGGTATTGGATGTAAATTAGATATTAAGCCCTGATTGAATGATTATGTGTGTAGTTATCTAATAGGTTTTACTAAGAGTTCTCTCGGATAAACACGCAAATACAATAACAAGCTCAAGGGTTCCCTTTTCACTATAGTTCTTGTATTTGTAATCAAATAACTATAAGCATGCTAATCACCTAAATCGACTCGCCAAGAGTTCTCTTTAGCAAGTACTCAAACTAGAATTACTAAGCGAGGGTTCCCTATAACTTAGACCTTTTCGTTTGTGACTAGTTGATCAACAAGATTAAAGACTTGAATAACAATTGCCTTTGCGTTCGCTCTACACAATTCATTCCTATTTTGTATAACCGTTTTAATCTAGTTTACCCCCTTGGTCCGGTTTAGCAAACAATCAATCTAAGACAAGTTGATTGTAAATCAATATGATACATCAACAAGAGTTCTCTTTATCAACAACATATCAATTAACTAGATACAAATGGTTTTAACAACAATAAGCATGGTTCTCTATTCAAGCTTCAATCTAACACACATAATACATTCAATCAACAAGATTACATCCAATACCTTGGTTATTAATCTAGACAAACATTAATGAAACTAGCCAATAATCATTGTAACAGACAACAATTCACTCAAATTATAAACTGAAATCATTTCTGAGAACAAGTATATAACCTACAAGAACAAGAGTTCTTGGATGAAGAAGATGTTGATGGATGATGCTTTGATCTTTGGCCTCTTCAAAGAGGATGGAATTCTCCAAGATGCTCCTGAAAATCGTCTCTAAACTTCTCTGTACGTAACTCTCTGAAAACAGTCCCCAAAACTGACATTTTAAGGTGGAGAAATTAGGTAAAAAGCAGAAAGTTCGGTCACACCTACTTTGGGACGTCGTCCTAAAAGGGAGGACGGCGTCCCGGTTAAATGAACAAGACGGCGTCCCAAAATTCAAAACGGCGTCCCAGTTAGCAAGCCAGGACGGCGTCCCTGGACCCTAGACGGCGTCCTGGTAGGCTTTTAGGCACTGTTTCGTTTCTTTTTAATACTAGCTCATTTAGACGAACTCTCACATATCGGAGGCTTTGTTATATCATTTTAAAGTGCTATCTTGATCCTAACTCGTATCGGGATCAAACAATGTCATAAATCATCGAAATTCTTTGTAAACCATTCTTCCGATACAAATTCGCGCATCTTGGCTTATCACTTATAGATCACCTTCATTATCTTCGATTATAGAGCATTTTTAGTGATATTGCGATAGATATATATGTTGTAATTGAGCAATATCAATTACTAATGTGGTGGGAGAGCCGCTGATGGTTTTTGGAGATAAGAAATGCAGAAATGTAAATCTTATTAGCTGTTTGAAAGTTCATAAACACCTTCGCAAAGGCTGTCTTGCTATTCTAGCCCATGTTGTTGATCCCGATAAAGAAACAAAGAGCGTTGGCGATGTTCATATTGTTAGAGATTTTCCCGAGGTATTTCTCGAAGATTTACCTAGCCTTCCGCCGCAACGCACGGTAGAATTTTAAATTGATCTTGTTCCCGGTGCTGCTCCTGTGGCACGTGCTCCTTACCGACTTGCGCCTTCTGAACTTCAAGAATTGTCAAGTCAACTCCGTGAGTTATTAGACAAGGGTTTCATTCGTCCTAGTTTGTCCCCTTAGGGAGCTCCTGTTCTGTTTGTTAAGAAGAATGATAGTTCTTTTCGTTTGTGCATTGATTATCGTGAGTTGAACAAGCTTACTGTTAAAAATCGATACCCTCTTCCGAGAATTGATGATCTGTTCGATCAGCTTTAGGGTTCATCTATTTATTCAAAAATCGATCTTCGTTCTGGCTATCATCAGTTGCGTGTTAAAGAATCTGATGTTTCAAAAACTACTTTTCGCACCCGTTACGGTCACTTTGAGTTCCTTGTTATGCCGTTCGGATTGACAACTGCACCCGCTGTGTTCATGGACCTCATGAACCGTGTGTGTAGATCCTATCTGGACAAGTTCGTTATTGTGTTCATCGACGACATCCTTATTTATTCGAAGAGTGATGAAGAGCATGAAGAACATTTGAAGTTAGTGCTCGACCTGTTAAGAAAAGAAGAGTTGTACGCTAAGTTCTCTAAGTGTGCTTTTTGGTTAAGAGAAGTTCAATTCCTTGGTCATATTGTTAGTAAACAGGGAATACAAGTTGATCCTGCTAAGATTGAGGCGATTGAAAAGTGGGAAACTCCGAAAACTAATACTCAGATTTGTCAGTTTCTAAGGTTGGCAGGTTACTATAGAAGGTTTATTCAAGATTTCTCTCGTATAGCGTAACCTCTGACTGCTTTAATGCACAAGGGGAAGAAGTATGAGTAGAAGGATGAACAAGAGACTGCTTTTCAGATTTTAAAGAAGAAGTTGACTACCGCTCCGATATTGTCACTACCTGAGGGTAATGATGATTTTGTTGTTTATTGTGATGCTTCGCATCAAGGCTTTGGTTGTGTTTTGATGCAACAAAAGAAAGTTATTGCGTACGCGTCACGTCAGTTGAAGATTCACGAGCAGAATTATACAACTCATGATTTAGAGTTGGAGGCCGTTGTTTTTGTGCTTAAGATTTGGAGACATTATTTGTATGGAGTCAAGAGTATTGTGTACACAGATCACAAAAGTCTTCAACATATCCTCGATCAGAAACAGTTGAACATGAGACAACTAAGATGGATTGAGATGTTGAATGATTATGATTGTGAACTTTTATATCATCCGGGTAAGGCCAATGTTGTGGCAGATGTGTTGAGTCGTAAAGAAAGGGCTGAACCTCGTAGGTTTAGGGCCTTGAATATGACAATTAGAACAAACCTCGCAAGGCAGATTCTTGAGGCACAACAATAAGCCTCAAAGGAAGAGAATTTTGTGAATGAGAACGTAAGAGGTATGGCTAAGAAGTTTGAGGTACGAGCAGATGGTACTAGATACTTTGCGGGACGTCTTTGGGTTCCGAAGTTTGGTGAACTGTGACAACTTGTTTTAGATGAGGCTCATAAGTCTAGGTACTCTATTCATCCTGGTTCAGGAAAGATGTATCATGACCTTAAGGAGCTGTATTGGTAGCCTAATTTGAAAGGTGATGTGGCTATGTATGTGGCTAAGTGTTTGACCTATGCTAAGGTTAAAGCTAAACATCAAAAACCGTCTGGACTTTTGGTGCAACCTGAGATTCCCGAGTGGAATTGGGAAGGAATTACGATGGATTTTATTACTAAGTTACCGAGAGTAGCGGGTGGCTATGACACCATTTGGGTGATTGTATATCGACTTACTAAGTCGGCTCACTTTTTGCCGATTAAGGAAACAGATTCGATGGAGAAGCTTACTCGTCTGTATTTGAAGGAGATTGTTTCTAGACATGGTGTTCCTGTATCTATTATTTCAAACCGAGATAGTCGATTTGTATCGAGGTTTTGGCGATCCTTACAGGAAGCCTTGGGAACTAAGTTAGATATGAGCACCGCTTATCATCCTCAAACAGATGGTTAGAGTGAAAGGACCATTCAGACGTTAGAAGATATGTTACGAGCGTGTGTTATTGATTTTGGTAATGGGTGGGATAAATATTTGCCGCTAGCTGAGTTTTCTTATAACAACAGTTATCATGCAAGTATTAAAGCCGCACTGTTTGAAGCTCTGTATGGTAGGAAGTGTAGGTCTCCTGTCTGTTGGAATGAGGTTGGGGATGCTCAACTCACAGGTCCATAAATTATTCATGAGACTACCGAGAAGATTGTACAGATTAAGGAAAGATTGAGAACTGCCATAAGTCTGCAAAAGATTTATGCCGATAAGGGAAGGAAAGATGTAGAATTTCAAGTTGGCGACCGTGTTATGTTAAAGGTTTCACCTTGGAAAGGTGTGATACGTTTTGGTAAAAGGGGAAAGTTGAGTCCTCGTTTTGTTGGACCGTTTGAGATCATTGAGAGAGTTGGACCGGCGGCTTATCGTTTGAAGTTGCCACAATAACTCAGTGCTGTTCACGATGTCTTTCATGTATCGAATCTGAAGAAGTGTTTGGCTGAGGCCGATAAGACTATTCCGCTGGAGGAACTTCATGTTGATAAGCAACTACATTTTATTGAGGAGCCTGTTGAAATTATGGACCGAGAAGTTAAGACTCTTAACCAGAGCCGAATTCCTATTGTTCGGGTTAGATGGAATGCCAGACGCGGTCCTGAGTTTACTTGGGAGCGTGAAGATCAGATGAAGCAGAAGTACCCGCATTTGTTCCCAGATGCTGAGTCAACCCCTGCACCTGCTTAAATTTCGGGACAAAATTTCCGTAACGGGAAGGTACTGTCACGACCCTACTTTTTTCGTTATCTTTTACCGTTAATTATTTAACGACTGTTAACTGTTATTCGTGCCACGTCATCTCTATGACCTATATTATTATTTTTGTAATAATATATATATATATATTAATTATTATGTGTTATGTGAATGCTTGTATTCATATTTTAAGTTATACGTTTCTACGTGTCGCGGATTTCTATCCAGCGAATCTTTTCGGTTTTCAAACCAACGGTCGAGCTTTTGGGATTTTTAAATCCTAAATATTTTAAATATGATATTTTAAGGTCATATGATTATATATAGTATTTATATTTATTTTTCGCTTGCATTTGTTATCTCTCTGAATTTTCAGTCGCGTAAGCGTGTTTTCGCGTTTCGAGTTTCGTTCGGGCATTCGGGCCACTAGTAAATCAACATTTATCAAAAATGGGCCAAGTGGAACCCACCCCACTCAACCCATCGGCCGAAACTAAGGGGAGGGAGTATACTCCCCATTTTTCCCATCTTTCATTTTATTTTTCACATTCCATTTTTTTTATCAAAACCTAATTTCTTGTTTTAGCTCTCTCCCTCCTTTTTGCTCTCTTGGCTGTCGCCCTACACACTCACCATCATCATCATCATCTTGCATCAAATCAAGGCTTGGATCAAGAAATAATTAACATCAACGCGTTCTACTAATCGTCATCTACACGATTCTATCACTTGTTTCTCGATTAGGGTATAAACCCTAACCCTAGAATTTTTAATTTTTCATTACTTTTCTGTTTTTGATGTTTATTTTAATAGTACGATGATTACTTGTTATTGTAATGATGACTGTATGCGTAGAATTGCTCAAATACATATGTTTTCGATTTGATTTGATTGGGACAGCAGCTTTTTCGTTCATTTCTGATATTGTAACTGATATAAAAGTGAAATTAAGTTAATTTTAGACTCCGGATTCATGTCATTTCGATCCCCAGAGCTCTAGATATGATTGAAATGGTGTTTTATTAAGATTGAATTATGAAAACGAATTGAACCAGGTATGGTCTGACTTTGTGACCACTTTTAGAGTCTTTAGAGTGTACTAGTGTGTTAGAATTGATGATGGGATGAACTTTCATGTTCGGGTCATCTAAATCCGAGCCACGGATCACCCGTTATGACTAAATCATGATTTTGAAAGAATTGAAGTTCCAAGTGGTGTGATGGCTGATCATCACGACTTGGGTACTGTTCTTGGTGTGTTCTTGAGTGCACCAATGTTTCGGGTGGTTGGATTTGGCGGAGATATATATAAGGCTCGCCGAAAACCGACACCCGGAGCTCAAGATATGACCCGAAGAACTTTTGATTTAAAACTTATGGTAAAACTTAAGATATAAATAATAATTTTCATTATTATTAAATTACTTATGATATAAAAAGTAATTATTAAAATTTAAGACTTATGATATATATTTATTATATCATTTAATTATTATTTATGATTTAATTAACATTTTAATTAAACTTATGATTAATAATACTTTTATTATTAATGAAAATTACTTATGATAAGTATTAAACTTATATTATAAGATTATTATTATAAGACTTATAATAAGGGTTAATTAATTATTTAATTATTATAAGGCTTAGTTATTATTTAATTATAATCTAATTATTAAATATTTATGATTTAATAATTATAATTAGAAACTTATGATATGATTAATAGTTCATTATTAATTAATAATACTTATGATATGATTTAAAATTTATTATTAATTAATAATACTTATATTATGACTAATATTTAATTAATTAATTAAATACTTATGTTATATTAATTATACCATTTAAACTTATGTTAACTTTAATAATTCATTTTAATTTAATTAAACTTATGTTATGACATAATTATACATATTTAACTTTAATAAACATTATAACTTACATTATTATTATAACTTACACTTTTAAAATAAATGTTGACTATGTTTGACTAAGGTTGATTTTTGAGTTGACTTTCGGTTGACTTTGACTTTCAGTTGACTTTTGTTGACTTTTAAGGAAACTTTCCTAACTTATAAACTTTCCAAAAATAGAAACTTTCCTAAAATAGAAACTTTTCAAAAATGGAAACCTGCTAAAAATAAAAACTTTCTAAAAATAGAAAGTGTGTTTCCTTACGCTGTTCCGATCAAACCGATGCATGCTGAGTATTGTTCTATGTCTACTTGCAACATGTACAATAGATATCATACTAAGACTTGACCTAAGTTAGTTATTTATATCGACCTGCTTTATTTATAGGTCAGCGTTGTGATCATTCCTGATCACTTTACTCCATTTGCTATTCGCTTATTTGTGTTGGTTCTTTGTTACTATTAAGGTGAGTTATAGTCCCGTTTTTACATACTTTTCAAAGTATATTTTTGGGATGTGATTATATGCATTTTATTTCACGTTTAGACACAAGTGACAATTAAATTTAAATTATTCATTGTGAGTTGGACCAAAATATTCCCTAGTCTAGTAACTGTAATAACTGGTTTCTACTGGTGAACGCGAATCCTACGGATAGATCTATCGGGTTTGACAACCCCATTTCGAGCTAGTCGCGCTAGCAATTTATAATCGGAATGTTTAGTACTTCGTATTTTGTTGTAAGTACACTGTCCGGTGTATATCATTTATTGTGTTTGGCAAGGATAAATAAAGGGTTAAGTGGTTAGCAGGTGGCTCATTGATAATGGAATAATGTTTAATGTTTTCTAACATTTTTAAATCTTATGGTCTAAAGTTTATTCAATTATTTAAACCTATAATTCACTCAACCTTTGTGTTGACAGTTTACTCGCATGTTTTCACAGGTACTTGAGTTATGTGATGCTTCCGCTGTGTTTAGAAGAGTCTGCATGCATTTGGGCAGATTTTATGAAACAATTATGAAACTTAAGCTTGCATTCTATTTTTGGATAATTTAAATTTGTGGGTTTGTCGGCAATGTTTTGTGTCAACTTTGGTTAATTAATATGTTGGGTTATTTTAAACTACATATTTCAGTATGCTTTCCTTTTTGGGAAACTTTTGAAATAAAAGAATGCAATGTCATTTGTTAAATTCATTTAAGTTCGATCAAGCTGTGGGACCAAGTGACGGAGCCGTTAAGTGTTTTGACGGGGCCATCACACAAATAGTAAACACATACCGCAATCCGAGCATAACTAAGCAATGTTATACCTAACTTACCATCAATCCAAATCCACAAGATTAGCTACAATAATATAATAAGTACATACGCTTATACAAAAGGTAACCAAACTACAAGGTTAACCCTTTAACCTCAATCATACAAAAGTTGGTCGAACAACTCGGGCCTTAGTGAATTCGCACAACCCGAGATTCACTTCTTCACCACTTCAACAACCGAGGTTGGCTGAACTACCCGAGCCTTAGTGAATTCGCACAACCCGAGATTCACTACCTCATCAATAAGATGACCGAACAACCCGAGTCATCATGAATCCGCACTACCCGAGATTCACTACCCAAATCAAAACCCACATCATCGGGGTTACTTAACTCCATATCACAAGTCCATGTGATAACGTACACACTAAGTGTGCACCTCACCAAAGGTGGTCAACCAAAACGCACAACTGTGCCAATTGGACCTATTACACAAGTCCATCAATTCCACCTACATGTGAAGTGAGCTCTATAACCGAGAACCACTCCACCCGACCCGCACCCATCCTACACATACATATGCACATAGGATATTAACACTCACCTTGTCGTCTTGATGAATGCTTCCGAATAATCCGCAACGCGCCAATGGAAAGTACCAATACAACCACAACGTAGCCGTGAACGAGATGAACAACTTTAAAACCCGAGCTTTGGTGAGAATCCAACTCCTTCTTCTCCAAATGAAGCTTCCTCTCTCTAAAACACTTCCTCTCTCTAGGGTTTGAAGATAAGAGTGTTTGTGGTGTATAAATGAGGATAAGATGATCAATGGATCAGCTTTGAAGGCTCCAAACCGACCCCAAGTGAAATGACCAAAATGCCCATCATTTGACTCAAAATAGAAAAAGGCAGAATTCTGTCGCTGGCAGGGTGCGCGGCGCGCTCACCTAATGGTGCGCGGCGAGCACAATGATCTGAGCAGTTTCTGATCTTTTAAATTCACACTACGTTTCATTCTGTTTATGCACACCATTTATACTTTATGAACAATAAATATTAGGGTCTTACACATATTTGATAGTGAATTTGAGGGTGAGTATTTTCTGATTCATCAACTTTTGGTGTGAGTTGGTATGTTTAAATGCGTGGAGTGGAAACGAAAACGGATGGTTTTTGTCTTCTCTATTCAGAATGATTTTGGAAGAAGTGTCGCACCTACACCACGTATGGCGCTTACTAACCATTGGCCTCGAAATGTATGTCAAGGTCAAGTTCTAACTCTAAATGCTAACATCGGCACTCTCAATGGAAAAGATAGTGAAGCATTAAAAATGAATGCTTGTTGGGCCATTTTTGGGGTGCCTCATAACAATTATATTGGGTCGATAATGCCTAGTCATGCAATGCTCTTTTAGAGAATCGGTTCATCCTTAAGAAGATTTATGTCCTCATTTGTCTTAATTTTAGAACAAATACGCTTGATTTTCGAAAGTACTTTTTCATAAAGTATCATTTAGTCAAAATTTTTGAAAAACTTACGTTGAGGACAAAGAATCTAAACAGTAGGTATACTCGAAAAGTTTAGTAAAATTTTAAGTTAAGAACATTTTCCGAGCATCCCGTAGCTAATTACGGTGTACTACACCGCTATCCCACACTTAGAGGAACATTGTCTCTAATGTTCATTCTTAGATTTTAGGAAGATAAAATCCCACACTTAGAGTTTGAACATGTCGGAAAATATATCTAAGCTCAATATAGGGTATAGTTTAAGGATATAACGAAGCAAAATAAACAAACGAAGAGAAAGAAACAAATTACTCCCCTTGGGTGCGGTTGTGAGCTGAGGATCTGAAGGTAGACAGAGTCGGAACCATCTTCTGTTGGATTCGAATCGGTCTTCTTGAAGTGTACTCGAGCTCATTAGGGCGTTCTCATCCTCCATACAACATTCACCAATAACATGCAATGAAATAATCAGCGGGTTTCCTTATCGTTTCATCATTATTCAAAGAGTCTCTACCACAGGCATCAATAACTGTCTATTACTTGTAAAAATGGAAAAGATCAAACCTAGACAGGTGATTAAGCTTTAGGCCATAGACTCACTGATTTGTGTTTTGATGAAAAAGTTATTTGAAAACTTGAGGGTTTCAAAATTAGGTTTTTGAAAATTCAACAAATCAGCGTATGACTAAAAAGCTTAATCCCACACTTAAAGTGTTGACTGCCTTTAATTTTAAGACTTTTGAAATAATGTAGAAATTAATTCACTTAAGCCCAAGACAAGTAGGAGAAGTGAATTCGTCCTAAGAAACGTTGAAAATTTTATTTTAAGTTTCACTTTTCACTTATTCAATTAACCTAATTATCCTAATCTAACTATTACTAAAGCTATATATAAAAAAAACACGGGTTGCCTCTCGAAAAGCACTTGTTTTTGTTCGAGTCACGAGCCTGACTCTAGCCTTATTTCTCAAGAAATCTAGGCGGCTCCCTTGCATCCATCAGTAGACACAAGAGGTTATATTGGAACATACCGATGAGATTGAAGCGGACATAGAATAAGGTATGTTCAATGAGAGGAGAAGGTGGTTTTAAGTGAATGCTTTGTTTAACTTGAGGTATAAAAAAGCTATCAACTTCTTTTACCTCCTTGATTTGTGCGGGTTGGTCAAACGGGTCCTCATCACTCAATGATGTGTAGGTCATTATGTATTTGAGTGATGGTTTATAGGGTAGCCCTGACGCAAAACCCGTCTTTCTTCTTTGTGACTTCAGGTTGGTCGTAATGTTGTACTTTGGGCATGGAGATGGGAAGATGTTCTTTGGGCATGTGAACATTTCATATAAAATATAATTATTAATTAAATATTATATTATTATTTATAAATATTTGATCAGTAGATAATGTGAAATATAAAACTTTATAATTATTTAATCATTTAATTAATTAGTTAGTCATTTATGTACATTATTAAATTATTAAACTAATATCCTAATAATTATCTTGTTAATAAAATAATAAATAATAATATAATTATTAATATCTATTATTCATTGTATTATATAATTAGGTAACAAAATAATGTTAAAGATTATGATTAATATTTAATCTAATACTATAACCTAATAATAATAACTTAAACTATTATAACTATAATATACATATAAAATAATATAACATTTATTTAAATAATAAAACATTTAAATAATTATACTTATATGTATATGAACTATATTATTATTGAATTAACTTAATGATGTGTTGAATTCCTATACACACATAAAACGTGGAACTATAATCATACCGATAACGTATGACTTATACGAACTTCAACGCTACTTACAGTCATGTGGATGATGTTTAGGTTGCCATGATGGGAATAAGGTTTTGAATTAAACGAAAGGTTGTAGACTTATAGTCCAACTGAAAGTTCCTGACCCCGGGTTACATCTGGTCATCCCTTGACTTACTTGATAGCACCGAGGTTTGGAAAAAGTTGCACAACATCTAAACTTGGTTATAGTGGACATAAACTTGTTAAACAAACTCAACATCTCATAAGATTCTTATGCACTTTTACTTGTCGAATTGAACAAACTAATGACCAAACTTATATCTCTAGGTTGAGATCCCGGTCGTTCACTCCCGTTCATTCTTCTCTTTCGTGGAATAATCTCATCTACTGTTAAGGTGAACTTCATAGCCCCGCTTTTCAATATTTCATAACTGTTTTACAAACTTTGGGGTGAGACACATGTTTGTTTTAAACTGTTTTATACGTTAGACACAAGTACTTAAACTATAATTGTGCTGCTATGCTATGTTTCATGCTAAATCCCTGCCATGATATCGTTAGTTGCTACATATAAACGCAAACTTAATTATTGTGGGTAGGCCTATTGAGATCAACGTCTATATCCAGGTGACCGTTAGTCAGTGGATACATAATAATGATTTAACAAAACGAACGAATAAATTGTTATGGTGTAAATTTGTTTAGTTCGATATCATACACTTCAGCACTACTGATATGTCTATATCAACTGCTTTATAACTAAATCTTGTGGTCTAAAAACTTTAGTTGTTACCAATAAACCTATGAATTCACCAACCATTTTTGGTTAACACTTTTAAGCATGTTTTGTCTCAGGTGATAACTAGCTTTGCTGCTACTTGGTGCTATGCTGCTATTTGGAGTCGCATTTACTATTTACATTGTCCTAACAGTAATTATGACTTTAGTCAATCAAAGTAAAAAATGGTTAACATTTTAACATGAATTTAAACGAGAATCCTATAGTTTTGAAGCAAAATGAACAATTTTAGCCAATTATGTTAAAAATTATCTTTATATTAATATTTTTTTTCTATAGTGACACATATAATTTTTAAAATTTAATATTTAAATGTATACAGTACTTTTCGATTAATCTCCGATTAATCCCCGAATTGTCGATTAATCCTTCCAAAGTCCCAACCAATTAATCCCCGAATGGCGAATTTTTCAACCTTGAGTATAACCATCTAAGAGTAACAAAAAACTTCTTTTAATCCCCTAACACACACAAAAACACACACACACACACATACACACACACACACACACACACACACACACATATATATATATATATATATATATATACAGGCAGGTTCAAACGAGAATCACAAAAAGACGAGAACTGCAAGAACCATTAAATTACATGGTTTATATGCATTTATATTCAATAAATTACATATAACTGTTATCTTATGTTCATATCATTAGCAAATAAATGTTCACAACCACAAATTACATGTTTAATTGTGAATTATATGAAACTAGGTGTTGAGCCCGTGCGTTGCACGAATACTCAAAATACCGTTTTAAAAAAGTTATTACTTCTGATACTCCGTAATAAAAAAAGAAGGAATTGCAACAATAATCCTTTAGTTAACAACTTGAGACTACAATGAGTAAAAACAAAAACAAAAACATATTATGACTTTATGAGTACCAATTTGTATCATATTACTTAAAATACGTTATAAGAAACATCAAAATAAGAAACATCAAAACGTTTCAATTAATAATCATTATGTACTTTAAGTGAAAGTTACAGTTTAAAATTATTTTTTATTGAAATTTAGTTTTCAGTACATAATATGAGTGAAACAACGAAACCTTATGTACTAAGGTTCTACTACGTATTTAGTAGTTGTACTACAAAATAAATTTGTGAATAGCTTTCGGATGTAACGAAAAGGGTAAAAGCTTTTTATTTGATTGTATTTAATTAAATTTAATTAATTGCATTTCCAAACTAAACATATTTTTCCTACTAATTAATTAAACTAATCAAATTTCAAAATCATAAATATTGTGGATGAGACATATGGATTATACACTTGGCATAATAACCTCTAATTAAGGCCATAATGACAACTAAGCTGTTTTAATCTCTCTTTTATATAAAGATATAGATGTTCACATGTTTACAAACACATCTGCACATGTGAACGAGAAATTATATATTGGATTATATAGTTAAATTATAAGTTTTTTCAAACTTCTTTTGTTAAATCTTACTCTCCATCAAAATTTATATGTGATTCAACTTATTTACATGTGAAAAATCCTTGTAATTTAATAGTTATCGCAATTCTCGCCATTTTTTTGGTTCTCGTTTGAACTTTTGACTATATATATATATATATATATATATATATATATATATATATATATATATATATATATATATATATATATATATGGAAAAGATCCAGAGCTAAGAGGTGGGGTCTTGAGGATAAATGATTTTGTGATTTATATATCTTTAGTTCTACATCTTTGATTTTGTTTTTAAAAAAAAAATTCTGATGTCAATTTTCATTGTGTAGATTAAGAAAAAAATAAAATTTTTTTTTTAACTGGCTTGTTAACATACATCTGATGTATGTTAACAGCTGTTCATATACCAGATGTATGATAACAAAAAAAAGAGAAAAAATGACTTTTGATTAATGAAAAACAGTGTTTAGGGTTTAGTAATCAGGGTTTAGAAATTAGATTTAGGGTTTAGAATGAGTTTTTGATACGAACGGTTAGAGTTTAGGGTTTATGAGTTAGGGTTTAAGATTTTGGGTTTAAGGACTAAACCCAAAACACTAAACCCTAAACTCCAAATCGGGCTAAATTTAAAAAAAAAAATCCTCAAAACAAGTTAACATACATCAGGTTGTATGATAAGCTGCTTTCAAAATAAATAAAATAAAACTTTTTGTTTCTAAATCTACACAATGAATAATATTCCCAGAAATATTTTTATATTTTAAATTGGAGCCGTAGAACTAAAACTATATATAAAAACAAAATCACTTATCTATTTATCCCTAAATTAGTGTTTATCCTTTAATCTCTCATATATATATATATATATATATATATATATATATATATATATATATATATATATATATATATATATATATATATATATATGAGTATTTATCTCTAAGAGGTATTGATTATCAATTCCCTAAACTCTAAACCCTAAGCCCTAAACTCTAAACCCTAAACTCTAAACCGTTCGTTTTAAAAACTCAATCTAAATCCTAAATCTAAACCCTAAACCCTAAATTTCTAAACCCTAATATCTAAACCTTAATATCTAAACCCTAATACCTAAAACCTCAACATACGCTCGAAAAACACGATAATTGTTATATATTAATTTCTTCGAGATTTTTCCCGCCAAAATAAAAATATTTATCACAAAGTGTCTTTATTAAATGTTCATATTTTCATCCAATCTATAATGTTCGTGAACAAAGATTTTTCAAAAAACGAAAAGAAAAAAAAAATTTGCTTCCCCCTGCTTCCCTCGATTGGTTACTTCCCCTTATATATATATATATATATATATATATATATATATATATATATATATATATATATATATATATATATATATATATATATATATATATATATATATATAGTGAAAGCATCCAGAGAGAACTAAGGGTGGGAGAGAACCCACATATTGAGCTAAATCTGCACACAGATTGAGTCAATCTGCACACAAATTGAGCTCGATCTGCACACAGATTGAGCTCGATCTGCACACAGATTGAGCTTAGTCTGTGAGTTCTCTCCTAATGTTGGTTCTCTCTGGATCCTCACCATATATATATATATATATATATATATATATATATATATATATATATATATATATATATATATATATATATATATATATATATATATATATATATATATATATAAATATATATATATATATATATATATATAGGGGCAGGATCAATGGGGAAGTAACCAATCGGGGGGAAGCGGGGGGAAGCAAAAAAATTTTTTTCGTTTTTTTGGAATTTTTTTTTTCAGCATCAAGATCACACGAAAATATGAACATTTAGAAGAGACACTTCGTGATGAATGTTATTATTTAGGCAGAAAAACGATCGACAAAAATAACATTCAAGATAATATTGTTCGTGAAGAATATGAACGTTTTTTTTCTTCATGTTTTGTGAAGTAAAATTTAGCCCGATTTAGAGTTTAAGGATTAGGGTTTAGGGTTTGGTGTTTTGAGTTTATTCCATAAACCCAAAACACCAAACCCTAAACCCTAAACCCTAAACTCTAAACCGTTCGTGTTAAAAACTCAACCCAAATCCTAAATCTAAACCCTAAATCTAAACCCTAAACCCTAAATTTCTAAACCCTAATATCTAAACCCTATAAACCCTAATATCTAAACCCCAATAGCTAAAACCTCAACATACGCTCGAAAAACACGATAATTGTTATATATTACTTTTTCGAGCGTTTTCCCGTCAAAATAAAAACATTTATCACAAAGTGTCTCTACTAAATGTTCATATTTTCATCCCATCTATAATGTTCGTGAACAAGGTTTTTTCAAAAAACGAAAAAAAAAAAAAAAATTGCTTCCCCCGCTTCTCCCCGATTGGTTACTTCCCTCTTGATCCTACCGATATATATATATATATATATATATATATATATATATATATATATATATATATATATATATATATATACACACACATACATATAAGAGATATAATTTGTCACTAATTTATATAACTTTAAGATGGTATACTCCGTATATATACCTTATATATTGGTCATGAAAGTTGTTATGTGGTACTACATATTTATGATTAGAAGATTATTTGTAAACATATTATAAATTACATGATATAGGTAATGTGTAAATAATTGTGTCCACCGCTTAGTTTGTATTCAAGACATGTCATTCAGAAGAAACTCAACATACAATTTTCTATCGTCTATCATATCCCTTTCAATCACGCACACGAACAATCAAAACACACACTCATATTTCTAAAAAAATGCGACAAAATCCTATCTTAAAAGAGATTTAAACCTGAGTAATAATTTAACATGTCTAATAAAATGAGAATTACCCTATACAAAGTAGTAAATAATGGTAAAGAATATTTAATCCTGAGTCATAATCTAACATGTCTAATAAGTAATGGTAAAAACTATTAACGAACTCTACAATAGTACTCCGTATAACTTTTTAAATAAATATAATCATTTCCTTCATAGTAACACATTTAGCCTTTTCATTTATAATAACTCCACCATTGAAAATTAATTCTACTTTTATTTATAATAAAATTTAAATTTTTAGCAATAAATATGCATTTGCATGTTTTCTTGCATTTATTATTTATTAACTGAAAGTAATAAAGTCATTACAAGTTATAGTAAGTATAACTAAACAGTATATATACGTAACTCATAAACTCTTCAATTTCTTCATTTATAAAATTAAAAATTGTCGAACTACAAATAATTAACAACAAACTCCACAAAGATCTGCTATTTTTTTTTTTCTAATGGTAAGTCACATTTTTATTTTTGTTGTTTATGTTTATTAGTATTATATTATAAATTTTATGTTAATCATAGTTTAGGTTATTATACCTAATACCTAATGATCATCAATTCATCGTTGTTGATTCATAAACTTCGTTGTTATGAGGATTTTTGTTCTTCATTTTAATCCGCATATAAGGTATGTCATTCAACTGCTATTTTACTAACATTTATAATACATGTATTGAGTCCTCCCTCGTAATAGTGTTAAAGTCTAAGATATAAACATATCTATTTTTTGTGTGTCAGTGTGTTACTTATTGAAATCACGAGTATAGTTGCAAAAGAGTCCTAGGATATTATTAATCTATATATCTAAGAGAGAATGAGTAAATGAATAGTAAATTCCATAACTTTTACAACCCCACTCCAAACTTTATATTTTTCCCAATTGAAACAATCTATATAACTAAAAGACAATGAGTAAATAAATAGTAAATTCCATAACTTTTACAACCCCACCCCAAACTTTATATTTTTTCCATTTGAAACACACTCTTTATAATACTCTTTATAATATTTATTTCACCTTTTATAATTTAACCACTAAACTTCTCATTTACTCTAAATCGACCACATAATTTCCCCTATCTAATTATACATATATATAATAGACAAAAGTTATGAATAGTAACTAGGGGTATTTTTGACTTTTCACCTTTTTTTCAACCTTTACAAACCCACCCCAAACTTTATATTATTTACAATTAAAACACAATCTTTATAGTATTTATTTTTATAGCTTTCACAAACTTTTCACATTTTATAATTTAACCATTAAACTTCTCATTCATTCAAAATCGACCACATAATTTCTCCTATCTAATTATACATATATCTAATAACCAAAATTTATGAATAGTAATAAGGGGTATTTTTGACTTTTCACCTTTTTTTTAAATTTTAATTAAATTTCATTTAACCAACAAAGCCCCCTCACACTTTTTTCAAAAACTCAAATCGACCCCTCAAACAGGGGGGTAAAGTGTCAAATAACCATTTTTATAAAAAAAATCTTAAATAAACTTCACCCAAATATTCAACGGGTCATATCTTCTTGCTCGCTTTTTCGACACCATCGTTAAACTCGAAATAATTTTAGAAACACAATATCACTAACTATACGCAAAACGGACGCTTTTTAAAAAAGGCTAAATATTTGGGGTACATTTCATACACGTTGATTTTTCGTTAAATTTTTAAAAGTCGGCAATTCCATAGCGAAACGCGGAGATCCACATATATTGTTAATTTAAAATAACATTTACATATTTCACGGGTTATACCTTTTAGTTTGACTCGAGTTGCGCTTCAACGACATCATCGTCAGCCATACAATAATTTTACAAACTAAACGCAATAAAATACATTGAAAACCAAATCCCCGGCGCGAAGCGAGGGTTCGAAAACTAGTTAACATTAATTAACATTAACATTAACATTAACATTAACATTAACATTAACATTAACATTAACACTTGCATACTAAAAGTACTGGAGATTTCCGTCATTTCAGTTATATCGGATTGTCGTCTTGAGTTTGCGTTCACATTACAAACGGTCTGAAACAACCCAACCCGTATTTAAACCGGCCCGTAAAATTTTTTCTTTATAATGCATTAGTATTTAGGTCCCAATTATGTTTCCAAAACATCTTGAACACAATTAATAAGTTCAATAAACTTTTAAAACATTTATTACATAGTTAAATATCCGAACGGGCAAACACGACCCAACTATTTTAAATTTTCAACAAAACCGAGCATGGTGATTGGGAATACGCTACCCAATCATAATAAGTCCAAAACTACGCAAGTCCACTAGTTCCCACGCTTACCCAATCATAAAACTACGCAAGTCCACTAGTTCCCACGCTTACCCGAGCCACCACCTCCATGCAAATCTATAAAAATATAAACAACGAGAGGGTAAGCTAACACTTAGTGAGTGAGAATATACTACATACATATATATGCATAAAATGGACACGCCACACAAGTAATCAATTAACGCATACCGGAGCATCCAAGCATAAAGGCAAGCTAAGCTAAGCATACCGTACGATCACTAAGCATCAAGCTAAAAATGACAACAAATATAAGTTCACCAACGACGATGTGAACAACGCCAATAAGCTACACCCGGAGGGTTAGCTACATCACAATAATACGACAATATATAAAACAATATATAAACGTCTAAGGTTAACCCTTTAACCTAATACCAAAACCGACTACCAATTACAAAAATGAAGATTGGCCGAACTACACGAGCCTTAGTAAATCCGCATCCACACAAGACTACTATCTTCAATAGCACAACAACATCGAGGTTGGCCGAACTACACGAGCCTTAGTAAATCCGCATCCACACGAGATCACTACCTCAATAAGATGACAGAACTACACGCGTCATCGTGAATCCGAACTACACGAGACTCACTTCCGATAAGATGACCGAACTGTAGTGACCCGAACTTTTCCATGTTTATATATATTAATTGAGATTGATGTTTACATGATTAAATGTTTCCAACATGTTAAGCAATCAAACTTGTTAAGACTTGATTAATTGAAATAGGTTTCATATAGACAATTGACCACCTAAGTTGACCGGTGATTCACGAACGTTAAAACTTGTAAAAAAAACTATATGATGACATATATATGGTTATATATATATAGTTAACATGATATTATGATAAGTAAACATATCATAATTATATTAACAATGAACTACATATGTAAAAACAAGACTACTAACTTAATGATTTTGAAACGAGACATATATGTAACGTTTATCGTTGTAACGACATTTAATGTATATATATCATATTAAGAGATATTCGTACATCATAATATCATGATAATATAATAATTTAAAATCTCTTTTGTTATTATAAACATTGGGTTAACAACATTTAACAAGATCGTTAACCTAAAGGTTTCAAAACAACACTTACATGTAACGACTAACGATGACTTAACGACTCAGTTAAAATGTATATACATGTAGTGTTTTAATATGTATTTATACACTTTTGAAAGACTTCAATACACTTATCAAAATACTTCTACTTAACAAAAATGCTTACAATTACATTCTCGTTCAGTTTCATCAACAATTCTACTCGTATGCACCCGTATTCGTACTCGTACAATACACAGCTTTTAGATGTATGTACTATTGGTATATACACTCCAATGATCAGCTCTTAGCAGCCCATGTGAGTCACCTAACACATGTGGGAACCATCATTTGGCAACTAGCATGAAATATCTCATAAGATTACAAAAATATGAGTAATCATTCATGACTTATTTACATGAAAACAAAATTACATATCCTTTATATCTAATCCATACACCAACGACCAAAAACACCTACAAACACTTTCATTCTTCAATTTTCTTCATCTAATTGAACTCTCTCAAGTTCTATCTTCAAGTTCTAAGTGTTCTTCATAAATTCCAAAAGTTCTAGTTTCATAAAATCAAGAATACTTTCAAGTTTGCTAGCTCACTTCCAATCTTGTAAGGTGATCATCCAACCTCAAGAAATCTTTGTTTCTTACAGTAGGTTATCATTCTAATACAAGGTAATAATCATATTCAAACTTTGGTTCAATTTCTATAACTATAACAATCTTATTTCAAGTGATGATCTTACTTGAACTTGTTTTCGTGTCATGATTTTGCTTCAAGAACTTTGAGCCATCCAAGGATCCATTGAAGCTAGATCCATTTTTCTCTTTTCCAGTAGGTTCATCCAAGGAACTTAAGGTAGTAATGATGTTCATAACATCATTCGATTCATACATATAAAGCTATCTTATTCGAAGGTTTAAACTTGTAATCACTAGAACATAGTTTAGTTAATTCTAAACTTGTTCGCAAACAAAAGTTAATCCTTCTAACTTGACTTTTAAAATCAACTAAACACATGTTCTATATCTATATGATATGCTAACTTAATGATTTAAAACCTGGAAACACGAAAAACACCGTAAAACCGGATTTACGCCGTCGTAGTAACACCGCGGGCTGTTTTGGGTTAGTTAATTAAAAACTATGATAAACTTTGATTTAAAAGTTGTTATTCTGAGAAAATGATTTTTATTATGAACATGAAACTATATCCAAAAATTATGGTTAAACTCAAAGTGGAAGTATGTTTTTCTAAAATGGTCACCTAGACGTCGTTCTTTCGACTGAAATGACTACCTTTACAAAAACGACTTGTAACTTATTTTTCCGACTAGAAACCTATACTTTTTTTGTTTAGATTCATAAAATAGAGTTCAATATGAAATCATAGCAATTTGATTCACTCAAAACGGATTTAAAATGAAGAAGTTATGGGTAAAACAAGATTGGATAATTTTTCTCATTTTAGCTACGTGAAAATTGGTAACAAATCTATTCCAACCATAACTTAATCAACTTGTATTATATATTATGTAATCTTGAGATACCATAGACACGTATACAATGTTTCGACCTATCATGTCGACACATCTATATATATTTCGGAACAACCATAGACACTCTATATGTGAATGTTGGAGTTAGCTATACAGGGTTGAGGTTGATTCCAAAATATATATAGTTTGAGTTGTGATCAATACTGAGATACGTATACACTGGGTCGTGGATTGATTCAAGATAATATTTATCGATTTATTTCTGTACATCTAACTGTGGACAACTAGTTGTAGGTTACTAACGAGGACAGCTGACTTAATAAACTTAAAACATCAAAATATATTAAAAGTGTTGTAAATATATTTTGAACATACTTTGATATATATGTATATATTGTTATAGGTTCGTGAATCAACCAGTGGCCAAGTCTTACTTCCCGACGAAGTAAAAATCTGTGAAAGTGAGTTATAGTCCCACTTTTAAAATCTAATATTTTTGGGATGAGAATACATGCAGGTTTTATAAATGATTTACAAAATAGACACAAGTACGTGAAACTACATTCTATGGTTGAATTATCGAAATCGAATATGCCCCTTTTTATTAAGTCTGGTAATCTAAGAATTAGGGAACAGACACCCTAATTGACGCGAATCCTAAAGATAGATCTATTGGGCCTAACAAACCCCATCCAAAGTACCGGATGCTTTAGTACTTCGAAATTTATATCATATCCGAAGGGTGTCCCGGAATGATGGGGATATTCTTATATATGCATCTTGTTATTGTCGGTTACCAGGTGTTCACCATATGAATGATTTTTATCTCTATGTATGGGATGTGTATTGAAATATGAAATCTTGTGGTCTATTGTTACGATTTGATATATATAGGTTAAACCTATAACTCACCAACATTTTTGTTGACGTTTTAAGCATGTTTATTCTCAGGTGATTATTAAGAGCTTCCGCTGTCGCATACTTAAATAAGGACAAGATTTGGAGTCCATGCTTGTATGATATTGTGTAAAAACTGCATTCAAGAAACTTATTTTGTTGTAACATATTTGTATTGTAAACCATTATGTAATGGTCGTGTGTAAACAGGATATTTTAGATTATCATTATTTGATAATCTACGTAAAGCTTTTTAAACCTTTATTGATGAAATAAAGGTTATGGTTTGTTTAAAAATGAATGCAGTCTTTGAAAAACGTCTCATATAGAGGTCAAAACCTCGCAACGAAATCAATTAATATGGAACGTTTTTAATCAATAAGAACGGGACATTTCACGAACTACACGCGTCTTCGTGAATCCGCATCCACACGTGATCCACCTCTCCAATCACAACCCACATCATCGGGGTATTCCAATCCACAACACAATATCAACCCTTCGCCATTGGGGTTGTGTAATCCACATCACAAGCACATGTGATAACGTACACACAAAGTGTGCACCTCGCCAAAGGTGGTCAACCAAAACGCACAACCGTGCCAATTGGACCTATACGCAAGTCCATCAATTCCACCTATATGTGAAGTGAGCTCTATAACCGAGTATCACTTCACCCGGCCCGCACCCATCCTACACATACATATGCACATAGGATATTAACACTCACCTTGTCGCCTTGATGAATGCCACCGAATAATCCGCAACTCCCCGATGGAATGTACCTATTTCATTTATCACATAACAAACAACACAATTAGGGTGGATTTACAAACAATCCAAATTGACAACTAGTGCAATCTCGACCCAAATGCACTTCCAAGCACAAACCGCGCCCAAACTAACCAATAATCACTAACACTAGTGACAATGGTCCTAATAAGCCAATTAAACCCGAACACGAGTGTTAAACACTTATCATTCTTAAAATTGCCCATAAACCCTAATTTTGACTCTAGTCAAAATTAGTCAACCACATGAACCCTAAAGGCTTCCAACACCTCAATAATCACTAAATACTAGTGATTACACCCATTTCCAAGTCTTACAAGCTTACACTTGTTCTCCAAACCCAAAATCCGCCAACATCAACAATAAACCCGAATCTTGGTGTTAATCTTCAATTAACAACTAATGGAGTTTCATTTATGCACACACAATCAAAAGCCCCAATTTTAGATGATGAACACGAAAATGAAATTCGGAGTTAGAGCTTACCGCTAGTATCACCTTGTAGCTAAGAACGAGGAGAACAAAGTTGCCTCTTACGCTTTCGATCGAATCACGAATCTTCCCTTCCAAAATCCCTCTTGAAAGATTTGAAGTATTTAAGTTTTGAGAGGAAATGAAGAAGAAAAGAAAAAGAAATAAAGAAAATGAGATGAGTGGATGGAATTTAAGATCCCAAACCTGGCACTCACGCGAAATGACCAAAATGCCCTCGAACCCTCTTAAAATTACAAAATCAGGAATCAGCTCGCCAGCATCGCCGCGCCGCGGCCCACTTCCTCGCGCCGCGACATACAATGCGATCTGGTATCTTGTTTACCTGCCTTCTGAATCTGAAATGCTTGAAATGCCGTGTCGTGGCCCCTTCTGTCGCGCCGCGACCCAAAACGTGGTCTGGTGCCCCTTTATCTTTGCAACGTACATCCAAATAAAATACCTAAATATCATATACGGGGAAAAATGGGGTGTTACAACTCTCCCCCACTTAGGTTCGATCACGTCCTCGTGATCCTGGTCACTTAACCAATCCGAACCTACACCTTACTCATTAACCCGAAGGTTAATCCACTAACTAAAACCACACTTGCACGCATTCCGAGCCGTGCAATACACACACCATCCGAAGTCTATATCAATCACCTAGAATACGCGAAATCGCCACGTATTCTTCCAACTCCTCTAGGCAATTCTTCTCAAGGAGTCACCTTTAACCACTAAATCGTCACCTGCGATTTATTAATATCCACAAATCCGAGCACTAAAACTTGCTCAATCCCTCACGTCGGGAAAAACTCAACCAATCTCGTACCGAGATATCAACTCCTAGCGTACCCATACCAAGTACATTGCTAGTAACAACCACGTACTAAAATAAAGTCAACCATCTAACCGATGAAGTCCGAAAAGAAGCGAATCCTTACGGATAACACTTAACACATAACAACCCTTGTAGTGCGCAAACACGGCTATTACGTAACTACCGCAACATCATAAGCAAACGGCTAAAACCGATAGAGCCCAAACAACTATGGCAACGCTAATCCCAAGGTGTACAAAAACGACTATTGTCACACCCGCAACAACATGTGAGCGAAACACGGCTATCGCATCACTAATCACACAACATGGTCCTCACGACCCCACCATTGGCGTATAAAACAACCAATAGTTCACACATCCAACACATGAAGGTTGGCCGAAAACTACACGTGCCTTAGTGAATCCGAACTACACGCGACTTACTACCTCCACCGCACAACAATCGGGATTGGCCGAATTACACGCGCCCTAGTTTATCCGAACTACACGAGAATCACTATCCCAAAAGAATGACTGCATCCACACGTGTCATTGTGAATCCGAACTACACGAGACTCACTTCCTTAATATAATGACAGCATCCACACGTGTCATTGTGAATTCGAACTACACGAGACTCACTTCCACAATAAGATGACCGAACTACACGCGTCATCGTGAATCCGCATCCACACGTGATCCACCTCCCAAATCTCAACACAGGAATGGTACTCCCATTCCCCATCGGTACTCGCATTTCCCGATAACGTTATACCATACCGATATAACACTACTCCCATGGTGAAGTTAGTGGACTGAATCACGGCCATAACCCACCAATCACCCACGCTCTTTTGGCCTCAATCGACGAGTAGTGTAACATCGCGCACTGCTGCACCATAGTGAATCCTAACGGATACCACTAACCATCATCACACGCTCTTTTGGCCTCGATCAACGAGTATTGTAACATCGCGCACTGTTACACCATAGTGAATTCTAACGGATCTACTAACCATCACCATACGTACGCGTACACAACGCCAACACCATTGAGCAAGAACCACCTATATCGCACATAGGCACAAAACAATAATTCTCTAAAAGAGAATCCGACATGCACATCCCTTAACTGAGGGATCTCACCTTGCTCGTCAAACACGTCCATTATCTCTCAACGAGATTCACCACATTACCACCTCGGTGATAATTTAAATCCAAAATCATAAGTACAAATTAACCGAAATTGTACTCTACCACAAATCGACCAAATCTTGTTTTTGACACAAATCCCGGATCTACTAAGAGTATCATCCAAAATCTCACACTAAAACCTCCTCGTGCGGGAGTGTAACTCCCCCACTTGGAACTACGTTCCATAACCGTACCTTGTACAACCGTACAATGCTACCAAGGGTAGACTTTACTAACAATTAGGTTCACATGACCCATCACCACATCTTGCTCCAATCTTGAGCACCCGAAGGATTTTAACCTATCCTTAAACACTTCGAACGAAAAGTGTACCACAAATTACACAAATTCTACTCTCGCAATCATCTAATTGCTATAGTTTGTCACATTACCACCTAGTCACTCATGTATCTAAGGGTTTCTCTCCGGTACCCTAAGTATAATGTAATCGCAACATCATCGGAGTCGAATACTACGCTAGTAGGTATGAAAGAGGTACCTAACATCGCGTCAAGTTGACTCCATTACCAACATACATCGAGATCAAACACTCGATCTTTCGAGCTTTATCCGCCCGTCGAACCTCATGGTTCAACAATTTCAACACCAGAACGAACACGCGCTTAACATCCGAACACCAAAGCCCATACCCATGGCTTGGTAGAAACATTTCCCAACACTAAGGAATGCTTGGTTGCACCAAGTCTTACGTCCTTCGCCCATTAATCAAAACGTCACCATAGGGTAATTCCATTAGGAATGTCACCCATAACAATGTAATGCACAACACAAGGCATTTATCAAGCCTGAACACATCGGCACAAAAATAAGCAATTAAAGGACATATTTATTTAAAACGAAACATACCTTAACGTCTCCTTGCCGCACCCGTCCCCGCTAACTCGGGACATTCCGATTTACGATGTCCTTCCTCTTGGCAATTGAAGCACACCGTGCCATCACCCTTTAGCACCGAACATTCCCAAGACTTGTGACCCCTCACGCCACAATTGTAACATCTAGACGCACTAGAATCCGATATACTCGTCCGTGTACCACCCGTGCTCACACTTGCACCCTTACTTGGAGCACCATACGAAACAACCCTTCTCTTACTTGAAGGTTTACCAATCTTCGATCGCGAATACGACTCGAAACCCCTAGCCACCGCGAATAACTCTGCAAACGACTTCGCGTAACCTCTGCTAATTTTGCTCTTCAAGTCATCATTCAAAGTTCGATAGAAGTCTTCCATCAACAAACGATCATTCCCCAAATACTCCGGGCAAAAACGAGCCTTCGTCATAAAGGTCGTCTTGAGAGTATTCAAATCCATGGAATCCTGTTGCAAATTTCACAACTCACTACGCAATTCTGACAAGTCAGCTGATGTCAGGAACTCCTCAAAGAATTCCTCCTTAAATTCGTCCCACAATAATGCCATAAACGGCTCACCACCGATAAGATCAATCTTACCATCCAACCAATCCTTCGCCCTACCCCGCAACAAGCTAGTAGCGAGTCTTGTCCCCTTCTCGGGAGGGCAATCAATAGTACGAAAACACCCTTCGACATCCGAGATCCAAGTTGTGCTTACCAAAGGATCCGGTTTCCCGTCATACATCGGCGGTTTAGTCCTCATGAAGCCCTTATGACAACGCTCCATTTCGCCACTACTTTGAAATTCGGAATACTTCCTATCCATTTCTTCTCGAAACGTACCCATTTGCTCCGCAACGGCGGCCGCAACTCTAGCGTTAAACTCCTCGTCATTCATCTCGATCTCGTTTCGCGTCGTCATTCTAAAGAATTCAAAACGATTAGTCCACGAACGTATAAACCACACGCACAACACCGCCCCATCTTGCTCAACACTCGTCGTACATCACTTGTTAGACACGATTTGCACCCGTAATAAGGTTTGCAAGTCCTTATTACGCACATACGCCGTATCAACTTGTTAGTACCACGACCACCTCGCTCGATGATATAACCAACACAACATAAATATTCTACGCAACATAAACACACGCAAGAATAATGTCGCAACACATGCCAATACCCTAGTTAGTTCACCTACATGCTAAGGCACTAACCAAGTTCCCATTCCGACCCGTACACCTACAAGTCCCGCAACAAATAAGCACACACAAAAGTCTAAGTCTAGGCGCCTATCTCAAGTCACCTAAATCCCTTAGACCATGCTCTGATACCACTTGAAACAACCCAACCCGTATTTAAACCGGCCCGTAATTTTTTTTCTTTATAATGCATTAGTATTTAGGTTCCAATTATGTTTCCAAAACATCTTGAACACAATTAATAAGTTCAATAAACTTTAAAACATTTATTACATAGTTAAATATCCGAACGGGCAAACACGACCCGACTATTTTAAATTTTCAACAAAATCGAGCATGGTGATTGGGAATACGCTACCCAATCCTAATAAGTCCAAAAGCACGTCTTCTAAGCAAACTACGCAAGTCCACTAGTTCCCACGCTTACCCGAGCCACCGCCTCCATGCAAATCTATAAAAATATAAACAACGAGAGAGTAAGCTAACGCTTAGTGAGTGAGAATATACTACATACATATATATATGCATAAAATGGACACGCCACACAAGTAATCAATTAACGCATACCGGAGCATCCAAGCATAAAGGCAAGCTAAGCTAAGCATACCGTACGATCACTAAGCATCAAGCTAAAAATGAAAACAAATATAAGTTCACCAACGACGATGTGAACAACGCTAATAAGCTACACCCGGAGGGTTAGCTACATCACAACAATACGACAATATATCTAAAACACTATATAAACGTCTAAGGTTAACCCCTTAACCCAATACCAAAACCGACTACCAATTACCAAAATGAAGATTGGCCGAACTACACGAGCCTTAGTAAATCCGCATCCACAAGAGACTACTATCTTCAATAACACAACAACATCGAGGTTGGCTGAACTACACGAGCCTTAGTAAATCCGCATCCACACGAGATCACTACCTCAATAAGATGAACGAACTACACGCGTCATCGTGAATCCGAACTACACGAGACTCACTTCCGATAAGATGACCGAACTACACGCGTCATCGTGAATCCACATCCACAAGTGATCCACCTCTCCAATCACAACCCACATCATCGGGGTATTCCAATCCACAACAAAATATCAACCCTTCGCCATTGGGGTTGTGTAATCCACATCACAAGAACATGTGATAACGTACACACAAAGTGTGCACCTCGCCAAAGGTGGTCAACCAAAACGCACAACTGTGCCAATTGGACCTATACGCAAGTCCATCAATTCCACCTATATGTGAAGTGAGCTCTATAATCGAGTATCACTTCACCCGACCCGCACCCATCCTACACATACATATGCACATAGGATATTAACACTCACCATGTCGCCTTGATGAATGCCACCGAATAATCCATAACTCGCCTGTAACGACCCGACTTCGTTATACCAAAAATACGCCATAAAAAAAAATTTTGGACCTGTACATCTGGACGGCGTCCAGGTTCTTGGACGGCGTCCAGTACTGAAAGCCTGGACGGCATCCAGCCTTTTTGTACGGCGTCTCATTGCACTGTCGGGGACTGATCCCCGTGCTCACTTACGTGAGCGGAAATCCCGCTTCCCGGCACTATCAAGCGAAAACCTTTTTACAACATATCAATTTAAGTAAAACTAATAAATTTCCAACATCGAAACAAGTTTTACATCATCGGGCCCACAATCGCCCATTTTACGGATTTCGTTCAAAAATAAAAGTTCCGACCATAAGAGTTTAATTTCCAAACGACACCTAGAGCATGGTGTTTGGGGTTAAACTACCCAAATCTTGGCCGAACTTCCAAAAGCTAACCCAAAAGCATCCCCTATCAAAATAAGCGGGAGACCACTAATCCAACCGAATACCTTTGCCCTTATCCACGTCGAAGCCTAAAAAGAGGTAAACAACGAGAGGGTAAGCAAAACGCTTAGTGAATGCAATAATTATACACATACATATATAATATACCTACTTGCAATCTCAAATACATGCTAGCAACACAATTAGCTTATAATCTCAAATACAAAGCTAGTAACCTCCAATACCGCAAGCTAGTAACGACAAAGGCATATATATATATATATATATATAGTATGCTACACTACAACACAAATAACCATGGTTAATCAATAGCACAAGGAATGGTACTCGAATTTCCCATCGGTGTTCATAACAACCGTTAGAGTACTTAACACGTCGTACACTAATCTCACGGGTGGCATCTTAACACGTCGATACTTCACCCTGGGTGGCGTCTTAACACGTCGACACTTCACCCCGAGTGGTGTCTTAACACTTCGACACTTCACTCTTCATTTTACTTGAGGTGGCATCTTAACACGTCGATACTTCACCTCGAGTGGCGCCTTAACAAATCGGCACTTCACCCGTTAATTTCTTGGAGTGGCATCTTAGCACATCGATACTTCACTCCGGGTGGTGTCTTAACACATCGACACTTAACCCCGGGTGGCGTCTTAACACATCGACACTTCACCCGTCATATTACTTTGAATGGTGTCTTAGCACATCGACACTTCACTCGTCACGTGAACGTGGTGTCTTAGCACATCGACACTTCACATCTCACGCTACACAAATAAATACATTATATATCTACGCATATAATTATTCCACTCACCTTAAAGCCCTTTGTGAAAGACAACCGAGCTTGCAACTTCAATGTAACGTACCTATTATATTTAGCACATAATCAATCACAACTCAAGTTGGTCAACCAACTCATTCAACATTCTAGAGTCTTTAGACCCAAGGTGCAATTCCGACCCATTTGCACACTTAACCCTAATAATGGGTCAACTTCACCAAATCCCTATCTCTAGTCATTTATGGTCTTAATACCCATATAATCACAATGTTATCGTATTTCACCCTAACAAGATAACTTAGGTCATCAAAGATCCGTTTTACCCATTCGAGGTTTCCACACCCATTCGGGTCACCACATACCCAAATAACACCCACTTACATAACATTTAGGTGTGCTAGTAGTTAACTAACCAATTTAAGACTCATAAACACATTTAGCATTTCAAAACCCTAGGTTAGTCATCCTTTGAGTCTTCATGACCCAAACTCACCCAAAAATCCCCAAATCACTAACAAATGGGTTTTATACTCATCACTAACCCAAACCCTAACCCTAACCCTTAAACAATTAATAGTAAGGAAATCAAGGTTAAGACTTACCACTATAATCAAAATGTAGCTAGTGAGGAGATGAACAACTTTAATGCTCGAGCTCTAACCCGAAACAAGCTTCTTCCACTTCGATTTGAGCTTTCTCACACTTGAATCACTCTCTCTCTCTCTAGAATTTAAGTGGAAGAGGTTTGGTGGTTGTAAATGGAGTAAATGAGGCTCTACAAACTGATCTAGGGCCTTAAAGTCGTCCACAATGTGAAATTACCAAGTTACCCCTTTTAAATATCAAAAACACAAAAGCTGGCTCGTCAGGTCATCTGGACGGCGTCCAGAATACTGGACGGCGTCCAGTCCTTCACACTGGGACGGTGTCCCACCCTGTTGGACGGCATCCAACATAACTGGAAAATAGGATCTTACAACTCTCCCCCACTTGAACCGGATTGCGACCTCGCAATCCAATCCGCATGACAAGCAGGAAGATACACAAGAACAAACTCTTCGGGCTCCCAAGTAAACTCGGAACCTATACTACGACGCCATTGAACTTTAAAAGTTCTCACCTCTTTATTTCTCAATCTGTTCACTTTTTCGTCAAGTATAGCAACCGGCTCCTCAATATACTCTAACTTGTTGTTTAGCTCAATTTCGTCTAATGATACCCACGAAGAATCATCCGCAAGACACTTACGGAGATGGGAAACATGAAATGTATTATGGATCCCCGCAAGTTCTTCGGGTAATTCCAAACGATATGCAACTTCGCCAACACGAGCTAAAACTTTAAATGGGCCAATAAACCGAGGAGCTAATATTCTCCGTTTTTGAAACCGAATAATACCTTTCCATGGAGAAACCTTAAGCATCACCATGTCACCTTCTTGGAATTCGATCATTCGCCTACGTTTGTCGGCATACGACTTTTGTCTATCTTGAGCCTTTTTCAAATGAGCCCGAATCATATCAATCTTGATATTCGTCTCTAAAACCAAATCGGTACTCCCAATTTCCCCTTGACCCACTTCGCCCCAACAAATCGGGGTTCGACACCTACGCCCATAAAGCATCTCATATGGTGGCATCCCGATACTAGTATGATAACTATTATTGTACGAGAATTCCACCAAAGGCAAGTGCTCATCCCAACTACCACCGAAATCAATAATGCACGCCCGTAACATATCCTCCAGAGTTTGATTCGTACGTTCAGTTTGACCGTCCGTTTGAGGATGATACGCCGTGCTCAATTTCAATTGTGTGCCCATATCTTCATGAAACTTTTCCCAAAACCGAGATGTGAAACGAGTATCTCGATCCGAAATAATAGATATAGAAACCCCGTGTCTTTCTATCACCTCCTTGATAAACAACTTAGCCAAAGTTTCCGACGATATCGCTTCCTGAATGGGAAGAAACAAAGCACTTTTCGTCAATCGGTCCACTATCACCCAAATCGTATCAAATTGGGTTCTTGCCATCTTAGGTAACTTTGTAATGAAATCCATGGTAATGTGCTCCCATTTCCATTTTGGAATTTCTAACGGTTGCAACTTACCATACGGCTTTTGGTGCTCGACCTTAACTTGCAAACATGTAACACATTGTTCAACATACTTTACAACATCGCGTTTCATGCCCGACCACCAATAATCCTTCTTCAAGTCATGATACATTTTCGTCGCGCCCGGATGAATGGAATACCTTGACTTATGTGCTTCATCAAGTAGTACCCGCCGGTAATCACCCATCTTAGGCACCCACGCTCTTCCTTGAAAAGATAACAAACCATGCGGACCTAAGGTAATAAACTCCGTTTGTCCCACGATTCGTTCCTCATGCTTATTGTTAAAAAAAGCTTCGATTTGAGTCTCGCCAAGCTTTACAAGAAAATCGTTAGTAATAATCATGTGTAACGATCCTACTCGTATCACCGGATGTTGACTCTTTCGACTTAACGCATCCGCGACCACATTCGCCTTACTCGGATGATAAAGTATTTCACAATCATAATCTTTTACCACATCCATCCATCTACGTTGACGATAATTCAAATCTCTTTGATCAAAAAGGTGTTTCAAACTCTTGTGATCCGAATAAATCGTACACTTGACACCATACAAGTAATGGCGCCAAATTTTCAACGCATGTACAACCGCTGCCAACTCAAGATCATGAGTCGGATATCTCGTTTCGTGTTCCTTTAATTGTCGGGAGGCATACGCGATGACTTTACCTCTTTGCATTAGAACACACCCGAGCCCATTTAAAGACGCGTCACAATAAACCGTCATGTCTTCTACTCCTTCCGGCAACACTAACACCGGAGCTTGACATAACTTTTCTTTTAACAATTGAAAAGCAATTTCTTGCTCGTTCTCCCAATTAAATTTCGCGTTCTTCCTTGTTAACTTCATCAATGGAGAAGCAATCTTAGAAAAGTCTTGGATAAACCGACGATAATAACCAGCCAATCCGAGAAAACTTCGGATTTCCGTAGGCGTAGTCGGTCGTCCCCAACTCTTCACTGTTTCTATCTTCCCCGGATCTACTTGAATACTGTCTTTGTTCACAATGTGGCCAAGGAATTGAACCTCCCTTAGCCAAAATTCACATTTGGAGAATTTAGCATACAGCTTCTCCTTCCACAATATCTTTAACGCACTTCGCAAATGATGTTCTTGTTCCTTCATACTCTTTAAATAGACAAGTATATCGTCAATGAACACAATTACCGACTTGTCCAACATAGGTTGGCACACTCGGTTCATAAGATCCATGAATGCCGCCGGTGCATTCTTAAGACCAAAAGGCATTTAATTAAATTTGATTGTAACGAAAAGGGTAAAAGCTTTCGGATGTAACGAAAAGGGTAAAAGCTTTTTATTTGATTGTATTTAATTAAATTTAATTAATTGCATTTCCAAACTAAACATATTTTTCCTACTAATTAATTAAACTAATCAAATTTCAAAATCATAAATATTGTGGATGAGACATATGGATTATACACTTGGCATAATAACCTCTAATTAAGGCCATAATGACAACTAAGCTGTTTTAATCTCTCTTTTATATAAAGATATAGATGTTCACATGTTTACAAACACATCTGCACATGTGAACGAGAAATTATATATTGGATTATATAGTTAAATTATAAGTTTTTTCAAACTTCTTTTGTTAAATCTTACTCTCCATCAAAATTTATATGTGATTCAACTTATTTACATGTGAAAAATCCTTGTAATTTAATAGTTATCGCAATTCTCGCCATTTTTTTGGTTCTCGTTTGAACTTTTGACTATATATATATATATATATATATATATATATATATATATATATATATATATATATATATATATATATATATATATATATATATATATATATATATGGAAAAGATCCAGAGCTAAGAGGTGGGGTCTTGAGGATAAATGATTTTGTGATTTATATATCTTTAGTTCTACATCTTTGATTTTGTTTTTTAAAAAAAAAATTCTGATGTCAATTTTCATTGTGTAGATTAAGAAAAAAATAAATTTTTTTTTAACTGGCTTGTTAACATACATCTGATGTATGTTAACAGCTGTTCATATACCAGATGTATGATAACAAAAAAAAAGAGAAAAAATGACTTTTGATTAATGAAAAACAGTGTTTAGGGTTTAGTAATCAGGGTTTAGAAATTAGATTTAGGGTTTAGAATGAGTTTTTGATACGAACGGTTAGAGTTTAGGGTTTATGAGTTAGGGTTTAAGATTTTGGGTTTAAGGACTAAACCCAAAACACTAAACCCTAAACTCCAAATCGGGCTAAATTTAAAAAAAAAAAATCCTCAAAACAAGTTAACATACATCAGGTTGTATGATAAGCTGCTTTCAAAATAAATAAAATAAAACTTTTTGTTTCTAAATCTACACAATGAATAATATTCCCAGAAATATTTTTATATTTTAAATTGGAGCCGTAGAACTAAAACTATATATAAAAACAAAATCACTTATCTATTTATCCCTAAATTAGTGTTTATCCTTTAATCTCTCCTATATATATATATATATATATATATATATATATATATATATATATATATATATATATATATATATATATATATATATATATATATATATATATATATATATATATATATATATGAGTATTTATCTCTAAGAGGTATTGATTATCAATTCCCTAAACTCTAAACCCTAAGCCCTAAACTCTAAACCCTAAACACTAAACCGTTCGTTTTAAAAACTCAATCTAAATCCTAAATCTAAACCCTAAACCCTAAATTTCTAGACCCTAATATCTAAACCTTAATATCTAAACCCTAATACCTAAAACCTCAACATACGCTCGAAAAACACGATAATTGTTATATATTAATTTCTTCGAGCTTTTTCCCGCCAAAATAAAAACATTTATCACAAAGTGTCTTTATTAAATGTTCATATTTTCATCCAATCTATAATGTTCGTGAACAAAGATTTTTCAAAAAACGAAAAGAAAAAAAAAATTTGCTTCCCCCTGCTTCCCTCGATTGGTTACTTCCCCTTATATATATATATATATATATATATATATATATATATATATATATATATATATATATATATATATATATATATATATATATAGTGAAAGCATCCAGAGAGAACTAAGGGTGGGAGAGAACCCACATATTGAGCTAAATCTGCACACAGATTGAGTCAATCTGCACACAAATTGAGCTCGATCTGCACACAGATTGAGCTCGATCTGCACACAGATTGAGCTTAGTCTGTGAGTTCTCTCCTAATGTTGGTTCTCTCTGGATCCTCACCATATATATATATATATATATATATATATATATATATATATATATATATATATATATATATATATATATATAGGGGCAGGATCAATGGGGAAGTAACCAATCGGGGGGAAGCGGGGGGAAGCAAAAAAAAATTTTTCGTTTTTTTGGAATTTTTTTTTTCAGCATCAAGATCACACGAAAATATGAACATTTAGAAGAGACACTTCGTGATGAATGTTATTATTTTGGCAGAAAAACGATCGACAAAAATAACATTCAAGATAATATTGTTCGTGAAGAATATGAACGTTTTTTTTCTTCATGTTTTGTGAAGTAAAATTTAGCCCGATTTAGAGTTTAAGGTTTAGGGTTTAGGGTTTGGTGTTTTGGGTTTATTCCATAAACCCAAAACACCAAACCCTAAACCCTAAACCCTAAACTCTAAACCGTTCGTGTTAAAAACTCAACCCAAATCCTAAATCTAAACCCTAAATCTAAACCCTAAACCCTAAATTTCTAAACCCTAATATCTAAACCCTATAAACCCTAATATCTAAACCCCAATAGCTAAAACCTCAACATACGCTCGAAAAACACGATAATTGTTATATATTACTTCTTCGAGCGTTTTCCCGCCAAAATAAAAACATTTATCACAAAGTGTCTCTACTAAATGTTCATATTTTCATCCCATCTATAATGTTCGTGAACAAGGTTTTTTCAAAAAACGAAGAAAAAAAAAAATTTGCTTCCCCCGCTTCTCCCCGATTGGTTACTTCCTTCTTGATCCTACCGCTATATATATATATATATATATATATATATATATATATATATATATATATATATATATACACACACATACGTATAAGAGATATAATTTGTCACTAATTTATATAACTTTAAGATGGTATACTCCGTATATATACCTTATATATTGGTCATGAAAGTTGTTATGTGGTACTACATATTTATGATTAGAAGATTATTTGTAAACATATTATAAATTACATGATATAGGTAATGTGTAAATAATTGTGTCCACCGCTTAGTTTGTATTCAAGACATGTCATTCAGAAGAAACTCAACATACAATTTTCTATCGTCTATCATATCCCTTTCAATCACGCACACGAACAATCAAAACACACACTCATATTTCTAAAAAAATGCGACAAAATCCTATCTTAAAAGAGATTTAAACCTGAGTAATAATTTAACATGTCTAATAAAATGAGAATTACCCTATACAAAGTAGTAAATAATGGTAAAGAATATTTAATCCTGAGTCATAATCTAACATGTCTAATAAGTAATGGTAAAAACTATTAACGAACTCTACAATAGTACTCCGTATAACTTTTTAAATAAATATAATCATTTCCTTCATAGTAACACATTTAGCCCTTTCATTTATAATAACTCCACCATTGAAAATTAATTCTACTTTTATTTATAATAAAATTTAAATTTTTAGCAATAAATATGCATTTGCATGTTTTCTTGCATTTATTATTTATTAACTGAAAGTAATAAAGTCATTACAAGTTATAGCAAGTATAACTAAACAGTATATATACGTAACTCATAAACTCTTCAATTTCTTCATTTATAAAATTAAAAATTGTCGAACTACAAATAATTAACAACAAACTCCACAAAGATCTGCCATTTTTTTTTCTAATGGTAAGTCACATTTTTATTTTTGTTGTTTATGTTTATTAGTATTATATTATAAATTTTATGTTAATCATAGTTTAGGTTATTATACCTAATACCTAATGATCATCAATTCATCGTTGTTGATTCATAAACTTCGTTGTTATGAGGATTTTTGTTCTTCATTTTAATCCGCATATAAGGTATGTCATTCAACTGCTATTTTACTAACATTTATAATACATGTATTGAGTCCTCCCTCGTAATAGTGTTAAAGTCTAAGATATAAACATATCTACTAGTGCAAAGACCCGTGGAATCACGGGATTTTTAAGAAATTTTTTTTTTGAATGATATTTAGGTTGATGAAACTCATTCTTTATTATCTTCAGACTATATATATAATATATAATTATAATTATAACAGTACGATAAGAATGATTGAATGAACAAAATATACATGGTGGTTTCCAATATCATCTAACAAAGCAAAACTTACACCTTTGATTTATCAGACTAAAAAAATCCAGCATATATCAGAAGACCAAACCCAAATCAAAATAGAACATTATCAAGTTACCTCTGAGCTTAGGTTTCTTTCCAGCCTTAGCTAGGTTACCACCCTTCCATGAGACTTTTTGTTTCCATACTACCTTAACTTTCTTTGCTTTATTTTCAACCATGATTTTCTTATTCCTTTCCTTAATTTCACTGCAAATTTGACATAAAAATAATTAGTGATCAATATAAGTTTGTGAACAAATAATTGACTGCATCAACTAATAACATTAACAGACTTACATGATTGTACTGCAACTTACTTTAATAGACTCGCATCTTCTATTCGAGAACCCCTTACGACCAAGAGCGATTAGAAAGAACCTGCTTAAGCCCACATAAAATGAGGATAAGCAGCCTAACATAGTTAATGAATGAAAGCAACAAACCAAATTAAAAATAAAATGCATATTATTTAAAATATCAAAACATTGATTTCTTTTATTAGTACTTAGAACATACAACATCACCATCATTACCACATTATTAGTGTAACAGGGTCAATACTTGTACAGTCTGTGTCTATGTACATATTATCACATACAAAACAATTATACAACTAAAGTAACACACACCCTTGATTGAAGTGATGATGTTTGCACAACTTAAAACATAACTTACACCGTAAATACTATTAAAATGAACTTTTATCATTTTTGCGTCAGTTAAATACCAAAGAAAAATGTGAGTGTCTAACTTTTTGATCTCTTAAAATGAACTTTTAACATCTCATATATACATCCCTTTAACTACATGTCTAAATCTTAAACTGAAACAATATAAAAACCAAATGCAAAAGATAAGTTAAACATTGCTTTATATATAAGAACATAAACAACTTATAAGATAACCACATTCAGAACCAAAATAATCTTAATCTTAGTGCAAGTTGTGTATGTTGCAAGTTGTGTGAAAATCATTAAAAAAATAAAGACACGTCAATATAAGCATTAGTATCATAAGACATGACAACAATTGTATACTTAAATGTTTTTACAGCTCCTGAAATATTTAAACAAAAATGAATATGAAGAACGGAGTAAAAAGCTTACTTATCAACATTTGGCTTATTCAAGACATCATATATTGCTTCCCTCTGTTCCACAGGGCGCACAAGACACCTGTCATTGCTCCTATATGCTACAATGTAACAATTTAAAAATTTTTTATGCAGTTAGCATATAAAGAAAAGTGGAATAATTCATATGGCTAGAGGTGACAATTCAACTCATTTAAAAGTAGGCACAATATAATCAACTGTTTATAATACTTCATTTTAAATCAAAACATGTAAATGGAGATAACATCAAGGAAGGAAAAAGAACAATACTATACACTTAAAATCAAATGACACTTTCACCTACACATTTAAGCAAACACTTGGCGTGCATCAATCAAGCGTTCATCTGTAACTAATATAAACATCATTTTAACATCGTTTCAACATAATACTTTAGAGTAACTATTTAAATCTGAAAATGAATTGTGTTTTCAATGCTTAACTTAATGCTTCTATTACACTTCTGATGAAATTCGACTACTTTGATAAGTAGGCATGAAACATAACTTAAATACTGACTTCCCTTGGCAAATTTAAAAATGAGACAGGACAAACTTTCACCAGGTGCCACAAACACTTGAGTCATTTTTTTTGCGCAAAAAAAAAAAAAAAAAAAAAACTATTATAACAAAAGAAAGTTCATCTAAAAATTGAAAACTCCAATAAAGTAGTAATGTGTACTAAGTCAGAGTTAGCATTTGACTCTACACAAATAGATAGATCACATAGTCGAATGACTCTTTAAAAAAACAAAAAGTCCAAAAAAAGTCAGAGTAGTAATGCAGTTTCTAGAGTTTTTAGGTGGTCTCGTGCAAATGAAGATTGATGATACAATATGTAAAAAGTAGAAAACTAAATTGAACTCCATTAATTCACATGTGTTTGGTCATCTAATACTAACCCGTTTCGACCTGGACCCATTTTGACCCGAACCCATTTTGCCAGAAAAAAAATAATACCTATAGGATTTATTAATAAGATGGCAAATGAAATGATATTAATACCCAAAATGTCTGCAAAGAGTTGACCGAATAAAAGCCAGCCTTGTAGGATTCATGATATGCAATGGCTTAAAAGGCCCTTCAGCATCCCACCTGCCCACAAAATATATTTTCTTGATTGAACATTTAACAATAAAAGATTAGCTAAGATTCCTAAATTGCTAATATACTTCCAGTTGCTTTGCAAAATTCAGATATTAAACATAAGATATGCAAATGATTTTGATTAAATTAAGATAAAAATAATTAGAGTATCTAGTTCACAAGACTACCTAGAAGCAGAAACAGCAGGTTGAGGGCTAATAAGTCAATATTCATAACAAAACCCTTTTGTAAAATAACATGTACGCTTAAAACAAAATATCTACAACTCACCTTAGATGTATCGTATCAGATAGTTCATACCCTGTAGGATATGACACATTGAACCGATCTCTTACAATCCAGGCCTGTAAATATCAAAAGATCCATTGAAGCATTTCATCAAACATTTGGTATGCAGTACATATCAGTAAAATACATATCATTTAGGTCAGCCTATAATCTTTAAAATACATGCTCTTGCAAACATTAAGAGAACTCGAATTTGCGTATTGAAAAAATTAGCACAATATTAGTATCTCAAAATGCCAATATCAGCTTTATATTTTTAAAAAACAAATTCTAAGAATTGTAATCTATGCGTCAAAGAAACAGTTTAATAAACAAACCTAACATATAATTACATATTCAGATATTTATTTAGTCTCATTTAAAGGATACTTACCCCCATTTGAAGTGTTTATTGTCTCACTATCTCATCCAAAACTATAACTTTTCAAGAAATATGGTCCTTTGACCTTTACAGTTTGACTTTTCATTTCAACCTTAATACTTTCCGAATTCAGCGTCCTATTTTCATCTTGTTACAAATCAAATGAATATATATCATAATATAGTATTTGTTACACAATTCAATGTACCAAGTTTTAACCCACATGTCAGTTTTTTGAATCATAATTTAGTCCAAATGTTTAACTATATATGATCAAACAATTAAGAAAATTAGGAAAAATGGAAGCTTACTACTCAAGATCAAAATCTGAAGGAATCCAAAATAGTGTGAGTGCAGATATGGTGCGATGGCTCGATCTGCTGTCTCTGTTACATGATTTACCAATTCAAAATATTTTCAGACATTAATTAAAAATAAGTGAAAAATAAAAGCCCTTATATAAATCAAAGCCCTAACTCAACAAATGACTTATGAAGAGATTTATAATTTATGAACCTAGCTGCAAATCTCATATTGAAAAACCCTAAATCGATGTTGAAGATAAAATTGAAAACATTACCTGTTAGAATCTGAAAACAATCGCAATATAATCCCACCTTCTCATTGAATCTGGAAAAGATTGATTTACCTTAAAGAATTCGTGATGAAGCTGCCAGAAGATGAAAAGCTCAAAATGAATGAAGAAGATGGAGAAGCCGAATGTATCTGATATTCGAAGCAAAAGAAGCGATGGTGGTGCAATGGCGGACATGTTTAAAATGAACATATGCTAAGGAATTGAAAGAGGATTCAGAGATAATTCAATTTTCTAGGGTTTTTTGTAATTGGGAGAGGAGATAGGTACTGAGCAAAAAAGAGATTTAGGGTTTAAATGATATAAGGCTTTTTTTTTCGAAAATAATGAAGCGTGCACGCGTGTGATGGGGTTTCCAAGAGAAGCATTCTCTGTTACTTTTTTTATAATAATTAAATTTTGTTTTTTATTTTTTGAAATACCGATTTTATTTATAATTTTAATTTAATAAGATTAATTAATTATTATGATTTATTTAATTTAAAAAATAAGGAAAGGATGATGTCATCCAAATGGGGTGAGAATGTGACATGTGTCCTCATTATTTTTTTAAGCTATAGTTTTTATTATGAAATGATGTCATGCAATAAGCCTTTTCATAGTATGTATAGATTTTTTGTGTGTCAGTGTGTTACTTATTGAAATCACGAGTATAGTTGCAAAAGAGTCCTAGGATATTATTAATCTATATATCTAAAAGACAATAAGTAAATGAATAGTAAATTCCATAACTTTTACAACCCTACTCCAAACTTTATATTTTTTCCAATTGAAACAATCTATATATCTAAAAGACAATAAGTAAATGAATAGTAAATTCCAAAACTTTTACAACCCCACTCCAAACTTTATATTTTTTCCAATTGAAACAATCTATATATCTAAAAGACAATGAGTAAATGAATAGTAAATTCCATAACTTTTACAACCCCACCCCAAACTTTATATTTTTTCCATTTGAAACACACTCTTTATAATACTCTTTATAATATTTATTTCACCTTTTATAATTTAACCACTAAACTTCTCATTTACTCTAAATCGACCACATAATTTCCCCTATCTAATTATACATATATATAATAGACAAAAGTTATGAATAGTAACTAGGGGTATTTTTGACTTTTCACCTTTTTTTCAACCTTTACAAACCCACCCCAAACTTTATATTATTTACAATTAAAACACAATCTTTATAGTATTTATTTTTATAGCTTTTATAAACTTACCACAAACTTTTCACATTTTATAATTTAACCATTAAACTTCTCATTCATTCAAAATCGACCACATAATTTCTCCTATCTAATTATACATATATCTAATAACCAAAAGTTATGAATAGTAATAAGGGGTATTTTTGACTTTTCACCTTTTTTTTAAATTTTAATTAAATTTCATTTAACCAACAAAGCCCCCTCACACTTTTTTCAAAAACTCAAATCGACCCCTCAAACAGGGGGGTAAAGTGTCAAATAACCATTTTTATAAAAAAAATCTTAAATAAACTTCACCCAAATATTCAACGGGTCATATCTTCTTGCTCGCTTTTTCGACACCATCGTTAAACTCGAAATAATTTTAGAAACACAATATCACTAACTATACGCAAAACGGACGCTTTTTAAAAAAGGCTAAATATTTGGGGTACATTTCATACACGTTGATTTTTCGTTAAATTTTTAAAAGTCGGCAATTCCATAGCGAAACGCGGAGATCCACATATATTGTTAATTTAAAATAACATTTACATATTTCACGGGTTATACCTTTTAGTTTGACTCGAGTTGCGCTTCAACGACATCATCGTCAGCCACACAATAATTTTACAAACTAAACGCGATAAAATAAATTGAAAACCAAATCCCCGGCGCGAAGCGAGGGTTCGAAAACTAGTTAACATTAATTAACATTAACATTAACATTAACATTAACATTAACACTTGCATACTAAAAGTACTGGAGATTTCCGTCATTTCAGTTATATCGGATTGTCGTCTTGAGTTTGCGTTCACATTACAAACGGTCTGAAACAACCCAACCCGTATTTAAACCGGCCCGTAAAATTTTTTCTTTATAATGCATTAGTATTTAGGTCCCAATTATGTTTCCAAAACATCTTGAACACAATTAATAAGTTCAATAAACTTTTAAAACATTTATTACATAGTTAAATATCCGAACGGGCAAACACGACCCAACTATTTTAAATTTTCAACAAAACCGAGCATGGTGATTGGGAATACGCTACCCAATCATAATAAGTCCAAAAGCACGTCTTTTAAGCAAACTACGCAAGTCCACTAGTTCCCACGCTTACCCGAGCCACCACCTCCATGCAAATCTATAAAAATATAAACAACGAGAGGGTAAGCTAACACTTAGTGAGTGAGAATATACTACATACATATATATGCATAAAATGGACACGCCACACAAGTAATCAATTAACGCATACCGGAGCATCCAAGCATAAAGGCAAGCTAAGCTAAGCATACCGTACGATCACTAAGCATCAAGCTAAAAATGACAACAAATATAAGTTCACCAACGACGATGTGAACAACGCCAATAAGCTACACCCGGAGGGTTAGCTACATCACAATAATACGACAATATATAAAACAATATATAAAACAATATATAAACGTCTAAGGTTAACCCTTTAACCTAATACCAAAACCGACTACCAATTACCAAAATGAAGATTGGCCGAACTACACGAGCCTTAGTAAATCCGCATCCACACGAGACTACTATCTTCAATAGCACAACAACATCGAGGTTGGCCGAACTACACGAGCCTTAGTAAATCCGCATCCACACGAGATCACTACCTCAATAAGATGACAGAACTACACGCGTCATCGTGAATCCGAACTACACGAGACTCACTTCCGATAAGATGACCGAACTACACGCGTCTTCGTGAATCCGCATCCACACGTGATCCACCTCTCCAATCACAACCCACATCATCGGGGTATTCCAATCCACAACACAATATCAACCCTTCGCCATTGGGGTTGTGTAATCCACATCACAAGCACATGTGATAACGTACACACAAAGTGTGCACCTCGCCAAAGGTGGTCAACCAAAACGCACAACCGTGCCAATTGGACCTATACGCAAGTCCATCAATTCCACCTATATGTGAAGTGAGCTCTATAACAGAGTATCACTTCACCCGGCCCGCACCCATCCTACACATACATATGCACATAGGATATTAACACTCACCTTGTCGCCTTGATGAATGCCACCGAATAATCTGCAACTCCCTGATGGAATGTACCTATTTCATTTATCACATAACAAACAACACAATTAGGGTGGATTTACAAACAATCCAAATTGACAACTAGTGCAATCTCGACCCAAATGCACCTCCAAGCACAAACCGCGCCCAAACTAACCAATAATCACTAACACTAGTGACAATGGTCCTAATAAGCCAATTAAACCCGAACACGAGTGTTAAACACTTATCATTCTTAAAATTGCCCATAAACCCTAATTTTGACTCTAATCAAAATTAGTCAACCACATGAACCCTAAAGGCTTCCAACACCTCAATAATCACTAAATACTAGTGATTACACCCATTTCCAAGTCTTACAAGCTTACACTTGTTCTCCAAACCCAAAACCCGCCAACATCAACAATAAATCCGAATCTTGGTGTTAATCTTCAATTAACAACTAATGGAGTTTCATTTATGCACGCACAATCAAAAGCCCCAATTTTAGATGATGAACACGAAAATTGTGACGACCCGGAAATTTCTGACCAAATTTAAACTTAATTCTTATTTGATTTCGACACGATAAGCAAAGTCTGTAAAGTTGAATCTCAAAAATTTTGAACTATTTTTATGAATCCATTTGACCTTTGACTTTTCCCGACGACGCACAATACGATTACTTGTAAATAGATATGTATATAATTATATATATATATATATATATATATATATATATATATATATATATAAATAATAAAATGAAATATTATATATTGTAATTGTTAGAATTAATTACGTAGATAATAATAATATATAATAAATATTATTTAGAAAGTATATATACATATAAATAAAGTGTATAGAATATATATTTAGTGATTTCGAAGTTATTTAGTAAACAACGGTAACGCTCAATTGTCATTCAATTGATAGTAAACGAGTTAAAAAGGAACTTATGTGATTTTAAAATAAACGATGATCCGAAAATGAGTTTTATAAATTATAGGCTTATTAAAAATATAATAAATAATGAAACACACCAACTAGGTATGACGTCAAGAATTTTAAAAGGTTTAAAACAATATAGATATATATATAATTTTTATAAATATAAAATTAACCAATCATTGAATCATATTAAACTAAAATACATTGAGTTTTAGATAACAGATAAAAATTAAATACCAACCCGTGATTACACATTTAATACCCGAGTTTATTTAATTATTACACCGTGTTATATCTATACCCGTGATTAACCAGTAAAACACCCGTGACCTTATCTAATCTATCTATATTCCAGATTCATTTTATCAAACACCCAATTTTTCTCTCAAGAACACCCACTACTATTCATCATCATCATCAATCTTTTATCACTCAAGAACACCTTAAAAACTTGATGGATCATAAAATCGTTTATATATTCGGATTCCTCTCGAAGAGCTCTACACATCCATACCAATAATTTCCTGATTTGTGTAAGTTTTAAAAACTCAAATTTTTGGGTTTTCATGTTTTTGTTACATATTAGGGTAGATATAGTGTCTATTGCTCAAGTCTATATGATTATACATGATTGTATGTGTTATATTGCTCGTTTGATGTGTTTATGTTTAATCCCGAATTTGTTTTGTGTGGTTACAGAAACTTGGTTTTCTTGAATGTTAAATATTATGATATAATTAAAATCCTCTCGAAAAATTAATAATTTTAGGCTTTAGATTCGCGTATTTTCATTACCGTATGCTTAAGATATGATTGATTGAAGTTTTTGTGATGAATATGTGATTATGTCAAATTCTGGAAAAATGGACATAGAATTGAATTCTAAACTGATCATAATTGTGTAGAGGATTTAAAAACACTCAAGTTAGACTAGGATATCATGCTATTTGGATTTGTAATACTCCCGTTATGCTTAATTGATCGTATATGAAAAACTGATTTGCTCAGTATTATAAAACTGACTTTTAAATTTATTTGAAATATGATAGTGATTTAGGACTTTGCATATCTGAAAATTTCATATGTTGTAGTTAACGTTTCATCTAGGCCTTGCATCATTTGGATTTGTGAAGCTTGAGTAATGTGCGTGTCGAAATGGTAACCTGCATTCTGTCCAAATCTGTAACGTATGTACCTATAGTTTTATAGTAAGAGTTGTACACCTTTTGAGACCTTGGCCTTCTGGATTATCGAACTTTGTATGTTATGTGATAAATGTCTAGTTTATTGAAACCCCTGAAACCCGATACATTATGCACACTAAGGCCGTAGATTTGGTAACTTCTGAATTGAGCTGAAACAGAATGTCCAATTTGATTGAATAAACTGTACCAATTGGCTAAACAAAAGTTTCTCATTTAAGGATATGTGGTAATTTGACTTGTCCTTGAACTAGGACCACTGACCTAGCTTGATTTGCATGTCCCTAGCTCCGGTTATAGCCATTACGAGATTGGTGCGCAGTCAGAAACTGATTTAGCGAACCATAAATGTACCTCTTCTGAAACCCGACTTGTAGACATCGTATGAGGCCCTGGCTGGATTTTTTGGAATCGATTTTGAGTCTACTTTTGATCTGGAGTTTTCCATGTTACCATGTTTTATGTGTTATGAATTATGTCCGATGTTTGTATGACGCGCGTGAAAATTTGTGACAATACGTGTTAACTCTAAACTAAACAGGCCAATATGTTTAATTAACTTAAGTTCTGGAAAATGTAGATTTTATATTTGAAAAGTTCATGATTAGTAGTTAAGTTTTCATATAGGTGTTGTATCTTAAAAGTTTCTAGATTTTGAGATAATTGCATGCGAAAATGGACACCCGAACTTGGACCGTCCATTTGGACACTTGACCCGTTTGAGTCTAAAAATGTCAAAATGGATAACGGTCAGCGTAAACAAATTCTATATGTTGATTTAAGTATGCCTGCAAGTTTTGGTGCTTTAAAAATGAGTTTTGGGTCTATTTTGGTTTAAAGAGAGATTTATGACCTATTCGGGTCAAACGTGAATAAATTGACCCATATGCATAATTTTGGAAAACGGAAGTCACCAACACATCTAAAATGTCATTTTTGAGCTGTGATACAAATTTGGTTAACTCAGGTCAGCCGGATTCAAATTTGGATCGTTCACCGAAAGTTTTAGCATTTTTAACAAAAGTGTCAAAAATGACTCTCGAGCCTACTTTGCGGACTCATAAGTTGAAATTGGTTAAGTTTGGATAAAAACCATTAATTGATATTGAAAGTATTTACGACAAGCTTTAAAACGACATGTTATATGTATGATTTTGTCGAGACTAAACTGGTCTAAAACGAGTACGAAAATGGAACATCAGGGCTGATCCAATGCTGTTAACAACAGCAAAACTCAGCATTTAGTGTTTTGAAGGACTGTTTTCGCGAGGTCATAACTTTCAAACTGTAACTCCGTCTTTGTCAAATAAACTGTCTATAGAAAGGTGGGATGACATACTTTCCAACGGTCACGACCCAAAATATTATATCGGATTTGGTGGGACCCGAAATCAGCTGTAAAGTTACTACATATACATATATGTAAATAATATTGTTTTTACTAAATAAAAATGTATAACTTAAGTTTGACCTATGTTTGACTATTTGACCAACTTGAGTAATATTATGAGATTGTTGACTGGTGTTGACTATGTTGACTGTGTTTGACTTGCGTTTGACTTACATTTGACTTAATTTGACTTTTGTTGACTTTTGCTAAATTTTGCTAAATTTATGAGTAGGACTTGAGCAATAAGACTATACGAACCCTATAGACCGACCTAGCTTATTAGACACTTATTGACCAACATATGTTCTCTAGGTTGGGGTCTACGGTTACTTGCATTCCGATTTTCGGTCACATCTCTGTGATTTATTTCTGAAGTTGTCAGGTGAGTTTCATTTGCCTTTTTACCCTTTATATTTTTGGGCTGAGAATACATGCGTAATTTTTATAAATGATTTACAAAATAGACACAAGTACGTGAAACTACATTCTATGGTTGAATTATCGAAATTGAATATGCCCCTTTTTATTTAGTCTGGTAATCTAAGAATTAGGGAACAGACACCCTAATTGACGCGAATCCTAAAGATAGATCTATCGGGCCCAACAAGCCCCATCCAAAGTACCGGATGCTTTAGTACTTCGAAATTTATATCATGTCCGAAGGAGGATCCCGGAATGATGGGGATATTCTATATGCATATTGTTAATGTCGGTTACCAGGTGTTCAATCCATATGAATGATATTTTTGTCTCTATGCATGGGACGTTTATTTATGAGAATTGGAAATATGAAATCTTGTGGTCTATTAAAATTATGAAATGTTTGTTTATGATAAACTAATGAACTCACCAACCTTTTGGTTGACACTTTAAAGCATGTTTATTCTCAGGTATGAAAGAAATCTTCCGCTGTGCTTTTGCTCATCTTAGAGATATTAATTGGAGTCATTCATGACATATTTCAAAAGACGTTGCATTCGAGTCATTGAGTTCATCAAGATTATTATTAAGTCAATTATAGTAAGATATATTATGAAATGGTATGCATGTCGTCAACCGTAGATGTAATGAAAGATTGTCTTTTCAAAAATGAATGCAATGTTTGTAAAATGTATTATATAGAGGTCAAGTACCTCGCGATGTAATCAACTGTTGTGAATCGTTCATAATCGATGTGGACTTTGTCCGGATGGATTAGGACGGGTCCTTTCAGTTGGTATCAGAGCGGTGGTCTTAGCGAACCAGGTCTTGCATTAGTGTGTCTAACTGATAGTTGTTTAGATGCATTAGGAGTCTGGACTTTGACCGTGTCTGCATGTCAAAAGTTTTGCTTATCATTTCGTGTCGAAAATTATCTGCGGGGAATCACTTGCTTATCATTCTTAATCTAGACATATCTTACTGCATTGATTGCATGAATAGTGTATAGACAAAAATTCATATCTTAGCGTATCTGCTAATTCACATCTTAACGTATCTGTTACTGTAAACTTTATCTGACATGTTTCCTTATTTCCCTTCGTAATCTACGGAATCTTCTATACTATACATAAGTATTCTATGTAATTAGAATATCATCCGATATCCGAAAATCATTTCATATCAAAAATCTTTTATCTAACCGTGTAAGATGAATTCTGCAACAAGTTCAAGTTCCTCTGATTTCGATATGGGTTTCCACTCGAGCTTCGAAAGTGGTGTAATCGGAATGAATCAACCAATCAGCCATCATCAATTCTGGATGAATTGAGAATGGGTTCGTAGTCGACTTAATCAATGGAGGTGAGAAGAAGTGATCCCTCTCACCAACCATATTGCCCTATTGGCAAAGAACCTGAAGTACTTACCGGCGAACCTATTCGAAACACCATATTCACCCTCATTACCAGGATATTTCACAACAAATTATATGATATCCCAAACTCTGAACCTTATTCATCCGCTTGTTAAAACCGCCAATCATCCCAGAGTAATAGAAGAAGTCAACAAGCTTCGCGCTCTAGTAGTGGCTTTGGAAATTTTGGTGCCAAAATTACCAGCTTCAGCAACATCACCTACATCAACAACACCACCAGCATCAGTACCAACAGCACCAATACCACCAACAACACAAGCCTCAACATCCGCATCACAAGCCCCAACCTCACAATCTGTACCTCAAGCATAATCTTGTTCTACATGACGTTATACACCATTTATCTTCGTTCTACATATTCGTTCTACATCGAATATATTCGTTCTATGTATCGTTGTACATCAAAGATTCTTGTGTACAAACTGTTAATAGTTAAAATATTTTAACGGGTCGGTAATACCCGAGGAATATTTAGATTTCACATTAACATGTTATACTGTACATTCTTTAAATACGATTCAACAGTCATTTACTATCCTACTTACAACCACAGATATACGTATTCGTTCATCAAAGAATAACTATTTTCATTCCAATTCAATTTCATATACGAATTTCTGTCGATCAAAATCCAAGTCAAGATTTGACAAGTGGCATAATGGAGAAAATAATAAATAAAATAAAAATTGATTAGTAACCAATTAATTAACTACGTAAAATTTTCTTCATCATCTTCAAATCTTAAATATTTTAAATTCTAAGATTTTATATTGGACTATTAGACTACTAACCTTGGACAACTAAAAAGCATTAAAAGAATAGAAGATGTCAATTATAACACATTCTGATTTAAAATATCGTTAATAAGCTACATCTTCTACAATTAAATAATTTTCTCAAGGTTGCCACTTGATTTCATCTTAAACAATCTTTTGTATCTTAGCGATTACAATTTTCATTCAAACCCTTCAAACTCTTGAAAATACCTCGGATTGATAACCAATGATTCATATATGAGAGTGCTGATGAAGCAGCAAAAGCTATAGATGGTCCTAATGACCAGAAGCTTAATAATAAAGAATGGAGTGTTGGAAACGCTCAATAGAAAATTTGGTACTGAAAAAACGGATTGAGCAAACCATGAAGGAGACAGAGGACAAATACAAGGACCAAACCCTATATTCAAAAAAAAAAAAAAAAATCCAGATAATTCTATATCCGATGAAATTTTTAGAGAATATCTTGCTCTGTACTCATGTTAAATCTTGTGGAAAATCTTTCTTCATCAACCTTCGATCTTAGAAATTCTGAAAATATCATCATAAATATCTTCGATATTTCTGAGGATATATTCATAACTCTTCTTGTCCAAAAATTATCTATCTCCTCGTGCTATCTATGTTACATCATAAAGGAAACTATTTTAGTTTCTAAAGTTCATTGAAATTCGAGTTTAAATTATGAATGAATTCTGGAGAAGTGTTGGAAATTGAAGCATGAGTTAGTATAATATAATGACGTCAGGCCAACGTGATTATATTACAGTAAGTCATGCTGAGTTTCTAATGGAACATGATGATGGTTCACAGTAGATCACACCCTCATCATGTACCATGTTACATAACTCTTTCATTCTACTTAACCTCCGAACATATCAAGAAAATATATTCTTGATAGCTCTATCCTCAGTAATTCTGGTAATATAACAAATCAAATCGTGCTATTACGATCCTTCCTACTTAGAACATTATGATCAATCGAAACTTTATACCTACGAATTCTGGACCAGTATTCGCTTGACTTAAAGTCGGGAAGAGAAAACAAGAGCATGGAGCTCCGAAATATAAAAGGAAATATAAAGCTGATCACAAACACAGAAATTAAAAACCGTGTATAACAATGCGTATAGCAAAATAAAGACATGGGAGAAGGGAAATAAAATAATTTCTAGAGCATAGTTGAAGTAAACATATTCCTCTGGTGGTAGTTGAAAAAGAAGAGTGATTGATACGATAATCAAGAAAATATCAAGGATTAGAATTGGATTAAGTATTTTCAAAATCTTTTGAAAATATGAACTAAGAAAGAAGGTATTGGAATGATGAAAATAATGAAACGGGAGAGATAAATTTATAGTGAAAATATCTGACAGAGCAATCGAGGAAGATTACCGTGTTTAATTATAGAGATCCTAATTTCCTTAAATCACGAAGAACCATATCTTATAGATTTCAAAGATTTTCTTTAAATCCCTTGAATTCCGGAATTCAACCATGACTAGTCAAAAGTTATGATGAAACTTGTCTTTCTCATTTCACTATTTTGTGATAGCTTCATTCGTGCTCTTCGAAAAATCGAATTATTTTACCCATATTACTCAAAGATGATAAAACTCTATTTATCAACTCATATTCATCATGAAAACATTTTTATTGTTAGCCATGACCACCTCACTCAAATTTCGGGACGAAATTTCTTTAACGGGTAGGTACTGTGACGACCCGGAAATTTCTGACCAAATTTAAACTTAATTCTTATTTGATTTCGACACGATAAGCAAAGTCTGTAAAGTTGAATCTCAAAAATTTTGAACTATTTTTATGAATCCATTTGACCTTTGACTTTTCCCGACGACGCACAATACGATTACTTGTAAATAGATATGTATATAATTATATATATATATATATATATATATATATATATATGTAAATAATAAAATGAAATATTATATATTGTAATTGTTAGAATTAATTACGTAGATAATAATAATATATAATAAATATTATTTATAAAGTATATATACATATAAATAAAGTGTATAGAATATATATTTAGTGATTTCGAAGTTATTTAGTAAACAACGGTAACGCTCAATTGTCATTCAATTGATAGTAAACGAGTTAAAAAGGAACTTATGTGATTTTAAAATAAACGATGATCCGAAAATGAGTTTTATAAATTATAGGCTTATTAAAAATATAATAAATAATGAAACACACCAACTAGGTATGACGTCAAGAATTTTAAAAGGTTTAAAACAATATAGATATATATATAATTTTTATAAATATAAAATTAACCAATCATTGAATCATATTAAACTAAAATACATTGAGTTTTAGATAACAGATAAAAATTAAATACCAACCCGTGATTACACATTTAATACCCGAGTTTATTTAATTATTACACCGTGTTATATCTATACCCGTGATTAACCAGTAAAACACCCGTGACCTTATCTAATCTATCTATATTCCAGATTCATTTTATCAAACACCCAATTTTTCTCTCAAGAACACCCACTACTATTCATCATCATCATCAATCTTTTATCACTCAAGAACACCTTAAAAACTTGATGGATCATAAAATCGTTTATATATTCGGATTCCTCTCGAAGAGCTCTACACATCCATACCAACAATTTCCTGATTTGTGTAAGTTTTAAAAACTCAAATTTTTGGGTTTTCATGTTTTTGTTACATATTAGGGTAGATATAGTGTCTATTGCTCAAGTCTATATGATTATACATGATTGTATGTGTTATATTGCTCGTTTGATGTGTTTATGTTTAATCCCGAATTTGTTTTGTGTGGTTACAGAAACTTGGTTTTCTTGAATGTTAAATATTATGATATAATTAAAATCCTCTCGAAAAATTAATAATTTTAGGCTTTAGATTCGCGTATTTTCATTACCGTATGCTTAAGATATGATTGATTGAAGTTTTTGTGATGAATATGTGATTATGTCAAATTCTGGAAAAATGGACATAGAATTGAATTCTAAACTGATCATAATTGTGTAGAGGATTTAAAAACACTCAAGTTAGACTAGGATATCATGCTATTTGGATTTGTAATACTCCCGTTATGCTTAATTGATCGTATATGAAAAACTGATTTGCTCAGTATTATAAAACTGACTTTTAAATTTATTTGAAATATGATAGTGATTTAGGACTTTGCATATCTGAAAATTTCATATGTTGTAGTTAACGTTTCATCTAGGCCTTGCATCATTTGGATTTGTGAAGCTTGAGTAATGTGCGTGTCGAAATGGTAACCTGCATTCTGTCCAAATCTGTAACGTATGTACCTATAGTTTTATAGTAAGAGTTGTACACCTTTTGAGACCTTGGCCTTCTGGATTATCGAACTTTGTATGTTATGTGATAAATGTCTAGTTTATTGAAACCCCTGAAACCCGATACATTATGCACACTAAGGCCGTAGATTTGGTAACTTCTGAATTGAGCTGAAACAGAATGTCCAATTTGATTGAATAAACTGTACCAATTGGCTAAACAAAAGTTTCTCAATTAAGGATATGTGGTAATTTGACTTGTCCTTGAACTAGGACCACTGACCTAGCTTGATTTGCATGTCCCTAGCTCCGGTTATAGCCATTACGAGATTGGTGCGCAGTCAGAAACTGATTTAGCGAACCATAAATGTACCTCTTCTGAAACCCGACTTGTAGACATCGTATGAGGCCCTGGCTGGATTTTTTGGAATTGATTTTGAGTCTACTTTTGATCTGGAGTTTTCCATGTTACCATGTTTTATGTGTTATGAATTATGTCCGATGTTTGTATGACGCGCGTGAAAATTTGTGACAATACGTGTTAACTCTAAACTAAACAGGCCAATATGTTTAATTAACTTAAGTTCTGGAAAATGTAGATTTTATATTTGAAAAGTTCATGATTAGTAGTTAAGTTTTCATATAGGTGTTGTATCTTAAAAGTTTCTAGATTTTGAGATAATTGCATGCGAAAATGGACACCCGAACTTGGACCGTCCATTTGGACACTTGACCCGTTTGAGTCTAAAAATGTCAAAATGGATAACGGTCAGTGTAAACAAATTCTATATGTTGATTTAAGTATGCCTGCAAGTTTTGGTGCTTTAAAAATGAGTTTTGGGTCTATTTTGGTTTAAAGAGAGATTTATGACCTATTCGGGTCAAACGTGAATAAATTGACCCATATGCATAATTTTGGAAAACGGAAGTCACCAACACATCTAAAATGTCATTTTTGAGCTGTGATACAAATTTGGTTAACTCAGGTCAGCCGGATTCAAATTTGGATCGTTCACCGAAAGTTTTAGCATTTTTAACAAAAGTGTCAAAAATGACTCTCGAGCCTACTTTGCGGACTCATAAGTTGAAATTGGTTAAGTTTGGATAAAAACCATTAATTGATATTGAAAGTATTTACGACAAGCTTTAAAACGACATGTTATATGTATGATTTTGTCGAGACTAAACTGGTCTAAAACGAGTACGAAAATGGAACATCAGGGCTGATCCAATGCTGTTAACAACAGCAAAACTCAGCATTTAGTGTTTTGAAGGACTGTTTTCGCGAGGTCATAACTTTCAAACTGTAACTCCGTCTTTGTCAAATAAACTGTCTATAGAAAGGTGGGATGACATACTTTCCAACGGTCACGACCCAAAATATTATATCGGATTTGGTGGGACCCGAAATCAGCTGTAAAGTTACTACATATACATATATGTAAATAATATTGTTTTTACTAAATAAAAATGTATAACTTAAGTTTGACCTATGTTTGACTATTTGACCAACTTGAGTAATATTATGAGATTGTTGACTGGTGTTGACTATGTTGACTGTATTTGACTTGCGTTTGACTTACATTTGACTTAATTTGACTTTTGTTGACTTTTGCTAAATTTTGCTAAATTTATGAGTAGGACTTGAGCAATAAGACTATACGAACCCTATAGACCGACCTAGCTTATTAGACACTTATTGACCAACATATGTTCTCTAGGTTGGGGTCTACGGTTACTTGCATTCCGATTTTCGGTCACATCTCTGTGATTTATTTCTGAAGTTGTCAGGTGAGTTTCATTTGCCTTTTTACCCTTTATATTTTTGGGCTGAGAATACATGCGTAATTTTTATAAATGATTTACAAAATAGACACAAGTACGTGAAACTACATTCTATGGTTGAATTATCGAAATTGAATATGCCCCTTTTTATTTAGTCTGGTAATCTAAGAATTAGGGAACAGACACCCTAATTGACGCGAATCCTAAAGATAGATCTATCGGGCCCAACAAGCCCCATCCAAAGTACCGGATGCTTTAGTACTTCGAAATTTATATCATGTCCGAAGGAGGATCCCGGAATGATGGGGATATTCTATATGCATATTGTTAATGTCGGTTACCAGGTGTTCAATCCATATGAATGATATTTTTGTCTCTATGCATGGGACGTTTATTTATGAGAATTGGAAATATGAAATCTTGTGGTCTATTAAAATTATGAAATGTTTGTTTATGATAAACTAATGAACTCACCAACCTTTTGGTTGACACTTTAAAGCATGTTTATTCTCAGGTATGAAAGAAATCTTCCGCTGTGCTTTTGCTCATCTTAGAGATATTAATTGGAGTCATTCATGACATATTTCAAAAGACGTTGCATTCGAGTCATTGAGTTCATCAAGATTATTATTAAGTCAATTATAGTAAGATATATTATGAAATGGTATGCATGTCGTCAACCGTAGATGTAATGAAAGATTGTCTTTTCAAAAATGAATGCAATGTTTGTAAAATGTATTATATAGAGGTCAAGTACCTCGCGATGTAATCAACTGTTGTGAATCGTTCATAATCGATGTGGACTTTGTCCGGATGGATTAGGACGGGTCCTTTCAAAAATGAAATTCGGAGTTAGAGCTTACCGCTAGTATCACCTTGTAGCTAAGAACGAGGAGAACAAAGTTGCCTCTTACGCTTTCGATCGAATCACGAATCTTCCCTTCCAAAATCCCTCTTGAAAGATTTGAAGTATTTAAGTTTTGAGAGGAAATGAAGAAGAAAAGAAAAAGAAATAAAGAAAATGAGATGAGTGGATGGAATTTAAGATCCCAAACCTGACACTCACGCGAAATGACCAAAATGCCCTCGAACCCTCTTAAAATTAAAAAATCAGGAATCAGCTCGCCAGCATCGCCGCGCCGCGGCCCACTTCCTCGCGCCGCGACATACAATGCGATCTGGTATCTTGTTTACCTGCCTTCTGAATCTGAAATGCTTGAAATGTCGTGTCGTGGCCCCTTCTGTCGCGCCGCGACCCAAAACGTGGTCTGGTGCCCCTTTATCTTTGCAACGTACATCCAAATAAAATACCTAAATATCATATACGGGGAAAAATGGGGTGTTACAACTCTCCCCCACTTAGGTTCGATCACGTCCTCGTGATCCTGGTCACTTAACCAATCCGAACCTACACCTTACTCATTAACCCGAAGGTTAATCCACTAACTAAAACCACACTTGCACGCATTCCGAGCAGTGCAATACACACACCATTCGAAGTCTATATCAATCACCTAGAATACGCGAAATCGCCACGTATTCTTCCAACTCCTCTAGGCAATTCTTCTCAAGGAGTCACCTTTAACCACTAAATCGTCACCCGCGATTTATTAATATCCACAAATCCGAGCACTAAAACTTGCTCAATCCCTCACGTCGGGAAAAACTCAACCAATCTCGTACCGAGATATCAACTCCTAGCGTACCCATACCAAGTACATTGCTAGTAACAACCACGTACTAAAATAAAGTCAACCATCTAACCGATGAAGTCCGAAAAGAAGCGAATCCTTACGGATAACAGTTAACACATAACAACCCTTGTAGTGCGCAAACACGGCTATTACGCAACTACCGCAACATCATAAGCAAACGGCTAAAACCGATAGAGCCCAAACAACTATGGAAACGCTAATCCCAAGGTGTACAAAAACGACTATTGTCACACCCGCAACAACATGTGAGCGAAACACGGCTATCGCATCACTAATCACACAACATGGTCCTCACGACCCCACCATTGGCGTATAAAACAACCAATAGTTCACACATCCAACACATGAAGGTTAGCCAAAAACTACACGCGCCTTAGTGAATCCGAACTACACGCGACTTACTACCTCCACCGCACAACAATCGGGATTGGCTGAATTACACGCGCCCTAGTTTATCCGAACTACACGAGAATCACTATCCCAAAAGAATGACTGCATCCACACGTGTCATTGTGAATCCGAACTACACGAGACTCACTTCCTTAATATAATGACAGCATCCACACGTGTCATTGTGAATTCGAACTACACGAGACTCACTTCCACAATAAGATGACCGAACTACACGCGTCATCGTGAATCCGCATCCACACGTGATCCACCTCCCAAATCTCAACACAGGAATGGTACTCCCATTCCCCATCGGTACTCGCATTTCCCGATAACGTTATACCATACCGATATAACACTACTCCCAAGGTGAAGTTAGTGGACTGAATCACGGCCATAACCCACCAATCACCCACGCTCTTTTGGCCTCAATCGACGAGTAGTGTAACATCGCGCACTGCTACACCATGGTGAATCCTAACGGATACCACTAACCATCATCACACGCTCTTTTGGCCTCGATCAACGAGTATTGTAACATCGCGCACTGTTACACCATAGTGAATTCTAACGGATCCACTAACCATCACCATACGTACGCGTACACAACGCCAACACCATTGAGTAAGAACCACCTATATCGCACATAGGCACAAAACAATAATTCTCTAAAAGAGAATCCGACATGCACATCCCTTAACTGAGGGATCTCACCTTGCTCGTCAAACACGTCCATTATCTCTTAACGAGATTCACCACATTACCACCTCGGTGATAATTTAAATCCAAAATCATAAGTACAAATTAACCGAAATTGTACTCTACCACAAATCGACCAAATCTTGTTTTTGACACAAATCCCGGATCTACTAAGAGTATCATCCGAAATCTTACACTAAAACCTCCTCGTGCGGGAGTGTAACTCCCCCACTTGGAACTACGTTCCATAACCGTACCTTGTACAACCGTACAATGCTACCAAGGGTAGACTTTACTAACAATTAGGTTCACATGACCCATCACCACATCTTGCTCCAATCTTGATCACCCGAAGGATTTTAACCTATCCTTAAACACTTCGAACGAAAAGTGTACCACAAATTACACAAATTCTACTCTCGCAATCATCTAATTGCTATAGTTTGTCACATTACCACCTAGTCACTCATGTATCTAAGGGTTTCTCTCCAGTACCCTAAGTATAATGTAATCGCAACATCATCGGAGTCGAATACTACGCTAGTAGGTATGAAAGAGGTACCTAACATCGCGTCAAGTTGACTCCATTACCAACATACATCGAGATCAAACACTCGATCTTTCGAGCTTTATCCGCCCGTCGAACCTCATGGTTCAACAATTTCAACACCAGAGCGAACACGCGCTTAACATCCGAACACCAAAGCCCATACCCATGGCTTGGTAGAAACATTTCCCAACACTAAGGAACGCTTGGTTGCACCAAGTCTTACGTCCTTCGCCCATTAATCAAAACGTCACCGTAGGGTAATTCCATTAGGAATGTCACCCATAACAATGTAATGCACAACACAAGGCATTTATCAAGCCTGAACACATCGGCACAAAAATAAGCAATTAAAGGACATATTTATTTAAAACGAAACGTACCTTAACGTCTCCTTGCCGCACCCATCCCCGCTAACTCGGGACATTCCGATTTACGATGTCCTTCCTCTTGGCAATTGAAGCACACCGTGCCATCACCCTTTAGCACCGAACATTCCCAAGACTTATGACCCCTCACGCCACAATTGTAACATCTAGACGCACTAGAATCTGATATACTCGTCCGTGTACCACCCGTGCTCACACTTGCACCCTTACTTGGAGCACCATACGAAACAACCCTTCTCTTACTTGAAGGTTCACCAATCTTCGATCGCGAATACGACTCGAAACCCCTAGCCACCGCGAATAACTCTGCAAACGACTTCGCGTAACCTCTGCTAATTTTGCTCTTCAAGTCATCATTCAAAGTTCGATAGAAGTCTTCCATCAACAAACGATCATTCCCCAAATACTCCGGGCAAAAACGAGCCTTCGTCATAAAGGTCTTCTTGAGAGTATTCAAATCCATGGAATCCTGTTGCAAATTTCATAACTCACTACGCAATTCTGACAAGTCAGCTGATGTCAGGAACTCCTCAAAGAATTCCTCCTTAAACTCGTCCCACAATAATGCCATAAACGGCTCACCACCGATAAGATCAATCTTACCATCCAACCAATCCTTCGCCCTACCCCGCAACAAGCTAGTAGCGAGTCTTGTCCCCTTCTCGGGAGGGCAATCAATAGTACGAAAACACCCTTCGACATCCGAGATCCAAGTTGTGCTTACCAAAGGATCCGGTTTCCCGTCATACATCGGCGGTTTAGTCCTCATGAAGCCCTTATGACAACGCTCCATTTCGCCACTACTTTGAAATTCGGAATACTTCCTATCCATTTCTTCTCGAAACGTACCCATTTGCTCCGCAACGGCGGCCGCAACTCTAGCGTTAAACTCCTCGTCATTCGTCTCGATCTCGTTTCGCGTCGTCATTCTAAAGAATGCAAAACGATTAGTCCACGAACGTATAAACCACACGCACAACACCGCCCCATCTTGCTCAACACTCGTCGTACATCACTTGTTAGACACGATTTGCACCCGTAATAAGGTTTGCAAGTCCTTATTACGCACATACGCCGTATCAACTTGTTAGTACCACGACCGCCTCGCTCGATGATATAACCAACACAACATAAATATTCTACGCAACATAAACACACGCAAGAATAATGTCGCAACACATGCCAATACCCTAGTTAGTTCACCTACATGCTAAGGCACTAACCAAGTTCCCATTCCGACCCGTACACCTACAAGTCCCGCAACAAATAAGCACACACAAAAGTCTAAGTCTAGGCGCCTATCTCAAGTCACCTAAATCCCTTAGACCATGCTCTGATACCACTTGAAACAACCCAACCCGTATTTAAACCGGCCCGTAATTTTTTTTCTTTATAATGCATTAGTATTTAGGTTCCAATTATGTTTCCAAAACATCTTGAACACAATTAATAAGTTCAATAAACTTTAAAACATTTATTACATAGTTAAATATCCGAACGGGCAAACACGACCCGACTATTTTAAATTTTTAACAAAATCGAGCATGGTGATTGGGAATACGCTACCCAATCCTAATAAGTCCAAAAGCACGTCTTCTAAGCAAACTACGCAAGTCCACTAGTTCCCACGCTTACCCGAGCCACCGCCTCCATGCAAATCTATAAAAATATAAACAACGAGAGAGTAAGCTAACGCTTAGTGAGTGAGAATATACTACATACATATATATGCATAAAATGGACACGCCACACAAGTAATCAATTAACGCATACCGGAGCATCCAAGCATAAAGGCAAGCTAAGCTAAGCATACCGTACGATCACTAAGCATCAAGCTAAAAATGACAACAAATATAAGTTCACCAACGACGATGTGAACAACGCTAATAAGCTACACCCGGAGGGTTAGCTACATCACAACAATACGACAATATATATAAAACAATATATAAACGTCTAAGGTTAACCCCTTAACCCAATACCAAAACCGACTACCAATTACCAAAATGAAGATTGGCCGAACTACACGAGCCTTAGTAAATCCGCATCCACAAGAGACTACTATCTTTAATAACACAACATCATCGAGGTTGGCTGAACTACACGAGCCTTAGTAAATCCGCATCCACACGAGATCACTACCTCAATAAGATGAACGAACTACACGCATCATCGTGAATCCGAACTACACGAGACTCACTTCCGATAAGATGACCGAACTACACGCGTCATCGTGAATCCACATCCACAAGTGATCCACCTCTCCAATCACAACCCACATCATCGGGGTATTCCAATCCACAACAAAATATAAACCCTTCGCCATTGGGGTTGTGTAATCCACATCACAAGCACATGTGATAACGTACACACAAAGTGTGCACCTCGCCAAAGGTGGTCAACCAAAACGCACAACTGTGCCAATTGGACCTATACGCAAGTCCATCAATTCCACCTATATGTGAAGTGAGCTCTATAATCGAGTATCACTTCACCCGACCCGCACCCATCCTACACATACATATGCACATAGGATATTAACACTCACCATGTCGCCTTGATGAATGCCACCGAATAATCCATAACTCGAATGTAACGACCCGACTTCGTTATACCAAAAATACGCCATAAAAAAAAATTCTGGACCTGTACATCTGGACGGCGTCCAGGTTCTTGGACGGCGTCCAGTACTGAAAGCCTGGACGGCATCCAGCCTTTTTGTACGGCGTCTCATTGCACTGTCGGGGACTGATCCCCGAGCTCACTTACGTGAGCGGAAATCCCGCTTCCCGGCACTATCAAGCGAAAACCTTTTTACAACATATCAATTTAAGTAAAACTAATAAATTTCCAACATCGAAACAAGTTTTACATCATCGGGCCCACAATCGCCCATTTTACGGATTTCGTTCAAAAATAAAAGTTCCGACCATAAGAGTTTAATTTCCAAACGACACCTAGAGCATGGTGTTTGGGGTTAAACTACCCAAATCTTGGCCGAACTTCCAAAAGCTAACCCAAAATCATCCCCTATCAAAATAAGCGGGAGACCACTAATCCAACCGAATACCTTTGCCCTTATCCACGTCGAAGCCTAAAAAGAGGTAAACAACGAGAGGGTAAGCAAAACGCTTAGTGAATGCAATAATTATACACATACATATATAATATACCTACTTGCAATCTCAAATACATGCTAGCAACACAATTAGCTTATAATCTCAAATACAAAGCTAGTAACCTCCAATACCGCAAGCTAGCAACGACAAAGGCATATATATATATATATATATATATATATATATATATATATATATATATATATATATATATATATATATATATATATATATATATATATATATATATATATATATATATATATATATATATATATAGTATGCTACACTACAACACAAATAACCATGGTTAATCAATAGCACAAGGAATGGTACTCGAATTTCCCATCGGTGTTCATAACAACCGTTAGAGTACTTAACACGTCATACACTAATCCCACGGGTGGCATCTTAACACGTCGATACTTCACCCTGGGTGGCGTCTTAACACGTCGACACTTCACCCCGAGTGGTGTCTTAACACTTCGACACTTCACTCTTCATTTTACTTGAGGTGGCATCTTAACACGTCGATACTTCACCTCGAGTGGCGCCTTAACAAATCGGCACTTCACCCGTTAATTTCTTGGAGTGGCATCTTAGCACATCGATACTTCACTCCGGGTGGTGTCTTAACACGTCGACACTTAACCCCGGGTGGCGTCTTAACACATCGACACTTCACCCGTCATATTACTTTGAATGGTGTCTTAGCACATCGACACTTCACTCGTCACGTGAACGTGGTGTCTTAGCACATCGACACTTCACATCTCACGCTACACAAATAAATACATTATATATCTACGCATATAATTATTCCACTCACCTTAAAGCCCTTTGTGAAAGACTACCGAGCTTGCAACTTCAATGTAACGTACCTATTATATTTAGCACATAATCAATCACAACTCAAGTTGGTCAACCAACTCATTCAACATTCTAGAGTCTTTAGACCCAAGGTGCAATTCCGACCCATTTGCACACTTAACCCTAATAATGGGTCAACTTCACCAAATCCCTATCTCTAGTCATTTATGGTCTTAATACCCATATAATCACAATGTTATCGTATTTCACCCTAACAAGATAACTTAGGTCATCAAAGATCCGTTTTACCCATTCGAGGTTTCCACACCCATTCGGGTCACCACATACCCAAATAACACCCACTTACATAACATTTAGGTGTGCTAGTAGTTAACTAACCAATTTAAGACTCATAAACACATTTAGCATTTCAAAACCCTAGGTTAGTCATCCTTTGAGTCTTCATGACCCAAACTCACCCAAAAATCCCCAAATCACTAACAAATGGGTTTTATACTCATCACTAACCCAAACCCTAACCCTAACCCTTAAACAATTAATAGTAAGGAAATCAAGGTTAAGACTTACCACTATAATCAAAATGTAGCTAGTGAGGAGATGAACAACTTTAATGCTCGAGCTCTAACCCGAAACAAGCTTCTTCCACTTCGATTTGAGCTTTCTCACACTTGAATCACTCTCTCTCTCTCTAGAATTTAAGTGGAAGAGGTTTGGTGGTTGTAAATGGAGTAAATGAGGCTCTACAAACTGATCTAGGGCCTTAAAGTCGTCCACAATGTGAAATTACCAAGTTACCCCTTTTAAATATCAAAAACACAAAAGCTGGCTCGTCAGGTCATCTGGACGGCGTCCAGAATACTGGACGGCATCCAGTCCTTCACACTGGGACGGTGTCCCACCCTGTTGGACGGCATCCAACATAACTGGAAAATAGGATCTTACAACTCTCCCCCACTTGAACCGGATTGCGACCTCGCAATCCAATCCGCATGACAAGCAGGAAGATACACAAGAACAAACTCTTCGGGCTCCCAAGTAAACTCGGAACCTATACTACGACGCCATTGAACTTTAAAAGTTCTCACCTCTTTATTTCTCAATCTTTTCACTTTTTCGTCAAGTATAGCAACCGGCTCCTCGATATACTCTAACTTGTTGTTTAGCTCAATTTCGTCTAATGATACCCACGAAGAATCATCCGCAAGACACTTACGGAGATGGGAAACATGAAATGTATTATGGATCCCCGCAAGTTCTTCGGGTAATTCCAAACGATATGCAACTTCGCCAACACGAGCTAAAACTTTAAATGGGCCAATAAACCGAGGAGCTAATATTCCCCATTTTTGAAACCGAATAATACCTTTCCATGGCGAAACCTTAAGCATCACCATGTCACCTTCTTGGAATTCGATCATTCGCCTACGTTTGTCGGCATACGACTTTTGTCTATCTTGAGCCTTTTTCAAATGAGCCCGAATCATATCAATCTTGATATTCGTCTCTAAAACCAAATCGGTAATCCCGATTTCCCCTTGACCCACTTCGCCCCAACAAATCGGGGTTCGACACCTACGCCCATAAAGCATCTCATATGGTGGCATCCCGATACTAGTATGATAACTATTATTGTACGATAATTCCACCAAAGGCAAGTGCTCATCCCAACTACCACCGAAATCAATAATGCACGCCCGTAACATATCCTCCAGAGTTTGATTCGTACGTTCAGTTTGACCGTCCGTTTGAGGATGATACGCCGTGCTCAATTTCAATTGTGTGCCCATATCTTCATGAAACTTTTCCCAAAACCGAGATGTGAAACGAGTATCTCGATCCGAAATAATAGATATAGAAACCCCATGTCTTTCTATCACCTCCTTGATAAACAACTTAGCCAAAGTTTCCGACGATATCGCTTCCTGAATGGGAAGAAACAAAGCACTTTTCGTCAATCGGTCCACTATCACCCAAATCGTATCAAATTGGGTTCTTGCCATCTTAGGTAACTTTGTAATGAAATCCATGGTAATGTGCTCCCATTTCCATTTTGGAATTTCTAACGGTTGCAACTTACCATACGGCTTTTGATGCTCGACCTTAACTTGCAAACATGTAACACATTGTTCAACATACTTTACAACATCGCGTTTCATGCCCGGCCACCAATAATCCTTCTTCAAGTCATGATACATTTTCGTCGCGCCCGGATGAATGGAATACCTTGACTTATGTGCTTCATCAAGTAGTACCCGCCGGTAATCACCCATCTTAGGCACCCACACTCTTCCTTGAAAAGATAATAAACCATGCGGACCTAAGGTAATAAACTCCGTTTGTCCCACGATTCGTTCCTCATGCTTATTGTTAACAAAAGCTTCGATTTGAGTCTCACCAAGCTTTACAAGAAAATCGTTAGTAATAATCATGTGTAACGATCCTACTCGTATCACCGGATGTTGACTCTTTCGACTTAACGCATCCGCGACCACATTCGCCTTACTCGGATGATAAAGTATTTCACAATCATAATATTTTACCACATCCTTCCATCTACGTTGACGATAATTCAAATCTCTTTGATCAAAAAGGTGTTTCAAACTCTTGTGATCCGAATAAATCGTACACTTGACACCATACAAGTAATGGCGCCAAATTTTCAACGCATGTACAACCGCTGCCAACTCAAGATCATGAGTCGGATATCTCGTTTCGTGTTCCTTTAATTGTCGGGAGGCATACGCGATGACTTTTACCTCTTTGCATTAGAACACACCCGAGCCCATTTAAAGACGCGTCACAATAAACCGTCATGTCTTCTACTCCTTCCGGCAACACTAACACAGGAGCTTGACATAACTTTTCTTTTAACAATTGAAAAGCAATTTCTTGCTCGTTCTCCCAATCAAATTTCGCGTTCTTCCTTGTTAACTTCATTAATGGAGAAGCAATCTTAGAAAAGTCTTGGATAAACCGACGATAATAACCAGCCAATCCGAGAAAACTTCAGATTTCCGTAGGCGTAGTCGGTCGTCCCCAACTCTTCACTGTTTCTATCTTCCCCGGATCTACTTGAATACTGTCTTTGTTCACAATGTGGCCAAGGAATTGAACCTCCCTTAGCCAAAATTCACATTTGGAGAATTTAGCATACAGCTTCTCCTTCCACAATATCTTTAACGCACTTCGCAAATGATGTTCTTGTTCCTTCATACTCTTTAAATAGACAAGTATATCGTCAATGAACACAATTACCGACTTGTCCAACATAGGTTGGCACACTCGGTTCATAAGATCCATGAATGCCGCCGGTGCATTCGTAAGACCAAAAGGCATTACCACAAATTCAAAATGCCCATAACGCGTTCGAAAAGCCGTTTTCTCAATATCTTCCTTACGGACCCGCATTTGGTGATAGCCGGACCGTAAGTCAATTTTAGAGAAATATGTTGCACCTTGGAGTTGATCAAACAAATCGTTAATCCTTGGCAATGGATAACGATTCTTGATCGTCACTTTATTCAACTCCCGATAATCGATGCACATCTGCATACTACCATCCTTCTTCTTCACAAATAAAATCGGAGCGCCTCATGGCGAAGCACTCGGTCGAATGAAACCCTTCTCAAGCAACTCTTGGGTTTGATTTAACAACTCTTGCATTTCCGTTGGCGCTAAATGATAAGGAGTTTTAGCAATGGGGGTAGCACCCGGAACCAACTCAATGCGAAATTCTACTTGTCTTCCCACCGGAACACCCGGTAACTCATCCGGAAAAACGTCTTCAAATTCATTCACCACCGGAATTTCACGAATGGGTGGTGGCTCATCACGAGTATCAACAACATGGGCAAGAAAAGCCATGCCACCACTAACAAGGAAACGATGTGCCCGTGCAAAAGTGCATATCGGCACAAGTCTTCTTCGTTTATCACCATGAATAATTAACTCTCCCCCACTTGGGGTCTTCACATGAATAGATTTTTCATGGCATGCAATATCGGCTCTATTATGATCGAGCCAATCCATACCAACAACGATATCAAAATCACCCAAGGTCATCGGAATGAGATCAATTTTAAAGTTTTCGGCACTAAACACAACATTACAATTTTTACACACATCCACCACTAGCACCGTCCTGCCATCCGCTATTTCAACTTCTACCGGACAACTTAACTTAGCTAACGGTGTATTAAGTTTAGGCACAAATTTTGGTGACACAAACGACAAGTTTGCACCACTATCAAAGAGTATCCTCGCCGGATTAGAATTAACCATGAAAGTACCTGAGACAACTTCGTTTGATTGATTGGCTTCCTCATTGGTCATCAAATAATTGCGACCCCTAGCCGTACCCGCTGCCTTCTCTAGCCGCTTAACATTATCGTTGCGCAAATCGGGATATTAAGACCTCTTGTGCCCTTCTTTGCCACAATTAAAACAAGTGATTTTGCTTGCGGAGGATAGACTCGGACATTCACGGGCCATGTGACCCTTTTGTCCACAATTGTAGCACGAATAAGAAAAATCCCTGGAAGCACCCTTCTTCCCACTACTAACATTACCGGAACCCTTCTTGTTCTTTTTGTTTGAAAAGTTCGAATGGCTCGAACCTTCATTCTTTCTCTTGCCAAAAGTAAAGCCACTCTTCCTTCACCCTAACAAGACAACTTAGGTCATCAAAGACCCATTTTACCCATTCGAGATTTCCACACCCATTCGGGTCACCACATACCCAAATAACACCCACTTACATAACATTTAGGTGTGCTAGTAGTTAACTAACCAATTTAAGACTCATAAACACATTTAGCATTTCAAAACCCTAGGTTAGTCATCCTTTGAGTCTTCATGACCCAAACTCACCCAAAAATCCCCAAATCACTAACAAATGGGTTTTATACTCATCACTAACCCAAACCCTAACCCTTAAACAATTAATAGTAAGGAAATCAAGGTTAAGACTTACCACTACAATCAAAATATAGCTAGTGAGGAGATGAACAACTTTAATGCTCGAGCTCTAACCCGAAACAAGCTTCTTCCACTTCGATTTGAGCTTTCTCACACTTGAATCACTCTCTCTCTCTCTAGAATTTAAGTAGAAGAGGTTTGGTGATTGTAAATGGAGTAAATGAGGCTTCACAAACTGATCTAGGGCCTTAAAGTCCACAATGTGAAATTACCAAGTTACCCCTTTTAAATATCAAAAACACAAAAGCTGGCTCGTCAGGTCATCTGGACGGCGTCCAGAATACTGGACGACATCCAGTCCTTCACACTGGGACGGCGTCCAATATAACTGGAAAACAGGATCTTACATCCCCGATGGAATGTACCTGTTCCATTTATCACATAACAAACAACACAATTAGGGTGGATTTACAAACAACCCAAATTGACAACTAGTGCAATCTCGACCCTGATGTGTGAAATCGTGTCTATAAATTTATAAGTAGGAAATACCGGTTAAAAGGATTACTACACACTAACGGGCAGTGTACCCGATCGTGCAATAGTATACAGTTGGTAAATCCGTGATCGTTCCAAGGACAGTTTAAACGTGAGAATTAAGATTGTAACTAATGGAAATAAACTAAAGTTAATCTAATAAAATTTAAAGTACGAGATAGTTTGGTTTATGGCTATTTAACGATTAGCCGAATCAAGAGTAACTTTAAAAGTAAAGACAATGTTTTTGGTGTTTTATATTAATAAAACATTTTTAAATAGATGTGATATCGATAAGATGAAAATATGTTCACCTAGACTTTCTTCACAAATGTTGGATGTTTCTAGATTACGCCCTGATCAATTGCCAAATGCTTGCAAATTAACTAATCGGTTCACCAAGAATTCCCTTGAGTAAACACTTCAAACTAGATTACACGACACATAATTCCCTGTAGCCTAGGACCTCTAATCTGTGATTAATCAAATTGACTGACTGATAGACCCAAACCGTGACCTAGGGTTCCCTAAGATCAACAATCGTGCCAACTCTCGTTGCACACAATCTATCCCTGCCTCAACTAATTATTTCCTACGATTCATTACCGTCTCCGGTTAAATGCACAAGTATCTAAGACAGTTTGATCAATTCACTTAATATGATAGACTCCAACAAACGTCACTAAATTGGACAACCAAATTAATCAATCAACTAAACGCTTAGAACTTAATGAACAATTGCAATAGACTCCAATGAAATCTCTCTCTATTAGACAATCACAATTATCAATCAATCCAAAAATAAGTATCAACAAGAACAATCAAGTGTTCAAGCTATTTATCATCAAACAAATAATAATCAATCATAAAATTACATCCAACAATGTATTTAGTCTAGATGAACATAAATAAATTAGCCAACAACCATGTTAAAAGATAAAATCAAAATCAATTGATAATTCATAAGTTTGAGAAAAGAATCAACCAAAGATGATGATGAATCTTCAATGTTTGTAGGATTGCAACGCGTTAATGGATCGATTGGATGGGATTGGTGACCTTGGAATTCCCCAAAAATCACCTTTTTTCGTCCTTTTTGCTGCTCCTAATCGTCCAAAGTGAAAGCTAAAAGATTAGGGTTAAAAACTGCCTTTTATATCACGTGGAAACCACCTGGCCGACCCAAAATGCGCGGTGCGCACAAAAATGCGCGGTGCGCAAACCCCAAATAAATTCTGCTGCACAAAATCTGAATTTTCTGATCTATTTTGAAGCACATTTGCGCGGTGCGCACTCCAATGCGCGGCGCGCACTTCTTAACTCATTAAACCACCAAACATTCAATTGTATGTTGTAGAACTCTGAGATACGGACGTCTGGGCTCTGACCTCACCTCAATCGGAGTTACGAGCAATGAGATATGGCCGTTTTCGTGAAGGCGCGTGGACTTTGCAATACCATCAACCTTCCACACAACTTCTCCATTGTTAAATGATACTACCCGAATGCAAGATCGATTAAACATACCATGTAAACGAAGTTTAAAACTCTCTAACTTTATGATTTGAATCTTCAATGTGAACCAGAATAAACTGTGCTGATAAATGAGCTCGAAAACACACTGAAAACCAATAAAACTTATACCGAAGCACCTCTTGACGTCAAAACACAAATCTTCATTAATACCACCAAATATTAACCGAACCGCATCCAAAAGGACCAAAATGCGACTGATATTGCTAAGATAAACGTATGAGAAATATGCAATATCAAATCACCCCACACTAGAGTCTTGCTTGTCCTCAAGCAAATTCGACTCGAAAATATCTTCTACCAAATTATAACGCCTTCATAAGTGTAAGTAGAACCAACGAATGATAACCAAATGAATCAACTAGCGTGGGTACGGTTTAAATAGAACATATCAACAAAAACGACTTCCACTTGTAATCCCAAAATCTCCAACATCCCCAAACAGAGTATCGGCACAATAATAATAATTCGAACAAAGTGTGCCCAATAGATAATCCAATTAAATGTAGGAAATCTCAAACCTGATAATGTCTTCAAATATGTAAAACAATGGATACAAGTGGAAGCCGTGAGCCGAGAAGATAAACCAACGAACCAAAGAACCGTACGGGCTACTCCGCGATTGGTCAAGCCAATGCCTCCCACAGTACCTAACATCGTGAGATGTCGGTAAGAAAATAATGTGCTTAGGAGGATACACATTACGTCCGGATATCATCGATAATTATGAGGTAATCACCTAATCCGTTAGGTCAATCATAAAGATTGAGGTTCATCAGGCTTAAAAGCTGATATATTACCTTTCCGGAGGTTATCCACTGGGAATCTGATCAATCACTGACATTTTGTGTATCATGGTGCGCTTCCCATTTGGCCAGCAAATCTTCCTCATTGAGATAAGCTTTGACTACCAGTTTCCCTGTTTGATGTTGAGGCCTGGTAGATTTCCAGTCGATCATAGCAATGACTTTTCAAGACTTTTCGTCACCCTACAACTGGTCTGGACTACAACTTCTGAAATAAATCAGCAAGTGTGTCGTTCGGGAGACTTGACTCCCTTTAGGATGGAATGGATACATCCTGTATGGTCATATAAGGTGGTCGGGCGCATCATTGTCCTTGTTAGGAGAAACAATGAAGACCGCCCTATAAAAGTTTTCGATCTAGCGCATGGCCCGGCTACGACCACACGATCCAATCACCGTTCATACGGTTGACACCCGTTTTTGTAAAAGTGACCTACGTATGAACTGTTCTATTCATGTAGGATTTCATATTCAAAATAATGAATATGTTTTGAAAGTTCAAGACTTTCTCCTCTAACAGTACCTCATCGTGAAATGATGGGTAATGAAATGGCACGCTTAAGAGGTATACGTACCAAGTAGAACAGTCGGAAGACTTTACTTCCTTAATTGAGTGGATCTGAGTCACTCGGAAGTGCCAATCTATGTCAATTGACACCGGTTTTGAAACAACTTTCGGAAGACTTTACTCCCGATAAATCCCGAAAACCTTCGGGTTCCATAGCTTTTGGCTATGGGTTGTGTTGTCTAAGCAAACACAAGCACGTAGCTATTGCTCCTAAAAAGGACAGCACTGGTGAAGCTCGAGGCTCCTCTTCCCACAGTATCACACCATTAGATGATGTAATAATAAAATGATATAGTTTCGGAAGTCTGCTATACCAAGTAACCAAAAGTTTTTGATCTGGCACGTGATTCGGTCACAATCACGCTATGCAATCACCGCTCTCTCATGGTTTACACCCGTTTTGGTACAGGTGACCTACTATTGAGTTCTTTGAACTAGTAGGATTTCATGTCCAATGGTAATGGACATGTGGAACACTTTTGGCTTCTTTTAAGTCACGAATTAGCCATAAAAAATTTTAATTTCCCAAAAAAATGACCTAAAACGTGATGTTTCACGCTTTTTAAAGTTCAAAATAACTGAAACCAAATCTAATAACCACGAGAATTCATACACCCGTGAGAATTCATACACCCACCCCACACTTGAGTTAAGTAATGTCCTCATTACGTTAAAACCATAAATAAGTATGAATTTGAGAGGACATTAGTATAAGGTGAGTTATAATTCTCGGAAATAATATGAAAATGAAATATATAAAACTTTACATAATCATGTGCAGGTGTCTTTGTAATGCCCGGACATCAAAATACGCAACAGTATGGCAGAATCTTTCTTCACTACCATGCAACAAACCAAATATCCAAAAGTACCTGCACATGAAACAAACCAATACAAAAAGAAAAGAAAATATTTTTGTGTTTTTTTAAGGGTTATTCAAATTTTTAGGATTTTTAAAAGGTTTTCAAAACATCGTTTACAAACTCTACAACAATTCAAAACCCCGTAATTAGCCATCTCCGGGATCGTAGGTTCCATCATCCGACAATTTTCGGGAACCTACTCCAATAACATTCACATCTACCTTTGACATGAGCCATTCGTCGGCTTCTTTATTAACCTGCGCAAATTCAACAAGTTTCGCCTTTTCGATAGGCGATAAATTCGATACAAGCCGGTTACACAATTTATAGTCCCCCCTACTTCTAGCCTCATGAACTCGTTTGTACAATTTTCTCATACTACGATCAACAACAAGTTCATCTACCAACTTCTCAACTAAAGGGTCAATGTAATGTGGGTTATCAATTGGTTGAGGTTCAACCACTTCACACTTAGGTATTTTAACCTTATCTTTTTCAACTGGGGTATCTAAAGGATCACCACAATTTTTAATAGTCACAACTGTTCCTAAATACCCCATGACCTTAGTAGGTAAGCTTCCACGTTTCTTTCTCATAAAGGTGACCGATTTGTCACCTTCTCTCAACGTAAGCTTACTCGCTTCCTCATCAACTAACATACGGGCGGTAAAGAGAAAAGGTCTCCCGAAAATGAGAGGGACATCGGTGTCCTCCTCTACATCCATAACCACAAAATCTGCCAAGAAATTCATGTCACCAATCCGGACATGCACATCTTCTGCCATACCAACCGGGCGTTTCTTGGCTTGGTCATATAAACTTATACTAATAGTAGTGGGTGCTAAGTCAGGCAAACCTGATCGTTTATACAAAGCTAAGGGCATAACATTTAAACTCGCCCCCGAATCCGCTAACCCATTATACATAACAGAGTCTCTAAGTAAACAAGAAATTATAAATTCACCCGGATCACCCATCTTGGGTGGAAACACCGGATGTTCAACTTTCATTGGAACTGCCCGTGCAGCCTTAATCTCTTGCTTTGCCTTGAAATTTGCTTCATGCTCCGCTCTTCTCTTTTCCTTCCTAGCCTCTTTTCGCATTTCTTTTTGCATCTTGGAAGTACCTGAAAAAGAGCTATCAGTACAAACATTATTAAGGTTAGAAGGTCTCTCCACCACCTCGTATTCAACCCCCTTTATCGGGAAGGGAATCGGTGGTCGATACGGTTTAACCACCGGCTTCTCATTCTTAACAACTGGTGGAACATCTTCAACCTCTTTTAATTTTAATGTACTCTTCTCATCACCCGACTTCTCTCCCGACGAAGACACAATCACATGCAAATTTTCACCTTTTGAGTTGATCTTCGCATCACTAGGCGACTCACCCTGTTTCTTGTCATTCATATTTCCCGCAAGACTACCTATTTTCCTTTCCAAATTTTGTATAGCGGCTTGTTGATTGCGAAACATTTGATCATTCTTCTCATTGGTTTGAGTAACAGTAGTGACAAGCTGAGTTTGAGACACCACAAGCTTTTCTAACATAGATTCAAGATTCGACTCTTTCTCTTCAACTTGGGGCTTTTGAAAATACCCTGGAGCTTGCTGCTGAAAACCTCCACTAGAACTGGGTTGAAACCTCGAACCCTGATTACCTTGAGGATTGTAAGGATTATTGAAATTTCTGTTAAATTGAGCTCGTCCCTGAAATTGATTGTTGTTTTGTTGACTAATAAAATTGATCTCTTCTTTTTGGTTCATAGTCAACCCCGCATCGCAATCTTTACCTAAATGTAATCCCCCACAATACTCACAACCAACCTTCATACCATGAATATCCTTGTTTATCTTCTCCAAATTCCTACCAAAGGAATCCAACTTAGCACTTATAGACCCGAAATCATCATATGCACTAGTGGTTTCGGTTCTCTTAACTGAAGCAGAACGGGATGACTCATGATCTTGATGCCATTCGTGAGTGTAGGCGGCTTGCTTTTCAATGATCTCTAGTGCCTCTTCTTCGGTCTTATCCATTAAAGTACCACCTGCTGCTTGATCAATACTCTGACGCGTTGGAATATCACAACCTTTGTAGAAAATCTGAACCTTCTGTAAATCATTCAACCCGTGTTGCGGACACGAGCGTAACAGAGTAGCAAAACGGTCCCAAGCATCAAACAATGTCTCACTGCTCTTTTGTCTAAATTGTGAAATTTCTGCTTGAAGTCGAGCAGCTCGAGATGCAGGGAAAAACTTAGCTAAAAACTTATCCTCCAAAGTCTCCCAAGATCTAATCGTACCCTCTGGTTGCTTGTCTAACCATCTCTTAGCTTCTCCCTTAAGAGTCCAAGGGAAAAGCCTAGTCTTGATTGAAGTGTCGGCAACCTCATGTAGCTTAAATAAGTTACAAACATCATTAAAATTACGAAGATGCTCGTTAGCATCCTCAGTATCTTTGCCATAGAATCGGCACTCAGTAGAAATCAAATTCAGGATCGGCCCTGTAATTTGAAAAGGCTGAGTAATATCCGGCTGAGTAATCGAATTGCCTTGGCCACCTCGGGTGACCTTTAACTTTTCTGCCATGGTCTGAGGACGAGGTGGTTGATCAGCCATCTCTTCAGTCTCGAAAGTATCTAATGAAATGTAAGATTCCTCTTCTTTGTTGATTTCAGGTGGTGTCTCGGGCACCACAGTCTCAGAACTACTACCCAAGTTAATTAAACTATCACTCGAAGAATGAGATGAATCCACTGTAGACTTTTGCTCTTGACTTAACGCTTTAAACAACTCTCTTTCAGGCTCGTCAAATGGTTTAAGAATCGGAGAATCTGAAGAACGCGTATGTGGCATGCACTACCTGTAACTGCAAGAACACGGCTAACAAAACAATTAAACGCACCGACTCAAATAAAATTAAACTAAAATAATTAAACTTAACTAAAAACGATTAGAAAACAAACTTAATTTTCAACACAACTGTCCCCGGCAGCGGCGCCAAAAACTTGATGTGTGAAATCGTGTCTATAAATTTATAAGTAGGAAATACCGGTTAAAAGTATTACTACACACTAACGGGCAGTGTACCCGATCGTGCAATAGTATACAGTTGGTAAATCCGTGATCGTTCCAAGGACAGTTTAAACGTGAGAATTAAGATTGTAACTAATGGAAATAAACTAAAGTTAATCTAATAAAATTTAAAGTACGAGATAGTTTGGTTTATGGCTATTTAACGATTAGCCGAATCAAGAGTAACTTTAAAAGTAAAGACAATGTTTTTGGTGTTTTATATTAATAAAACGTTTTTAAATAGATGTGATATCGATAAGATGAAAATATGTTCACCTAGACTTTCTTCACAAATGTTGGATGTTTCTAGATTACGCCCTGATCAATTGCCAAATGCTTGCAAATTAACTAATCGATTCACCAAGAATTCCCTTGAGTAAACACTTCAAACTAGATTACACGACACATAATTCCCTGTAGCCTAGGACCTCTAATCTGTGATTAATCAAATTGACTGACTGATAGACCCAAACCGTGACCTAGGGTTCCCTAAGATCAACAATCGTGCCAACTCTCGTTGCACACAATCTATCCCTGCCTCAACTAATTATTTCCTACGATTCATTACCGTCTCCGGTTAAATGCACAAGTATCTAAGACAGTTTGATCAATTCACTTAATATGATAGACTCCAACAAACGTCACTAAATTGGACAACCAAATTAATCAATCAACTAAACACTTAGAACTTAATGAACAATTGCAATAGACTCCAATGAAATCTCTCTCTATTAGACAATCACAATTATCAATCAATCCAAAAATAAGTATCAACAAGAACAATCAAGTGTTCAAGCTATTTATCATCAAACAAATAATAATCAATCATAAAATTACATCCAACAATGTATTTAGTCTAGATGAACATAAATAAATTAGCCAACAACCATGTTAAAAGATAAAATCAAAATCAATTGATAATTCATAAGTTTGAGAAAAGAATCAACCAAAGATGATGATGAATCTTCAATGTTTGTAGGATTGCAACGCGTTAATGGATCGATTGGATGGGATTGGTGACCTTGGAATTCCCCAAAAATCACCTTTTTTCGTCCTTTTTGCTGCTCCTAATCGTCCAAAGTGAAAGCTAAAAGATTAGGGTTAAAAACTGCCTTTTATATCACGTGGAAACCACCTGGCCGACCCAAAATGCGCGGTGCGCACAAAAATGCGCGGTGCGCAAACCCCAAATAAATTCTGCTGCACAAAATCTGAATTTTCTGATCTGTTTTGAAGCACATTTGCGCGGTGCGCACTCCAATGCGCGGCGCGCACTTCTTAACTCATTAAACCACCAAACATTCAATTGTATGTTGTAGAACTCTGAGATACGGACGTCTGGGCTCTGACCTCACCTCAATCGGAGTTACGAGCAATGAGATATGGCCGTTTTCGTGAAGGCGCGCGGACTTTGCAATACCATCAACCTTCCACACAACTTCTCCATTGTTAAATGATACTACCCGAATGCAAGATCGATTAAACATACCATGTAAACGAAGTTTAAAACTCTCTAACTTTATGATTTGAATCTTCAATGTGAACCAGAATAAACTGTGCTGATAAATGAGCTCGAAAACACACTGAAAACCAATAAAACTTATACCGAAGCACCTCTTGACGTCAAAACACAAATCTTCATTAATACCACCAAATATTAACCGAACCGCATCCAAAAGGACCAAAATGCGACTGATATTGCTAAGATAAACGTATGAGAAATATGCAATATCAGACCCAAATGCACCTCCAAGCACAAACCGCGCCCAAACTAACCAATAATCACTAACACTAGTGACAATGGTCCTAATAAGCCAATTTAACCCGAACACAAGTGTTAAACACTTATCATTCTTAAAATTGCCTATAAACCCTAATTTTGACTCTAATCAAAATTAGTCAACCACATGAACCCTAAAGGCTTCCAACACCTCAATAATCACTAAATACTAGTGATTACACCCATTTGAAAGTCTTACAAGCTTACACTTGTTCTCCAAACCCAAAACCCGCCAACATCAACAATAAACCCGAATCTTGGTGTTAATCTTCAATTAACAACTAATGGGGTTTCATTTATGCACACACAATCAAAAGCCCCAATTTTAGATGATGAACACGAAAATGAAATTCGGAGTTAGAGCTTACCGCTAGTATCACCTTGTAGCTAAGAACGAGAAGAACAAAGTTGCCTCTTACGCTTTCGATCAAATCACGAATCTTCCCTTCCAAAATCCCTCTTGAAAGATTTGGAGTATTTAAGTTTTGAGAGGAAATGAAGAAGAAAAGGAAAAAGAAATAAAGAAAATGAGATGAGTGGATGGGATTTAAGATCCCAAACCTGGCACTCACGTGAAATGACCAAAATGCCCTCGAACCCTCTTAAAATTACAAAATCAAGAATCAGCTAGCCAACATCGCCGCGCCGCGGCCCACTTCCTTGCGCCGCGACATACAACGCGATCTGGTATCTTGTTTACCTGCCTTCTGAATCTGAAATGCTTGAAATGCCGCGTCGCGGTCCCTTTTGTCGCGCCGCGACCCAAAACGTGGTCTGGTGCCCCTTTATCTTTGCAACGTACATCCAAATAAAATACCTAAATATCATATACGGGGAAAAACGGGGTGTTACACGGTCCCTCAACTTCGGCTATATTTACAGAAGGGCCTCTCAAGTTTACACTTTTTCAGGGGTAAAAAGTGTAAATATATAATTTTATTAAAATAAAAAAAACTAATCCCACCCAGATTTATAACGGGCCCTATCTTCTCGCTCGGTGCGAGTTAAATTTTTCCGAGACCACCATTCAACTCGAAAAAATCTTACGAACCCAACGGGACTAGCTATATGCGAAACTGACACTTTTTAAAAAACGCTAAACACAACGACAGCCCGTATCTTTCTATTCGCTGTGAGTTTAATTTTCCCAGCAGCACCGTTACACTCGAAAAATTTATTGAACAAAACAAAGCTAACTATGTTTGAAACGGATACTTTTTAAAAAACGCTTAACACAATGACATCTAAAACGGTGCTTAACAATGAGCCGTGGTCCCCTCTGTAAATACACAACACTACGTTATATATGAATCCGCAGCCTGAAAGCTCCCGCCGCAACGCGCAGGCTGGTCCGGACTAGTTTTTATTAAAAATGCTAATTATATTTCCATTTTATCTTTAGTAATAAAATTATCAATTATATAGGCTATCACACTTTGGTGAAACTCCTGGTACCAGAACTCACACTCGGAGGGCTTGATTATCCAAAGTTTTATCTTCTATGGGGGAGCCAATGTGCTTGTTCATAGGAGGGTTTCCTCGCTTGTAAAAAAAACACTTTGGTGAAACTTAAAAATCACCTCAAATAGATATTAACTAGAAATGTGGCCCGCGCGATGCCGCGGTGCCTTTCGGGTTACATAATCATATTTAACGTAGCGTTATGTATTGACGAAAATAAAAACGCTTTGCTACAGGTGTTTTTGGATACACGTAGTTAGTACCTAGTATACCTAATGGCATATGCGTTTTTAACGTCAGGAAGATTGTGTAAAAAATGGAAACATAATCATCGATATGATATAGGTAGTTTGAGTTGTTTATTATAAGTGTATGTATATGTATTGAAAATAGCCCGAGGTGTTTAGCGTTTTTTGAGAAGTGTCCGTTTCGCGTATAGTTAGTCCCGTTGGGTTCGTAAGATTTTTTCGAGTTGAACGGTGGTCTCGGAAAAATTTAACTCGCACCGAGCGAGAAGATAGGGCCCGTTATAAATTCGGGTGGAATTAGTTTCTTTTATTTTAATAGAAATATTTATATGTATTTATACTTTTTACCCCTGGAAAAATGTAAACTTGAGAGGCCATTGTTTAAATTTTGCCGAAGTTGAAGGATCGCTTGTAGTGTGAACGCAAACTCAAAACGACAATCCAAAACAACTGAAACGACAAGATTTCCGGTGGCTTTTAGTATATAGGTATAAAATATAATATAATTGTGACAACCCGGAAATTTTTGACCAAATTTGAACTTTATCTTTATATGATTTAACGTTTCCGACACGAAAAGCAAAGTCTATGAAGTTGAATCTCAAAATTTTAGAACTGTTTCATTACATTTGACTGCTCTCGACGATTCATGAACAATTATATGTATGTATATATATATATATATATATATATATATATATATATATATATATATATATATATATATATATATATATATATATATATATATGTACAAGTAAAAATGACTTTCCTACAGTAAAACACTATTTGTTACAGTAAAATGACTTTGCTACAGTAAAACACTATTTGCTGCAGTAAACACTATTTGCTACAGTAAACACTATTTGCTACAGTACACTATTTGCTACATTAACACTATTTGCTACAGTAAACACTATATGCTACAATAAAACATTATTTGATGTCGACGAACTAGCAAACAAAAACGGATAAGGCGGCCATGCGATCGCATGGCAAAAACACTGAAAACTCATGCGATCGCATGGGGTACTGTAGTATGCCACATACTATAAAAACTCGATTTCGTTCAGTTTATTTCCTCAATCATTACTCCGTATTTATTTATTTTATTTATTATTATTATTATTATTATTATTATTATTATTATTATTATTATTATTATTATTATTATTAAGATTAATATTATTATTAATCTTATTATTATTAATATTATTAATTAGTATTATACATAAAATACTACGACGAGGTTATGAGCGTGTCACTTTCAAAATGGTTTTCAAGCGAGATAGAGCTAAGGAAATTATGGGTTACTACCAAGGAGGTTATGGGTAATGTTCGGGGGTATATTTGTGAATCATACCTAGTGTTTATCATCTCCGTTACGTCTACGTACTTTTCTACAATATTGAATCTCAATACTGATACGTAAGCATTCATATCTTATCTTTTATATATTAATTGTGTATCCATGTCTAGTGCTCGAGTATATATATTTATATATGCTTGTATGCTAAATTTCGTCGTTAAACAGTTTATAATGAATCACTAATTAAATACATATATTACTGATAAAATGTATATGATATACATGTTTTTGGAAAGCTGGCGAAAAATCAATAACTTTTCATTTAGATATCGAATAGTTTCGATGAACGGATTAAAAGATATGATCAACTGAATTATGATTGACGTTAATTGAAATTGCTTTTGAATCTGCAATTAAGATTTAAACAACTTGTTTACGAGACTAATAAAGTGAACTTTTAAATATTACCAACTGAGTAAATGAATCCTTATATAAGGCACGTCTCGTTTTGTTGAACTATTGTCAAAATTGAATTTTGAAACGACTTTGGATAAATATTATATGTCGATCTCGAGTATTAGGATTGTGATACACTATGACCTGACCTAGCTTAATAGACATTTATTGACCAACATATGTTCTCTAGGTTGAGATCTACAATTAATTAGTAATCCGAGTGTCGGTCACATTTTGGTGAACAACTTTATATGCTGCTAAGGTGAGTTTCATTTGCTCCCTTTTTAATTGCTTTTGCAATATATTTTTGGGCTGAGAATACATGCAATTTATTTTAAACACAATGGATACAAGTACATACTTAATTCTACACTGAGTTTGAACCGAAAATCCCTTAGCTTTGGTAACTAGTAGCTGCCAGTACATAGGATATGGACTGGTGGGCGCGAATAATAGTATATGGATCCATAGGGCTTGACATCCCCGTTCGAGCTAGAGCGCTAGCCTTTTAACGGACGTGTGTTATTTGAGTTTAGGACACGTTGGTTTGCGTGTATTAAAATGAATGGGGTATTTATCATTATAACGTTAAAGCTTAGTTACCAGGGTGCTCTGTTACGTAGAATCTATTGACAAACTTTTGATAAACGTTTCTGGATGAAACAACTGAAATCTTGTGATCCACTTTTATATACAGATTATGCGAAACACTAAAACTATGAACTCACCAACCTTTGTATTGACACTTGTTAGCATGTTTATTCTCAGGTTTCCTAGAAGTCTTCCGCTGTTTGCTTATATGTTAGACAAGCTATGTGCATGGAGTCGTACATGACATATTTTTCAAGGAAACGTTGCATTCACCAAATCATCACCATGTATCTTATTTTGACTGCATTGTCAACAGAAGTACTATTGTAAACTATTATTTACGGTAATTGTCTATATGTAGAAATCATCAGATGTCGAAAACCTTTGATTTAAATATTCATTTATGGTGTGTCTTTTCAAAAGAATGCAATGTTTACAAAATGTATCATATAGAGGTCAAATACCTCGCAATGAAATCGATGAATGACGTGTTCGTCCATATGGATTTGGAGCTATCGTCACAGTTGGTATCAGAGCGTTGGTCCTAGCGAACCAGGTCTTGCATGAGTCTGTCTAACTGGTTATTGTTATGATGCATTAGTGAGTCTGGACTATGACCGTATATGTTTTTACCAAGTTTTGCTTACCATTTATCGTCGGAAATTACTTGCTTATCATTCCTAAGTCTAGACACGTCTTATTGCATTTACTGCATAGATAGTGTACCGACAAAATTCATATCTTAGCATATCTGTTACTGTAAACTTTTCCTGACATCTTCCGAAAATTTCTCCGTAATTTACGGGATTTTGGTATTATATATATACATATGTAAATTATGTATTGAGGAGTACCAATCTAAATTCTATAATCTATCTTATATCAAAAATCAATTCCCTGATTATACAAGATGGATCACGTATCTAGTTCAAATTCCTTAAATTCCGACAGCTATTCCGATATGGATATTCACCTGAACTCCGAAGACAGTGTAACCGGAATGAATCAACCAATTAGCCATCATCTATTCTGGATGAATTGGGGATGGTTTCGTAGCTTACTTAGTCATTGGAGACAAGAAGAAGGCGATCCCTTCCATCCACCACATTGCCCTCTTGGCGAAGAACCTGAAGCACTTACCGGCGAACCTGTTCGTAATACCATTTTCTCTCTCATTTCCAGAGTATCTAGTCATGATTATATACTATCTCACATTCTAAATCTTATTCGTCCGCTCGTCTGAACCACCGATCATCCCGGTATAATAGAAGAAGTCAATGAGCTTCGCGCTCGGGTAGCGGCTTTGGAGAATATGGTGCGAAGGTTACAAACACCAGCAGCAGCACCAGCAGCATAACCAGTACCACCATCATCAACAACAACAGTACCATTACCACCACCAACAACCACATCCGCATCCCACACCTCAATATCACATCTAAAAACTGTATCAACATCATACGCACCGTAGATACCAAGGAGTGCCAACAACAATAAATGATGAAGTACTGATTCATAACTTCATCGAAGAAATATTCTACGGTGATTATGTAATCTCTAAAATCTTAGAGATTATTTATCCCAGTTCTAACCGTAAATCAGATAAATAGAAGGAAGAATAGAAACCCTGACAAGAATGATGCGTAAGGTACAAGCTAGACTTGTTTTACCAACAGCATCAATAGTACCCTTAGCCTCACCAGCACAGTTAGTGCTGTCAACATCACTAGAATCATCAGCACCTCTAACATCACAAGCTCCGCCAGTTCAAGAAAGCACAGTGGATATTATTACAAGTCAACAATGCGTATATTTGTATCAACGAGTTATGAAATATTAACTCATTCCCTCTGAAGAATTTATATGTATATCTTATATATATTTTAAAACCATCATAAATCTTTTCGTACTAAGCTATTAAGTATGAATTGAAAAAGGGTAAATACTACTCGATTAAATTCATATTACTAATATGCTATGATGTACATCCTTCGTTAACTACAATCTCTGTTTCAATCCAAAGAACTCCGTTTCATAATAAACCAAGTGTATTATTCAATAATATGGTTGATTTTACACTTTCATCTTCGATGCACTCTAAACTTTCTAGAAAACATCATTTGCACCTTGCGAAGTTTGCAAGAATTCCACGAATATCAACACCCTTCACCAAGGAATATCAATAAGAATAAATAATGAAGTATTGATTTCATTAGCGAAATACTCCGTAAAGATTATGTAATCTTTAATATTTTAGAGATTATTCATTTCTAATTCAAGCCGAAAATCAAATGAGCTTAATATGATATTAACTCATTAAATCTGTATTACATCTGAAGAAAATATACATACATATATTTTCATAAAAACGGTAATAAAAATTCTTTTGTACAAAGTATTAATTGTGAAATCTTTAACGGGTAGGTAATACTCGGGAAATATATATAAGTTCACAATTAATATGTGTGAAGACCCGTCCTTATCCACCTGGACAAAGTCATCAACATTTGGTTCCATTGCGATGATCGACTCCAAGTAATATCCTTAATATGAGCTAATGCACAGCGGAAGGTTTCTTTCATACCTGAGAATAACATGATTTAAAACGTCAACATAAAGTTGGTGAGATATATAGGTTTGATGCTAGCAGCGTTATAACTATGGACCACAAGATTTCATATATTTAAACATAGTACACTCTCAAGTGTATGAAAAAGTAGTTGAGCACTTGGTAACCATACTTAACATTTAAATTATCGCAACATATTCTTAAATAATCGCTACACCGTACCAAGTGTAGTATACAGAATCGAAGTACTGTGCAACCGTTGAAAACTGGTTGTCCAGCCCGGTTGGGGTTGTCAGGCCCGATAGATCTATCAACAGGATTCGCGTTTACATTCCTCTTGTAAATATTAGCTACCAAGTATAAAGAAATATGCCATGGTACAACTCAACATAGAATTTATTTTTGATCACTTGTGTCCATAACGTAAATCATAAAATGCATGTATTCTCATCCCAAAATATTTAGAGTTTAAAAGGGACTATATACTCACCACACTGTATTTTGTAGTAAAAATATATATAACATCATTGAACAATTGTAGGATTGGCCTCGGATTCACGAACCTATATCCAATTATGTATATTAATACATGTAATGGAAATCGAAAAAAAAAATTTATTATTATTAGTGGTGAAATTTATATATTAATAATTTATATATGTTATTTTGTCTATAACAATATTAATATAGTTAAGTTTTGTATTATATATCTTTTTCTATAAATAATATTTTGTTTACAAAATAATAGTTATAATAATACTAGAATAAGTATAATGATAAGAATAAAAATTTTAATACTACTAATAATAATAATGATAATATTAAAAATAGTTTTTATGAAAACTAAGATAAATTAAAATAATGATACTTTTAGTAATAATTATATAAATTTTTAATAATAACAATACTGTTAATGATACCTACATAAATGATAATCTTAATAATAATACATATATTAATAATAATAAATATAATACTTAAATGATAAACTTTAACAATAATAAATATATTAATAACACTTATAATAATAATAATAATGATAATAATATTAATCATAATAATAATGGTTAATATTATTAATTATAATGATAATAGTAATAATTACAATACTTAGTAATAATAATAATAATAATTAATAGTAACAATAATAATTATAATTAATAATAATTAATAATTAACAATAATAATAATAATAATAATAATAATAATAGTAATAATAATAATAATAATAATAATAATAATAATAATAATAATAATAATAATAATAATAATAATAATAATAATAATAATAATAGAATTTAGAAACTACCTTAATAAATGCTTTAAAAAGAAACCGCCCATAGCGGGGATTGAACCCGCGACCTCTCGATACCCGTCAACACTCTCTAACCATTACTCCGTATTAACATTTCTGTGATTATCAGAATGCATTTGTATTTATTTAAGTTTCCTGTTTCCCTTCTTCTTCCTAACCATCGACACTGAACCAATCCCAGAAATATCTCCCATTCTAGTAACTAGGTAATTTATTTGTTTTTAAGAATTTTCAAATGAAACAGTCACGATTTAAAACTTGTGACTTTAGATTAACAAAGGAAAATATAAAAAAAAATTAACAATAAACAGGTAACTGGTACTCGTAAAAGTTTGATGAACACAACATTTGATTTTTGAATTCAAGAGCGTTTTAGATAAGACTTATAACATGAAAGAGATGTTAAATCATCCCTATAAACTATCTGCATCAACAATTTAACTCAAAACACCTAAACAAGTTCGAATTTCACCATAAACACATCGTTTGACTTTTTAAAAATTAGATTTGACTTCGAAAATTCCTGATGAATATGAAAAATTAAGGATCGAAACTTTCCAGATACATTACTTGGAAGATTTCTATCCTAACTGGATTCATAGATTCTTAAAAGTGTTTCAAATTTCGAATTTTAGGAAGATGAATATATGAACAGGGGGAAACGGTTTTCTCGTATCTGTTAAATGAGTTTGATTCTTCTAACAACATCAAGAAGTATATAACGTGCCATATACACGATTGTTATTGTAACACGATTTGTTTGTATCTTGAATTATCCCGACAGAAATCCACGGGTAAATAGAAACAGAAGAATTAAATACGCGTACTGAATCTGTTTTTCCCTATTTCTATATCTTTTATATTTAATACAGTAAATATAGATTATTAATTATATTAAATATAATAATATATTAGTATTAATAATAGTAATAATAATAATAATAATAATGATAATAATAATAATAATAATAATAATAATAATAATAATAATAAATTATAAAAAATGCTAGTAATAATAATATTATTAATGATAATGAATAGCTAATATTATTAAAAAGGATAGTGATAATTAATAGTAACAATGATAATAATAATAATCCTATTAATTATAATAATATTAATATTATTAATGATAATAATAATATTAATAATACTATTATAATCAATTACACATATCAAATTTATATATATATATATATATATATATATATATATATATATATATATATATATATTAAATATAATAATATTAATGATATCAATATTACCAATGATAACAGTAATGATATATATCCATTATATTCAAACTTATAACTAACTTTAATTATTAATATATTATGATAACATATATTAAATATTTATCATTTATACATTTTTATATATATATAGATTACATTATATATAATATTGCTTATGTATAGTATTCATATATATATTTATATCTTTATTTACACACAATGTTCGTGAATCGTCGAGCATGATCAAAGGGTAACTGATTATCTGATTATAGATTTCAAACTTTCTAGACTCAACATTATAGATTTTGCTTATCGTGTCGGAAACATATAAAGATTAGGGTTTAAATTTGGTCGGAAATTTCCGGGTCGTTACAATATGTTATACTGTACATTCTTCAACTTTGATTCAAAAATTATTAACAATGCTCACAACGATATACAATCGTTTTCATACAAATTCGATTACATATTGACGGATCAGAATTCAAGTCATAACTCTGAACCGGTGACATCATTCTTAGATCTCGACATCTTTCAAAGCTATATCTTGACTTCAAAACTGTGCAAGATCCTTTAGCGTTGTTTTTACCGAAAATAATCTTGCAATCCTTTTCAAAGTATCCAGTTTTATCACACTTCCAACCAACTTTGACTTTTCATATTAGCCTTATTGTGACTTTGATATATACATTCTTGTTACTGGGAAACCTTTCATGTTCCACCACATTAGCAGTAAATTTACCAACAACTCCATTGATCTTTGACCTTCCGAAAAATCATAATATTCATTGAAACCCTATCATGTACTCATCCACATCTTGTAACAATAATTGCCATATCAACTACCGGGAATTAGCAATCAGTATTTCGAATATCGCAGCAATTCTACGTCAACAGTTATATATATACATATAATGTCTATCTTCTAGATTTACATACTTCGAATGTGAAGTTTCTGAAAAACATCCCAAACTATGAACTAGTTCTCTGAAATTGGAACAATGCTGATGAAGCAGCAAAAAATGTAAACGACCTTAACAGTCAAAAGTTTAATGATAAAGAATAGTATGGTGGTAAAGCTGGGAAAAAGAGAAGGTTTGAAACTGGAAAATGGATTGAGCAAAGTATGAAGGAGGCTGTGGATAAATCACAAAGACTGAACCTGCCTTCAAAGAATCCAAATGATTCAATGTCTGATGAAATCCTTAGTAAATACCTTGCTCTTTACTCTAAAACCTTTGCGGACAATATTCTTCATCATCATCATTATCTTAAATATTCTAAGATTTCATCATATCTTTCATTATAAATATCCTTGATATTTCTGAAGATATTTTCATAACCATTCTTATTTGAAATCATTCATCTCTTTGCGCTATCTGTGTTATAACATAAAAGAAACTATTTGAGTTTCTAACATCTAAAAAATTCGAAAAAAAAATTAATGTTTTGAAGTAGTGTTGGGAACTGAAGCATGAATTAGTATAATATAATGACACTTGATCAACGTGATTATATTACAGTAAGTCATGCTGAGTTTCTAATGGAACGTGATAAAGGTTCACAGATCCCACCCTCATCATGAACCATGTTACATAACTCTTTCATTCTATATAATCTCTAAATATATCAAGAAAATATATTTCTTGATGATTCGGTCTTTTTCGAGGTATTCTGGTAATTTGACAAGTCAGATTGTAATATTACCATTTCTTTCTTAGAACATTAGTTATGTTCATCTGAAACTTCATACCTACGAATTCTAGACCATTATCCGCTTGACTTAAGGTCGGGAAGAGAAAACGAAAGCATGAAGCTCCGAAATATAATGGAGAATATAAAGCCCGATAACAACCCCGAAATTACAAACCGTGTATATCAATGCGTATAGCAATATAAAGACACGGGAGAATGAAAAACACTATAACCCCAAGGTAATAGTAGAAGAAAATAACTTCCTCTGGTGGCAGATGAAAAAGAAGAATGAAGGATACGATAGCCAGGAAAATATCAAGAATCAGAACTGGTTTAAGCATTTTCACAATCTATTGGGATGTATGAAATAAGAAAGAAGATTATAGGAGTGGTGAAAATAAATGAAACGGAAGAGGTCAATTTATAGCGAAATATCAGACATAGCAATCGACGCAGATTACGCATTTAATCAAAGAAAATCCTAATTTCCGCAAATTCCGAAGAATCAAATTTTATTTAGATTATGAAGATTTTCTATTCCTTAAATTCCGAAAATCAATCGTAACTACGTCAAAAGTTAAGACGAATCTCTATTCTTTCATTTCACTCTTTTACGATAACTTCTCTCATACACTTCGAGAAATCGGATTGTTTTATCCATATAATTCAACGGTGATAAAATTCTATTTATCAACTCATATCTGTCATGAAAATATTTTTATTGTCAGCCATGACGACCTCACTCAAATTTCGGGACGAAATTTCTTTAACGGGTAGGTACTGTGACAACCCGGAAATTTTTTACCAAATTTGAACTTTATCTTTAAATGATTTAACGTTTCCGACACGATAAGCAAAGTCTATGAAGTTGAATCTCAAAATTTTAGAACTGTTTCATTACATTTGACTGCTCTCGACGATTCATGAACAATTATATGTATGTATATATATATATATATATATATATATATATATATATATATATATATATATATATGTACAAGTAAAAACGACTTTCCTACAGTAAAACACTATTTGCTACAGTAAAATGACTTTGCTACAGTAAACACTATTTGCTACAGCAAACACTATTTGCTACAGTAAACACTATTTGCTACAGTAAACACTATTTGCTACAGTAAACACTATTTGCTACAGTAAAAACACTATTTGATGTCGACGAACTAGCAAACAAAAACGGATAAGGCGGCCATGCGATCGCATGGCAAAAACACTGAAAACTCATGCGATCGCATGGGGTACTGTAGCAGGCCACATACTATAAAAACTCGATTTCGTTCAGTTTATTTCCTCAATCATTACTCCGTATTTATTTTATTTATTATTATTATTATTATTATTATTATTATTATTATTATTATTATTATTATTATTATTATTATTATTATTATTATTATTATTATTATTATTATTAAGATTAATATTATTATTAATCTTATTATTATTAATATTATTAATTAGTATTATACATAAAATACTACGACGAGGTTATGAGCGTGTCACTTTCAAAATGGTTTTCAAGCGAGATAGAGCTAAGGAAATTATGGGTTATTGCCAAGGAGGTTATGGGTAATGTTCGGGGGTATATTTGTGAATCATACCTAGTGTTTATCATCTCCGTTACGTCTACGTACTTTTCTACAATATTGAATCTCAATACTGATACGTAAGCATTCATATCTTATCTTTTATATATTAATTGTGTATCCATGTCTAGTGCTCGAGTATATATATATGCTTGTATGCTAAATTTCGTCGTTAAACAGTTTATAATGAATCACTAATTAAATACATATATTACTGATAAAATGTATATGATATACATGTTTTTGGAAAGCTGGCGAAAAATTAATAACTTTTCATTTAGATATCGAATTGTTTCGATGAACGGATTAAAAGATATGATCAACTGAATTATGATTGACGTTAATTGAAATTGCTTTTGAATCTGCAATTAAGATTTAAACAACTTGTTTACGAGACTGATAAAGTGAACTTTTAAATATTACCAACCAAGTAAATGAATCCTTATATAAGGCACGTCTCGTTTTGTTGAACTATTGTCAAAATTGACTTTTTGAAACGACTTTGGATAACTATTATATGTCGATCTCGAGCATTAGGATTGTGATACACTATGACCTGACCTAGCTTAATAGACATTTATTGACCAACATATGTTCTCTAGGTTGAGATCTACGATTAATTGGTAATCCGAGTTTCGGTCACATTTTGGTGAACAACTTTATATGCTGCTAAGGTGAGTTTCATTTGCTCCCTTTTTAATTGCTTTTGCAATATATATTTTTGGGCTGAGAATACATGCAATTTATTTTAAACACAATAGATACAAGTACATACTTAATTCTACACTGAGTTTGAACCGAAAATCCCTTAGCTTTGGTAACTAGTAGCTGCCAGTACATAGGATATGGACTGGTGGGCGCGAATAACAGTATATGGATCCATAGGGCTTGACATCCCCGTTCGAGCTAGAGCGCTAGCCTTTTAACGGACGTGTGTTATTTGAGTTTAGAACACGTTGGTTTGCGTGTATTAAAACGAATGGGGTATTTATCATTATAACGTTACCAGGGTGCTCTGTTACGTAGAATCTATTGACAAACTTTTGATAAACGTTTCTGGATGAAACAACTGAAATCTTGTGATCCACTTTTATATACAGATTATGCGAAACACTAAAACTATGAACTCACCAATCTTTGTGTTGACACTTGTTAGCATGTTTATTCTCAGGTTTCCTAGAAGTCTTCCGCTGTTTGCTTATATGTTAGACAAGCTATGTGCATGGAGTCGTACATGACATATTTTTCAAGGAAATGTTGCATTCACCAAATCATCACCATGTATCTTATTTTGACTGCATTGTCAACGGAAGTACTATTGTAAACTATTATTTACGGTGACTGTCTATATGTAGAAATCATCAGATGTCGAAAACCTTTGATTTAAATATTCATTTATGGTGTGCCTTTTCAAAAGAATGCAATGTTTACAAAACGTATCATATAGAGGTCAAATACCTCGCAATGAAATCGATGAATGACGTGTTCGTCCATATGAATTTGGAGCGATCGTCACAATAATAATATAACATACATATGATCACTTTGTAACACCTTAGTCTTCACATAAATATTTTGAGCTCATTTTTAAAAATAGTACTAGATATTATTTACTATTTATTTACTATTATTACTCTATATACTAATTAACATATTTGCCTACTATTCACTTACTATTCAACGATAGCAACATTTTTTGCGCTTTAATAACTTGTACGCTGCGCAGAGGGAAGTTGTATCCACAAGGAGTACTGCACTATTCATCTCCAGTAAAAATAAAAAAAATTCTTTTTTTAAATTGTCCCTATCATTCTCCCCTACAAATTTTACTAAAGGACTGCATAAGGACGTTGGCCCGTTTTTTTTAAAACTAATTTTCTTTTTAAAAACAAAACGACAAACACTTTTGTCCCATTCTTTTTCCCTACAATTTTTCCTACACTTTCGCCAACAATGACTCCATCACATTGCCCAAAAATGTCTACAAAACGGCGTGACAAAGCGCGCCCGCCAAACACTAGTTTATATTAATGCTCATTAATCTGTAAACAGTAGTTTAGATATAATGGTATTATTTTATTAATATTATTTGCATCCTTAATTTTGTTTGAGATTCATGGGATAAATCTCAGCTCTTAGATCAATATAATCAATGACTAGGATTAAAAACGCGAGTTCATCACATGTGATTATACAGATCTCAAACAAAACTAAAGATTCAAATGAATATTTCTCATATATATATATATATATATATATATATATATATATTTTATTTTTTCATTTTATTAAAAAGTTTGTATCAATCGTTTAAATAGAGCAAAATCATTTATCTTAGTCTCTTAAAAATATTATTTTACACTTTTTAATTACTTTTGAGGTTAATACCAATCTACTTTTTGTAATTATAAATTCCTGAAAAAGTGTTCAACATATAGAGCAAAAATATTCCACGCATCAACACAGAGACTTTCACTACTCGTTTGAAGACAAGATCAAAGTTTTTTTTTAGCTCATTTTAAAAATAGTACTGCGTACTAGATATTATCTAAAGACAAAATTAAGGTTTATTTGTATTTGCAATGAAATTAATTAGTTAGCGTATATCTATCTATAATTCTATAATCTTCTATATAATTTGTTTTAAAAGACAAACTCACACACAACATTACACAAATTAACCACAAAATATATATACAAATTGTCCTGCAAAAATACTTTGAACTCTCAAGGCCACCTCATAAAGTAGCAACTACTATAATATTTTAAAGTGGAGTACGACGATAATAAATATAAGACTTAATATTAATTATACTATTGGTCCCTAGGGTTTAAATTATGGCATTAGTCATTTTCTTTTTAAAATTATACCGGTAGTCTATGTGGTTTGATAAATGCATGGTGTTGGTCCTAAACATAACACCATGTAATTAGTTAACTAGACAAATTAACCGACGTTAAGTTTAGGATCATCACCGTGCATTTATCAAACTACATGGACTACCAGTATAATTTTTTTCTCTTTTCTCATCTTCATCATCGTAAAATCATAAACCCTAATTTTATAAATCTTCATCTTTATCATCCCTACAATAACCCTAATTTTATAAACTTTCATCTTCATCATCCCAATTACAATCACCGATTCATTTTAATTTAGCCAAAATTTCTAAATCCGATGTACTCCCATTTCATCTTTAAAGCAAAACAACAGTTAAAAGAAATTCAACTACTAATATTAAACGAATATATTACTAAACTTTTTTACACGATATTTCTATAGCACAAATTTCCCCAATATTACATTGTCGGTAGACAATCGGTCGACTATCTCTAGTCCAACGATCGACTATCTTTATAAACACAAACGGTCGACTATCATAGTTCGACGGTCGACTGTGTTCGTCAGTTGCAGCAGCAAACTCATGGGTTTTGAGCCAAATTCACCAAATCTTGATCATGGACTCGATTTTGACCTCAAAATGAACACAACTTGTTTATAAAACCTTTTGGGACATAAATCTACAAGTATTTCACACAAACAACATCAATGTGGACAATTTGACACCCAAGATCACTTTTGACGAAACCTAAGTTAAAACCCTCAATTTAACACTAATTTGGACATGAAATTAAACAAATCTTACCTTGTTTGACACACTGAAATCACTAGCAACAGATTTCTTACACAATCAAACTCCAAAAATGTGATTTGAGGATCTAGGGTTTCAAATGGGTGAAGAAATTAGGTACGAGAGTGTTTTGCGAATTTTCAAGAGAAAATGAGAGAAATGAGCATATAGATACACTTATTTGGGTTTAAAACCCATACCCCATATTACACGGGTATTTATGAGTTATCCCATGTCTTTCGTACTTCATGAGGCGGCCCTAACAGAGTCCAAAATAAGTAAACAAACCTGTTTTGTGACCCTTGTCACAAACTGGTCTTAACAAAATAAGCAGATAACACTAATCACAATATAAAAATAAAAGCACATATATCCACACATATAAACCTAAGGAAAAAAATGTCATCTTATGTTTAGCCCAGGTTTCTGTCGGTTAAAGTAAATATATTAGTTGTGATGAGTTTAATATGGATTATGGGATTGATGTTGACGTGTTAGTTTTTCTTATATTTGATATTGAAAATTGGATGAGAAATTGTGTGGGTTTCAAAAAGATATATGGGCTTATTTGGCTTCGGAAGGTGCATGATGGAAACATTGAGAATGGGTAGTTAATGGGCTAGATAATTCTACTTGTCATAATGATTTGTTGCCAGAAAAATTTACGATGGATTTTATCAACAATGGATAAGGAATCTCTAAAATCCGACTTATTAATTTTAGTTAGACCATTCCCATTCATGACACCTTCCTCAACATTTTTTCAGCGCCACATCGGCTTTCTCTCTCATCCTTTCTCACCACTTCCTCCTATAACACTCCCATAACACACCATTTCCATCCATGACATACTTACTCAAATTTTATTAATTTTTATTATTATAATTATTCTTTAAATTATCACAATAACTTTTTTAAACAACATTTTTATTAAGAAACACAAATACGGTTACATTTTTCGTTAAATAAAAAAACAACATAAAGTTGAACATAAATTAAAAATTACATAAACGTGAGCATTAATTAAAAACTATTTAACTAATCATCATCTTCATCACATTCATCGTCCTTGTCTTCGTTTTCTTCGTCTTCGTCATCATTAGCGGTTGTACCGAAAGACCCTACTTGTGGTACGTGTCGAACACAAAAATTCGCAGGAAGATTCCAAATGTGTTCGATGAGCTTTTGTCGTAGAAGGTAATGAATCGTCGAATCTCACAATACTTTATTAGCACGAATGTGCGCTTGAACCCTTTCCATGATTGATCTTCTTGGCCGACGAGCGGGCGCATAATTTTCTTCAAGCTCACACATTGCCCTTCCGTTATCCTCAGTGATCATATTGTGTAATATAACATAAATGTGCATAATTCTTCGGATACTTTCAACATAGAATTGTCGCCAAGGGTTTTTAATTATTGCCCACCGACCTTGAAGCACTCCAAAAGCTCGTTCAATATCTTTTCGGGCAGCTTCTTAAAACTTCTTAAATTTTGCTGCTTCAGGGGAAGGCGGACTTTTGAAAGACTTAACTAAACTCGCCCATTCAGGATATATCCCATCTGTTAAATAATAACCTTTATTGAAATTACACCCACTTACCGAATAATTACAAGGTGGTGCCGAGTCTTGAAGTAGCTCGTTAAATAAATCAGATTGATTAAGCACATTGATGTCGTTGTTTGAACCAGCGGGTCCAAAGTAAGCGTGCCAAATCCATAAGTCATACAAAGCCACAGCTTCTAACATGATTGTTGGGTATCCATGATCACCTCTTGTATAATAGCCTTTGTATCTATATGGGCAATTTTTCCATGCCCAATGCATGCAATCTAGACTACCCAACATGTCGGGAAAATCGTGTATTTCAGCATGCGTGGTTACAAGACGTTGTACGTCTTGTTGAGTCGGTTTTCTCAAATATTCAAAAGCGTACAAATGAACTACACTTTTATAAAAATTATTCACACTCGTATGACGTTTGTTGACCCATATTTACATACTCATCAAAAACATCAGGTGCAGTACCGTACGCTAATTGTCGTATCGCGGAAGTACATTTTTTTAAAAATATTGAAACCAAGCAACCCGGTAGCATCCCGCCTTTGATGAAAATATAAAAAATAATCCAGAATAGGTTCTTGAGAATAATTAATTATACATTGGCATATGCGTATGAACAATGACCGACTCATTCTATAACGTCTGCGAAAATAATCCTTGGGAAAAGTGGGATTATCTGAAAAATATTCATTCTATAAACGCATACCGCTTCCCCCTCGATCTCTTCGAATAAATCTTCTAGGCGCTCTTAGGATCAGTTCGAAAATTTCTTCTTCTTCCCAATCTATCATATCAAGGAGATCGAGTGCAACACTACTAAAATCCAATTTCGCAGCATCTAATGCATATCTTGTGATACTATCCAATTTTGGAGGCATTGTTGAGTGATATTGAGAGTTTAAAAGTGTGATATATATTATGGGATGAGAGTAAAATTGTAATGTATATTTGTATGAGATATGAGATAGTATTGTATATATTTATAGTGGGATATTGGAAATAAATTAAAAAAGGCAATTAACGGCTATATAGCCGTTATTACATGGAAAATGGCAACAAACTATGTCTTGAAACGTGCTTGGGGCGGAAAGGATTCAGCACGAACTGATCGAAGTTGAATGAGGGCGACAGAGAGCGGCCTGAATGCCATCGGCGCCCTCGGGAGAAGGAATTGAGGGAGGAAAGGAGGACGGGCCGATGGGAATGATCTTATGCTAATACTAACATCACCATCACCATCTATATTGTCAAATAAACAATTAAATAAGTACTAAAAAAGAACAACATGTGTGCATACAGAATAACTTATACTTGATCACCATCCATACGATCATTTTTTCTATGCTTTAATTGCATATTGCAAAATCAACACGAACAAATAAATGGGCAAATATGTCTTGCGCAATTTAGTACAAAATTAGAAATAAACTACATTTTAGAATAGGCATAAAAGAGTGAATATTGCTCTTATATCTTAAGTAAATACTTTATATTTGGTATATATATATATATATATATATATATATATATATATATATATATATATATATATACACACACATTATTATTATATGCAAAAATTGTGTTTCATACACAAATTTATAATATCTTGTTACTCAACCAAAAGACAATTCACATTAGTAATATTAAACAATTCTTTAAAAAAATGCGTGAAAATTATTATATACTCCAATTTTTTTTTTTTACCAATTTCACTAAAAACATATCATAATATTATAGTTATCGGGAACTTTCTTATGATATTAGGTTTAAACTCTCATTATGAAATAATCATATTATAAAATTTATTGCATTCACATAATATAGTAATAGTCAATTGAAAAATAAAAAATACATGAGATTGTGATATGTTGAAACTCGAAAACATTTAAAGACAACAATGCTTTCGAGATGTTGATAATATCTCTACACAAAAAAGTGGTACGTCAATTTGTTTTTCTCTACTGAAATTGTTTAATAACAACTATTTAATATGTTATATCATATTTATTATCTAACAGATGATGAACAACGCGTTATTAAGATAACAAATAATACGATAACAACTTCTGGCATATTATTCAACTAATCGTTAAATAACCATAACAACTCGTTGCATTTAAAACATAATCTTATATATCATTACAACTATACGTTACATATTTTTATTATACTATAACGCTTACCAGTAAGATAAACAATTTTACAATAGAGGTACTGCAGATGATGAATATGAGGAAAATTCAAATATTTATGAAGCATAGAGTACATGGGCAAATACCCCTCTAACTTCATCTCTAATAACTGTTCATCCAATATTTTGGACATCTCCTCTTTACTAAATTTAAAGTCACGCGTCCCAAATTCTACTTCAATCAGTTGAACATTCAAATTATGATAAAACGCAATTGAATATATACTCGCATAGTGATCTTTATACAAGGAAACAGTTAAGTTGAACGTACTCAATTCTGGGTACATGTGTATGTGGACCTTGTTATAAAGCTCGGTTCTTAGTTGGAGCGTAGCCTTAAATAATACCGTTTCGTTGTTAATGATGTCATGTTTAAAATTTTCATTCTCTATATATGCGCATTTGATCACGGGATGACCAAACTTTAAAGTACTGATCCCCTATGGTTTGATATAAAATGAATGTGATAAGCATCATTTTAAGGAAAAAAGAAACCCTACCACCAATTTGATTGTATGTTGTTGCCATAACATTTTGTATAAAAATAAAATTTTGATTAGAAAAATAAGAATGAGAGGTAATGATCAAATGAACAAATTTTTGTTGGCTCTAATAAATTACTTTAGCTTATAAAAATTTTAAAAAAACTTACAACGAGTAGTAAGAATACATCCACAAGTTAAATCGCCATGAACTATATGATGGTATAGTTGTATTGCTTTGTTTTAAACTTGTCAAAAAGGTATCTGAATGTATAATTTATATGCTTCAACAATACTCGAATACAAAATTTATTATTGTAAGAATTTATTGTAACAACTAATACGATATGAAATTAAAGGGTAAGTAACAGTTATGAATGTTGATCGGATAGTAATAGCAGACAAAAATGATAATTGTATAATTTAACGAGTTTGAATGCATTGATAATTACCGTGTATGTAATAACAGACAAAAATGATATGGTAATAGCAGACAAAAAAAGATACGGTGATACTTTGTATGTAACCGTTACATTACTGTCTGTTATTACTATCCAGTCAACACTCATAACCGTTACATACCCATTAATTTTCTATCGTGTTAATTGTTACAATAAATTGTTACAGTAATAAATTTTGTATTCCAGTAGTGTTGAAGTGAAACGACCCGCAAATCGTTCCCTAGAGATGCACGAGCCGTGTGCCCGTCACAACTTCAGAGACAATCGCCTCTCATAAGTTAAAACATTGGACTAACCGAGTATCTTCAGGTTAACAACTAGAACCATGGTATGAGATATTAGTTAGTCACTAATTTATACTTATAAAGGACCAATATTTCTTTTCTCTATCTGATATGGGATGAGGTATTACAAACTCCCTCACTAAATTCCTGACGTCCTCGTTAGGCCGAATCTTAATCAATACCCATGATCCATACCCCAAAATATGCACAAGCATTTTATCCGTCACACCTCGTGAGGATACCCAAGGAGATGCATGAACCAAGTGTCCGTTACACCCCTAGAGACCTACGGCTCTTATACCAACTGAAATTACCCGCAAATTGGTCCCAAGAGATGCACGAGTCGTGTGCCCGTCACAACTCAGGAGACAATCCCCCCTCATAAGCTAAAACTGTGAGCTAATCGGTATCTCCAGGTTAAAAACTAAAACCATGATAGGAGATATCAATTATTCACTACTGTATGCTTATAAAAGAACAATATATCTTTTCTCTATCCGATGTTGGATAAGGTATTACAAACTCCCCCACTTAAATTCCCGACATTCTTGTTAGGGAAAATCGTAATCAATGCCCAGGATCCATACCGCAAGAGATGCACGAACATTTTGTCCGTCACCCCCCGAGAGGATACCCATGAGATGCATGAACCGAGTGTCCGTCACACCCGAGAGGCCTATGGCTCTGATACCAACTGAAACGACTTGCAAATCGGACCAAGAGATGTACGAGCCGTGTGCCAGTCACAATTCGAGAGACAATCACCTCTCATAAGCTAAAACAGTGGACTAATAGAGTATCTTCATGTTAACAATTAAAACCATGATATGAGATATTAGTTAGTCGCAAATTTATGCTTATAAAGGACCAATAATTCTTTTCTCTATCTAATATGGGATGGGGTATTACACGAAGCCTATAAATTATACATTAAGTTACCTTTTTTGTCAAAACAAGTTTAAAACAAAACAATACAACTATACAATCACATAGCTCATGGTGATTCAACTTGTGGATGTATTCTTACTAATCGTTGTAAGTTTTTGTTTTAAACTATAATAGTAAATTTCTGAAACAAAAATAAAATGTGTTTCATTTGATCATTACCTATCATTCTCACTTTTCTAATCAAAATTTTATTTCTATACAACAACTAGGTAATGTTGTGCCAACAACATACAATCAAATTGGTGGTAGAGTTTTTTTTTTCTTCCTAAAACGATGCTTATCACATTCATTCTATATCAATTCACATGGATTGGTACTTTAAAGTTTCGTCATCTAGTGATCAAATGCGCATATATAAAGAATGAAAATTTTAAGCTTGACATCGTTAACAATGAAACAATATTATTTAAAGCTACGGTCTAACTAAGAACCGAACTTTATAACAAGGTCTACATACACATGTACCCAAATTTGAGTACGTTCAACTTAACCGTTTCCTTGTATAAAGATCATTATGCGAGTATATATTGGATTGCGGTTTATCATAATCTGAATGATCAACTGTCTCAAGTAGAATTTAGGATGCGTGACTTTAAATTTAGTAAAGAGTAGATGTCCAAAATATTAGATGAACAATCATGAAGTTGGAGGGGTATATACCCATGTACTAGATGCTTCATGAATATTTGAATTTGTCTCATATTCATCATATGCAGTACCTCTATTGTAAAATTGTTTATCTTACTGGTCAGCGTTATAGTATAATAAATGAATGTAACGTATAGTTGTAATGATGTATTAGACTATGTTATGAATGCAAAAAGTTGTTATGGTTATTTCACGATTCGTTGAATGATATGCCACAAGTTTCTAAGGTATTATTTGTTATCTTAGTATGGCGTTGTTCTTGCCATATTAGATAATAAATATGATATAACATATTAAGTAGTTGTTATGAAACGTTTGCATTGTATAGAAAAACAAATGGATGTATCACTTTTTTGTGTAGAGATACTATAAACATCTCGATAACATTGTTTTCTTTAAATGTTTTTGAGTTTCCATTGATTAATATTGTATTATGTGAATGCAATGAGCTTTACAATAGGATTATTTCATAATGAGAGTTTAAACCTAATATCATAAGAAAGTTTTCGATAACTATAATATTGTGATTTGGTTTAGTGAAATTGTTAAAACAATCATAGGATTTCGAATCTCCAAAACAAAAAACACCTAAGTGTAATCATTTATACATTGTTATCATCATCAAATCAAAATAAGGATTAATAATGGTAGAATATTATCGCTAGATTATCAACCAACAGAATGCTTTGGTGTTTCAAGGAGTAGTTGGTTATTGCTAGTTAGAGAGATTTGGTATAAGTGTGTGTTTGTTATGGTGTATACTATGTGTTTATAATGTCAAGGCATAATGAGATTAAGGGATAAAAATCACTAAACGTTAGAACCAACTTATATCATATTTATGGAGTCCTAACATATCTTTGTATAAGCATAAGATGTATATACAAGAATATAATTCAACGTTAATACTAAAAATACATGATAGGCCTGCAAATTATAAATGACACTCCAAAACAAGTGGTTACCTTGAAATAGTGTGGAATTTGTCCAAACTGCAATGTAATTATATTTGAAAATTACAATTTACTTCTCAAGGTAACACTGTGTTAATCATTCACTTTTCAATGAACAATTACGGACTTGAATCCTCAAAGTAGAATTACGCTCTATTTATTTGATTTTCTATCGAAACTTTGCCTCTCTATTCAACAAAGAAGGTAATTAATTTTGGCTCCCGGCGCATACACTTGTTGTTAGAGGTACTTGTGCACTGGTTTACGATATGGAATAACAATCATGTCGCTTGTTGAATTTTTCTATTAGTTAGAATCACTAGATGATGTTTTCATCTCTTATTGAAATATTCAACGATCAATGATCGGTCGACACTTGACTTTCATTTATAATGAAGAAAAGATCATCCCTCTACCCATGATTTCATTTCCATCTTCTTGATATTGAGTTTGCTACACATTACCTTAAGAGAAAGTTATTAAGGAAAATACTCAATCCTGAAGTAATTACATATATACAATTCCAACTCTCGAGATCTTCGATATGTCATACTTAAGAAACAGTGACATGGAGTGGTTATTCTTTTGCCCATAGTGGTTCTTCTTCTGTTCAAAACCAAGAAAGTATTCAAGTGGGCCTAGATAGAATCGTGCAACTGAAACTGGTTAGTTAAAAGCTAATGAAAAAGATAGATAAATTAAGGATAACGAAAAAAAACTATGGCTTAGATTAAGACATTAGTTTTTTCATTTAGGTCGTCCACCAAAGGGTTAAAGAACGGATAGGGTAATGCATGAGTATAGAATGAAAGATTAGGATTTGACTAATGTACAGTAGGGGTGAGCATGGTACCATACCGGTACCGAACCAGTTGGTAGCGCATTCTTTTTTGACGCTAAATTGAGTACCGAATATCGTACCGAAATAATCAGTTTGGTACCGGTACGGTTCCAGTACCGGTACGGTAAAAAAAGGGTACTATAGCCGTTTAGTACCGAAATAAATAACAAAAACTTATAATGCTCTAATACTCTACAAATCTATAACTATTAACATGCTATAGATTACTTAGTACGATTCAAGTTAAACTGTCAACCATCACTTGTCTTAGTTTCGTTTATCAGTTGAAATCTCTATATTTCTAGTAAGGGACCTATGTAAACTAGTCATGCTCAACATTTCTGCTAACAATGACCCACATTAATATTTTCGAACAAACAAGAAAACTCCTACATAAATAATAAATTACAGTTCTTCATTCACATCAATAGATAGCCTCTTATGTCATCAACAAGTGAACAAACTAATTCACCTTTTCATATTACAATCAAATTTATCAACAAAATATCCATATATAAATAATAAAATACATCGGTTTGTACTACATCTATGAATAATATAACTATATATGTTTGTAAGCGGTACCAGGTACTAAACCAGGAAAATACCGGTACCGTACCAAAAGTACCGCATTCAAAAAATTTAAATATACAAGTACCGAATATCGTACCGATTGTAGTGATACGGTACCGGTACGGTACGATTACGATATCGAGAATTCGGGTACCAATGCTCACTCCTAAAGTACGGGTTTTTAAGGAGGCATATGTGTTCCGTAGACTATTTGAGAAAAGTAGGGGAGGGACGAAGAACGATGCGCAATATGGGAAACTATTTGGGGAAGTATAATGGGATGATGATAATGACGAAGTCAATATGTTGGGTTATACTACAGGTTCCATGTTACTTGTTGAAAGCAGCTCAAATGTTACTAACATGATCATAACCGACCCAGGTCCATCTACTACCACATATTTAGAAAATACTAGACATATGGAGATATTTCCTACAACAGCCAGCAACATTTGGGGGTACAATTACACTAGTTCCATATGAAAGCACTTATACAGAGAAAACGTGACCTTAACTAAACCAGGATCATATACTACCATCTTCTATGAAAAGGAGAGACGTTTTGAGATGTCTACCGTGACGTCTTCAGCACTGTTCGATTTGTGTACTACAAAAAGGTTGATTCCGTATGCAAGCAGTTCAACTATGATGAACATGACATCACTGGAACCAGGCCCTTCTATTAAAACACTGGTTTCATATGCAAGCAATGCAAAAAATGCAAGACATCATTTACTTAGCAACGATGATGGCATGCTTACCGATACAGATGTTGCATTGATTCTTGATAATAACAATGCTCGGGATGTTGAAGTCGGTCATAAAGTGAAGAAAATAATGGCTGATGCACCTATTGATGACGAAGAGCTTGATTTTGACCTGAGGGACCTTCTTATACTAGACGACTTTAAGGTAGATGGATTCACCATGTTTCAAGATACTAGATATTCTGATTTTACATTCGATCCTCTCCAGATTGATTATTTTGATACTGATGAGTAAATATAAGGTTATTTCAATTTGAAAACACTTTCACGCCTGTTGATTGATTGATCACTTATCCAAAACCCCAACGATTCAGGTAATCAAAAGAGAATAAAATAATGAACGTGTGATATCAAAGAAAGTACCAATATTGATTGAGAAAACTTTATAAAGAGAGAATACAAATACTTTGAGGTGTGTTGTGCTAAATGAAACCACCCTTATTTATACTACTCTAACTACAAAATGGATGACTAAGATTAAACTAAATCAAAAGTTAAGAACGTGAGATAAAATTGCTAAAATGTTCAAATCTAGTATATACATAGCTCTCGATATGTCCATTGAGTTTCTACATCAATGCATAACTACAATTCCTAAGGATGGCTATACATATGTCCATTGAGTTTAAAGATTGATTACACTATTATAAATAGATTGACATTAGTATGGGTACTAAAGATTAAATAAAAATTTAAGCCAAACAATTCATTCTAAAATCCTTATTTTAAAGATTGTTTACACTATTATACGCTTATTGACATATATATACATATATATATATATATATATATATATATATATATATATATATATATATATATACATACATATATATATATATATATACATATATATATATACATATATATATATATATATATATATTAGGTGGTAAAAGTTTTGGTTGTTCCGCGCTACACAGATTGTCGTTTAAAAACAAACAACGACGTTTGATTTTTGAAATATATATATATATATATATATATATATATATATATATATATATATATATATATATATATATATATATATATATATATATAATATATTAGGTGTAAAAGTTTTGGTTGTTCCGCGCTACACAGATTGTCGTTTAAGAACAAACAACGACGTTTGATTTTTGATTAGTTATTTTTTCTCTTAATAAAAGGTAAAAAGGTATAAGGTTTTTCTTGTTCGGGCTACCCGGGAGGGCAAATAAATTTTACCTAATACACAGATGTACGCAGCCTAGCAGGATTACTCTCTGGCTATTTCCAACCCATCCTTGATCACCACTAGATATTCATCGTAGACATGATTCGAACCTGAGACCTCTTGTAAGAAATTCAGGGCTTAATCACCGGGCAATCTTGTGATGGTTTGTTTTTTTGTCTTAATATTTACTTTATTGATGCATTTTAGAAGAATGATACAAATGTGCAGTCTAGATTAATAGTTTTTCACTTACTTGCTTATATCATCCGCTCAGATTCAATCCTTACTTAAATGTCACGGACTTATCTCAATAAGCTCACGTGCGGCACTTAGTCTCTACTAAGTCAGCCTTACTCGGACCTTATAATGATTCAAGTAACCAAAAGAGAAAATATTATAGAACAAGTGGAATTGAAGAAAATACTTATATTGCTTGAGAATGCTTTACAAGAGAGAATGTTTGAGATTTGAGGTGTGGTGTGCCAAATGAGACCACCCCTATTTATACTACTTCTAACACAAAATGGATGGCTAAGATTAATCTAAATCAATGGTTAGGATCTAAGTACTAGAAACTTCAAGAATATACATGGAGATAGATATTTCCATGAACATTCCATACCATTCCATGGAAGAACTCATGGGAAAGTTCTAGGGAGCTTCCATGATGTTCTTGGGCCTTCCATGAAGTTCTTGGGTTAAAACCCTTAATTGGGTCATAATCTTAGTGGGTTGGGCCACAAACTTATTGGGTTGTGACATTCTCCCCCGCCTAAGCTCGCGACGTCCTCGTCGTGTGATCCTCGTGATACTTCTTGATTTTGTCTGTGAACTGCCACAATAAGTCTTCGGCTTCCCAGCTTGCTTCACTATCGGGCAAGTTACGCCACTTAACCAGGTATTCTCTATAGCTCGGCACACCTCGTCTCAGTACCGTTCGATGCAACAAGATATCTTCCACTTCACGATCGAACGAAGTCGCAACTGCCATTGGTGCTCGTTTGGAAACTCCTCGTTCTGGGTCTTCCTCGTCCCCATGATAAGGTTTTAGAAAACTTACGTGGAAGACTGGATGAATCTTTAACTTGGGCGGTAGTTGAACTCGATAAGATACGTTCCCAACACGTCCAATTACCGGGAATGGGCCTTCATATCTCCGGATCAATCCTTTGTGCACCTTCCTAAATGTTTTGAATTGTTGAGGTAAAAGCTTCACCATCACCTGGTCCCCAACTTTGAACTCAACATGTCGTCTTTTCTCATCCGCCCATCTCTTCATTTTCTTGGCCGCCTTATCTAGTGATGCTCGCGCCAAGTCGGCTTGTTCGTGCCACTCCTTCATCATTCTATAAGCGTCTGGGCTGCTTCCATCATATGAAGCGGCCAAAGCATTCGGGGTCAATGGTTGGCGTCCTGTCACCAACTCAAAAGGACTCTTCCCCGTGGACTCACTCCTTTGCATGTTATAAGAGAACTGAGCAATATCAAGAAGCTTAGCCCAATCATGTTGATTTGCACTTACATAGTGTCAAAGATAGAGCTCCAATAGTGCATTCACCCTTTCCGTCTGTCCGTCTGTTTGGGGATGAAAACTCGTGGAGAAATTCAAGTCCGTCCCCATGATCTTGAACAACTCCGTCCAAAAACGCCCTGTGAACCTCGGATCTCGATCACTTACTATCACATGCGGTATCCCCCAATACTTCACCACATTCTTGAAAAATAGTTTTGCGGTTTCATCCACGGTAACTTCGGATGATGCGGCTATGAAGGTACCATACTTAGAAAACCGGTCTACCACGACTATAATACTCCCACACCCTTCCGACTTAGGTAAGCAAGTAATGAAGTCCATGGAAACACTCTCCCATGGTCCTTTCGGTGTAGGTAGCGGCTGTAATAGTCCTCCTGGTTGGCGTTGCTCTATCTTATCTTGTTGGCATATTAGGCATGTTCGCACGTACGTCTCTACGTCGTCTTCCATCCTTGGCCAATAATAAGTGCTTTCTACTAATGCCAGTGTCCTCTTGATACCTGGATGACCAGCCCACTTTGAATCATGACACTCCTTCAAGATTGTCCGTCTAAGATCACCCCACTTAGGCACATATAACCGGTCTCCTTTGGTGAATAATAGATCACCCTTGAGCCAAAACCTTCGCGTTTTCCCATCTCGAGCCAATCCAACAAGGTTTTTGGCTATAGGATCATGCTCTAATCCCTCCTTTATACGATCTTGAAGGAAGAATTGTGGTTTTGTGATCGCTGCAAACTCCGCCTTACGACTTAGGGCATCAGCTACCACATTGGCCTTCCCAGGCTTATACTCTAACACATAGTCAAATTCGGCTAGGAAGTCTTGCCAACGAGCTTGTTTGGGACTCAACTTCTTTTGGGTTTGAAAATAACTCGTTGCCACATTATCCGTCTTGATCACGAACCTTGATCCCAAAAGATAATGCCTCCATATCCTCAAACAATGAACCACCGCCGTCATCTCCTTCTCCTGCACAGTGTACTTCCTTTCCGCCTCGTTAAGTTTCCGGCTTTCGAATGCGATCGGGTGACCCTCTTGCATTAGAACTCCTCCAATAGCAAAGTCCGATGCGTCTGTGTGTAACTCGAACGGAATGGTCACATCCGGAAGTCTCAACACCGGTTCTTCCATGACCGCTCCTTTCAACTCTTCAAATGCTGCTTGACATGTCTCATCCCACAACCAAGCTTTGTTCTTCTTTAACAATTCTGTCAATGGAGCCGCTTTCGCCGAGTATCCCTTGATAAAACGACGATAGTAGTTTACTAAACCAAGGAAAGATCGTAAATCAGTAACCTTGGTTGGTGCCTCCCACTCTTGGATTGCCTTGATCTTAGCCCCGTCCATCAGCAACTTCCCATCTTTTATTCGATGTCCAAGAAATTCCACCTCTTTTAATCCAAATGAGCATTTCCCTAGTTTCACATACAACTCATTATCCCTTAGTAATTGGAAAACTTGTTTCAAGTGCCTCGCATGATCTTCCATGGTGTCGCTATATACGACTATGTCATCTAAGTACACCACGACAAACTTGTCGAGGAACGGGTGGAATAATTTGTTCATCAAAATACAAAATGTGGCAGGGGCATTGGTTAAACCAAAGGGCATGACTAGGAATTCATAAGCGCCATACCTCGTCACGCATGTGGTCTTAGCCTCATCTCCTTCGGCAATTCGGACTTGATAATATCCCGATGTCAAGTCTAACTTGGAGAAGTATCTCGCCTTCCCAAGTTGATCGAACACATCAGCAATAAGTGGGATTGGGTATTTGTTCTTAATAGTTACCTTGTTAAGTGCCCGGTAATCTATACACATCTGCAAGGACCCATCCTTCTTTCTTTGAAATAGTACCGGAGCACCATACGGGGATTTTGACGGTCGGATGTATCCCGCATCCAGCAACTCCTTGAGTTGTCTTCACAACTCCTCCAACTCGGGTGGTGGCATTCGGTATGGGGCTTTGGAAGGTGGTTTTGATCCCGGCTCCAACTCGATCGCATGGTCAACCTCCCTCCTAGGTGGTAACTTCTTTGGTAACTCCTTGGGCATGATGTGACGACTCCGTCAAAACACTTAACGGCTCCGTCACTTGGTCCCACAGCTTGATCGTAACTCTATATGAATTTTATAAAACAACCTTGCATTCTTTATTTAAAAATGATTTCCTATAAAGAAAATCTACTAAATTGTATAAGTTTAGAAAAACTATACATAAATACTTTAACCAAATGTTGACCAAACAAAGTCAACAACATCCACATTTTAATGTAACAAAATAGAATGCAAGTTAATGTTTAACAAAAGCTGCCATCATAAATATGCAGACCCTCTAAGCACAGCGGAAGTAGTCAATCATAAACCTGAGAATAAAACATGCGAGTAACTGTCAACAAAAATGTTGAGTGAATTATAGGTTTAGTATTGCAAACAATATTTAATTTAAACAATAAAAATTTATGTTTGAAAACATAAAACTCCTTTTAAACCACCAAATTATATGCTAGAAAACATATAATAAAACATTATTCCATTTTCCGTGAGCCACCTGGTAACCACTTAACCCTTTATTTACCCTTGCCAAACACAATAAATAATATACACCGAACAAGTGTATCTTCAACTAAATACGAAGTACTAAACATTCCGATTATAAATTGCTAGCGCGACTAGCTCGAAATGGGGTTGTCAAACCCGATAGATCTATCCATAGGATTCGCGTTCACCAGTAGAAACCAGTGATTACAGTTACCAGACTAGGGAATATTTTTGTTCAACTCACAATGAATAATTTAAACCAACTTCCACTTGTCCAAAATATAAAATAAATTGCATGTATTCTCATCCCAAAAGATTTAAATAGAAAAATGGGACTATAACTCACCTTAAATAGCAACTGAAGAAATCTCACAAACAAGCGAACAGCAAGTAAAGTAAAGTGATCAAGAAAGATCACAACGCCGACCTATAAATAAAGCAGGTCGAAATAAATAACTAACTTAGGTCAAGTCTTAGTATGATAGCTATTGTACATGTTGCAAGTAGACATAGAACATTACTCAGCAAGCATCGGTTTGATTGGAACAGCATAAGGACACACACTTTCTATTTTTAGAAAGTTTCTATTTTTACCAGGTTTCCATTTTTGGAATGTTTCTATTTTGGGAAAGTTTCTATTTTAGGAAAGTTTCTATTTTTGGAAAGTTTCCAAATTTAGAAACTTCTATTTTTAGAAAGTTTTGAAGTTAGGAAAGTTTCCTTATTTAGAAAGTCAACAGAAGTCAACTGAAAGTCAAAGTCAACCGAAAGTCAACTCAAAAGTCAAACTTGGTCAACATAGTCAACATTAATTTAAAAAGTGTAAGTTATAATAATAACATAGGTTATAATATTTATTAAAGTCAAAAGTGTAAAGTTATGTCATAACATAAGTTTAATTAAATAAAATGAATTATTAAAGTTAATATAAGTTGAAATGTTATAATTAGTATAACATAAGTATTTAATTAATTAATTAAATATTAATCATTATATAAGTTTTATTAATTAATAATGAATTTTAATTCATATCATAAGTATTATAAATTAATAATGAATTATTAATTATATCATAAGTTTCTAATTAAAATTATTAAATCATAAGTATTTAATAATTAAATCATAATTAAATAATAATTAAGTCTTACAATAATTAAATAATTATTTAATCTTTATTATAAGTCTTATAATAATTTCTCAAAAATAAATTTAATACTTATCATAAGTATTTTTCTTTAATAATAAAAGTATTATTAATCATAAGTTTAATTAAAATGTTAATTAAATCATAATTAATAATTAAATGATATAATAAATATTTATATCATAAGTCTTAAATAATAATAATTACTTATTTTATCATAAGTAATTTATTAATAATGAAAGCCATTCATTTTAACATAAGTTTAATCATTAACCATAAGTTTTAAGTTTAAAAGTTCATCGGGTCGTATCTTGAGCCCCGGGTGTCGGTTTCGGGCGAGCCACATATGCATCTCCGCCTACTCAAACCACCCGACACAATTATGTACTCAAGAACACTCCAAGAACAGTCCCTAGGTCGTGGATATCAGCCATGACAACACTTGGGAATTCAATTTACTCAAAACAGTGATTTAGGCACAACGGGTGAACCGTGGCTCGGATTTAGGTGAGCCGAACATGAAAATTCGTCCCACCATCAGTCCTAACCAAATGACACACCCTAAAGACACCAAGGATGATCACAAAGTCGGACCATACCTTGTTCTTGCCCATAACACCTTTCAATCTTTACCAAAAATCAAATTAAGCATATCTAGGGCTCCGGGAATCGAAACGACATGAATCCGGAGTCTAAAATTAATGTCTTGATGAGAGGAACTCATTTATATATTTTATTTTAACTTTTATATCAGTTACAAAGTCAGAAACACACGAAAAAGCTGCTGTCCCAATTAAATCAAACCGAAAACATGTATAATCGAGCAATTCTACGCATACAATCATCAATACAATAACATGTAATCATCATACTATCAATATAACATATAAAATCAGTAAAATAAATGAAAAATTGAAAAGCTAGGGTTAGAGTTTATACCCTAATCAAGAATTGAAGGATATGAACGTGTAGAGAACGATGCGGTGAACCCGATTATGATGAAAGCTCTAAACCTTTAAAGCAAAAATTGAAAGATGATGATGATGTTTAGTGGTGGTGGTGACGGCAAGGATGAGAGGAGAGGAGAGGGTTTGCAAAAAAATAAAAAAATAAATTAGGTTGAAATGAGAAGTATTGTGGAGTTTTGATCAACATGTATCACAATTTACAAAGTTTGGCAAAAATACCCCCTCCCCTTGACAATTTCGGCCAAGAACTGAATGGGGTGGGCCCCATATTGACCCAATTTGATAAATGACAAAATCCTAGTGGCCCGAACGCCCGAACGAAACCCGAAACGCGAAAACACCGCTACGCGATTGATTTTTCGGAGAGATAATAAATACGCGACGAATAAAATATATAAACACTATATATAATCATATGACATCAAAATATCATATTTAAAATAATTAGGACTTAAAAATCCCAAAAACTCGACCGTTGGTTTGAAAACCGAAAAGATTCGCCGGATAGAAATCCGCGACTCGTAGGAACGTATAATTTAAAATATGAATACAAATATTCATATAACACATAATAATTAATATATTATTACAAAAATAATAATATAGGTCATAGAAATGACGTGGCACGAATAACAATTAACGGTCGTTAAATAGTTAACGGTAAAAGATAACGGAAAAAGTAGGGTCGTTACAGTACCTTCCCGTTACGGAAATTTCGTCCCGAAATTTAAGCAGGTGCAGGGGTTGACTCAGCATCTGGGAACAAATGCGGGTACTTCTGCCTCATCTGAACTTCACGCTCCCAAGTGAACTCGGGAACGCGTCTGGCGTTCCATGTAACTCGAACAATAGGAATTCTACTCTGCTTGAGAGTCTTAACCTCTCGGTCCATAATTTCAACAGGTTCCTCAATAAAATGTAGTTGCTTATCAACATGAAGTTCATCAAAAAGAATAGTTTCATTGGCCTCGGCCAAACACTTCTTTAAATTCGATACATGAAAAACGTCACAAATAGCACTGAGTTCTTGTGGCAATTTCAAACGATAAGCCACTGGTCCAACTCTCTCAATAATCCCAAAAGGTCCAACAAATCGAGGATTCAACTTTCCCCTTTTACCAAAACGTACCACACCCTTCCAAGGTGAAACTTTCAACATAACAGGATCACCGACCTGAAATTCGATATCGTTCCTTCTCTTATCAGCATAACTCTTTTGCCTACTCCTGGTGGTTCTCAATCTTTCCTTAATCTGTGTAATATTCTCGGTAGTCTCGTGAATGATCTCTGGTCCTGTGAGTTGAGCATCCCCAACCTCATTCCAGCAGACAGGAGACCTACACTTTCTACCATACAGAGCTTCAAACGGTGCGGCTTTAATACTTGCATGATAACTGCTGTTATAAGAAAACTCAGCCAGCGGCAAATATTTATCCCACCCATTTCCAAAATCAATAACACACACTCTTAACATGTTTTCTACATTTGAATGGTCCTTTCACTCTGACCATCCGTCTGTGGATGATAAGCGGTGCTCATATCCAATTTAGTTCCTAGAGCACCTTGTTAGGACTGCCTCAGTCCAACATAATCAATACGGGAACACCATGTCTCGAAATAATCTCCTTCAAATACAAACGAGTAAACTTCTTCATTGAATATGTTTCCTTAATTGGCAAGAAAAAAAGTTGACTTAGCGAGTCGGTCAACAATCACCCAAATGGTATCGTAACCACCCACAACTCTCGGTACTTCGTAATAAAGTCCATTGCAATACCTTCCCACTTCCACTCGAAAATTTCAAGTTGCACCAAAAGTCCTGACGGTTCTGATGTTCAGCTTTAACCTTAGCACAGGTCAAACACTTAGCCACATACGTAGCCACATCAGCTTTCAAATTAGGCCACCAATGCAGCTCCTTAAGATCACGATACATCTTTCCTGAACCAGGATGGATAGAGTACCTAGACTTATGAGCCTCATCTAAAACAAGTTTTCATAGATCACCAAACTTCGGAACCCAAAGGCATCCCGCAAAATACCGAGTACCATCGGTTTGTACCTCTAACTATTTACTCAAGCCTCGGACCTTCCCGTTACAAAATTTTCCTCCTTCAAGGCTTCTTGTTGTGCCTCAAGAATCTGCCTTGTGAGGTTTGTTCGAATGGTCATATTTAAGGCTCTAAACCTACGAGGTTCAACTCTCTCCTTTCGACTCAAAGCGTCAGCCACAACATTGGCCTTTCCAGGATGATATAAAAGTTCGAAATCATAATCATTCAACGTCCCAACCCGTCATCGCTGCTTCATATTTAGCTATTTTTGATCAAGAATATGTTGAAGACTCTTGTGATCAGTGTACACTGTACTTTTGACCCCATATAAATAATGTCTCCAAATCTTAAGCGCAAACACAACAGCTCCTAACACTAAATCATGGGTTGTATAATTCTGTTCATGGATCGTCAACTGACATGACACATAAGCGATGACTTTCTTTCGTTGCATCAAACGCAACCCAAGCCCTGACGCGATGCATCATAATAGACAACAAAATCGTCATTACCCTCAGGTAGTGACAATATCGGAGCGGAAGTTAACTTCTCCTGCAGAGTTTGAAAAGCAGCATCTTGTTCATTCTTCCACTCATACTTTTTCCTTTTGTGCGTTAAAGCAGTCAGAGGTTTAGCTATTTGAGAGAAATCTTGAATGAACCTTTTATAATGACCTGCTAATCCTAGAAACTGGCGAATTTGAGTAGGAGTTTTCGGAATTTCCCACTTTTCAATTGCCTCAATCTTGGCGGGATCAACTAGTATTCCTTGTTTACTAACAATATATCCAAGGAATTGAACTTCTCTTAATCAGAAATTACACTTAGAGAACTTAGCGTACAACTCTTCTTTTCTCAATAAATCAAGCACCAACTTCAAATATTCTTCGTGTTCTTCATCACTCTTAGAATAAATAAGGATGTCGTCGATAAAAACAATAACGAATATGTCCAGATAGGGTCTGCACACACGGTTCATGAGGTCCATAAACACAGCAGGTGCATTTGTCAATCCGAACGGCATAACAAGAAATTCAAAGTGACCGTAACGGGAGCGGAAAGCAGTTTTCGAAACATCAGTTTCTTTAGCCCGTAGTTGGTGATAACCGGAACAAGGATCAATCTTAGAATAAACGGGCAAACCTTGAAGTTGATCGAACAGATCATCAATTCTCGGAAGAGGGTAACGGTTCTCAACCGTAAGCTTGTTCAACTCGCGATAACCAATATATAAACGAAACGAACCATCTTCCTTCTTAACAAAAAGAACAGGAGCTCCCCAAGGGGACGAACTGAGACGAATAAAACCTTTGTCTAACAACTCACGGAGTTGACTCGACAATTCTTGAAGTTCGGAAGGCGCAAGTCGGTAAGGAGCACGTGCTACAGGAGCAGCACTGGGAACAAGATCGATTTGAAATTCTACCGCGCGTTGCGGAGGAAGACCAGGTAAATCTTCGGGAAATACCCCGGGAAAATCACTAACAATGGGAACATCCTTAATACTCTTCTCTTCTTTATCGGAATCAACAACATGGGCTAGAATAGCATGACAACCTTTGCGAGGATGTTTATGGCAATTCTCTCAAAGGGGATAACAAGGATCATATATTCCAAAGTAAATTTTCATTACATTTTCAAAAGGAAGACGTACGAAAAGTGTGATAATTCAACGAGAGTGAACTTTCGTGTACAATGAGCGAGGAAGTCTAGGATTCATCCATATTCCTAAATTTATGTGCGGATGAAAAGAATGCGAATCATGGGTTATAAAGAATGGTCGACTCCGGTTGAGATGAATCTCCAAAAATAATTTCGTGTACCTCAAAGTATTGAATCCTAGGATTGATGTTTATGAGGGTGTTGCGATTGACAGTGAATATTGAGAGTAGAAACTCCTCAATCAGTCTAGTGTAATATATATCCATGATACCCGCCATAACAACAGTTGGGGTAGAAACCCACTTAGCGCCTTTTCTACAATAGGGTGACCATCGAGTGTACCCCAGAAACTTGATTTATCAGTGTGCGTTTCGGCCATGTCCAACCATAAGAGGGAAAATTCTATGGGCGCAAAGACTTTCCAACAAATTTTATAAAACCGACATCCAAACTGGTGTAAGAATTTCTATCAATGAACTTAATGGTAAATTTCATCCTTAAACGGAGGATGAGAAGAACTGTGATCCAAGCACTCTGTAGAGTAATGCGAAAATTCTAATGTAATCAATCAAAGAAGTTTTGAAAAAGCTTTAAACGTCTGATGTAACCCCATAAATGGAACGAAGCTCTTAGTAAATTTAGAAGTATGTACAACGTGTACCATTTTACGTAAAACAATTTGAGTTAACTAGACAACTCGACATGAGTGATTTTAAAATAATTTTGAAGGTACAATTTAGTGTATACTAGCCAAAATAGGTAAGGGTAAATTTATCCATTCGAATTCATACGTACATATATGATTTTATAATTAGTATACATGACAAAATATTTCATTACTTCTATTCGCCCATAAATCTCACGAGAACCGCCCAATTACACAAATGTGTAAAAATTTTAAATGAAAAGCAGGGTATCCGCATTATAAAGGTTACGAGTTGAAGTAAGACCGTTAAAGCTCGGGTGAAGGACTTGAATCGTCTTGCGACATCTAATCAATAAATGCTACGAGGCCATGAAAACCAATGAGTTAAATATTGTTTTGACTTTTATCAGGACACAAGTCCTTGGGTCAAAACTAGTCACGTGCGAAGCTGTCACTAACAAGCCAGTTATGAATGATAAAACATGGGGTAAGTAGTTCGGTTAAGATGAGTCTCTCGTATATCAACAAATAAGATAATGAGTATCTTCCTTACTCATGTAACAACGTTAGAATTTCTGAATGAGTGGTGTACAAATTTTCTTTGACTCACTTTCTATTCCTCATGTCACAATATTGGGACTTTTTATGAATTAACGTAATATAATCACGTTGGCCTGACGCCATTATATTTCACTAACTCATAGTTCCATTCCAATATCACTACATAAGGTCAGGACACGTGGTCAACCTCGAATTTCAACACAATTTCCCTAAAACAATTTCTTAACAATGTGCTAAGGATAGCACAAGAGACAAAGACATCGAAAGTAATGAATAGGAGTAACGATGACATAAGAATGTCTTCGAAGTACCCAGAATCTCTAAAAGTCAAGAATGACGTTTTCCTTTTCAAAAACCAAAGCACATAGGCACAACGGCACAAAGGCAAGTAATATAACAAAAATGTTATATACCCAAACACAATAGCTGACATTGAAATGCCGAGCCTTTAGAAGTCAAGAATGACATCTCGCGTAATATAACTCAAACGTTATATACATAACCCTAATAGATGACATAGAAATGCCTAGAATCCTAGAACACGTAATATAACTCAAACGTTATATCAATAAACACAAATTATGACATAGAAATGTCGAGAATTTCAGAAGTCAAGAATGACACCCCCTCGGTTTCACTAACCGAGGCGTTCCTATAAAAGATGAACTCGCATGAGTCGGAGAATACGTTTAAATCAGAATGGGAGTTCCTCCCGGATTCAGAACATAATAGAAATGTATGTGTGATAACCATATACATACCAATAGGATATAAATAATCACATATAATAATATATAATAGGCCGGGCTGTAGACTAGACTCACTAATGCACCCTATTGACTCGGGTAACGACATCAATGCAGCCTAATTCCCTACAACCAACGCTCTGATACCAACTGTGACGACTCCGTCAAAGCACTTAACGGCTCCGTCACTTGGTCCCACAGCTTGATCGTAACTCTATATGAATTTTATAAAACAACCTTGCATTCTTTATGTCATAACCCGTCCTTAACCCTAAGAACGAGTTAGATAACGTATGATTTCATTGCGAGGTATTGACCTCTATATGAGACATTTTTAAAAGAAAACTGCATATATTTTACATTACAAACCACAAATCTTATTTTTGATATAAGCTTTAGACGATAGAAAGATGATTATCGTTTAGCGATAATCTTCGACTTACAAACTTTACAAATAATGATAACAACACGATTTCTAGTATATTTTACAACACAAATCCTCGAGTATGCAGTTTTATTTTTGACACAAATATGCGTACGCAAGATCCTGCTCAAATTCAACATAATGCAGCGGAAACTTCTAATTATCACCTGAGAATAAACATGTTTAAAACGTCAACATAAAGTTGGTGAGATATAGGTTTAGTGCCGGCAGCAATATATATATAGACCACAAGATTTCATATATAAACAGTTTAATAAAAATATTCTAAGTGGTTGAGCACTTGGTAACCATACTTAACATTTAATCACGTCGCATATTCCCTTTATTATGAAATCTTACTACACCGTACCAAGTGTAGTCACGAAACGAAGTACTGTGCAACCATTGAATACTGGTCGTCCAGTCCGGTTGGGGTTGTCAGGCCCGATAGATCTATCAACAGGATTCGCGTTTACAATACCGCTGTAAATATTAGTTACCAAGCTACAGGGAAGTATGCCAGTGGTACAACTCAACGTAGAATATATTTTTCAGTTACTTGTGTCCATAACGTAAAACATAAAATACATGTATTCTCATCCCGAAATATTTAGAGTTTAAAAGTGGGACTATATACTCACTTTCGTCTTGAAGATATGTAATTTCGACTTGGTCTCCGATTGATATCACGAACCTATCCATATATAGTTTATCAATATATTTCTATTTTAAACAATCGTCACATATATATACATTTTATACTTTTAATAGTTTTAATAATTTCTTAGTCCGTAGTTAGCAGTCCGATGTTAGTAATTCAATTTTAATGGTTCATTTTTAGGTGTTTAATAAACCCCCAATGAAATAAATAAAAACCCCCATCGTATATGTATTGGTCGAGATTAATCTTGACCCATGGTACCGGTGTTGTCAAATGACGTGTTGCGTACATAAAGTACCGGTGTTGTCAAATGACGTGTTGCGTACAATCATGGGATCTTATGATTAATCTTCTCGTATTGTTTACGGGTGATCCTGAACCATATAAAATTAAATTATGAGTACATATATATAAAATATCATGTTATTTTAAAAAGATGTGATTTATTTAATTTTCTCCAATTATTTTCGTAGCCAAACTAGTCTTAGATATCCGATCTCGTTTTGGTCATAGTTTCTTCGTTACAACTCCGTTTTCGTTGATTCAACTTGCCACTTCCTTGGATCGAGTCCCTCTTTAAGACTATGAACTGTAAATACCTTAGTTTGTATTCAAAATCACAGGTCATAGGTCAAACTTTAGTGAAACTTATGAAGTTAATCATTTTCCATCATGTAAACAACCTTAAATGATTATTTTTCTAAAAATACTTATACTTTGAGTTAAATCATGAAATTTTTATGTGTTATCATATTCATAGTAAAAATCATTTTTCCAGAAAATAAACCTCCAATTCAAAGTTTAAGATTGTTTTTAATTATCCAACCCAAAACAGCCCCCGGTTGCACTCCGACGTCATAAAAACAGTTTTTAAGGTGTTCTTTGAAAAACCAAGTTATACCTTGTTAAATTAGCATATTTTTAAGTTATATTACAGGTCTTGAAGTATTTTAAAAGTTAAGTTAGAAGGATCTATTTAGTTTGCGAACAAGTTTGAAATCATTCAAACTATGTTCTAGTTTATAAACTCTTATATATATAGCTATAAATATATGAATTGAAAAAGAGTTGAAGTAGAGTTTTTACCTCAAGTTTAAAATGTAAAGTTGCTGGAAATAAGTAGTAAAATAAAAGTTGAGAGAGTTCTTGCAAGTGTGTGTGAAAATTGGAAGTAAAATTTGGAAAATGAATGTGTAAAAATGAGTTAGAAATGGTGCTTATTTATAGGCTTGAAAATTTGGTTTTTAGTGAAAATATCTAAGATAAGTTAAAATTTATTATGTCATGAATGACATATTATTCCAATAATTGAAGATTTCTATTGGTATATACCAATAGTAAATACTTCTAGAAGCTGTGTATAGTACCCTAGATATACGTATAGGATTATTGAGGAAACGGAACGAGAATTCAAATATAACTATCTTTTGTAAATATACTTATATTGTTTTATGTATAAAAGCCCTTTAAAAATGATTAAATACATTACTTATACGATATATGTATAAACATTATAAATCATCAGTATTTATGTCAAATAACGTTACATATGGTTATTGTTTTGAAAACTTAAGTTAGTAGTTTCAAAATATACTTATGACTTTTTGTTATTAATACAAAATGAGATATTAAAACATCCTTAGATCATGTTAAATATGTATGTATAATTATCATATATTGTATAGTTCGTGATATCATCGGTCAAACTAGACGGTCAAACGTTGTGTAAAACTCTTTTCAAAAACATAAATCTTAACAATTTGGATTGCTTATCATGTTGGTAAGGTTTAATTTATATAAATATTAATCTTATAAGTATAGAACGATCGAAAAAGTGCGGGTCATTACAGTACCTACCCGTTAAATAAATTTCGTCCCGAAATTTTAAAATTGTACCTATTTTGCGTCATCGGAAAACAAGTGTGAATATTTTTGTTTCATTTGATCCTCTCGTTCCCAAGTAAACTCGGGACCCCTTCGAGCATTCCAACGAACCTTAACGATCGGTATGTTGCTCTGCTTGAGCCGTTTAACTTCACGATCCATGATTTCGATTGGTTCTTCGATGAATTGTAGTTTCTCGTCGACATGGATTTCTTCAAGAGGAATGGTGAGGTCTTCCTTTGCAAGACACTTCTTAAGGTTTGAGACGTGAAAGGTATTATGTACTCCGGCGAGTTGTTGCGGTAACTCGAGTCGATAAGCTACCGGTCCAATGCGTTCGATGATCTTGAACGGGCCTACATACCTTGGGTTTAGTTTACCCCTTTTTCCAAAACGTATTACACCTTTCCAAGGTGACACCTTTAACATAACCATGTCACTGATCTGAAACTCTAATGGTTTCCTTCGAACATCGGCGTAGCTCTTTTGGCGACTACGGGCTGTTTTCAATCTCTCCTTGATTTGTACTATCTTCTCAGTCGTTTCGTGTATGATCTCGGGACCAGTTAATTGTCGATCTCCTACTTCATTCCAACAAATAGGAGATCTACACTTCCTTCCGTACAATGCTTCGAATGGCGCAGCTTTAATGCTCGCATGATAACTATTATTATACGAGAATTCTGCTAATGGTAGATATTTATCCCATCCGTTTCCAAAATCGATGACACATGCCCTGAGCATGTCTTCAAGAGTCTGAATCGTTCTTTCACTCTGCCCGTCGGTTTGCGGATGATACGCGGTACTCATATCCAAACGAGTTCCTAGGGCCTCCTGTAGTGATTGCCAGAACTTTGATGTAAATCTACTATCACGATCGGATATAATGGAAATAGGTATTCCATGCCTTGAAACAACTTCCTTTATATACAATCGTAATAGTTTCTCCATTCTATCAGTTTCCTTTATAGGCAAGAAGTGTGCAGACTTGGTGAGACGATCAACAATCACCCAAATGGTGTCGTATCCCCAGGCAGTCTTTGGTAACTTCGTGATGAAATCCATGGTAATACCATCCCATTTCCATTCTGGGATTTCTGGTTGTTGAAGTAACCCTGACGGCTTCTGGTGTTCAGCTTTGACTTTGGAACAAGTTAAACATTCCCCAACATATGTTGCAACGTCTGTCTTTAAATTAGGCCACCAATAATGTGTCTTAAGATCTTGGTACATCTTTCCAACTCCAGGATGTATCGAGTATCTTGTCTTATGTGCCTCATTTAATATCAACTTCCTTAATCCACCCAACTTCGGTACCCAAATACGATTTGCAAAATATCGAATTCCATCTTCCCGCATAACGAGTTGCTTCTCATACTTCTTCATTATTTCATTTCCTATATTTTCTTTAGTAAGTGCTTCTCGTTGAACTTCTTTGATTTGTGAGTTGAGATTCATGAGAATTTTTATGTTCATCGCTCGTACTCGAATTGGTTCTCGTTCCTTTCTGCTTAAAGCATCGGCCACCACGTTCGCCTTCCCGGGATGATAACGAATTTCACAATCATAGTCGTTTATTAACTCGACCCACCTACGTTGTCTCATGTTCAGCTGTTTCTGATCAAAAATATGTTGAAGGCTTTTATGATCAGTAAACACAGTGCATTTAACCCCATACAAGTAGTGTCTCCATATCTTCAATGCAAACACGACTGCTCCCAGTTCTAGATCATGCGTCGTATAATTCCGCTCGTGAATCTTCAATTGTCGGGATGCGTATGCAATAACTTTCTTTCGTTGCATAAGAACGCAACCAAAACCTTGTCGCGAAGCGTCACAATATATTTCAAAATCATCGTTCCCTTCTGGTAACGATAAAATAGGCGCCGTAGTTAACTTCTTCTTTAGTAATTGAAATGCACTCTCCTGCTCAGAAGTCCATTCATATTTCTTCCCTTTTTGCGTTAACGCTGTCAACGGCTTAGCTATTCGGGAAAAATCTTGAATAAACCTTCTATAATAACCGGCTAAACCCAAAAATTGACGTATCTGCGTTGGTGTCTTAGGAGTCTCCCATTTTTCAATGGCTTCAGTTTTTGCTGGATCAACCTGAATTCCTTTGCTACTAACAACGTGGCCAAGAAATTGAACTTCTTTCAACCAAAAAGCACACTTAGAAAATTTAGCATATAGTTGTTCTTTTCTCAACAACTCTAATATCAACCTTAAATGCTCTTCATGCTCTTGCTCACTCTTGGAATAGATAAGAATATCATCAATGAAAACGATAACAAACTTATCTAAATACGGACTACAAACTCGATTCATGAGGTCCATGAATACAGCTGGCGCATTCGTCAATCCAAACGGCATAACCAAAAATTCGTAATGACCATAACGTGTCCGAAAAGCAGTTTTCGGTATATCTTCTTCTTTGACACGTAATTGATGATAGCCCGACCTTAAGTCAATTTTTGAGTACACACATGATCCTTGGAGTTGATCAAATAAGTCGTCAATTCTCGGTAGTGGATACCGATTCTTGATAGTTAACTTATTTAATTCACGATAATCTATACACATCCTAAAAGATCCATCTTTCTTTTTAACAAATAGAATCGGAGCTCCCCACGGTGAAGTACTTGGTCGTATGAATCCATGATCCAGTAATTCTTTTAACTGACTCTGAAGTTCTTTTAACTCGGACGGTGCAAGTCTATATGGAGCACGAGCCACTGGTGCAGCTCCTGGTACTAAATCTATTTGAAATTCTACAGATCTAAATGGAGGTAATCCCGGCAACTTTTCCGGAAAGACTTCAGGAAAATCTCTTGCCACAGGCACGTCATTGATGCTCTTCACTTTTTCCTTTGTTTCGACTTTATTAACATGTGCTAAGATAGCATAGCACCCTTTCTTCAAGCACTTTTGAGCTTTCAAATAACTAATGAGTTTTAGCTTTGAGTTACCCTTCTCTCCATAAATCATTACTGGCGTTTTATCCTTACGAGGAATGCGAATTGCCTTCTTGGCGCACACAACTTCAGCTCCTATTTTGGATATCCAGTCCATGCCGACTATTACATCAAAACTTCCTAATTCTACGGGTATCAAGTCAATTTTAAACGTTTCTCCGGCTAAATTTATTTTACAATCACGGCAAATTTTATCGGCTTTAATTAGTTTACCATTAGCTAACTCAATCATGTACTTAGCATCGAGAGGTAATGATGAACAATTCAATTTAGCGTGAAAGTCTCTACACACGTAACTTCTATCAGCACCAGTATCAAATATAATAGATGCGGATAAGTTATTAATGGTAAACGTACCCGTAACAAGCTCCGGGTCTTCACATGCCTCTTTAGCATTAATAACAAATGCTCTTCCACGTGCAGGTCCGATATTCTTCTCTGGATTCGGGCACTGGCTCTTATAGTGGCCTTGTTTTCCACACCCAAAACAAGTAATGGTAGCCAAAGCAGTTCTATTTGCGTTGGTGGCAGGAGTCTTGGCACCATTTGTATTCGTAACGAGAGCCCTACAATCTTCAGCAAGATGACCCTGTCGATTACATTTGTTGCATACCACACTACAGTAACCAAAGTGATGTTTGTGACATCGGTTGCATAAAGGACTTTGTCCTTTGTAACCAAAACCTGAACCACTACCCGCACCTTTCGGGGTTTCTTGTTTCTTAAAAGTTTGTTGTTGATTACCTCGATCATAGCTTCCATTCCACTTTCTCTTGTTACCTGATACCTTCACATCAGTATTGAATGCTTTCTTATCCAAAATGACCTGATCCATTAGCTCGTTTGCCATGGTTATAGCTTCATGAATTGTCTTAGGTTTCGATGCTGTAACATTTGCCTTGACCTTTTTGGGCAAACCATCTTTGTACATTTCAATCTTCCGTTCTTCGGTTGGAACCAATTCAGGACATAGCAAAACTAATTCCATGAATCGCTGATTGTAGTTGGTGATTTTAGTACCAATAACCTTCAGACTTCGTAACTCATCTTCCAACTTCCTAACCTCGTTCCTTGGACAATATTCATTGATTAACATTGTTTTGAATTCTTCCCACGGAGTATCATAAGCTACATCTCCTCCTACAGCCTTCACATAATTTTTCCACCACGTGAGTGCACTATCTTGTAAAGTGCACGATGCGTATTTGGTCATGTCCTTTTCAACACAACCACTGATTTTGAACACAGTTTCCATCTTTTCTATCCACCGGGTTAAACCGATCGGTCCTTCTGTTCCACTGAATGATGAGGGCTTGCAAGCTTGAAAAGTTTTGTAAGTGCACCCCACACGAGGATTTGGGTTAACTGCAGCACCTCTTGCAGCCTCGACCCATAACATTCTGTCGTTCACTCGCTGATTGATGAGTTCCTGGATTTCTTGTTCCGTCATTCGGTTCAATCGCGCCATATTCTTCTATAAGAATGAAAAGAAAATAATTATTCACATGGAATATTATAGATGTAGTGTATATTTACAGTACATTATAGCTTATTAATAATATGAACCAGGTATTATTATAAAAGCCTTTTCTTCTTATTAGCGTTTTATAATTATATCTAGGGTAGTACCTACCCGTTAATGTTCATACTTAATAGCTTAGTACCGAACCAATTACTACAATCTAAATAATACTTAACCATGGAAAATTATTGCATTTCACACTTCACTATTTTACATATGCTTATCTTACATCGAACATTAAGCAAACCACACTAATAATATTATACAAAACATTATATGATCCCATGGTTTAATACGACAGCGCATCGTTTGGTCTATTTTCTAGGACGTTTAGTTCCAATGAATGGCCTAACGCTTATCCTAGCTGTCTGCCTATATTTTGGCGGTGGGGCTGAAGAACTAGATGCCGGGACAGCACGAATAGGAATAGCGGGAATAGGGGTGGTAGTGTTTAGTGGAGTTGGTGCCACATCATCCTCCCTAAACTCGGGATTTGAATTTTCTAATTCATTAGCTTTTCGTTTCTTTCCTTGTTCGAACTTGTCTTTCGTAATTTCCTCGGGTTCACTTTCCTCCTCGGGTTCACTTTCCAGATTTTCTATAGTTGGTTCATCCGGAATTTGTGAGTCTTCCCCAAAGATATTATTTTCGTCATCGGATAGGTTAATGACTGGAACACCATCTGAAGATTCTGATTCGGAGTCGCTGAATGTGATAATAAGTTTTGAGCCCGACATCTATCACACCACAACTAACTCATTAGTACTACATAATATTTACATATAAATTTTAACCAACAGTGATAAGCAATGGTTTTTGAAATCAGACCCGGTCAAAGTCCAGACTTACTAATGTATCCTAACGACTTATCAGTTAGACACACTAATGCAAACCTGGTTCGCTAAGACCACCGCTCTGATACCACATGTCATAACCCGTCCTTAACCCTAAGAACGAGTTAGATAACGTATGATTTCATTGCGAGGTATTGACCTCTATATGAGACATTTTTAAAAGAAAACTGCATATATTTTACATTACAAACCACAAATCTTATTTTTGATATAAGCTTTAGACGATAGAAAGATGATTATCGTTTAGCGATAATCTTCGACTTACAAACTTTACAAATAATGATAACAACACGATTTCTAGTATATTTTACAACACAAATCCTCGGGTATGCAGTTTTATTTTTGACACAAATATGCGTACGCAAGATCCTGCTCAAATTCAACATAATGCAGCGGAAACTTCTAATTATCACCTGAGAATAAACATGTTTAAAACGTCAACATAAAGTTGGTGAGATATAGGTTTAGTGCCGGCAGCAATATATATATAGACCACAAGATTTCATATATAAACAGTTTAATAAAAATATTCTAAGTGGTTGAGCACTTGGTAACCATACTTAACATTTAATCACGTCGCATATTCCCTTTATTATGAAATCTTACTACACCGTACCAAGTGTAGTCACGAAACGAAGTACTGTGCAACCGTTGAATACTGGTCGTCCAGTCCGGTTGGGGTTGTCAGGCCCGATAGATCTATCAACAGGATTCGCGTTTACAATACCGCTGTAAATATTAGTTACCAAGCTACAGGGAAGTATGCCAGTGGTACAACTCAACGTAGAATATATTTTTCAGTTACTTGTGTCCATAACGTAAAACATAAAATACATGTATTCTCATCCCGAAATATTTAGAGTTTAAAAGTGGGACTATATACTCACTTTCGTCTTGAAGATATGTAATTTCGACTTGGTCTCCGATTGATATCACGAACCTATCCATATATAGTTTATCAATATATTTCTATTTTAAACAATCATCACATATATATACATTTTATACTTTTAATAGTTTTAATAATTTCTTAGTCCGTAGTTAGCAGTCCGATGTTAGTAATTCAATTTTAATGGTTCATTTTTAGGTGTTTAATAAACCCCCAATGAAATAAATAAAAACCCCCATCGTATATGTATTGGTCGAGATTAATCTTGACCCATGGTACCGGTGTTGTCAAATGACGTGTTGCGTACATAAAGTACCGGTGTTGTCAAATGACGTGTTGCGTACAATCATGGGATCTTATGATTAATCTTCTCGTATTGTTTACGGGTGATCCTGAACCATATAAAATTAAATTATGAGTACATATATATAAAATATCATGTTATTTTAAAAAGATGTGATTTATTTAATTTTCTCCAATTATTTTCGTAGCCAAACTAGTCTTAGATATCCGATCTCGTTTTGGTCATAGTTTCTTCGTTACAACTCCGTTTTCGTTGATTCAACTTGCCACTTCCTTGGATCGAGTCCCTCTTTAAGACTATGAACTGTAAATACCTTAGTTTGTATTCAAAATCACAGGTCATGGGTCAAACTTTAGTGAAACTTATGAAGTTAATCATTTTCCATCATGTAAACAACCTTAAATGATTATTTTTCTAAAAATACTTATACTTTGAGTTAAATCATGAAATTTTTATGTGTTATCATATTCATAGTAAAAATCATTTTTCCAGAAAATAAACCTCCAATTCAAAGTTTAAGATTGTTTTTAATTATCCAACCCAAAACAGCCCCCGGTTGCACTCCGACGTCATAAAAACAGTTTTTAAGGTGTTCTTTGAAAAACCAAGTTATACCTTGTTAAATTAGCATATTTTTAAGTTATATTACAGGTCTTGAAGTATTTTAAAAGTTAAGTTAGAAGGATCTATTTAGTTTGCGAACAAGTTTGAAATCATTCAAACTATGTTCTAGTTTATAAACTCTTATATATATAGCTATAAATATATGAATTGAAAAAGAGTTGAAGTAGAGTTTTTACCTCAAGTTTAAAATGTAAAGTTGCTGGAAAGAAGTAGTAAAATAAAAGTTGAGAGAGTTCTTGCAAGTGTGTGTGAAAATTGGAAGTAAAATTTGGAAAATGAATGTGTAAAAATGAGTTAGAAATGGTGCTTATTTATAGGCTTGAAAATTTGGTTTTTAGTGAAAATATCTAAGATAAGTTAAAATTTATTATGTCATGAATGACATATTATTCCAATAATTGAAGATTTCTATTGGTATATACCAATAGTAAATACTTCTAGAAGCTGTGTATAGTACCCTAGATATACGTATAGGATTATTGAGGAAACGGAACGAGAATTCAAATATAACTATCTTTTGTAAATATACTTATATTGTTTTATGTATAAAAGCCCTTTAAAAATGATTAAATACATTACTTATACGATATATGTATAAACATTATAAATCATCAGTATTTATGTCAAATAACGTTACGTATGGTTATTGTTTTGAAAACTTAAGTTAGTAGTTTCAAAATATACTTATGACTTTTTGTTATTAATACAAAATGAGATATTAAAACATCCTTAGATCATGTTAAATATGTATGTATAATTATCATATATTGTATAGTTCGTGATATCATCGGTCAAACTAGACGGTCAAACGTTGTGTAAAACTCTTTTCAAAAACATAAATCTTAACAATTTGGATTGCTTATCATGTTGGTAAGGTTTAATTTATATAAATATTAATCTTATAAGTATAGAACGATCGAAAAAGTGCGGGTCATTACACTTTATTTAAAAATGATTTCCTATAAAGAAAATCTACTAAATTGTATAAGTTTAGAAAAACTATACATAAATACTTTAACCAAATGTTGACCAAACAAAGTCAACAACATCCACATTTTAATGTAACAAAATAGAATGCAAGTTAATGTTTAACAAAAGCTGCCATCATAAATATGCAGACCCTCTAAGCACAGCGGAAGTAGTCAATCATAAACCTGAGAATAAAACATGCGAGTAACTGTCAACAAAAATGTTGAGTGAATTATAGGTTTAGTATTGCAAACAATATTTAATTTAAACAATAAAAATTTATGTTTGAAAACATAAAACTCCTTTTAAACCACCAAATTATATGCTAGAAAACATATAATAAAACATTATTCCATTTTTCGTGAGCCACCTGGTAACCACTTAACCCTTTATTTACCCTTGCCAAACACAATAAATAATATACACCGAACAAGTGTATCTTCAACTAAATACGAAGTACTAAACATTCCGATTATAAATTGCTAGCGCGACTAGCTCGAAATGGGGTTGTCAAACCCGATAGATCTATCCATAGGATTCGCGTTCACCAGTAGAAACCAGTGATTACAGTTACCAGACTAGGGAATATTTTTGTTCAACTCACAATGAATAATTTAAACCAACTTCCACTTGTCCAAAATATAAAATAAATTGCATGTATTCTCATCCCAAAAGATTTAAATAGAAAAATGGGACTATAACTCACCTTAAATAGCAACTGAAGAAATCTCACAAACAAGCGAACAGCAAGTAAAGTAAAGTGATCAAGAAAGATCACAACGCCGACCTATAAATAAAGCAGGTCGAAATAAATAACTAACTTAGGTCAAGTCTTAGTATGATAGCTATTGTACATGTTGCAAGTAGACATAGAACATTACTCAGCAAGCATCGGTTTGATTGGAACAGCATAAGGACACACACTTTCTATTTTTAGAAAGTTTCTATTTTTACCAGGTTTCCATTTTTGGAATGTTTCTATTTTGGGAAAGTTTCTATTTTAGGAAAGTTTCTATTTTTGGAAAGTTTCCAAATTTAGAAACTTCTATTTTTAGAAAGTTTTGAAGTTAGGAAAGTTTCCTTATTTAGAAAGTCAACAGAAGTCAACTGAAAGTCAAAGTCAACCGAAAGTCAACTCAAAAGTCAAACTTGATCAACATAGTCAACATTAATTTGAAAAGTGTAAGTTATAATAATAACATAGGTTATAATGTTTATTAAAGTCAAAAGTGTAAAGTTATGTCATAACATAAGTTTAATTAAATAAAATGAATTATTAAAGTTAATATAAGTTGAAATGTTATAATTAGTATAACATAAGTATTTAATTAATTAATTAAATATTAATCATTATATAAGTTTTATTAATTAATAATGAATTTTAATTCATATCATAAGTATTATAAATTAATAATGAATTATTAATTATATCATAAGTTTCTAATTAAAATTATTAAATCATAAGTATTTAATAATTAAATCATAATTAAATAATAATTAAGTCTTACAATAATTAAATAATTATTTAATCTTTATTATAAGTCTTATAATAATTTCTCAAAAATAAATTTAATACTTATCATAAGTATTTTTCTTTAATAATAAAAGTATTATTAATCATAAGTTTAATTAAAATGTTAATTAAATCATAATTAATAATTAAATGATATAATAAATATTTATATCATAAGTCTTAAATAATAATAATTACTTATTTTATCATAAGTAATTTATTAATAATGAAAGCCATTCATTTTAACATAAGTTTAATCATTAACCATAAGTTTTAAGTTTAAAAGTTCATCGGGTCGTATCTTGAGCCCCGGGTGTCGGTTTCGGGCGAGCCACATATGCATCTCCGCCTACTCAAACCACCCGACACAATTATGTACTCAAGAACACTCCAAGAACAGTCCCTAGGTCGTGGATATCAGCCATGACAACACTTGGGAATTCAATTTACTCAAAACAGTGATTTAGGCACAACGGGTGAACCGTGGCTCGGATTTAGGTGAGCCGAACATGAAAATTCGTCCTACCATCAGTCCTAACCAAATGACACACCCTAAAGACACCAAGGATGATCACAAAGTCGGACCATACCTTGTTCTTGCCCATAACACCTTTCAATCTTTACCAAAAATCAAATTAAGCATATCTAGGGCTCCGGGAATCGAAACGACATGAATCCGGAGTCTAAAATTAATGTCTTGATGAGAGGAACTCATTTATATATTTTATTTTAACTTTTATATCAGTTACAAAGTCAGAAACACACGAAAAAGCTGATGTCCCAATTAAATCAAACCGAAAACATGTATAATCGAGCAATTCTACGCATACAATCATCAATACAATAACATGTAATCATCATACTATCAATATAACATATAAAATCAGTAAAATAAATGAAAAATTGAAAAGCTAGGGTTAGGGTTTATACCCTAATCAAGAATTGAAGGATATGAACGTGTAGAGAACGATGCGGTGAACCCGATTATGATGAAAGCTCTAAACCTTTAAAGCAAAAATTGAAAGATGATGATGATGTTTAGTGGTGGTGGTGACGGAAAGGATGAGAGGAGAGGAGAGGGTTTGCAAAAAAAAAAAAAAATGAATTAGGTTGAAATGAGAAGTATTGTGGAGTTTTGATCAACATGTATCACAATTTACAAAGTTTGGCAAAAATACCCCCTCCCCTTGACAATTTCGGCCAAGAACTGAATGGGGTGGGCCCCATATTGACCCAATTTGATAAATGACAAAATCCTAGTGGCCCGAACGCCCGAACGAAACCCGAAACGCGAAAACACCGCTACGCGATTGATTTTTCGGAGAGATAATAAATACGCGACGAATAAAATATATAAACACTATATATAATCATATGACATCAAAATATCATATTTAAAATAATTAGGACTTAAAAATCCCAAAAACTCGACCGTTGGTTTGAAAACCGAAAAGATTCGCCGGATAGAAATCCGCGACTCGTAGGAACGTATAATTTAAAATATGAATACAAATATTCATATAACACATAATAATTAATATATTATTACAAAAATAATAATATAGGTCATAGAAATGACGTGGCACGAATAACAATTAACGGTCGTTAAATAGTTAACGGTAAAAGATAACGGAAAAAGTAGGGTCGTTACACATGACATCCTTGAACTCATCGAGGACCTTCTCAATTTCCTTGGGTACCTCTAGTTTTCCCTTATCTTCGACCGTCTCTTGCTTTGCTACCGCTAAATAGCATGTCTCATTCTTGTTGTACCCCTTCTTGAATTGCATGGCCGAAAGTGACTTGGATGCACTCTTGCTTCCACGTTCGGTTGACACCATACAAGTCTTCTCACCATCCAAGATACACAGTGAATTAGCAAACGGCATAGGGAAACCGCGTACCTTATCTAGGAACTCCATCCCAAGTACTAACTTGAAGTCGTCCATAGGCACGACTGAGAGATCAATCATTCCTTCCCATTCTCCAATCTTCACATATACGTCTTTAGCCACCCCACTAATCGGTCTGGCACTCGTGTTCACCGTCTTCATCATGCCACTCTCTTTTGTTTCCTTAAGTCCTAGCCTTTTGGCTTCATCGGTGGAGATAAAGTTATGAGTTGCTCCCGTATCCACCAAAGCTCGTACCCGATCTCCACAAATGTTAATATCTACGAATTGGAGTCCTTTAGCCACTACCTTGGGTATCTCCGTCTTGGCCTTGATTGCGTTGAGGATATGCATTGATCCTATGCACCGCTCCTCATCCTGACAACCCGCCTTTTGAGCTTCCATAGCATGAAGGCTAGCTTTCTTCGGACAATCTCAGGCTCTATGAGGTCCATCACATATGAAACATCCATCATTCTTGTAAGAAGTTTTTATGCTCTTGTTATTCCCGGTTGGTGGCTTACGTGTATTATCATTCCTTGATTGGGCGGGCTTATCTCCCACACCTTTCTCATGGCTCACCTTCTTATCTTTTGACTTGAACGAATCTTTCCTATTAGCATGGTCGACTAGTGCCTCCGCTTGAGTAATTGCGGTGGCAAGGTCTTGGACTCCTCGTCTTTCCAACTCCGTTTTAGCCCAAGGTTGCAAACCATCGAGAAAATAGAAGAGGAGAATATCATCGGGAATATCTGGGACCTCCAGGCTAAGGTTCGTGAATTCTTTAATATACTCCCGAATCGTCCCAGAATGATGTAATTTACGTAGACGACTCATCGCATCCTTTTGAGCATTCTTGGGGTAGAATTGATTCTTAAGTTCAGTAAGGAAATCATCCCAAGTATCAATAGTAACCGTACCTTTCTCGATATCTCCATATCGACGACGCCACCATAAAGCTGCGGTATCCTTCAGGTAACGGGTTGCCGTCTTGATCTTCATTGCATCATCCACTATGTTGACTCCCTCCAAGTATTGTTCCATCTCCCATATAAAATCATCAACCGCTCGGGCTTCCCGCTTCCCCACGAATGGTGACGGCTTGGGAACGTCCACCTTCGGATCATTGCATCCAGTGTTGCTACCCCCACTAGCCATGAATCTCAAACAAGAGTTCATGTTGGTTTGTAAATCCACGAGGCGTTGGTGAATAGTGGAGACCTTGAAAGGACCCGTTCATATATATTATAAACGATTCACAATAGTTGATTACATTGCGAGGTATTTGACCTCTATATGATATATTTTACAAACATTGCATTCGTTTTTAAAAGACAATCTTTCTTTACATCAAAAATTGACAGGCATGCATACCATTTCATAATATCCACTATCCAACTATAAATTGATTTAATAATAATCTTTGATGAACTCAATGACTCGAATGCAACGTTCTTCGAAATATGCTATGAAAGACTCCAAGTAATATCTCTAAAATGAGCAAATGCACAGCGGAAGATTTCTTTAACACCTGAGAATAAACATGCTTTAAAGTGTCAACCAAAAGGTTGGTGAGTTCATTAGTTTATCATAATCATTTATTTCCATCATTTTAATAGACCACGAGAATTTCATTTCCAGTTCTCATAAACATACGTCCCATGCATAGAGACAAAAATAATCATTCATATGGTGAACACCTGGTAACCGACATTAACTAGATACATATAAGAATATCCCCTATCATTCCGGGATCCTCCTTCGGACATGATATAAATTTCGAAGTACTAAAGCATCCGGTACTTTGGATGGGGTTTGTTAGGCCCAATAGATCTATCTTTAGGATTCGCGTCAATTAGGGTGTCTGTTCCCTAATTCTTAGATTACCAGACTTTAATAAAAAGGGGCATATTCGATTTCGATAATTCAACCATAGAATGTAGTTTCAATTACTTGTGTCTATTTCGTCAAACATTTATAAAAGCGCATGTATTCTCAGTCCCAAAAATATAAAGGGTAAAAAGGCAAATGAAACTCACCATACTGTATTTCGTAGTAAAAATACATATAACGACATTGAACAAGTGCAAGGTTGGCCTCGGATTCACGAACCTAAATTAATTATATATATTTATGTGTTGGTCAATATTTGTCTAACAAATTAGGTCAAGTCATAGTGTACCACAATCCTAATGCTCGAGACTAATATGCAAAAGTCAACAAAAGTAAATTTGACTCAAAATAATTTCTAAAAAATCTATACATGATTAATATATAGTTTAAATATCGTCGTTTTATATTTTTAAATATTTTTAAAAGATTTATTAGAGTAAATAATATAATTTATTTATTAATAAATAAAATTTTATATTAAATTTATATAATAAAATATACTTTTATATATATTAAGTAATAAAATTTATAGGGTTCATTTAATATCATAAAGATAATATGATAGGTATTATTAAAGTAAGTTATTACACGTAGTAAAATATGTTTGTATCACATATTTATTTGATAAAATAATATCTATAATGATAGTAAGTAAAAGTTGTATTATTTTGTAATAATAATAATTATTATAAAAATATCAATATTTATAATTACTAAGATGACATTATGATAAAACGATAATTGTAATTATGATAACTTTAATATTTACGATAATTTTTAATATTATCTTTAAAATAATAATTCTATTTAAAATAATAATAATAATGATATTTTATAGTAACAATGACATTTCTATTAAAATGATAATTTTTGTTAAAATGATAGTTTTAATACTAACGATACTTTTAATAATAATAGTAATGATAAAAATAATAAGAACGATAATTTTATCTAAATCAATATCTTATAATATTTTAATTTCATCATGATACTCTTACCCATTATTTCCTAATCGTTTCGTTTAATAGCTTTTAATCGTCTTTTATATCGTGTTCATAATAATGATAATAATAGTAATCAAAATAATTAGGTGTTACAAATATTTGTTTTAAGTACACTAATATTAATAATGATAGTTACTATAAAATTATTAACGATAATACTAATAATTATCTTAATGATAATATAGTAATAATAATAATAACAATAACAATAACCATTTTTAAATAATGATATATATATTAATAATGATAATAATAATAATAATAATAATAATAATAATAATAATAATAATAATAATACCAATAATAATAATAATAATAATAATAATAATAATAATAATAATAATAATAATAATAATAATAATAATAATAATAATAATAATTGGATAATAATAATAATACTAATTATAACTTTAACGATAATAACGATAGTAATAATAAAAAAAACAACAATTTTTAATGATAAATCCCTTTTATTGATAAAGATAATAATAATGATAATAATAAGATAAAACTAGAACGACGATAAAAACGACGATAATAATAATCATTTTTAATAAAAATATCGAAAATTCAGTTGATTATAACTTCTAATCCGTTCATCGAAACCATTCGATATCTAAAGGAAAAGTTCTTAATTTTTCGCTAGCTTTCCAAGGACATGCATATCTTATACCTTATCTCAACCGCAAGTGTAACTAATTCAAGATTCAACCTAACCTGTCTAAGAGCAATATCAAAAGTATAAGCATGCATAATCCTAAATACTCGAGCACTAGTCAGGGATACACTATTAGTATGTAAAAGTTAAATTATGAGTACTCACGTATCAATATTGAGATTCAATATTGCAGGAAAGGTACGTAGACGCAACGGAAATGATAAACACTATATTGACCTCACGAGCATACCCATGAACCATACTCAATCACCTCCATAGCTATAACCCATAATTTCCTTAATCCTATCCCACTTGAAAAACAATTTCGAAATCACTCGGACATCACTCCGTCGTAATATTTTATGTATACTAATAATATCTTGAAATAATACGAAGTAAATATATATATGTAAATCGATTGAGAGAGTTTAGAGAAAAATATTTTCAAGTTTCTATGAAATAATGAAACCTATTGAATTCTATTTATAATAGATTTTTGAATTATTAAAGTGAATTATTAAAGTATGAATTATTAAAGTAAATTATTAAAATATGAATTATTAAAGTGAATTATTAAAGTATGAATTATTAAAGTGAATTATTAAAGTATGAAATATTAAAGTGAATTATTAAAGTAAAAGTAAAGTAAAAATAAAGTAAAGGTAAAGTTTAAGTATAGTAAAAGTATAAAACTATGTACGTATATGTGACGATCGCTCCAAATCCATATGGACGAACACGTCATTCATCGATTTCATTGCGAGGTATTTGACCTCTATATGATACGTTTTGTAAACATTGCATTCTTTTGAAAAGGCACACCATCAATGAATATTTAAATCAAAGGTTCTCGACATCTGATGATTTCTATATATAGACAATCACTGTAAATAATAGTTTACAATAGTAATTCCGTTGACAATGCAATCAAAATAAGATACATGGTGATGATTTTGTGAATGCAACGTTTTCTTGAATAAAGCATGCAAGACTCCATGCACATAGCTTGTATAACATGTAAGCAAACAGTGGAAGACTTCTAGGGAACCTGAGAATAAACATGCTAACAAGTGTCAACACAAAGGTTGGTGAGTTCATAGTTTTAGTGTTTTGCATAATCTGTATATAAAAGTGGATCACAAGATTTCAGTTGTTTCATCCAGAAACGTTTATCAAAATATTCTACAAGATTGAGCACCCTGATAACTAAACTTAACGTATATATAATTTGTACCCTTTGTATAATCATCTTAATATTACACGCAAACCAACGTGTACGCTTCTCAAATAGCATACGTCCGTTAAAAGGCTAGTGCTCTAGCTCGGACGGGGATATCAAGCCCTATGGATCCATATATAACTACTCGCGCCCACCAGTTCTTATAACCGGCAGTTACTAGTTACCAAAGCTAAGGGATTTTCGGTTCAAACTCAGTGTAGAATTTAGTATGTACTTGTATCCATTGCGTTTAAAATAAAGTGCATGTATTCTCAGCCCAAAAATATAAAGATTGCAAAAGCAATTAAAAAGGGAGCAAATGAAACTCACACATATAAATATTGTATATCGGTTAATAAAGCATTTGCATGTATTCTCAGCCCAAAAATGTAGAGAGTAAAAGGGATCTTATGAAACTCACCTTAGCAGCATATAAAGTTGTTCACCAAAATGTGACCAAAACTCGGATTACCAATTAATCGTAGATCTCAACGTATCAGTATTGAGATTCAATATTGTAGGAAAGTACGTAGACGTAACGGAGATGATAAACACTAGGTTTGATTCATAAATATACCCTCGAACATTACCCATAACCTCCTTGGCAATAACCCATAATTTCCTTAGCTCTATCCCGCTTGAAAACCATTTTGAAAATAACCCACTAATGACCTCGTCGTAGTATTTGATGTATAATACATAATTAATAATACTAATAATAATAAGATTAATAATAATATTAATCTTAATAATAATAATAATAATAATAATAATAATAATAATAATAATAATAATAATAATAATAATAATAAAATTAATTAAATAAATATTACGGAGTAATAATACTAGAGAAAGAGATATATATTCAATTGAGCCAAAAACTGCGCAATTTATAGAACTTTTTCTGAAAAAGTACCCCATGCGATCGCATGGGATTTGTGCTTCAAGGCCATGCGATCGCATGGCCCTCTGATCCAGCTCACAAACTTTTAACTTTTTGTTTGTCGACATAATTTTATATAATATATATAATATATTTAATTTATATAATTAATTATATATTATATTAAATTCACATGCATAGTTGACTTGTAATTTTTGTTCCGATAAGTCGTACGTCATCACTCGACTTATGTCCCGGTTCCAGTTTTTCAAATGTCCTTTCGTACGCTGAGAAAACTTGTATTTTACATTTCGTGTCACGTACCTTTGTCAAAATATAGCCTTAAATTATCCCTAAACTATACCACTCAAAGTATATCTTAAACTTTCGAGTATTTTGATCATTTACTTCTATAAATCATCGTCTCGCTATTTGTTAATATATATATAATAACAATTCGTTTTTATGACCAAGTTAATATTATATTTTATAGTATTGTTAAATATATATTTTCAATATAAATAAACACGTTTTAAAATACATATCGCAAGTTATTCATATATCTAATTCCAACAGTTGATATTCCTTATTATTGTATGTGTCCAAATTACGTTATTTAAACAAACACTTTACCATTTATTCTGAATACCGTTAAGAATGAATGATTTCCCAAATCAACGTGGACCTTACAACAGAGACCCGTAATAATATCATAATCCTTAAGGGACTCAATAATTATCTTTTAATTCAATTGTTTGGCATAATCTTTTAACTCTGTATCTAAATATATCAATCAGATAATCAAACCAATAAGTTTAATGCACAGTATCATATACTCAACACTTTGCTACGTTTTCAAGTTATGGTATATATATGTATCTATTTACATATAATTGTTCGCGAATCGTTGAGAACAATCGAAAGGTAATTGAATAGTTCAAAAATTTTGAGATTCAACTTTACAGACTTTACTTATCGTGTTGGAAACGTTAAAGATTAAGTTTAAATTTGGTCAGAAATTTCCGAGTCATCACAGTACCTACCCGTTAAAGAAATTTCGTCCCAAAATTTGAGTGAGGTCGTCATGGCTGACAATAAAAATGTTTTCATGACGAATATGAGTTGGTAAATAGAATTTTATCACCATTGAATAATACGGATAAAACAATCCGATTACTCGAAGTGTATGAGAGAAGTTATCGTAATAGAGTGAAATGGAGAATAGAGATTCGTCTTATCTCTTGATGTAGTAACGATTGATTTCCGGAATTTAAGGAATAGAAAATCTTCATAATTTAAATAAGATTTGATTCTTCGGAATTTAAGGAAATTAGAATTTCCTTTGATTAAATGCGTAATCTGCCTCGATTGCTATGTCTAATATTTTGCTATAAATTAACCTCTTCCGTTTCATTTATTTTCACCACTCCTATAATCTTTTTTTCTTATTTCATACTTACAAAAGATTTGTGAAAATGCTTCATCCAGTTCTGATTCTTGATATTTTCTTGGCTATCATATCATTCATTCTTCTTTTTCATCTGCCACCAGAGGAGGTTATTTTCTTCTACTATTACCTTAGGGTTATATTGTTTTTCATTCTCCCGTGTCTTTATATTGCTATACGCATTGATATACACGGTTTGTAATTTCGGGGTTGTTTTCGGGCTTTATATTTTTCATTATATTTCGGAGCTTCATGCTTTCGTTTTCTCTTCCCGGCTTTAAGTCAAGCGAATAATGGTCCAAAATTCGTTGGTATGGATTTTGAAATGAACATAATTAATGTTCTAAGAAAGAAACGATAATGGCACAATCTAACTTGTCAAATTACCAGAATACCTCGAAAAAGACCGAATCATCAAAAAATATTTTCTTGATATGTTTAGAGGTTAAATAGAATGAAAGAGTTATGTAACATGGTTCATGATGAGGGTATGATCTGTGAACCTTTATCACATTCCATTAGAAACTCAGCATGACTTACTGTAATATAATCACGTTGATCAAGTGTCATTATATTATACTAACTCATGCTTCAATTCCCAACACTACTTCAAAAACATCCATTTTTTGAAATTTTCAGAAATTAGAAACTAAAATAGTTTCTTTTATGATGTAACACAGATAGCGTGAAGAGATAAATGATTTCAGATAAGAATAGTTATGAAAATATCTTCAGAAATACGGAGGATATTTATAATGGAAGATACGATGATATCTTAGAATTTATAATATCAGAGGATGATGCGAAAAATCTATCTGTGAAGGTTTAGAATAAGAAGTAAGGTTCTTACTAATGGTTTCAGCAGACACTGAATCATTTGGATTCTTTGAAGGTAGATTTCGTCCTTGTGATTTGTCTACAGCTTCCTTCATACTTTGCTCAACCCGTTTTCCAGTTCCAATCCTTCTCTTTTTCTGTGCTTTTTCAACACACTACTCTTTATCATCAAACTTTCGACTGTTAAAGTCGTTTACAGTTTTTGCTGTTTCATCAGCATTTTTACAAAATTCGGAGAACTAGTTTCGTAGTTTGAGGTGTTTTTCAGAAACTTCACATTAGAAGTATGTAAGTCTAGAAGATAGATGTTATATATATATATATAACTGTTGTCGTAGAAAATGCTACGAGATTCAAAATACTGATTGCTAATTCCCGGTGGTTGGTACGGAAATTATTGTTACAAGATATGGATGAGTACATGATAGGGTTATAATGAGTATAAGGATTTTTCAAAAGGTCAAGGATTAATAAAGTTGTTTGGTAAATTTACTGCTAATGTGATGGAACATGAAAGGTTCCCCAGTAACAAAACGTATATATCAAGGTTACAATAAGGCTTAATCTGAAAAGTTGAAGTTGACTGGTTGGAAGTGTGATAAAACTGGATACTTTGAAAAGAAATTGTAAGATTATTTTCGGTAATAACAATGCTAAAGGATCTTTCACCGTTTTGAAGTCAAAGTATAGCTTTGAAAGATGTAGAGATCTAAGAATGATGTCACTTGTTAAATCTTGACTTGGATTCTGCTATGTCAATATCAGAATATGTAATTGAATTTATATGGAAACGATTGTATATCGCTGTGAGCATAGTTAATAATTTTTGAATCAAAGTTGAAGAATGTACAGTGTAATATATTAATTGCGAACTTATATATTTCCCGGGTATTACCTACCCGTTAAAGATTTCACAATTAATACTTTGTACAAAAGAATTTTTATTACCGTCTTTATGAAAATATATGTATGTATATTTTCTTCAGATGTAACACAGATTTAATGAGTTAATATCATATTAAGCTCATTTAATTTTCGGCTTGACTTAGAAATGATTAATCTCTAAAACATTAAAGATTACATAATCTTTGCAGAGTATTTCGCTAATGTAATCGATACTTCATTATTTATTCTTATTGATATTCCTCAGTGAAGGATGTTGGTGCTCGTGAAATTTTTGTGAACCTTACAAGGCACAGATGATGTTTTCTGAAAAGTTTCGAGTATATCGAAATTGAAAATGTAAAATCAATTATGTAATTGATTAATACATTTGGTTTATTATGAAATGGAATTCATTGGGTTGAAACAGAGATTGTAGTTAACAATGGTTAAGTTGTTAAGGAAGGATGTACATCATTGCATATTAGTAATATGAACTAATCGAGTAGTACCTACCAGTTAAGATTCACACGTAATAGCTTAGTACGAAAAGGTTTATTTTGATTTCAAAATTCATATATATTAAATATACATAAAATTTCTTCAGGGAAAAATGAGTTAACACTTCATCGGTTATTGTTGCTGGTATTTCTTGGTAACTTGGTGCGTATGACATTGATGCTCGTGGAACAGATTGTAAAGTTGAGGTTTGCGATGCGGATGTTGTTGGTGGTGGTAATGGTACTGTTGGTGTTGTTGTCAGTGGTACTGTTGATGCCGATGATGCTGCTGGTGCTTGTAACCTTTGCACCATATTCTCCAAAGCCACTACCTGAGCGCGAAGCTCGTTGACTTCTTCTACTACACCGGGATGATTGGCGGTTCGGACGAGCGGATGAATAAGATCCAGAATTTGAGATAGTATATTATCGTAATGAGATACTCTGGAAATGAGAGAGAAAATGGTGTCTCGAACAGGTTCGCCGGTAAGTGCTTCAGGTTCTTCGCCAAGAGGGCAATGTGGTGGATGGAAGGGATCGCCTTCTTCTTGTCTCCAATAATTAAGTAAGCTACGAACCCATCCCCAATTCATCCAGAATAGATGATGGCTAATTGGTTGATCCATTCCAGTTACACTGTCTTCGAAATTTTGGTGAACATCCATATCGGAATAGCTATCAGAGTTTAAGGAATTTGAACTAGATACGGGATCCATCTTGTATAATTAGGGAGATGATTTTTGATATGAATTAGATTATAGAATTTAGTTTGGTATTCTTCAATACAGAATTTACATATGTATATATAATACCAAATTCCATAAATCACGGAGAAATTTTTGGAAGATGTCAAGAAAAGTTTACAGTAACAGATACGCTAAGATATGAATTTTGTCTATCCACTATTCATGCAATCAATGCAGTAAAACGTGTCTAGACTAGGAATGATAAGCAGGTAATTTCCGACAAGAAATGATAAGCAAAACTTCTAACATGAAGACACGGTCGAAGTCCAGACTTACTAATGCATCCTAACAACTATCAGTTAGACACACTCATGCAAGACCTGGTTCACTAGGACCAACGCTCTGATACCAACTGTGACGATCGCTCCAAATCCATATGGACGAACACGTCATTCATCGATTTCATTGCGAGGTATTTGACCTCTATATGATACGTTTTGTAAACATTGCATTCTTTTGAAAAGGCACACCATCAATGAATATTTAAATCAAAGGTTCTCGACATCTGATGATTTTTATATATAGACAATCACTGTAAATAATAGTTTACAATAGTAATTCCGTTGACAATGCAATCAAAATAAGATACATGGTGATGATTTTGTGAATGCAACGTTTTCTTGAATAAAGCATGCAAGACTCCATGCACATAGCTTGTATAACATGTAAGCAAACAGCGGAAGACTTCTAGGGAACCTGAGAATAAACATGCTAACAAGTGTCAACACAAAGGTTGGTGAGTTCATAGTTTTAGTGTTTTGCATAATCTGTATATAAAAGTGGATCACAAAATTTCAGTTGTTTCATCCAGAAACGTTTATCAAAATATTCTACAAGATTGAGCACCCTGATAACTAAACTTAACGTATATATAATTTGTACCCTTTGTATAATCATCTTAATATTACACGCAAACCAACGTGTACGCTTCTCAAATAGCATACGTCCGTTAAAAGGCTAGTGCTCTAGCTCGGACGGGGATATCAAGCCCTATGGATCCATATATAACTACTCGCGCCCACCAGTTCTTATAACCGGCAGTTACTAGTTACCAAAGCTAAGGGATTTTCGGTTCAAACTCAGTGTAGAATTTAGTATGTACTTGTATCCATTGCGTTTAAAATAAAGTGCATGTATTCTCAGCCCAAAAATATAAAGATTGCAAAAGCAATTAAAAAGGGAGCAAATGAAACTCACACATATAAATATTGTATATCGGTTAATAAAGCATTTGCATGTATTCTCAGCCCAAAAATGTAGAGAGTAAAAGGGATCTTATGAAACTCACCTTAGCAGCATATAAAGTTGTTCACCAAAATGTGACCAAAACTCGGATTACCAATTAATCGTAGATCTCAACGTATCAGTATTGAGATTCAATATTGTAGGAAAGTACGTAGACGTAACGGAGATGATAAACACTAGGTTTGATTCATAAATATACCCTCGAACATTACCCATAACCTCCTTGGCAATAACCCATAATTTCCTTAGCTCTATCCCGCTTGAAAACCATTTTGAAAATAACCCACTAATGACCTCGTCGTAGTATTTGATGTATAATACATAATTAATAATACTAATAATAATAAGATTAATAATAATATTAATCTTAATAATATAAATAATAATAATAATAATAATAATAATAAAATTAATTAAATAAATATTACGGAGTAATAATACTAGAGAAAGAGATATATATTCAATTGAGCCAAAAACTGCGCAATTTATAGAACTTTTTCTGAAAAAGTACCCCATGCGATCGCATGGGATTTGTGCTTCAAGGCCATGCGATCGCATGGCCCTCTGATCCAGCTCACAAACTTTTAACTTTTTGTTTGTCGACATAATTTTATATAATATATATAATATATTTAATTTATATAATTAATTATATATTATATTAAATTCACATGCATAGTTGACTTGTAATTTTTGTTCCGATAAGTCGTACGTCATCACTCGACTTATGTCCCGGTTCCAGTTTTTCAAATGTCCTTTCGTACGCTGAGAAAACTTGTATTTTACATTTATTGTCACGTACCTTTGTCAAAATATAGCCTTAAATTATCCCTAAACTATACCACTCAAAGTATATCTTAAACTTTCGAGTATTTTGATCATTTACTTCTATAAATCATCGTCTCACTATTTGTTAATATATATATAATAACAATTTGTTTTTATGACCAAGTTAATATTATATTTTATCGTATTGTTAAATATATATTTTCAATATAAATAAACACGTTTTAAAATACATATCGCAAGTTATTCATATATCTAATTCCAACAGTTGATATTCCTTATTATTGTATGTGTCCAAATTACGTTATTTAAACAAACACTTTACCATTTATTCTGAATACTGTTAAGAATGAATGATTTCCCAAATCAACGTGGACCTTACAACAGAGACCCGTAATAATATCATAATCCTTAAGGGACTCAATAATTATCTTTTAATTCAATCGTTTGGCATAATCTTTTAACTCTGTATCTAAATATATCAATCAGATAATCAAACCAATAAGTTTAATGCACAGTATCATATACTCAACACTTTGTTACGTTTTCAAGTTATGGTACATATATGTATCTATTTACATATAATTGTTCGCGAATCGTTGAGAGCAATCGAAAGGTAATTGAATAGTTCAAAAATTTTGAGATTCAACTTTACATACTTTACTTATCGTGTCGGAAACGTTAAAGATTAATTTTAAATTTGGTCAGAAATTTCCGAGTCATCACAGTATAATACGCGTATAAATATATATAATATTAATTTAAATCGTTATATATATTTAATAAAATAAAATATAAATATCGTTATCTTTATCATACTAGTTAAGTAATGAGTTGTCAAAAGTGGTTATAGATATTTATAAAAGTTATATACGTTTTAATAATAAAGTTCTTTTTAAACTGAAAACGTTTTTGTACGTTTGAAACTAAATAGATCAATCGAGTCTTTATGAGATTCAATCTTCCACTATCCTTTGTCTAGTTCTCAATGATTGACAATTTGTTCTTATCTTCTAATTCCATTGATAAACATTTTGAAACAGATACAATCATATAAAGTATTTAATCTAATATTTTGTTTACGTTGATCAAGTTATAATATATATACACATATACATATATAATCATCTTCGGTTAATGGTTCGTGAATTGTTAGAACTTGGTCGAGGTTGAATGAATGTATGAACATAGTTTAAAATTCTTGAAATTTAACTTAACAAATATTGCTTATCGTGTCGGAAACATATAAAGATTAAAGTTTAAATTTGGTTAGAAATTTCCGGGTTGTCACAGTACCTACCCGTTAAAGAAATTTTGTCCCGAAATTTGAGTGGAAAGGTCGTGAATGATAATAAGTATGTTTTCATGATGCATACGGGCTGAAAATTAGAGTTTTATCATCAGCGAATAATTTGGATAAACAATCCATTTATATGAAGAGTACGAATGAAGCTAACATAGAAGAGTGAAATGAGTAAGTGTAGATTCATCTTATCATTTGATGTAGATATGATTGATTCCCAGATTTCAAGGGATTTGAAGAAAATCTTCTTAATAAGATTTGACTCTCCGGTAATCAAGGGAATTAGGATCCGCTTTAAATGCGATCGTCCTTTTTAATTGTTCTGTCGGAGATTTTCTTATAAATTCACCTCTTTCTTTTCCTTACAACTCACACCTTCTGTTGATGCATTTTATACAAGTCCCTAGACATCTACCCACATCCATTGCAGGTACAACAGTTTACAGGCCACCATGATTGCTCGTTATTATCCTATCCATGTTTGTATGTGGTTACAGGAACTGCAGGAACGAGATTTAGATGTTTGACTATGTTAGACTTAGTCAGACGTACGAGTGAAGTCTCACTAGTACGGCTGACAGGCTCATACGCACGGTTGATGCTGAGCTAAGTCACAATTACAACCTAAATGAGAAGACACGAGTGAGTGATCACCCGTAAGGCTGATGAAGCCAACTCGTACGTGTGATGAATGAATCGTATGGGTGAGTCAACAGCAGGGGTATATAAAGTCTTATGTTCTTCATTTTAGGTTAAGCCTCTCATTTGTTACACACACTCAGATCTAGTGAGCTCCTCCGATTCTCTCTCAGTCCAAATCACCCAGGTGGTGAATAATAGCTCTAGGTGTTGATCTAATCACACTTGATTTAGTTGTGGTTTGACTAAATTAATCAAAAAAAAAACTTAACCTATTTACTAGAGGGTTTGATTCACTTATTCCACCATTGTGTGAGTTAAATCTGTTGATTTCTAAGTTCCTAGTCATGATTCATCACCTTCTATTCTTTCCCCCTCAACTCATATTTTAAAGTATTCATCAATATGCTCCATCCAGTTCTGATTCTCGATATACTTCTAACTTTCATATCGGTCATTCTTCTTTTTCATCTACCGTCGAAAGGATCTATTTACTTCTACTATACTCTTGGGTTTATAGTGTTTCTAGTTCTCCCGTGTCTTTATATTGCTATATGCATCGATATATATGGTTTGTAATTTCCGGTTTATCGTTGGGCTTTATATGTTCCCTTATATTTCAAAGTCTCTGCTTCTGTCTTCTATAATCATTATCATTCACAGTTAATGCTCTCTTTTATTTGCTGCAAATTATACCCCAATTTCTATTTTGGAGTTTTGTCCTTTCGTTTCTTCTTCTTGCGATTAAGCACCGCTTGTAATGGTCCAGAATTCACATATATGAATTTCGGAATGAACATTGTTAATATTCTAGGAAGGAAATTGTGATGACACGATCTTGACTTGTCAAATTACTAGAATACCTTGGAAAAGGCCGAATCATCAAGAAATATTTTCTTGATATTTTAGAGGTTAAATAGAATACAAGAGTCGTATAACATGACACATGATGATGTTATGATCTATGAATCATCACGTTCCATTTAGAAACTCAGCATGACTTACTGTAATATAATTACGTTGATCAAGTGTCATTATATTATACTAATTCATGCTTCAATTCCCAACACTACTTCAAAATATTCCTATTTTAAACTTGAATGTTTCGGAATTTAGAAACTAAAATAGTTTCTTTTATGATGTAATACAGATAGCGCGAAGAGGTAAATGATTTCAAATAAGAAAAATTAAGAAAATATCTTCAGAAATATGGATGATATTTATAATGAAAGATATGATGATATTTTAGAATTTCTAATATCAGAGGATGATGAAGAATATTGTCCGCAGGGGTTTAGAGTCAGGAGCAAGGTATTCGTTAATGACTTCAGCAGGTACTGAATCATTTGGATCCTTTGAAGTCAGGTTCAGTCTTTGTAATTTGTCCACAGCCTCCTTCCTACTTTGCTCAATCCATTTTCCAGTTCCAAACCTTCTCTTTTTCTGCGCTTTGCCAGCACACTTCATCATTATCATCCAGCTTTTACCGTTTAAAGTCATTTATAGTTTTTGCTGCTTCATCAGCATTTTTTACATTTTCGGAGAACCAATTCCTAGTTCGGAGTATTTTTCAGAAACTTCACATTCAAATTAAGTCCAGAAGATAGACGTTATATATACACATATAACTGTTGGCGTAGACATGCTGCGAGATTTCAAAATACTGATTGCTAATTCCCAATGATTCATATGGCAATTCTCATTACAAGATGCGAATGAGTAAATGATGGGGTTTCAATAAATAATTATAATGACTTTTTGGAGAGGCTAAAGTCAAAGGGTAATGAAGTTGTTGGTACATCTGCTAATAATGTGGTGGAATGTAAAAGGTTCCCTGGTAACGATGGTGTATATCTCAAGGTTATAATAAGGTTAGTCTGACTGAAAAGTCGAAGTTGACTTGCTGAAGCTATGACAAAACTGACTACTTTGAATAGGAGTCGCAAAGTTATTTTTGCTAATAAATGCCAAAGAATCTGACGCGGATACGTTGTTTAAACTTTTACTTTGGTTTCAAGAGTTTTTCGGGTACACAACTGTGGGTAACATGTGGTTGGATCATCATCTCGATTGCTCATCATTCGAAGTGTCTTCAGAAATTTTCGAAGGGTTTGAACACAGATTGTAATCGTTAACATACATTTGATGTTCTAACACAGTTTTGAAGTCAAAATATAGCTTGTGAAAGATGTAAGGATCTAAGAGTGATGATTTTGGTCATATCTCGAGTTGAATTTTGAGATTTCAAAATCAGAATATGTAATTAAATTTTGAATGAGTATGGTTGTTTTGATTTCTATAAAAGAATGTATATTGTTGTGAAAGTAGGGAGTATAATGGATGATTTGCTGAATCAGATTCGAAGAATGTAACATATTATTTGTGAATTTATATATCTCTCGGGTATTACCTACCCGTTAAAAAAAAATTTCACAATTAATATTTTGTACAAAAGAATTTTTATTACAGCCTTTATGAAAATATATATATGTATATTTTCTTCAGATGTAACATAGATTTAATGAGTTAATGTTAAATTAAACTCATTTGATTTACGGTTAAAACTAGAATTGAATAATCCCTAAAGGCTTTAAAAAGTACATAACTTTTACGCAGTATTTCTTTAATGACATTGAAATTATGAATCAATACTTCGTTGTTTGTTGATGTATGATGTTCAGTTCATGGAATTCTTGTGAATTTCGCAAAGTACGAATGATGTTATCTGGAAAGTTTCTGGTACATCGATGATGAAAGTGTAAAATCAAATATATACTTGATTTATTATGAATTGGAATTTGTTGAATTGCGACAGAGATTGTAGTTAACGCTGGTTAAGTTGCAGCCGAAGGATGTACATTATTGCATATTTGTAATATGAATTAACCGAGTAGTTAAGATTCACACACAATAGCTTAGCACGGAAAGATTTATTTATACATATAATTTCTTCAGAGGGAATGAGTTAATTCTTCATAACTGGTTGATACAATATACACGTTATTGATTCGTAATGATGTCCACAGTGATTCTTGAACTGATGGAGTTTGTGATGTTATCGGTGTTGTTGATTCGGATGTTGACTGTACTGACGATGCTGGTAATGCTGACGGTACTGTTGATGATGTTGGTAAAGCAAGTTTAGCTTGTTAATCACACACCATTTTTGTCAGGGTTTCTACTCTTCCTTCTATCATTTTGGTTCGCTTAACTGATTTATGGTTAGGGCTAGATTAGATAATCTCTAAGACTTTAAAGATTACATAATCGTCGCGGAATGTTTCTCCAATGAAGTTATGAATTAATACTTCATCAGTTATTGTTGTTGGTACTCCTTGGTATCTATGGTGCGTATGACGTTGATGCTCGTGGGACAGATTGTGAAGTTGAGGTTTACGACGCGGTTGTGGTTGGAGGTGGTAATGGTACTGTTGGCGTTGATGATGGTGGTACTGGTTATGCTGCTGATGCTGCTGCTGGTGTTTGTAATCTCTGCACCATATTCTCCAAAGCCACTACCCGAGCGCGAAGCTCGTTAACTTCTTCTATTACACCGGGGTGATTGTCGGTTCGGATGAGCGGATAAATAAAATCTAAAATTTGATGTAATATATAATCGTGACGAGATACTCTGGAAATGAGCGAGAACATGGTATTTCGGACAGGTTCGCCGATAAGTGCTTCAGGTTCTTCGCCAAGAGGGCAATGTGGTGGATGGAAGGGATCACCTTCTTCTTGCCTCCAATGATTGAGGAGGCTACGAACCTATCCCCAATTCATCCAGAATAGGTGATGACTAATTGGTTAATCTATTCCGGTCACACTGCTTTTGGAGCTTGAATGGGATTCCATTTCGGAATCTGAGTGACTTGAACTGATGACGAATTCCATTTCGTACGATTGGATAAAGGATATTTTTTTTTCTATATGAAATGATTTTGGCTAACGGATGGTATTCTAATTACATAGAATATATATATATATATATATATATATATATATATATATATATATATATATATATATATATATATATATATATATATATATCAAAAGATCAAAAGATTTCGTAGATTACGGAGGAGTTTAAAGTAACAGATACGATAAGATATGATTTAGCAGATATGCTAAGATATGAATTTTTTGTCTATACACTATTGATAATAATAATAATAATAATAATACCAATAATAATAATAATAATAATTGGATAATAATAATAATACTAATTATAACTTTAACGATAATAACGATAGTAATAATAAAAAAAAATTAACAATTTTTAATGATAAATCCCTTTTATTGATAAAGATAATAATAATGATAATAATAAGATAAAACTAGAACGACGATAAAAACGACGATAATAATAATCATTTTTAATAAAAATATCGAAAATTCAGTTGATTATAACTTCTAATCCATTCATCGAAACCATTCGATATCTAAAGGAAAAGTTCTTAATTTTTCGCTAGCTTTCCAAGGACATGCATATCTTATACCTTATCTCAACCGCAAGTGTAACTAATTCAAGATTCAACCTAACCTGTCTAAGAGCAATATCAAAAGTATAAGCATGCATAATCCTAAATACTCGAGCACTAGTCAGGGATACACTATTAGTATGTAAAAGTTAAATTATGAGTACTCACGTATCAATATTGAGATTCAATATTGCAGGAAAGGTACGTAGAGGCAACGGAAATGATAAACACTATATTGACCTCACGAGCATACCCATGAACCATACTCAATCACCTCCATAGCTATAACCCATAATTTCCTTAATCCTATCCCACTTGAAAAACAATTTCGAAATCACTCGGACAGCACTCCGTCGTAATATTTTATGTATACTAATAATATCTTGAAATAATACGAAGTAAATATATATATGTAAATCGATTGAGAGAGTTTAGAGAAAAATATTTTCAAGTTTCTATGAAATAATGAAACCTATTGAATTCTATTTATAATAGATTTTTGAATTATTAAAGTGAATTATTAAAGTATGAATTATTAAAGTAAATTATTAAAATATGAATTATTAAAGTGAATTATTAAAGTATGAATTATTAAAGTGAATTATTAAAGTATGAAATATTAAAGTGAATTATTAAAGTTAAAGTAAAGTAAAAATAAAGTAAAGGTAAAGTTTAAGTATAGTAAAAGTATAAAACTATGTACGTATAATACGCGTATAAATATATATAATATTAATTTAAATCGTTATATATATTTAATAAAATAAAATATAAATATCGTTATCTTTATCATACTAGTTAAGTAATGAGTTGTCAAAAGTGGTTATAGATATTTATAAAAGTTATATACGTTTTAATAATAAAGTTCTTTTTAAACTGAAAACGTTTTTGTACATTTGAAACTAAATAGATCAATCGAGTCTTTATGAGATTCAATCTTCCACTATCCTTTGTCTAGTTCTCAATGATTGATAATTTGTTCTTATCTTCTAATTCCATTGATAAACATTTTGAAACAGATACAATCATATAAAGTATTTAATCTAATATTTTGTTTACGTTGATCAAGTTATAATATATATACACATATACATATATAATCATCTTCGGTTAATGGTTCGTGAATCGTTAGAACTTGGTCGAGGTTGAATGAATGTATGAACATAGTTTAAAATTCTTGAAATTTAACTTAACAAATATTGCTTATCGTGTCGGAAACATATAAAGATTAAAGTTTAAATTTGGTTAGAAATTTTCGGGTTGTCACAGACCTCCCCCTCCATTTCGCCTCGCAACTTCGTAATCTCACCCATGAGCATACCCCTTAAGTCATGGATCTCACGTCGCATGTCAACGTCTAGCACGTTGATTGCACTCTTGCAATCATCTTTCAATTCGTCAAAGTCCCCGTCCAAACCATCCAAACGTTGGTGGACGTCTTCGACCTTTGCTTTCACGTCGACTGAAATGTCCCGTTCTTATTGATTAAAAACGTTCCATATTAATTGATTTCGTTGTGAGGTTTTGACCTCTATATGAGACGTTTTTCAAAGACTGCATTCATTTTAAAACAAACCATAACCTTTATTTCATAAATAAAGGTTTAAAAAGCTTTACGTAGATTATCAAATAATGATAATCTAAAATATCCTGTTTACACACGACCATTACATAATGGTTTACAATACAAATATGTTACATCGAAATCAGTTTCTTGAATGCAGTTTTTACACAATATAATACAAACATGGACTCCAAATCTTGTCCTTATTTTAGTATGCAACAGCGGAAGCTCTTAATATTCACCTGAGAATAAACATGCTTTAAACGTCAACAAAAATATTGGTGAGTTATAGGTTTAACCTATATATATCAAATCGTAACAATAGACCACAAGATTTCATATTTCAATACACATCCCATACATAGAGATAAAAATCATTCATATGGTGAACACCTGGTAACCGACATTATCAAGATGCATATATAAGAATATCTCCATCATTCCGGGACACCCTTCGGATATGATATAAATTTCGAAGTACTAAAGCATCCGGTACTTTGGATGGGGTTTGTTAGGCCCAATAGATCTATCTTTAGGATTCGCGTCAATTAGGGTGTCTGTTCCCTAATTCTTAGATTACCAGACTTAATAAAAAGGGGCATATTCGATTTCGATAATTCAACCATAGAATGTAGTTTCACGTACTTGTGTCTATTTTGTAAATCATTTATAAAACCTGCATGTATTCTCATCCCAAAAATATTAGATTTTAAAAGTGGGACTATAACTCACTTTCACAGATTTTTACTTCGTCGGGAAGTAAGACTTGGCCACTGGTTGATTCACGAACCTATAACAATATATACATATATATCAAAGTATGTTCAAAATATATTTACAACACTTTTAATATATTTTGATGTTTTAAGTTTATTAAGTCAGTTGTCCTCGTTAGTAACCTACAACTAGTTGTCCACAGTTAGATGTACAGAAATAAATCGATAAATATTATCTTGAATCAATCCACGACCCAGTGTATACGTATCTCAGTATTGATCACAAATCAAACTATATATATTTTGGAATCAACCTCAACCCTGTATAGCTAACTCCAACATTCACATATAGAGTGTCTATGGTTGTTCCGAAATATATATAGATGTGTCGACATGATAGGTCGAAACATTGTATACGTGTCTATGGTATCTCAAGATTACATAATATACAATACAAGTTGATTAAGTTATGGTTGGAATAGATTTGTTACCAATTTTCACGTAGCTAAAATGAGAAAAATTATCCAATCTTGTTTTACCCATAACTTCTTCATTTTAAATCCGTTTTGAGTGAATCAAATTGCTATGGTTTCATATTGAACTATATTTTATGAATCTAAACAGAAAAAGTATAGGTTTATAATCGGAAAAATAAGTTACAAGTCGTTTTTGTAAAGGTAGTCATTTCAGTCGAAAGAACGACGTCTAGATGACCATTTTAGAAAACATACTTCCACTTTGAGTTTAACCATAATTTTTGGATATAGTTTCATGTTCATAATAAAAATCATTTTCTCAGAATAACAACTTTTAAATCAAAGTTTATCATAGTTTTTAATTAACTAACCCAAAACAGCCCGCGGTGTTTCTACGACGGCGTAAATCCGGTTTTACGGTGTTTTTCGTGTTTCCAGGTTTTAAATCATTAAGTTAGCATATAATATAGATATAGAACATGTGTTTAGTTGATTTTAAAAGTCAAGTTAGAAGGATTAACTTTTGTTTGCGAACAAGTTTAGAATTAACTAAACTATGTTCTAGTGATTACAAGTTTAAACCTTCGAATAAGATAGCTTTATATGTATGAATCGAATGATGTTATGAACATCATTACTACCTTAAGTTCCTTGGATAAACCTATTGGAAAAGAGAAAAATGGATCTAGCTTCAATGGATCCTTGGATGGCTCGAAGTTCTTGAAGCAGAATCATGACACGAAAACAAGTTCAAGTAAGATCATCACTTGAAATAAGATTGTTATAGTTATAGAAATTGAACCAAAGTTTGAATATGATTATTACCTTGTATTAGAATGATAACCTACTGTAATAAACAATGATTTCTTGAGGTTGGATGATCACCTTACAAGATTGGAAGTGAGCTAGCAAACTTGAAAGTATTCTTGATTTTATGAAACTAGAACTTTTGGAATTTATGAAGAACACTTAGAACTTGAAGATAGAACTTGAGAGAGATCAATTAGATGAAGAAAATTGAAGAATGAAAGTGTTTGTAGGTGTTTTTGGTCGTTGGTGTATGGATTAGATATAAAGGATATGTAATTTTGTTTTCATGTAAATAAGTCATGAATGATTACTCATATTTTTGTAATTTTATGAGATATTTCATGCTAGTTGCCAAATGATGGTTCCCACATATGTTAGGTGACTCAAATGGGCTGCTAAGAGCTGATCATTGGAGTGTATATACCAATAGTACATACATCTAAAAGCTGTGTATTGTACGAGTACGAATACGGGTGCATACGAGTAGAATTGTTGATGAAACTGAACGAGGATGTAATTGTAAGCATTTTTGTTAAGTAGAAGTATTTTGATAAGTGTCTTGAAGTCTTTCAAAAGTGTATAAATACATATTAAAACACTACATGTATATACATTTTAACTGAGTCGTTAAGTCATCGTTAGTCGTTACATGTAAGTGTTGTTTTGAAACCTTTAGGTTAACGATCATGTTAAATGTTGTTAACCCAATGTTTATAATATCAAATGAGATTTTAAATTATTATATTATCATGATATTATCATGTATGAATATCTCTTAATATGATATATATACATTAAATGTCTTTACAACGATAATCGTTACATATATGTCTCGTTTAAAAATCATTAAGTTAGTAGTCTTGTTTTTACATATGTAGTTCATTGTTAATATACTTAATGATATGTTTACTTATCATAGTATCATGTTAACTATATATATATCCATATATATGTCATCATATAGTTTTTACAAGTTTTAACGTTCGTGAATCACCGGTCAACTTGGGTGGTCAATTGTCTATATGAAACATATTTTAATTAATCAAGTCTTAACAAGTTTGATTGCTTAACATGTTGGAAACATTTAATCATGTAAATATCAATCTCAATTAATATATATAAACATGGAAAAGTTCGGGTCACTACAGTATCAACCCGTTAAATAAATTTCGTCCCGAAATTTTAAGCTGTTGAAGGTGTTGACGAATCTTCTGGAAATAGATGCGGGTATTTCTTCTTCATCTGATCTTCACGCTCCCAGGTGAACTCAGGTCCTCTACGAGCATTCCATCGAACCTTAACAATTGGTATCTTGTTTTGCTTAAGTCTTTTAACCTCACGATCCATTATTTCGACAGGTTCTTCGATGAATTGAAGTTTTTCGTTGATTTGGATTTCATCTAATGGAATAGTGAGATCTTCTTTAGCAAAACATTTCTTCAAATTCAAGAAGTGGAAAGTGTTATGTACAGCCGCGAGTTGTTGAGGTAACTCTAGTCGGTAAGCTACTGGTCCGACACGATCAATAATCTTGAATGGTCCAATATACCTTGGATTTAATTTTCCTCGTTTACCAAATCGAACAACGCCTTTCCAAGGTGCAACTTTAAGCATGACCATCTCTCCAATTTCAAATTTTATATCTTTTCTTTTAATGTCAGCGTAGCTCTTTTGTCGACTTTGGGCGGTTTTCAACCGTTGTTGAATTTGGATGATCTTCTCGGTAGTTTCTTGTATAATCTCCGGACCCGTAATCTGTCTATCCCCCACTTCACTCCAAAAAATCGGAGACCTGCACTTTCTACCATAGAGTGCTTCAAACGGTGCCATCTCAATGCTTGAATGGTAGCTGTTGTTGTAGGAAAATTCTGCTAACGGTAGATGTCGATCCCAACTGTTTCCGAAATCAATAACACATGCTCGTAGCATGTCTTCAAGCGTTTGTATCGTCCTTTCGCTCTGCCCATCAGTTTGTGGATGATAGGCAGTACTCATGTCTAGACGAGTTCCTAATGCTTGCTGTAATGTCTGCCAGAATCTTGAAATAAATCTGCCATCCCTATCAGAGATAATAGAGATTGGTATTCCATGTCTGGAGACAACTTCCTTCAAATACAGTCGTGCTAACTTCTCCATCTTGTCATCTTCTCTTATTGGCAGGAAGTGTGCTGATTTGGTGAGACGATCAACTATTACCCAAATAGTATCAAAACCACTTGCAGTCCTTGGCAATTTAGTGATGAAATCCATGGTAATGTTTTCCCATTTCCATTCCGGGATTTCGGGTTGTTGAAGTAGACCTGATGGTTTCTGATGCTCAGCTTTGACCTTAGAACACGTCAAACATTCTCCTACGTATTTAGCAACATCGACTTTCATACCCGGCCACCAAAAATGTTTCTTGAGATCCTTGTACATCTTCCCCGTTCCAGGATGTATTGAGTATCTGGTTTTATGAGCTTCTCTAAGTACCATTTCTCTCATATCTCCAAATTTTGGTACCCAAATCCTTTCAGCCCTATACCGGGTTCCGTCTTCCCGAATATTAAGATGCTTCTCCGATCCTTTGGGTATTTCATCCTTTAAATTTCCCTCTTTTAAAACTCCTTGTTGCGCCTCCTTTATTTGAGTAGTAATGTTATTATGAATCATTATATTCATAGATTTTACTCGAATGGGTTCTCTGTCCTTCCTGCTCAAGGCATCGGCTACCACATTTGCCTTCCCCGGGTGGTAACGAATCTCAAAGTCGTAATCATTCAATAATTCAATCCACCTACGCTGCCTCATATTCAGTTGTTTCTGATTAAATATGTGTTGAAGACTTTTGTGGTCGGTATATATAATACTTTTGACCCCATATAAGTAGTGCCTCCAAGTCTTTAATGCAAAAACAATCGCGCCTAATTCCAAATCATGCGTCGTATAATTTTGTTCGTGAATCTTCAATTGTCTAGACGCATAAGCAATCACCTTCGTTCGTTGCATTAATACACAACCGAGACCTTGCTTTGATGCGTCACAATAAATCACAAAATCATCATTCCCTTCAGGCAATGACAATATAGGTGCCGTAGTTAGCTTTTTCTTCAATAACTGAAATGCTTTCTCTTGTTCATCATTCCATTCAAATTTCTTCCCTTTATGCGTTAATGCAGTCAAGGGTTTTGCTATTCTGGAAAAGTCTTAGATGAACCTTCTGTAGTAACCAGCTAGTCCTAAAAACTGGCGTATGTGTTTCGGAGTTTTCGGGGTTTCCCACTTTTCAACAGTTTCTATCTTTGCCGGATCTACCTTAATACCTTCTTTGTTCACTATGTGACCGAGGAATTGAACTTCTTCCAACCAAAATGCACACTTTGAAAACTTAGCGTACAATTCTTCCTTCCTCAATACTTCTAACACCTTTCTCAAATGTTCACCGTGTTCTTGGTCATTCTTTGAGTAAATAAGTATGTCATCAATGAAAACAATGACAAACTTGTCAAGGTATGGTCCACACACTCAGTTCATAAGGTCCATGAACACAGCTGGTGCATTAGTTAAACCAAACGGCATGACCATAAACTCGTAATGACCGTAACGTGTTCTGAAAGCAGTCTTTGGAATATCATCTTCTTTCACCCGCATTTGATGATACCCGGAACGTAAGTCAATCTTTGAATAAACAGACGAGCCTTGTAGTTGATCAAATAAGTCGTCGATTCTCGGTAGTGGGTAGCGGTTCTTGATGGTAAGTTTGTTCAACTCTCGGTAGTCGATACACAACCTGAATGTACCATCTTTCTTCTTGACAAACAAAACAGGAGCTCCCCACGGTGATGTGCTTGGTCGAATGAAACCACGCTCTAAAAGTTCTTGTAATTGGCTTTGTAGTTCTTTCATCTCGCTGGGTGCGAGTCGGTAAGGAGCACGAGCTATTGGTGCAGCTCCTGGTACAAGATCTATTTGAAATTCAACGGATCGATGTGGGGGTAATCCCGGTAATTCTTTCGGAAATACATCGGGAAATTCTTTTGCAATGGGAACATCATTGATGCTCTTTTCTTCAGTTTGTACTTTCTCGACGTGTGCTAGAACAGCATAGCAACCTTTTCTTATTAGTTTTTGTGCCTTCAAATTACTAATAAGATGTAGCTTCGTGTTGCCCTTTTCTCCGTACACCATTAAGGGTTTTCCTTTTTCTCGTATAATGCGAATTGCATTTTTGTAACAAACGATCTCTGCTTTCACTTCTTTCAACCAGTCCATACCGATTATCACATCAAAACTCCCTAACTCTACTGGTATCAAATCAATCTTAAATGTTTCGCTAACCAGTTTAATTTCTCGATTCCGACATATATTATCTGCTGAAATTAATTTACCATTTGCTAATTCGAGTAAAAATTTACTATCCAAAGGCGTCAATGGACAACTTAATTTAGCACAAAAATCTCTACTCATATAGCTTCTATCCGCACCCGAATCAAATAAAACGTAAGCAGATTTATTGTCAATAAGAAACGTACCCGTAACAAGCTCCGGGTCTTCCTGTGCCTCTGCCGCATTAATATTGAAAACTCTTCCACGACCTTGTCCATTCGTGTTCTCCTGGTTCGGGCAATTTCTAATAATGTGGCCCGGTTTTCCACATTTATAACAAACTACATTGGCATAACTTGCTCCGACACTACTTGCTCCGCCATTACTCGTTCCGACGCCATTTGTTCCTTTCGTTCTATTAACCCCTGGTCCGTAGACCTCACACTTTGCCGCGATATGACCATTTCTTTTACACTTGTTGCAAAATTTGGTGCAGAACCCCGAGTGATTCTTTTCACACCTTTGGCATAGCTGCTTCTGATTGTTGTTGCTGTTGCGGTTATTATTGTTGTTGGGATGATTGTTGTAGTTGCTGTTGTTGTTGTTGTTGTTGTTGTTGTTGTTGGGCCGTTTGTTGTAGTTGCGATTGATGTTGCGATTGTTGGGATAATTGTTGCGATTATTGTTGTAATTGCTGTTGTTGTTGTATTGGTGATTCTTATCACCGTTTTCCTCCCACTTTCTTTTGACTTGCTTCACATTGGCCTCTTCAGCAGTCTGTTCTTTAATTCTTTCTTCAATCTGGTTCACGAGTTTGTGAGCCATTCTACATGCTTGTTGTATGGAGGCGGGCTCGTGTGAACTTATATCTTCTTGAATTCTTTCTGGTAATCCTTTCACAAACGCGTCGATCTTCTCTTCCTCATCTTCGAATGCTCCCGGACACAATAGGCACAATTCTGTGAATCGTCTTTCGTACGTGGTAATATCAAATCCTTGGGTTCGTAACCCTCTAAGTTCTGTCTTGAGCTTATTGACCTCGGTTCTGGGACGGTACTTCTCGTTCATCAAGTGCTTGAATGCTGACCACGGTAGTGCGTACGCATCGTCTTGTCCCACTTGCTCTAGATAGGTATTCCACCATGTTAACGCAGAACCTGTGAAGGTATGCGTAGCGTACTTTACTTTGTCCTCTTCAGTACACTTACTTATGGCAAACACCGATTCGACCTTCTCGGTCCACCGTTTCAATCCGATCGGTCCTTCGGTTCCATCAAATTCCAAAGGTTTGCAGGCAGTGAATTCTTTGTAGGTGCATCCTACACAATTTCATGTACTGCTAGATCCAAGGTTATTGTTGGTATGTAGCGCAGCCTGTACTGCGGCTATGTTTGAAGCTAGAAAAGTACGAAATTCCTCTTCATTCATATTCACGGTGTGTCGAGTAGTCGGTGCCATTTCCTTCAAAATAGTTAAATGGAACAAGTTAATCATACAGAATATTAAGAGTAGTTAATAGTATTTCGTAGCATAATATGAACTCATTTATAAAAGCTTTTTCTTCATATTAGCGTTTTATAAGTTTAAATTTGGGTAGTACCTACCCGTTAAGTTCATACTTAGTAGCTAATATACAATTCAACTACTACAATTCTATATGAAAAACTGATTATAATAATATTTCGCGTTCAAACTTTTACACAATATTTTACAAACTTACAATACCGCTTATTTTACATATAGCATGAAATATAGCACACAATAAATTTGATACAAGATGGTTGTAAAGATAATTCTAGCTAGTACACAAGTCGTTCAGCAAGGGCAATAAAGACACGTAATTCATACGTCCAGAAACAAGTCATGCATTCTGGTTTTACTAGGACTACTTCCCATCCTTGGTCTTGTGGAACATACCCGTTATGGCCGTTGATAAGACAGCGTGTTGTAACGTCGTCAAAGGGACGAGGGTTACGTAATGTCCAACAGTCCCGTAACAATCTAAAAACCTCATTTCTTACCCCAATTACCGACTCCGTCACTTGTGGGAACGTTTTGTTTAATAGTTGTAGCCCGATGTTCTTGTTCTCACTTTGGTGAGAAGCGAACATTACTAATCCGTAAGCATAACATGCTTCTTTATGTTGCATGTTAGCCGCTTTTTCTAAATCACGAAGTCCAATATTCGGATATATTGAGTCAAAATAATTTCTTAACCCATTGCGTAAAATAGCATTTGGGTTCCCCGCAATATATGCGTCAAAGTAAACACATCGTAACTTATGGATTTCCCAATGTGATATCCCCCATCTTCCGAACGAAAGCCTTTTATAAACCAAGGCATTCTTGGAACGTTCTTCGAATGTCTTACAAACTGATCTCGCCTTAAATAGTTGTGCCGAAGAATTCTGACCGACTCTAGACAAGATTTCATCAATCATGTCTCCGGGTAGGTCTCTTAAAATATTGGGTTGTCTATCCATTTTGTGTTTTTATACTGTAAAATAGACAAGAGTTAGATTCATAAAAAAAATACTTATTAATACAAGTAATTTTTACATATATCATAAAGCATAAGCACACTATATTACATATATTACACCACACGAATACAACTATCTTATTCCGACTCGCTTGTTTCTTCTTCTTCGGTTTTGGTTCGTTTTGCCAAGTTTCTAGGGATATATGATGTTCCCCTAATACGAGCCGTCGTGATCCACATTGGTTTAGAAAAACCTGGTGGTTTAGAGGTTCCCGGGTCATTGTTACAACTTAAGGACTTCGGGGGTTGACGATACATATAAAGTTCATCGGGGTTGGAATTAGATTTCTCTATTTTTATGCCCTTTCCCTTATTATTTTCTTTTGCCTTTTTAAATTCAGTTGGGGTAATTTCTATAACATCATCGGAATTCTCGTCGGAATCCGATTCATCGGAGAATTGGTAATCCTCCCAATATTTTGCTTCCTTGGCGGAAACACCATTGACCATAATTAACCTTGGTCGGTTGGTTGAGGATTTTCTTTTACTTAACCGTTTTATTATTTCCCCCACCGGTTCTATTTCTTCATCCGGTTCCGATTCTTCTTCCGGTTCCGACTCTTCTTCCGGTTCTGACTCTTCTTCCGGTTCCTCTTCGGGAACTTGTGAATCAGTCCACGAATCATTCCAATTTACATTTGACTCTTCATTATTATTAGGTGAGTCAATGGGACTTGTTCTAGAGGTAGACATCTATCACATAATATCAAACGCGTTAAGAGATTAATATATCACATAATATTCACATGTTAAAAATATATAGTTTCCAACAAAATTTGTTAAGCAATCATTTTTCAAGTAAACTCGGTCGAAGTCCAGACTCACTAATGCATCCTAACAAACTCGATAAGACACACTAATGCAAAATTCTAGTTCTCTAAGACCAACGCTCTGATACCAACTGAAATGTCCCGTTCTTATTGATTAAAAACGTTCCATATTAATTGATTTCGTTGCGAGGTTTTGACCTCTATATGAGACGTTTTTCAAAGACTGCATTCATTTTAAAACAAACCATAACCTTTATTTCATAAATAAAGGTTTAAAAAGCTTTACGTAGATTATCAAATAATGATAATCTAAAATATCCTGTTTACACACGACCATTACATAATGGTTTACAATACAAATATGTTACATCGAAATCAGTTTCTTGAATGCAGTTTTTACACAATATCATACAAACATGGACTCCAAATCTTGTCCTTATTTTAGTATGCAACAGCGGAAGCTCTTAATATTCACCTGAGAATAAACATGCTTTAAACGTCAACAAAAATGTTGGTGAGTTATAGGTTTAACCTATATATATCAAATCGTAACAATAGACCACAAGATTTCATATTTCAATACACATCCCATACATAGAGATAAAAATCATTCATATGGTGAACACCTGGTAACCGACATTATCAAGATGCATATATAAGAATATCCCCATCATTCCGGGACACCCTTCGGATATGATATAAATTTCGAAGTACTAAAGCATTCAGTACTTTGGATGGGGTTTGTTAGGCCCAATAGATCTATCTTTAGGATTCGCGTCAATTAGGGTGTCTGTTCCCTAATTCTTAGATTACCAGACTTAATAAAAAGGGGCATATTCGATTTCGATAATTCAACCATAGAATGTAGTTTCACGTACTTGTGTCTATTTTGTAAATCATTTATAAAACCTGCATGTATTCTCATCCCAAAAATATTAGATTTTAAAAGTGGGACTATAACTCACTTTCACAGATTTTTACTTCGTCGGGAAGTAAGACTTGGCCACTGGTTGATTCACGAACCTATAACAATATATACATATATATCAAAGTATGTTCAAAATATATTTACAACACTTTTAATATATTTTGATGTTTTAAGTTTATTAAGTCAGTTGTCCTCGTTAGTAACCTACAACTAGTTGTCCACAGTTAGATGTACAGAAATAAATCGATAAATATTATCTTGAATCAATCCACGACCCAGTGTATACGTATCTCAGTATTGATCACAACTCAAACTATATATATTTTGGAATCAACCTCAACCCTGTATAGCTAACTCCAACATTCACATATAGAGTGTCTATGGTTGTTCCGAAATATATATAGATGTGTCGACATGATAGGTCGAAACATTGTATACGTGTCTATGGTATCTCAAGATTACATAATATACAATACAAGTTGATTAAGTTATGGTTGGAATAGATTTGTTACCAATTTTCACGTAGCTAAAATGAGAAAAATTATCCAATCTTGTTTTACCCATAACTTCTTCATTTTAAATCCGTTTTGAGTGAATCAAATTGCTATGGTTTCATATTGAACTATATTTTATGAATCTAAACAGAAAAAGTATAGGTTTATAATCGGAAAAATAAGTTACAAGTCGTTTTTGTAAAGGTAGTCATTTCAGTCGAAAGAACGACGTCTAGATGACCATTTTAGAAAACATACTTCCACTTTGAGTTTAACCATAATTTTTGGATATAGTTTCATGTTCATAATAAAAATCATTTTCTCAGAATAACAACTTTTAAATCAAAGTTTATCATAGTTTTTAATTAACTAACCCAAAACAGCCCGCGGTGTTTCTACGACGGCGTAAATCCGGTTTTACGGTGTTTTTCGTGTTTCCAGGTTTTAAATCATTAAGTTAGCATATCATATAGATATAGAACATGTGTTTAGTTGATTTTAAAAGTCAAGTTAGAAGGATTAACTTTTGTTTGCGAACAAGTTTAGAATTAACTAAACTATGTTCTAGTGATTACAAGTTTAAACCTTCGAATAAGATAGCTTTATATGTATGAATCGAATGATGTTATGAACATCATTACTACCTTAAGTTCCTTGGATAAACCTACTGGAAAATAGAAAAATGGATCTAGCTTCAATGGATCCTTGGATGGCTCGAAGTTCTTGAAGCAGAATCATGACACGAAAACAAGTTCAAGTAAGATCATCACTTGAAATAAGATTGTTATAGTTATAGAAATTGAACCAAAGTTTGAATATGATTATTACCTTGTATTAGAATGATAACCTACTGTAATAAACAATGATTTCTTGAGGTTGGATGATCACCTTACAAGATTGGAAGTGAGCTAGCAAACTTGAAAGTATTCTTGATTTTATGAAACTAGAACTTTTGGAATTTATGAAGAACACTTAGAACTTGAAGATAGAACTTGAGAGAGATCAATTAGATGAAGAAAATTGAAGAATGAAAGTGTTTGTAGGTGTTTTTGGTCGTTGGTGTATGGATTAGATATAAAGGATATGTAATTTTGTTTTCATGTAAATAAGTCATGAATGATTACTCATATTTTTGTAATTTTATGAGATATTTCATGCTAGTTGCCAAATGATGGTTCCCACATATGTTAGGTGACTCATATGGGCTGCTAAGAGCTGATCATTGGAGTGTATATACCAATAGTACATACATCTAAAAGCTGTGTATTGTACGAGTACGAATACGGGTGCATACGAGTAGAATTGTTGATGAAACTGAACGAGGATGTAATTGTAAGCATTTTTGTTAAGTAGAAGTATTTTGATAAGTGTCTTGAAGTCTTTCAAAAGTGTATAAATACATATTAAAACACTACATGTATATACATTTTAACTGAGTCGTTAAGTCATCGTTAGTCGTTACATGTAAGTGTTGTTTTGAAACCTTTAGGTTAACGATCATGTTAAATGTTGTTAACCCAATGTTTATAATATCAAATGAGATTTTAAATTATTATATTATCATGATATTATCATGTATGAATATCTCTTAATATGATATATATACATTAAATGTCTTTACAACGATAATCGTTACATATATGTCTCGTTTAAAAATCATTAAGTTAGTAGTCTTGTTTTTACATATGTAGTTCATTGTTAATATACTTAATGATATGTTTACTTATCATAGTATCATGTTAACTATATATATATCCATATATATGTCATCATATAGTTTTTACAAGTTTTAACGTTCGTGAATCACCGGTCAACTTGGGTGGTCAATTGTCTATATGAAACATATTTTAATTAATCAAGTCTTAACAAGTTTGATTGCTTAACATGTTGGAAACATTTAATCATGTAAATATCAATCTCAATTAATATATATAAACATGGAAAAGTTCATCGTCCATGGATGTCTCTACATCCATGATCCTCTTGTCCAAGTTTGCGACAAAGTCTTTGGACATACCTCGGTTCTTCTTGGCTCCTTGTCGAGTCTCTACCCGACCACGAGTCTCATCACCCATCACACCACTTGTTGCGCTCACATTCTTCTCGGTCTCGGTTGCCATCTCCTTGAATCGACCTTGCTCTGATACCAAATGTCACGGACTTATCTCAATAAGCTCACGTGCGGCACTTAGTCTCTACTAAGTCAGCCTTACTCGGACCTTATAATGATTCAAGTAACCAAAAGAGAAAATATTATAGAACAAGTGGAATTGAAGAAAATACTTATATTGCTTGAGAATGCTTTACAAGAGAGAATGTTTGAGATTTGAGGTGTGGTGTGCCAAATGAGACCACCCCTATTTATACTACTTCTAACACAAAATGGATGGCTAAGATTAATCTAAATCAATGGTTAGGATCTAAGTACTAGAAACTTCAAGTATATACATGGAGATAGATATTTCCATGAACATTCCATACCATTCCATGGAAGAACTCATGGGAAAGTTCTAGGGAGCTTCCATGATGTTCTTGGGCCTTCCATGAAGTTCTTGGGTTAAAACCCTTAATTGGGTCATAATCTTAGTGGGTTGGGCCACAAACTTATTGGGTTGTGACATAAAGCATGTCTATATTTGTTTGGTCACAATTTATCAATTATATATACTATGAATTTTATATTATTAAAGGTTTAACCCAATTGTAAGTGTATTTTTTTTTACCACATTCATCAGTTATAACATATTTTTAAATTTATTACTTTTCGTTTTATAAAAATGTTCTACCAATTATCAATATACGTAATGTAATTGTAAAACGTTTATACATTTTTTAATATATAAATAGCGGAATTATCATTCTTCAAATTCAAATGATTAAAATAATCTTTAAAGTATATAGTTATATCATTTCCCGTCATAACGCACGCAACATCTCTTTCCTTTTAAAAACACTTTTTAAAGTATATTTACTTTCAGGGACGAAAATATGTAGGGTCAGGGGGTGACAACGGCCCCCAATGGATATGTAAGTTTTAGTGCAAAATTTTTGGATTTTTCGATTTTGTTCTCAGTGGATTTTTTTGCCCAAAAGTCTCTATATTTTGCCCTTAAAGCCTCAATATTTTACCCGAAAGCTTTCATATTTTACCCCAAAACCTCCATATTTTACCCAAAAACCTTCATATATTGCTCCAAAAAGTTGTTACGCTTTTAAAAACTTTTTTGCCTCCAGGGAAAATATCTTGCTTCCACCACTGTTTACTTTATAAAATTTTACCAATTCTATTCCCTTGCTTCCACCACTGTTTACTTTATAAAATTTTACCAATTCTCAATGTTCGTATTGCAATTGAAAACTACCAAAAGATTGTGTTATATATATATATATATATATATATATAACGAGAACCATAAAAAAGTCGAGAACTGCGTGAACTATTAATTTACAAAGATTTTTCACATGTGAGTAGATTGAATCACCCATCATTGTTGATGGAGAGTAAGAATGAACATAAAATGGTCCGAAAAAACTTAAATTTTACCTATGTAATCAAGTATATAGTTTCTCGTTCACAAGTGCATATTTCTTTGTGTAACATGTGAACATTTCATATAATTAACATTTTAACATGTAAATTTGTGGTAATGACTGTTAATAATATGACATTAATTAACATTTGCATGTAATTTATTTCATTTAAATGCATAAAAACTATAAAATTAAAAGGTTCTCACAGTTCTTGCCTTTTTGTGGTTCTCGTTTGAACCTGCCCATATATATATATATATATATATATATATATATATATATATATATATATATATATATATATATATATATATATATATATATATATATATATATATATAGCATAACTATTGTCAAGGGCGTCTCGGCCACATGTGTGAAGTGTGCAGCCGAACATAGACCCGAATTTCCTAAGGGCCCAAAATTCTAAAAGTCCCATAAAATAATATACTCCGTATTCATTTTTATTGCTTTTAGTAAAGGCAGGTGATTCTCACACACCACTTTTTGATCCATGTACATTTATGTCTCATAAAATCACAGTTTTACCCCTAGTGAATTGAACTTATATTATTAAAGTAAGTATAATTAAGGGTAAAATAGGTAATTTGGTGTACATAGATTAAAAAGTAGTGTGTGTGAAGATCACCTCCCAGTAGTAAATCAAAGCATGAAAATTAAATTATCATACAATATAATTGCACATTAACTTTTTTTTTTAATTGAAAAGCAAAGAAAATTTTATTAAACACAACACGAGGATACACGAGAGTGATACATATTACAACGGAATAGTGGTTGCAAAGGAAGCAACCTTTTTTAAAACTTTTTAGAACTATATATCTTTTAATATATGTATTATAAATTTAGAGTTTATAAGGGTTCATTTTTTTATGTCTCGAACATAGTCCATTAAAATAGTTAGACTACCCTGACTATTTGCAAAGTAATGCGATGTGTGAATTATCTCTGAATAATGTTTAAGATATCGATCAAATCACTTTCCTAAATTTAATTGATAATATAAATATGACACTCTCTAATGGTTTTTGTTTTATTTTGTTTTGTTATCTTTTGGTTTAAAAATTATTAAATTGAATTGAAAATACTGGTTAATGTTTAGTTATTTACCGTCACTCGTGGGAAATCAAGTCAACTCAATAATCAGAGGCTTTTTAGCTCAAAATTTGGGAACACAAAAACGAACTTCAATCAATTCAATTCTTCAAGTCAAACCTAAACCAAAATAACACACACATACACATACATACACTTGCGATTACTTTCACGCATCAAAAATCAATTCGATTACGTTTTCGGATGATCATAGTTGATAGGTTGGAGTCGTCAGCTACGGCGGTGGTGACGGTGGAAGAAGGTGACGGTGACGGAAGAGGTTCAGACGAAGGATGAAGAAAGGAAAAGGAAAAAACAACGGTTTATTACCTAATTCATTGAAGATTATTTCATCGTGTATTAAGACTGTGTCTACTAACGCTAGCACCGTTGTCCGTACCGCCGGTGCTTCCGTAGCTGCTTCAATTTCAGCTTCTCCTGATGATCAGAGAGATCAGGTGCTTATTGTAAATTCATATATGAATTTTAATTATATGTATAAAATGTAATTGGAGGTTTCCTGTTCAGTTAGCCTTCGAGTATTGTTACTGATATGTACACGGCAACTGTGTGACCATTTTCCGACTCTAATTGCGGCTAATGAAATTTGAGCTTGAAACCTCTTGATGCTAACCACTAGGTTATAGATATAAATTACATGTATATGTATATATCACGTATATAGATGTTTAAGTGTATTTAGTTTATTTCTGATAAGTTGATTAACTGTAAGATATAAGTTGAATGTATATATCACGTATATAGATATTTAGGTGTATTTAGTTTCTTTCTGATAAGTTGATTAACTGTAAGCAAAGTGACTTAAGTATCGTCGTGTTTGTTAAGTATGATTCATTGCAATTTTGATGTTATTTGAGAGTTTACGAGTTCATTTTCATGTTGTTCATGTATAGTAGGGCATCTAATGATAAGTGTTAGCGTCGTTATGTTTGTTGAGTATGATCCTGTGAAATCATGAAGTGATTCGGGAAATTACGTGCTCATTCTTACGTCGGTTAAGGGAAATGTAATGCTATAGTATGTATTAGTGTAATTATGTTTGTTAATTACGGTTGTATGAAATCATGAGGTGATGGGAGATCATACGAGATCATATGAAGTTATTCAAGAACATAAGAGCTCATTTTTTTTTTGCTCTTCATGATAGGGCAATAGAATGTTCAGTATGTATTTGCGTTTTTTTGTTTGTTTGATTATGTGCATTATTGAAGTGATTCGAGAACTCATGAATTCATTTGTATGTTGTTCATATATTTAGGCCAATAGAATGCCACTGTATGTGTTATCGTCATTATGTTTCTTAACTACGATTCAAGGAACTCATGAAGTGGTTCTTGAACTTATGACTTCGTTTTATTGTTGATAACAGGCAATAGAATGCTGAAATATGTAATAGCGTCATTGTGTTTGCTAACAACGTTCTTGTGAAATGATGTATTGATTTGGAACTTGTGAGATCATTTTATGTTGTTGTGTATAATAGGGCTATAAATGATATAGTATGTAATAGAGTAGCTATGTTTGTTAATCAATGCCTGCAATTATGAGCTTACAAGCTGATTTGAAGCATACCATTTCATTTTTATGTTATCCCTGCATAATAAAGCAATACATGCAATTATGCATTGGCATTCATGATCGTTGTTACATTATATCTCATGTCAATGGTAAAGTGATTCATTTAATAACTTAGGAGTTCACTTTTATGCTGTTTGTGCACAATAAGGCAATATAAAGATGTAGTATGTATTGGAATCTCATAAACGTATTAAGATTTGATACAAAGATAAATAGATCTGTATATGGGATGCTGATGCTGTAACTTTGATTGGGGAGAGAATCCTTATTATCTGTTTATGAGACCTTTTGGAGTCTCGTAAACGTATTAAGATTTGTATTTTGCAAAAACTTTTTTTGTTCTCATATAAAATGTATATTTCACTTTTACTTTTGTATCTATGGACGACCTCTATAATGATTTTTAGCATAACCAGGTAATATGGGCCGGCTTTGACAAACTAAACAATGGTTCTGCTTCCTTTAGACATGTCCTACTGCTTGGTTATCAGACTGGCTTTCAAGTGATCGATGTCGAGGATGCTTCTAGTTTTACCGAGCTCGTTTCAAAGAGGGGTGGACCCGTCACTTTCTTACAGTTGATGCATATTCCTTCTAAATCTGATGTCAGCGAGAAGACCATACCATTACACCCTATACTTATCGTCGTTGCAGGTGATGTCACCAGGTCCGGGCTGGGTCAAAATAGAACCTATATGGGTGCACCTGGAAGCGATGGTTCAAGTATCTATCATTCAGAAACCACTCTTGACTTGCCTACTGCTGTGCTGTTTTATTCTCTAAAGTCCAACTGTTACGTGAAGGCCCTTAGGTTCAGGTCAACTGTTTTTATGGTCAGATGTAGTCCTTTGATAGTAGCTGTCGGTCTTGAAAATGAGGTAAGATAACTTATAATTGTTTCTTTTTATATTAAGTATATCCATGGATCAAGTTGTTCTTTTGTATTAGGGCTAATTTTCTAATTGCATAAAACTGACCAAATTGTTTTGCCCAAAATAACCACCAACTTTCAAAAGGTCTCATAAAAATCCATACGTCAAATAATTTGGATTTGAAGTAATCCCTGTCGGTTACTGGTGGAAAATGATGACGTCACAGCTTACATGCCACAAGCTTTTACCATGCTAAGTATTTGCCTATTTGGCACATGGAAACCAATTAACTAAGATTACCTAAATCAATATTTTTCTGGAGCTTTGATGTTTTTTTCTGGCCTTGTACTAAAATTTGAAATTAGACTGAAGTTGTTTACCTTTCTATGTGGTATGCCCTATGTCACATTTGTAATTGCATATTTACATGAATACAACTTTAAGTAAATAGTTGTACTCTATCAAATCTTTCTTTTTTCCACATAATGATAGATTTCTTACATATCTCTGGCTTGTAATAGATACATTGCATAGACGCTATCACACTCGAGAATAAATTTACTATTCCAACCTACCCGGTTCCCCGATCTGGAGACCAAGGAATCGTTGGAGTTAACTTTGGATACGGCCCATTGGCTATCGGTTCACGATGGTTAGCTTATGCATCAAACAAACTGCTAGTATCAAATACAGGCCACTTAAGCCCAAAGAATCTTACTCCCGGTATTAGCCCGTGTACATCGCCTAGCAACGGATCATTGGTGGCTCGTTATGCAATGGAATCAAGCAAACAGTTGGCTGCTGGAATAATCACCCTTGGTGACAAGGGGTACAAAAGGTTCTCGAAATACTATCCCGACAAGCTCCAAGACCGTTCGATTCCCTCTAGGACATCAAATCCAGGCTGGAAAATTACGAATGCTTCTCCAGAAGTAGATAATGCTGGAACGGTTAGTCTTTATTGGATTTTTTTAAAATATATTACTAGTATTAATCATCGTCATACTTATGGAGACCGATCATTCTTGTAAAGGTTAGTTTTTAGCCATACAAGACGTAAATAAATGAAACAAAAATATGAAAACTTAAAGTTAGTGAGCTTGCCAGATAGAAAGTTTGCACAGAATGAGATACTTAACCTGTATGCATGCATTTAGGTGCTGTTCAAAGTCACAGGTTTGTTATGGATAATATGGTTTTTCGAAAAAATATGCGAATATGGCCATAGTAAAGAAATTTAAAGTTCATTTGTAGTTAACTTTATTTAAATTATTATGCCAATTTACTCGTTACAATAGTAAATGTTAATCAAGATACCAGATTATATGAGTTATTTGTTAATGGCTTATAACATTGTTGTGCAGGTCATTGTGAAGGATGTTGTTACGGAAGCTGTTATTTCACAGTTCAGAGCTCATTCAAGTCCACTGTCTGCCTTGTGTTTTGATCCAAGTGGGACCCTTCTTGTCACAGCGTCAATACATGGAAATAATGTCAACATCTTCCGTATTATGCCTTGTACTCGCAACGGCTCTAATAATCAAAATCATGATTGGAATTCCTCTCATGTTCTTCTTTACAAGCTGCACCGGGGCATAACTTCAGCTGTATGTAAACATCTGTTTCGTAACAGTTCTTAGAGTTAACATTGTTTTATCCATTTACGGGCTGGTTTGGGTTATTATTACTAACTGACATGGCAAATGGGTATTACTTTATCTATATAGGAAGGATTATACCTGAAAAACGGGTCAGGTCGGGTCGGTTTGGGTAACGGGTCAAAACGGTTTTGGGTTGAAATGGGTCATGGGTCAAACGGGAAAAAAAAAATAAACGGGTCACGTTGGTCGGTTTGGGTAACAGGTCGAAACGGGTAATGGGTCAAATAGGTCCAAACGGGTCATCTACTTTTACATTTGATTTTTTACATTTATTATATTGTTTTAGTTATTATTATTTATTATTAATCTTTATTAACGTCATCAAACTTTAAATGATTAGCGTTGTTTTAACAAACTTTAGATTTTAATTCCGCTGTACAAAGCGTTTTCTTTTATCCATTGTTATCTTTGTAAACACGCGCTCTTCTTGACCCACAATTTCTCACTTCATATGACATTTTATTCTTTGACAGGTTATCCAAGACATAAATTTTAGTCACTTCAGTCAGTGGATTTCTATAGTTTCATCAAAGGGTACTTGTCATGTTTTTGCTCTATCACCCTTTGGTAGTGACCCACACTATCAGACTCGCGCGCATCGGGCTATTAACCCAGTTCGATCTCTACCTTGGTGGGCCACACCATCATTCGTCATAGATGAACCATTGCCACCACCACCAGCTCCTCTTACCCTTTCTGTAGTGGGTAGGATACGGAATAACAGTTCGGGATTTTTCAACACTATTAGTAATGCTACATCTTCTGTTGGAAAGATGATTATACCCTCAGGTGTTGTTGCTTCTATTTTCCACAATTCGATGAGTTACTGTAATCAAAACTCTTCCTCTAGAGTTAATTCTTTAGAATATCTGTTGGTTTATACTCCATCTGGATTTGTAATTCAATATGAACTTCTTCCGTCAATGGGGATCCAAAATATTGATGTTGGTTCAAGATCTCAGTCGGTTTCATATCAAGACGAGGAATTGGGATTGATTTTTAAATCTCATCAATGGTGGCAAGTTTGTCGAAGATTGGATTCTCCAGAAAGGGAGGAATGCATTTCAAGCACGACCTTTAATGCCCAGGAATCTGCTAACGTCTGTGTAGGAAGTGATTCGGTTAAGCGAAATGATGGGGCCCATTTGTTTCTGTCAAATGCTGAGGTCCAAATAAATTCTGGGAGGTTACCCGTGTGGCAAAATACCAAGGTATACATTTTAACATAGGCTGAAAATCTTTGAGTTTCACTCTCTACTTGGTAGAGGTGGTAATATGGGTGGGTTGGAGGGTTGTTTAATGGGACGGAAAGATTCAGGTTGGCCTACTGTCTTTTCTTTTCTTATTTTCAATCATATTCATATTATATAAATTATAATATAAGATACTACTAATATGTTTAAGTATTGTATTGTTAAGATAATATGTAGATATGTAATATTTGTGGATAATACCATGTAAGCTGTTCAACAAACTTTGTATGAAAGTTTTCAATCTGACCCATTTGATCCGTACATGTAAATGGGTCGAAATTGCCTGCTCTACACTTTGGTATTGATTCATAGTATTGTCTTTCCAGGTGCATTTTTATGCAATGAGATCTGTGAATGTGGAAGAATTTGCAGATGGAGAGGGTCAGATTGAGAACATTCCATGTTATGAAGTGTACATAAGAAGAAAGGATTTGTTACCTGTTTTTGACCATTTCAATAGTCTCAAATCAGGCTGGGATGACAGGTAAGGATAGTTGAAAAGAAAATGGGTCAAAAAGGCCCAAAGTGTACTTGTAACACGTAAACCAACCTTGTAATTCATTTAGAAAAATTGTTCTGGTCAAGCAGAACCAACTTTTTTGTGGTCTCATTTCTGATCTGACTTTCTTGTTGACTTTTTTTTTCTCAGGGTTTATTCTCTCAAAAACAATCCCGGTTCAAAGGCCAGTGATGAATCTGTCATATGCTTGTCAAAACCAGCATCAGTTAGCTCCACGGAAAGCTCGGATGGAGGTATAACTGTAGATATATTGTATATGATCAATGATTGTTGATTTCCAGTTCAAATTTATCTATTTTACCTTAGTTATAATTAAACCAAATTTACATGTTTAAACCTCAAGTAGTACTCTTCAACTTTCTCTTCTTGTTTTCATGAAGACTTACGTCGATCTGAACGAATCGTCAAGATGCTGGGTCGTTAAAGTTGGCAAAACGGGTAGGTTGGTTGAGGCTGTAACTGGTTAAAGTGGGATCGGGCCTGGTTGAACCTCCACTATCTTTTTGATTTTTACAATTACTTGATAATTAAATGATTATTTGACTATAGGATAATAATAACATATTGATACTGTAATCTTCTTTGAATAAAATAATGTAGGAGGGGGTTGTAAGCATATGAAAATAATGTGTGGAACAGTAAACGACTTTATAGTAATTAGTAAACAAAGATTATCATCCATTTTTTTGACTTTGGTTTCATACATACTTGTTGCATTGTATTTTCTCTCCTGAGCATCTAATATTTCAATATTCTTTGGAACTTGCTTTTCAGGATCATCCCGAAGGATAGAGAATTTACTCGATCTTGATCCAGTGAATTGTGAAAAGTCAAACGTTCCCATTAATCATACTCTAAATGAAAAATATCTCGAAACGATACACTCTGTTACTCAAACAGACTGCAAGAGTGCTCATATTAAGGAACCGGCTAGCTCTTCTACAGGTCCCAAAAAACCTGTGAACTTTGAAGGGTGTTTTCAAGAGGGTTATTATAAGGCGGTTGAACCCGATGGTGGTGTCAAGCTAACTGGAGATGCAGCCGATTATTATGAAAATAATGAAACTCAAAGTGGGAAGGAAACCTCGGAAAATGAAGGGGAGGAAGATGAATTTCTTGGTGATATGTTTGACCTTTCAGAAGAAGGTAAATTTATCTTTTGACTTTTTTGACTTATATGCCAAACCTATTACTTGAGGTAGCAAAATAGGCGGGAAGGTGGGCCGAGTAATGAGTCAAAATGGTTATAGTTCAAAACATGCACTTTTTTTATACTGGTCGGTTGGGTTTCATTCGAATCATTTTATGTCCAACATATATTAATACAAGTCAAATGTAAACAACCCCTTAGTATGCCAAATGCAAGTAAAAATTATATTTTTCAGAGTGATGTAATTTGGGAGGTTTTTTAAAAAGAATAAAAAAATGGGATACTTTCAACCCCTTTTAACGGATTTGAATCCTCTCCTTTGATGTAATTTCATAACATTTAAGTGTCTGACCCGATAGAGATGAACATAAAAAGTCGAAGTTCCCAAGTCTCTCTGTTACTTACCAGTAGATGGTGCTATTTCAATCCCATTTATGTCAAGCTCACCCAATCCAATGTGTTTTTATGATGACAACATTTTATCTGCTTTGACCAATTATACCTAACCTATCTGACCAAGTGACCAGTCAAATTTCCCATATATGCTTGCCGAATTCAAAAAACACCGGTCTATCGCTCTACATTTTGTGTGATTCGGAAAAATCCAACCTATTTGACCACTAATTGTTGACGTAATTCAAATTGAACAACATAATGCAACAGGTTGATTAGCTGCAATGCATTCGTGTTGATGATCGAAGTAGAGTGGCATCAATCTAGTCGGTACAAAATGTATATATCGAAGGACGGATATTTTAGCTATTATGATCGAAGTTGGTGATTGTGTGTATGTGATTAGCTTGCTCATGTATATTTGTGAATAAAGGACAGAATTTCTAGCTATGGTGGTTCTGGTATTTGTTCAAAGGAGAATGACTCATAATTAGTTGGTTACTTGGTTTGTGAAGATGTGAACACTGTGAAAGTTGTCTACAAACTGTATATAATAAAGTATATGATACTTTATATTTTAGTTTATTTTTAAAAAAGCATAATACATGTAAATCAAGTTCTTGCTAAGAATACTACTATTGACGTCTGGAGCATTTTGTTACTGTCTTGGTCTATGACTTATAATTATAGAAAATATAGAAAATGGTTATAGAAAAGGCTAAGGTAAAAATAATAAAAATTGAAAGGTGTATTTACGCAACCTACATGAATTTTTTTTATAAATATTTACAAACGTCCACCTCTTAATTCGAACTCACAACCTCTTGGGGTTTTTTCGATACTAGATTAATGGGGTAGACAATTTAGGTAGGGGTCAAAATGAATAATTTTGTAGTATGAATTGGATTTGTGTTAAAGATAATAGATGTTGCCTGATGCTGGAACGTATCCGCAATCTGTGTGTGTGTGTGTGTGTGTGTGTGGGGGTGGGTGGGTGGGGTGGGGGGGGGGGGGGGGGGGGGGGTTGGTTAAGTAGGTAGGTAGATGGATGGATGGATGGATGGATGGATGGATATTTCTACCTCCTTGAACTTGGATATCCTTCCCTTTAGAGGTTGTGCATTTGTAACAATGAACATATATAAATGTTTTCCAACAACCTGATATAATCTCAGCAACTCCTTGGTTGCTTCATATGTTGGTTTATTTTGGCTAGTAGAAGATATGTTTATCCCACATTGGTGGTAGGAAGATGTGAGGGGTGAGTGACTTGGTTATATAAGAGGGGCTAAGTCTTCATTCCAAATCGCACCAATCAATACACTCTAAGTATTTGATTATTTCTTTCTTTCTTACCCTTGTTTGAGAGTTGTATTAGTTAAATATTTTGGAGAGTGTAGTTGGCTTAAGAGAGTCGTCTATATCATTGTAACAATTTGTGATATAGTGTATTTCTCTCTTTGGGGGCCGGTGGTTTTTCTCCTGTTTTGGAGTTTCCACGTTAAATCTTGTGTTGTGTATTGTTCTTATTTCTTTACTATTATTGTTGGGCTGGGTGGTGGGAATTAGTGAGGCTGTAATTTCCCAACAACTGGTATCAGAGCGTCAGGTTTGACGGGGGTCTCGGTTATAGGAGTCGGAGTATGCTCTGTGGTTGCCACGTGAGTGGATCGTCCACATCAGAAACGAGTTCTATTGATCGTATAGGGTATCTGGTTAGACAATATTTTTTCTGATTCGTAGTAATAGTTGGATTTGTTAGTGGCGAGTTGTGGATTTTCGATTTAAAGGGTCCTGGCTACCTGCTACATCTTTTGGCTATTCGAAACGTGAGCAAAATCAGAGAAAGTTGTTGTCTATAGGATACGGATACGATGTCGAAGTTCAGTCCAATGAGGTTTGATGTAGAGAAATTTGATGGGATGATCAATTTTGGCTTATGGCAGGTTCAAGTCAAGGATGTGTTGATTCAGTCCGGTTTACACAAGGCTTTGAAGGGTAAACCCACCCTTGTTCCTGGCAGTGATTCTAGCAGTAAGTTCGATGAAGAAGAATGGGATGATATGGATTTGAGGGCAGCAAGTGCGATTCGTTTGTGTCTTGCAAAGAACGTGCTTGCAAATGTGCACAGGTTATCAACGGCAAAGGAGCTTTGGGTTAAACTAGAGCAGTTGTACCAGGGCAAGGGCATCTCAAATCGGTTGTGTCTTAAAGAACAATTTCATACTCTGCGTATGGATGGGGGTTCAAAGATTTCAGACCATCTAAGTATTCTTAACGGTATTGTTTCAGAACTGGAGGCTATTGGAGTTAAAACGGATGATGAAGATAAAGCTTTGAGGTTGATATTATCTTTATCATCGTCTTATGAACACATGAAACCTATTTTGATGTATGGGAAGAAAACTCTGAAGTTTGAAGACGTTACTAGCAAGCTCCTATCCGAGGAGAAAAGACTGGAAGGTAACGGGGTCTCGTCATCAGGAGATACGATAGTGTTGTGTTCGGATAGGCAGAAGAGAAACTCTAGAAAGAATCTGACATGCTGGAAGTGCGGGAAGACTGGACATGTAAGGGTTAATTGTCCCGGTGGAGCTAATCCGGCAAATGGCTCCAAAGACGCTAACATTGTCTCCGTTGTTACGGAGAGTGACGAATTCCTCTGAAGTCACGTCATCCTCATGGTGTGTCCGCGCCAACATGGAAAGGGATATTCGTTAGCGGTTCCACAAATTGTACATGGGCATTGGTTTGGCGTTGATGCAAGGTGTGTGGTGGAAACTGATGTTGTAGCTGATGAAACTTCCAGGAAAAGCCAAACAGGAAGTTGCACCATAACTGTTCAGCTGGTTATACAACATGTGCCGAGGTGAAATGCTTGGAATGTGACATTCTAAGTGCTATACTCTTAATGGTGGAGTATGATAATTCTTGTTAAGAGTTATGATTGTCTGTGATGACAATGATTGTCGGTTTAGACAATGTTCGATGAAGATGCAAGTTTTTTCTCTTGGGAGATAATGTCAACGGCATGAAGATGAGGATCTTGAAGTTGTCGTCGAGGAAGCGTCTACATCGGTTATCCTTGCAATGTGAAAGCATGGTTATCTTCTTCTATCCAAAAGGTGGAGATTTGTTGGTTTATTTTGGCTAGTAGAAGATATGTTTATCCCACATTGGTGGGAGGAAGATGTGAGGGGTGAGTGACTTGGTTATATAAGAGGGGCTAAGTCTTCATTCCAAATCGCACCAATCAATACACTCTAAGTATTTGATTATTTCTTTCTTTCTTACCCTTGTTTGAGAGTTGTATTAGTTAAATATTTTGGAGAGTGTAGTTGGCTTAAGAGAGTCGTCTATATCATTGTAACAATTTGTGATATAGTGTATTTCTCTCTTTGGGGGCCGGTGGTTTTTCTCCTGTTTTGGAGTTTCCACGTTAAATCTTGTGTTGTGTATTGTTCTTATTTCTTTACTATTATTGTTGGGCTGGGTGGTGGGAATTTGTGAGGCCGTAATTTCCCAACAACTGATATAATCTCAGCAACTCCTTGGTTGCTTCATATCCCCTTGCCATTACTTGAATATGATGCTTCCGAGTATGATCTAATGATGTCCGAATTAAGTAATGGTGATAGATGTGAATGCTACAGATTTGTTCAAATGGTTTCCTTCGAACGATGGATTGTATTCGGTATCTGAGGGTGTTTGTGAAATGTCCCGTTCTTATTGATTAAAAACGTTCCATATTAATTGATTTCGTTGCGAGGTTTTGACCTCTATATGAGACGTTTTTCAAAGACTGCATTCATTTTAAAACAAACCATAACCTTTATTTCATCAATAAAGTTTTAAAAAGCTTTACGTAGATTATCAAATAATGATAATCTAAAATATCCTGTTTACACAAGACCATTACATAATGGTTTACAATACAAATATGTTACAACAAAATAAGTTTCTTGAATGCAGTTTTTATACAATATCATACAAGCATGGACTCCAAATCTCGTCCTTATTTAAGTATGCGACAGCGGAAGCTCTTAATAATCACCTGAGAATAAACATGCTTAAAACGTCAACAAAAATGTTGGTGAGTTATAGGTTTAACCTATATATATCAAATCATAATAATAGACCACAAGATTTCATATTTCAATACACACCCCATACATAGAGATAAAAATCATTCATATGGTGAACACCTGGTAACCGACATTAACAAGATGCATATATAAGAATATCCCCATCATTCCGGGACACCCTTCGGATATGATATAAATTTCGAAGTACTAAAGCATCCGGTACTTTGGATGGGGTTTGTTAGGCCCAATAGATCTATCTTTAGGATTCGCGTCAATTAGGGTGTCTGTTCCCTAATTCTTAGATTACCAGACTTAATAAAAAGGGGCATATTCGATTTCGATAATTCAACCATAGATTGTAGTTTCACGTACTTGTGTCTATTTTGTAAATCCTTTATAAAACCTGCATGTATTCTCATCCCAAAAATATTAGATTTTAAAAGTGGGACTATAACTCACTTTCACAGATTTTTACTTCGTCGGGAAGTAAGACTTGGCCACTGGTTGATTCACGAACCTATAACAATATATACATATATATCAAAGTATGTTCAAAATATATTTACAACACTTTTAATATATTTTGATGTTTTAAGTTTATTAAGTCAGCTGTCCTCGTTAGTAACCTACAACTAGTTGTCCACAGTTAGATGTACAGAAATAAATCGATAATTATTATCTTGAATCAATCCACGACCCAGTGTATACGTATCTCAGTATTGATCACAACTCAAACTATATATATTTTGGAATCAACCTCAACCCTGTATAGCTAACTCCAACATTCACATATAGAGTGTCTATGGTTGTTCCGAAATATATATAGATGTGTCGACATGATAGGTCGAAACATTGTATACGTGTCTATGGTATCTCAAGATTACATAATATACAATACAAGTTGATTAAGTTATGGTTGGAATAGATTTGTTACAAATTTTCACGTAGCTAAAATGAGAAAAATTATCCAATCTTGTTTTACCCATAACTTCTTCATTTTAAATCCGTTTTGAGTGAATCAAATTGCTATGGTTTCATATTGAACTATATTTTATGAATCTAAACAGAAAAAGTATAGGTTTATAGTCGAAAAAATAAGTTACAAGTCGTTTTTGTAAAGGTAGTCATTTCAGTCGAAAGAACGACGTCTAGATGACCATTTTAGAAAACATACTTTCACTTTGAGTTTAACCATAATTTTTGGATATAGTTTCATGTTCATAATAAAAATCATTTTCTCAGAATAACAACTTTTAAATCAAAGTTTATCATAGTTTTTAATTAACTAACCCAAAACAGCCCGCGGTGTTACTACGACGGCGTAAATCCGGTTTTACAGTGTTTTTCGTGTCTCCAGGTTTTAAATCATTAAGTTAGCATATCATATAGATATAGAACATGTGTTTAGTTGATTTTAAAATTCAAGTTAGAAGGATTAACTTTTGTTTGCGAACAAGTTTAGAATTAACTAAACTATGTTCTAGTGATTACAAGTTTAAACCTTCGAATAAGATAGCTTTATATGTATGAATTGAATGATGTTATGAACATCATTACTACCTTAAGTTCCTTGGATAAACCTACTGGAAAATTGAAAAATGGATCTAGCTTCAACGGATCCTTGGATGGCTCGAAGTTCTTGAAGCAGAATCATGACACGAAAACAAGTTCAAGTAAGATCATCACTTGAAATAAGATTGTTATAGTTATAGAAATTGAACCAAAGTTTGAATATGATTATTACCTTGTATTAGAATGATAACCTACTGTAAGAAACAAAGATTTTTTGAGGTTGGATGATCACCTTACAAGATTGGAAGTGAGCTAGCAAACTTGAAAGTATTCTTGATTTTATGTAACTAGAACTTGTAGAATATATGAAGAACACTTAGAACTTGAAGATAGAACTTGAGAGAGATCAATTAGATGAAGAAAATTGAAGAATGAAAGTGTTTGTAGGTGTTTTTAGTCGTTGGTGTATGGATTAGATATAAAGGATATGTAATTTTGTTTTCATGTAAATAAGTCATGAATGATTACTCATATTTTTGTAATTTTATGAGATATTTCATGCTAGTTGCCAAATGATGGTTCCCACATGTGTTAGGTGACTCACATGGGCTGCTAAGAGCTGATCATTGGAGTGTATATACCAATAGTACATACATCTAAAAGCTGTGTATTGTACGAGTACGAATACGGGTGCATACGAGTAGAATTGTTGATGAAACTGAACGAGGATGTAATTGTAAGAATTTTTGTTAAGTAGAAGTATTTTGATAAGTGTATTGAAGTCTTTCAAAAGTGTATAAATACATATTAAAACACTACATGTATATACATTTTAACTGAGTCGTTAAGTCATCGTTAGTCGTTACATGTAAGTGTTGTTTTGAAACCTTTAGGTTAACGATCTTGTTAAATGTTGTTAACCCAATGTTTATAATATCAAATGAGATTTTAAATTATTATATTATCATGATATTATCATGTATGAATATCTCTTAATATGATATATATACATTAAATGTCTTTACAACGATAATCGTTACATATATGTCTTGTTTAAAAATCATTAAGTTAGTAGTCTTGTTTTTACATATGTAGTTCATTGTTAATGTACTTAATGATATGTTTACTTATCATAGTATCATTTTAACTATATATATATCCATATATATGTCATCATATAGTTTTTACAAGTTTTAACGTTCGTGAATCACCGGTCAACTTGGGTGGTCAATTGTCTATATGAAACATATTTCAATTTATCAAGTCTTAACAAGTTTGATTGCTTAAAATGTTGGAAACATTTAATCATGTAAATATCAATCTCAATTAATATATATAAACATGGAAAAGTTCGGGTCACTACAGTTTGTATCCTACTCAATGCTATCGATTCAATACCGGAATGGGCGAGCTTAATTTGGTACATTCCTATTCCATCCAAAGTTCTCATTTTTCATTGGTTAGCCGTATAAAGTTGCATTCCGGTTAAGACTATTCTTTTTCAAAGAAAGGTCTTACAATCGGTATTTCATGTGTTGCTCCCATTGTCCTTGGGGGAGTTTGATTTGGTCTGCTTTATTTAGATGGTGGAATTTTAGATAGGTTACTAGTTTTTGAGCCCGTGCGTTGCACGGCTACTCAAAAGCTGTTTAAAGATTAGTTATATAAAAGCATAATTTTTTTCTCCATCGATCTTGGTTCACAATAATGACATATAAATGAATAACGACACAATAATGAATATGTATCGTAAGTGGTCTACTAATTCACAATAATGAATTACCCATAATAAATTGCTCTTATTTTTTTTATTAATTTCTTTACTCTCTAATATTATTATTAATCATTTATATAATGGATTTTAATCACAATCATTGAGAATTTGACAAGTGTAAATTCCACTTGTCATTAACCCCTTAAAAAATGATTTTGTTGACAAGTAAGCTAAACAAATCTCTTTTTTATATAAGTACTAGATTTATGAGCCCGTCCGTTGGACGGGTACTCATCCGAAAAAATTATGTACTTTTTTCGGTCATTTTCTAAATAAAAGTTGTACGTGGAAAGTGTTATGTACAGCCGCGAGTTGTTGAGGTAACTCAAGTCGGTAAGCTACTGGTCCGACACGATCAATAATCTTGAATGGTCCAATATACCTTGGATTTAATTTCCCTCGTTTACCAAATCGAACAACGCCTTTCCAAGGTGCAACTTTAAGCATGACCATCTCTCCAATTTCAAATTCTATATCTTTTCTTTTAATGTCAGCGTAGCTCTTTTGTCGACTTTGGGCGGTTTTCAACCGTTGTTGAATTTGGATGATCTTCTCGGTAGTTTCTTGTATAATCTCCGGACCCTTAATCTGTCTATCCCCCACTTCACTCCAACAAATCGAAGACCTGCACTTTCTACCATAAAGTGCTTCACACGACGCCATCTCAATGCTTGAATGGTAGCTGTTGTTGTAGGAAAATTCTGCTAATGGTAGATGTCGATCCCAACTGTTTCCGAAATCAATAACACATGCTCGTAGCATGTCTTCAAGTGTTTGTATCGTCCTTTCGCTCTGCCCATCAGTTTGTGGATGATAAGCAGTACTCATGTCTAGACGAGTTCCTAATGCTTGCTGTAATGTCTGCCAGAATCTTGAAATAAATCTGCCATCCCTATCAGAGATAATAGAGATTGGTATTCCATGTCTGGAGACGACTTCCTTCAAATACAGTCGTGCTAACTTCTCCATCTTGTCATCTTCTCTTATTGGCAGGAAGTGTGCTGATTTGGTGAGACGATCAACTATTACCCAAATAGTATCAAAACCACTTGCAGTCCTTGGCAATTTAGTGATGAAATCCATGGTAATGTTTTCCCATTTCCATTCTGGGATTTCGGGTTGTTGAAGTAGACCTGATGATTTCTGATGCTCAGCTTTGACCTTAGAACACGTCAAACATTCTCCTACGTATTTAGCAACATCGGCTTTCATACCCGGCCACCAAAAATGTTTCTTGAGATCCTTGTACATCTTCCCCGTTCCAGGATGTATTGAGTATCTGGTTTTATGAGCTTCTCTAAGTACCATTTCTCTCATATCTCCAAATTTTGGTACCCAAATCCTTTCAGCCCTATACCGGGTTCCGTCTTCCCGAATATTAAGATGTTTCTCTGATCCTTTGGGTATTTCTTCCTTTAAATTTCCCTCTTTTAAAACTCCTTGTTGCGCCTCCTTTATTTGAGTAGTAAGGTTATTATGAATCATTATATTCATAGATTTTACTCGAATGGGTTCTCTGTCCTTCCTGCTCAAGGCATCGGCTACCATATTTGCCTTCCCCGGGTGGTAACGAATCTCAAAGTCGTAATCATTCAATAATTCAATCCACCTATGCTGCCTCATATTCAGTTGTTTCTGATTAAATATGTGTTGAAGACTTTTGTGGTCGGTATATATAATACTTTTGACCCCATATAAGTAGTGCCTCCAAGTCTTTAATGCAAAAACAACCGCGCCTAATTCCAAATCATGCGTCGTATAATTTTGTTCGTGAATCTTCAATTGTCTAGACGCATAAGCAATTACCTTCGTTCATTGCATTAATACACAACCGAGACCTTGCTTTGATGCATCACAATAAATCACAAAATCATCATTCCCTTCAGGCAATGACAATATAGGTACCGTAGTTAGCTTTTTCTTCAATAACTGAAATGCTTTCTCTTGTTCATCATTCCATTTAAATTTCTTCCCTTTATGCGTTAATGCAGTCAAGGGTTTTGCTATTCTGGAAAAGTCTTGGATGAACCTTCTGTAGTAACCAGCTAGTCCTAAAAACTGGCGTATGTGTTTCGGAGTTTTCGGGGTTTCCCACTTTTCAACAGTTTCTATCTTTGCCGGATCCACCTTAATACCTTCTTTGTTCACTATGTGACCTAGGAATTGAACTTCTTCCAACCAAAATGCACACTTTGAAAACTTAGCGTACAATTCTTCCTTCCTCAATACTTCTAACACCTTTCTCAAATGTTCACCGTGTTCTTGGTCATTCTTTGAGTAAATAAGTATGTCATCAATGAAAACAATGACAAACTTGTCAAGGTATGGTCCACACACTCGGTTCATAAGGTCCATGAACACAGCTGGTGCATTAGTTAAACCAAACGGCATGACCATAAACTCGTAATGACCGTAACGTGTTCTGAAAGCAGTCTTTGGAATATCATCTTCTTTCACCCGCATTTGATGATACCCGGAACGTAAGTCAATCTTTGAATAAACAGACGAGCCTTGTAGTTGATCAAATAAGTCGTCGATTCTCGGTAGTGGGTAGCGGTTCTTGATGGTAAGTTTGTTCAACTCTCGGTAGTCGATACACAACCTGAATGTACCATCTTTCTTCTTGACAAACAAAACAGGAGCTCCCCACGGTGATGTGCTTGGTCGAATGAAACCACGCTCTAAAAGTTCTTGTAATTGGCTTTGCAGTTCTTTCATCTCGCTGGGTGCGAGTCTGTAAGGAGCACGAGCTATTGGTGCAGCTCCTGGTACAAGATCTATTTGAAATTCAACGGATCGATGTGGGGGTAATCCCGGTAATTCTTTTGGAAATACATCGGGAAATTCTTTTGCGACGGGAACATTATTGATGCTCTTTTCTTCAGTTTGTACTTTCTCGACGTGTGCTAGAACAGCATAGCAACCTTTTCTTATTAGTTTTTGTGCCTTCAAATTACTAATAAGATGTAGCTTCGTGTTGCCCTTTTCTCCGTACACCATTAAGGGTTTTCCTTTTTCTCGTATAATGCGAATTGCATTTTTGTAACAAACGATCTCTGCTTTCACTTCTTTCAACCAGTCCATACCGATTATCACATCAAAACTCCCTAACTCTACTGGTATCAAGTCAATCTTAAATGTTTCGCTAACCAGTTTAATTTCTCGATTCCGACATATATTATCTGCTGAAATTAATTTACCATTTGCTAATTCGAGTAAAAATTTACTATCCAAAGGCGTCAATGGACAACTTAATTTAGCACAAAAATCTCTACTCATATAGCTTCTATCCGCACCCGAATCAAATAAAACGTAAGCAGATTTATTGTCAATAAGAAACGTACCCGTAACAAGCTCCGGGTCTTCCTGTGCCTCTGCCGCATTAATATTGAAAACTCTTCCGCGGCCTTGTCCATTCGTGTTCTCCTGGTTCGGGCAATTTCTAATAATGTGGCCCGGTTTTCCACATTTATAACAAACTACATTGGCATAACTTGCTCCGACACTACTTGCTCCACCATTACTCGTTCCGACACCATTTGTTCCTTTCGTTCTATTAACCCCTGGTTCGTAGACCTCACACTTCGCCGCGCTATGACCATTTCTTTTACACTTATTGCAAAATTTGGTGCAGAACCCCGAGTGATACTTTTCACACCTTTGGCATAGCTGCTTCTGATTGTTGTTGTTGTTGCGGTTATTATTGTTGTTGGGATGATTGTTGTAGTTGCTGTTGTTGTTGTCGTTGTTGTTGTTGGGCCGTTTGTTGTAGTTGCGATTGATGTTGCGATTGTTGGGATAATTGTTGCGATTATTGTTGTAATTGCTGTTGTTGTTATATTGGTGATTCTTATCACCGTTTCCTCCCACTTTCTTTTGACTTGCTTCACATTGGCCTCTTCAGCAGTCTGTTCTTTAATTCTTTCTTCAATCTGGTTCACTAGTTTGTGAGCCATTCTACATGCCTGTTGTATGGAGGCGGGCTCGTGTGAACTTATATCTTCTTGGATTCTTTCCGGTAATCCTTTCACAAACGCGTCGATCTTCTCTTCCTCATCTTCGAACGCTCCTGGACACAATAGGCACAATTCTGTGAATCGTCTTTCATACGTGGTAATATCAAATCCTTGGGTTCGTAACCCTCTAAGTTCTGTCTTGAGCTTATTGACCTCGGTTCTGGGACGGTACTTCTCGTTCATCAAGTGCTTGAATGCTGACCACGGTAGTGCGTACGCATCGTCTTGTCCCACTTGCTCTAGATAGGTATTCCACCATGTTAATGCAGAACCTGTGAAGGTATGCGTAGCGTACTTCACTTTGTCCTCTTCAGTACACTTACTTATGGCAAACACCGATTCGACCTTCTCGGTCCACCGTTTCAATCCGATCGGTCCTTCGGTTCCATCAAATTCCAAAGGTTTGCAGGCAGTGAATTCTTTGTAGGTGCATCCTACACGATTTCCTGTACTGCTAGATCCAAGGTTATTATTGGTATGTAGCGCAGCCTGTACTGCGGCTATGTTTGAAGCTAGAAAAGTACGGAATTCCTCTTCATTCATATTCACGGTGTGTCGAGTAGTCGGTGCCATTTCCTTCAAAATAGTCAAATGGAACAAGTTAATCATACAGAATATTAAGAGTAGTTAATAGTATTTCGTAGCATAATATGAACTCATTTATAAAAGCTTTTTCTTCATATTAGCGTTTTATAAGTTTAAATTCGGGTAGTACCTACCCGTTAAGTTCATACTTAGTAGCTAATATACAATTCAACTACTACAATTCTATATGAAAAACTGATTATAATAATATTTCGCGTTCAAACTTTTATACAATAATTTTACAAACTTACAATACCGCTTATTTTACATAAAGCATGAAATATAGCACACAATAACTTTGATACAAGATAGTTGTGAAGATAATTCTAGCTAGTACACAAGTCGTTCAGTAAAGGCAATAAAGACACGTAATTCATACGTCCAGAAACAAGTCATGCATTCTGGTTTTACTAGGACTACTTCCCATCCTTGGTCTTGTGGAACATAACCGTTATGGCCGTTGATAAGACAGCGTGTTGTAACGTCGTCAAAGGGACGAGGGTTACGTAATGTCCAACAGTCCCGTAACAATCTAAAAACCTCATTTCTTACCCCAATTACCGACTCCGTCACTTGTGGGAACGTTTTGTTTAATAGTTGTAGGCCGATGTTCTTGTTCTCACTTTGGTGAGAAGCGAACATTACTAATCCGTAAGCATAACATGCTTCTTTATGTTGCATGTTAGCCGCTTTTTCTAAATCACGAAGTCCAATATTCGGATATATTGAGTCAAAATAATTTCTTAACCCATTGCGTAAAATAGCATTTGGGTTCCCCGCAATATATGCGTCAAAGTAAACACATCGTAACTTATGGATTTCCCAATGTGATATCCCCCATCTTTTGAACGAAAGCCTTTTATAAACCAAGGCATTCTTGGAACGTTCTTCGAATGTCTTACAAACTGATCTCGCCTTAAATAGTTGTGTCGAAGAATTCTGACCGACTCTAGACAAGATTTCATCAATCATGTCTCCGGGTAGGTCTCTTAAAATATTGGGTTGTCTATCCATTTTGTGTTTTTATACTGTAAAATAGACAAGAGTTAGATTCATAAAAAAATACTTATTAATACAAGCAATTTTTACATATATCATAAAGCATAAGCACACTATATTACATATATTACACCACACGAATACAACTATCTTATTCCGACTCGCTTGTTTCTTCTTCTTCGGTTTTGGTTCATTTTGCCAAGTTTCTAGGGATATATGATGTTCCCCTAATACGAGTCGTCGTTTTCCACATTGGTTTAGAAAAACCTGGTGGTTTAGAGGTTCCCGGGTCATCGTTACAACTTAAGGACTTCGGGGGTTGACGATACATATAAAGTTCATCGGGGTTGGAATTAGATTTCTCTATTTTTATGCCCTTTCCCTTATTATTTTCTTTTGCCTTTTTAAATTCAGTTGGGGTAATTTCTATAACATCATCGGAATTCTCGTCGAAATCCGATTCATCGGAGAATTGGTAATCCTCCCAATATTTTGCTTCCTTGGCGAAAACACCATTGACCATAATTAACCTTGGTCAGTTGGTTGAGGATTTTGTTTTACTTAACCATTTTATTATTTCCCCCACCGGTTCTATTTCTTCATCCGGTTCCGATTCTTCTTCCGGTTCCGACTCTTCTTCCGGTTCCTCTTCGGGAACTTGTGAATCAGTCCACGAATCATTCCAATTTACATTTGACTCTTCATTATTATTAGGTGAGTCAATTGGACTTGTTCTAGAGGTAGACATCTATCACATAATATCAAACGCGTTAAGAGATTAATATATCACATAATATTCACATGTTAAAAATATATAGTTTCCAACAAAATTTGTTAAGCAATCATTTTTCAAGTAAACACGGTCGAAGTCCAGACTCACTAATGCATCCTAACAAACTCGATAAGACACACTAATGCAAAATTCTGGTTCTCTAAGACCAACGCTCGGATACCAACTGAAATGTCCCGTTCTTATTGATTAAAAACGTTCCATATTAATTGATTTCGTTGCGAGGTTTTGACCTCTATATGAGACGTTTTTCAAAGACTGCATTCATTTTAAAACAAACCATAACCTTTATTTCATCAATAAAGTTTTAAAAAGCTTTACGTAGATTATCAAATAATGATAATCTAAAATATCCTGTTTACACAAGACCATTACATAATGGTTTACAATACAAATATGTTACAACAAAATAAGTTTCTTGAATGCAGTTTTTATATAATATCATACAAGCATGGACTCCAAATCTCGTCCTTATTTAAGTATGCGACAGCGGAAGCTCTTAATAATCACCTGAGAATAAACATGCTTAAAACGTCAACAAAAATGTTGGTGAGTTATAGGTTTAACCTATATATATCAAATCATAATAATAGACCACAAGATTTCATATTTCAATACACACCCCATACATAGAGATAAAAATCATTCATATGGTGAACACCTGGTAACCGACATTAACAAGATGCATATATAAGAATATCCCCATCATTCCGGGACACCCTTCGGATATGATATAAATTTCGAAGTACTAAAGCATCCGGTACTTTGGATGGGGTTTGTTAGGCCCAATAGATCTATCTTTAGGATTCGCGTCAATTAGGGTGTCTGTTCCCTAATTCTTAGATTACCAGACTTAATAAAAAGGGGCATATTCGATTTCGATAATTCAACCATAGAATGTAGTTTCACGTACTTGTGTCTATTTTGTAAATCCTTTATAAAACCTGCATGTATTCTCATCCCAAAAATATTAGATTTTAAAAGTGGGACTATAACTCATTTTCACAGATTTTTACTTCGTCGGGAAGTAAGACTTGGCCATTGGTTGATTCACGAACCTATAACAATATATACATATATATCAAAGTATGTTCAAAATATATTTACAACACTTTTAATATATTTTGATGTTTTAAGTTTATTAAGTCAGCTGTCCTCGTTAGTAACCTACAACTAGTTGTCCACAGTTAGATGTACAGAAATAAATCGATAATTATTATCTTGAATCAATCCACGACCCAGTGTATACGTATCTCAGTATTGATCACAACTCAAACTATATATATTTTGGAATCAACCTCAACCCTGTATAGCTAACTCCAACATTCACATATAGAGTGTCTATGGTTGTTCCGAAATATATATAGATGTGTCGACATGATAGGTCGAAACATTGTATACGTGTCTATGGTATCTCAAGATTACATAATATACAATACAAGTTGATTAAGTTATGGTTGGAATAGATTTGTTACAAATTTTCACGTAGCTAAAATGAGAAAAATTATCCAATCTTGTTTTACCCATAACTTCTTCATTTTAAATCCGTTTTGAGTGAATCAAATTGCTATGGTTTCATATTGAACTATATTTTATGAATCTAAACAGAAAAAGTATAGGTTTATAGTCGAAAAAATAAGTTACAAGTCATTTTTGTAAAGGTAGTCATTTCAGTCGAAAGAACGACGTCTAGATGACCATTTTAGAAAACATACTTTCACTTTGAGTTTAACCATAATTTTTGGATATAGTTTCATGTTCATAATAAAAATCATTTTCTCAGAATAACAACTTTTAAATCAAAGTTTATCATAGTTTTTAATTAACTAACCCAAAACAGCCCGCGGTGTTACTACGACGGCGTAAATCCGGTTTTACGGTGTTTTTCGTGTCTCCAGGTTTTAAATCATTAAGTTAGCATATCATATAGATATAGAACATGTGTTTAGTTGATTTTAAAATTCAAGTTAGAAGGATTAACTTTTGTTTGCGAACAAGTTTAGAATTAACTAAACTATGTTCTAGTGATTACAAGTTTAAACCTTCGAATAAGATAGCTTTATATGTATGAATTGAATGATGTTATGAACATCATTACTACCTTAAGTTCCTTGGATAAACCTACTGGAAAATTGAAAAATGGATCTAGCTTCAACGGATCCTTGGATGGCTCGAAGTTCTTGAAGCAGAATCATGACACGAAAACAAGTTCAAGTAAGATCATCACTTGAAATAAGATTGTTATAGTTATAGAAATTGAACCAAAGTTTGAATATGATTATTACCTTGTATTAGAATGATAACCTACTGTAAGAAACAAAGATTTCTTGAGGTTGGATGATCACCTTACAAGATTGGAAGTGAGCTAGCAAACTTGAAAGTATTCTTGATTTTATGTAACTAGAACTTGTAGAATATATGAAGAACACTTAGAACTTGAAGATAGAACTTGAGAGAGATCAATTAGATGAAGAAAATTGAAGAATGAAAGTGTTTGTAGGTGTTTTTAGTCGTTGGTGTATGGATTAGATATAAAGGATATGTAATTTTGTTTTCATGTAAATAAGTCATGAATGATTACTCATATTTTTGTAATTTTATGAGATATTTCATGCTAGTTGCCAAATGATGGTTCCCACATGTGTTAGGTGACTCACATGGGCTGCTAAGAGCTGATCATTGGAGTGTATATACCAATAGTACATACATCTAAAAGCTGTGTATTGTACGAGTACGAATACGGGTGCATACGAGTAGAATTGTTGATGAAACTGAACGAGGATGTAATTGTAAGAATTTTTGTTAAGTAGAAGTATTTTGATAAGTGTATTGAAGTCTTTCAAAAGTGTATAAATACATATTAAAACACTACATGTATATACATTTTAACTGAGTCGTTAAGTCATCGTTAGTCGTTACATGTAAGTGTTGTTTTGAAACCTTTAGGTTAACGATCTTGTTAAATGTTGTTAACCCAATGTTTATAATATCAAATGAGATTTTAAATTATTATATTATCATGATATTATCATGTATGAATATCTCTTAATATGATATATATACATTAAATGTCTTTACAACGATAATCGTTACATATATGTCTTGTTTAAAAATCATTAAGTTAGTAGTCTTGTTTTTACATATGTAGTTCATTGTTAATGTACTTAATGATATGTTTACTTATCATAGTATCATTTTAACTATATATATATCCATATATATGTCATCATATAGTTTTTACAAGTTTTAACGTTCGTGAATCACCGGTCAACTTGGGTGGTCAATTGTCTATATGAAACATATTTCAATTTATCAAGTCTTAACAAGTTTGATTGCTTAACATGTTGGAAACATTTAATCATGTAAATATCAATCTCAATTAATATATATAAACATGGAAAAGTTCGGGTCACTACAGTTTGTATCCTACTCAATGCTATCGATTCAATACCGGAATGGGCGAGCTTAATTTGGTACATTCCTATTCCATCCAAAGTTCTCATTTTTCATTGGTTAGCCGTATAAAGTTGCATTTCGGTTAAGACTATTCTTTTTCAAAGAAAGGTCTTACAATCGGTATTTCATGTGTTGCTCCCATTGTCCTTGGGGGAGTTTGATTTGGTCTGCTTTATTTAGATGGTGGAATTTTAGATAGGTTACTAGTTTTTGAGCCCGTGCGTTGCACGGCTACTCAAAAGCTGTTTAAAGATTAGTTATATAAAAACATAATTTTTTTCTCCATCGATCTTGGTTCACAATAATGACATATAAATGAATAACGACACAATAATGAATATGTATCGTAAGTGGTCTACTAATTCACAATAATGAATTACCCATAATAAATTGCTCTTATTTTTTTTATTAATTTCTTTACTCTCTAATATTATTATTAATCATTTATATAATGGATTTTAATCACAATCATTGAGAATTTGACAAGTGTAAATTCCACTTGTCATTAACCCCTTAAAAAATGATTTTGTTGACAAGTAAGCTAAACAAATCTCTTTTTTATATAAGTACTAGATTTATGAGCCCGTCCGTTGGACGGGTACTCATCCGAAAAAATTATGTACTTTTTTCGGTCATTTTCTAAATAAAAGTTGTACGTATAATTTGAAGAGGACAAAGAATAAATATAACTAAAACGTGCCAAATTTATAAATGTTCATAACACAAGTTTTCGTTAATACAACAACAACAACCAAACCCAATCCCACAAGTTTTCGTTAATGTTAACTAAAAACATTTAAAAGATAAAAAACACGTTCCTTGTACTGGTACTTGAATAAGAAGTTTGTGCCTGGCTTTAGTCGATTTTCTTGTTTGAATTGCTTGAATCCATAAGACACACATAGATATGGTTTTTTTTTTCGACTTCTCTTGTTTCAACTTCCATTTGAACTTAACTTTCTCCATATTGAAGCATAAAACTCTTTTACCACTTCGTAGGCCCGGAAGTAACATCAATTTTTTTGGCAGACGCTACAAACAAAAAAATACAAGACGGTGCAACATCAAAAAAACAATGAAAAAAATCAAACTAAGTCATGGTAAAAAGCTTTAATATCGAAAATGTAAAAATCAAGTGATTATGACCGTTTGAATTAGGATTTTATTTTAAACAACTAAAAATATAGCACTTACAATGCAAAATGCAATATGTATGCTCTATAAGTACATACCTGTCCATTTACAACACAATATGTATGCTCTATAAAGTCATACCTTGTCCAATATGAAAACACTGAAGAAGCGTAAATTGTCCTGGACTCTAATAAAATCATCAAATGGCTTGTAATGAAACAGAACGTTGGACATTCATTATTAAGTATAGTGAACATATGGAGTTGAGCAAGGAATACACCACTTCAGTTTTCTTCCTATATAACACTACGACACAATTGTAATTAAAGAAACAAACGGCAAGGGATCAACATTCAGATAACAAAATTCGCTTATAAATGATCGTATTTACTGGGGAAAAAAATATTCCTAACTCTATCAAAATACTTTGAACCTTGATATACAAATTCAAAACTTATAAGATTTAGAAATCACACTTAAACCGTGCGTTTGATAAAACTGAACGATTTAGCATTGAATAGTTCAGAGGCTCTGAATAATTCAGAGGCTCTGAATGAATATAGTTCCGAATGAAAATTAGTTGTTTGATAAGTTTTCTGAACGGATACTCTGAATAACTTGAAATTACCATTTTAACCTTCTTAAATGACTTAATTATAAATTAAATAAGTTTGCTGTGAATTTATATACGTTGAAAAATTATCTAAATATATTTATATTTAAAGATACATTTTTCATTTGTAAACGAGAAACATTTAAAAATAACATAATAATTTAATCAATTAAAAAAATATTAATCTGTATACGTAATACGAATGAAGAGAAAAGGGATTTGTTTTGCACTTAGCATTCAAAATACGAGTTAAAAAGGAAACTGTGGAAGAGAAAAGGAATCTGTATATATTAATTTAAGGTTTGCATGTATATCACAAAATTAAAATATAATTAATTACTTGGTGTAACTGTGGAAGTAGAAACGGAAACATAATGGAATATTTGGGAAGTACTGAAACAATTATTAGGTGCATCTAGGGGTAAAATTGAAAATAGTCGCACACTGAATAGTTAAGAGTGCAAGTTGACACTGAAGCATTCCGAGCTTTTCGTTCAATTCAGTGGACAAAAGTTTTAAAATCAAACACATCACCTCTGATCGAATCCAAGGTATTTTCTCTGAATGCTTCCATTCAGAACCTATCAAACACACCCTAACTCTATCAAAATACTTTGAACCTTGTTCCGAATATGATTTCTAAAATTTAGAATATGATTTCTATCAAGATTCAGAAATCATATACATTGACTGTAAGTTATATATGGTTGATGTATGTGATGTAAGCTTATTACCATGTTCGATATGTATCAGATAGTCCATGTATAGAAAAAAATTCAGTTCCATGTATAGTCAAACAATGTAAATGCATATATTATTAAATCATGTAAAAAAAATTCAAAGGAGACTAACCGTCAATGAAACATTTATCGAACATAACCCAATATACACCATCATATTAGTCTCTACATAGAGTGGTCACAGTGCAATACCAATAAGAATACCATAGCTATTGTTGCTGATGTATAAAAAAAAGCCGAACAACTAACCCAAAATTAGAGTATGTTAATGATTAAAAAAATAAAGAAATGAGTCATAAGATCACATAAGCTACCTGGTTGTGTTGCTAAATCCCAAATTCTTCTACTGACTTTATGCTATGTTCACCAGGAGCATGAAGAACAATAACGGTTGACCCCACTATACATAGCACACAACCAAGTATTCTGATTTTCCGCAATTTCTCATTGAGTAAGAAATGTGCCAGAACTGCACTGCAAAGTTAAAGTAATTAAATCGTTCAAAATCTAAATAAAATATATATCACTCAATCAACTCACCAACAGATTTTTGTACTAATGCTCACCTAACGATAATACTCAATGCTCCAAGTGGAGTTGCGAGCACAGCTGGTGTGTAAATATAAGGTATAAAATTCGTGAATTATCCAATAACCACTGCCCATTTCAACAAATCCACATTATTTTATCATAACTAACAATTCAAATAATCATATCATTTCCTGATATTGATTAAAATGATAAGTAAAACGACAAAACTTACTATTAAACACGCAAATCCACCATAGTGATTCTAACAAATAACCATACCCTCCGGATCCTTTTTACAATGAAATAAAATATACATATAAAAGTTAATCAAAAGAACATCAATTATATCAACATTTGACCCAAACCTAATATCAATATACTTAACAAACAACAAAATTAACAATCAATTGCGAACAAAACTACACAACATAAGGGCAAACAGTAGGATATACAATACGTAACAGACATCAAAACTCGAATGAAATTTAATGAGTAGGTGACGAATTTTGCAAACCTGGTGAGGTTTCTTTAGAAAATCACCTTATTACGGCTCAATTCAGTACCTCTGCTATCCAAGATCATTATCTATCTTAACTCCAAAAGCAGAATTTTATGTCTTAAAAATCAGATTGTGCAATGAACAAAAATTATATAAAATACCTCAATAATCTGCTACTCTAAACGTCACAATTAAAAGCATTATAAGTTAATATATAGGGTCATGATCAATGGAGAAGTAACCAATCGGGGGAAGCGGGGGGAAGCGAATTTTTTTTTCGTATTTTTTGGAATTTTTTTTCAGGCATCAAGATCACATAAAAATATGAACATCCAGCAAAGACACTTCGTGATGAATGTTATTATTTAGGCGGGAAAACCATCGACAAAAATAACATTCAAGATAATATTGATCGTGAAGAATGTTAACGGTTTTTTCATGTTTTATGAAGTAAAATTTAGTCCGATTTAGAGTTTAGGGTTTAGGGTTTGGTGTTTTGGGCTTAGTCCGTAAACCCAAAACCCCAACCCCTAAACCCTAAACTCTAAACACTAAACTCTAAACCGTTCGTGTTAAAAACTCAATCTAAACCCTAAATCTAAACCCTAAACCCTAAATTTCTAAACCCTAATATCTAAACCCTATAAACCCTAATATCTAAACCCTAATATCTAAAATGTTCATATTTTCATCCAATCTATAATGTTCGTGAACAAAGTTTTTTCAAAAAAGGAAAAAAAATAATTTGCTTCCCCCGCTTTCCACCGATTGGTTACTTCCCCCTTGATCCTATCACTATATATAAATACATATTTTACTAACAATTCAAAGCAAATAAATAACTAAAATTGACAACTTCATCAGAAGAAAGGTCTGTATATGCAAAACAGTGTGAGACTATTATGTTATTTTGGTGTAAGCATTGTAGGATATTAGGCATACGGGCAAACCGTATCAGCCCACCTGCCTGAAAAGCTCAGTGGCCCTAAATAGGCTAACGTTACAATAAACGCAATAACTTTTGTGCAGTCTATAATATCACAACATGTAAGTCTTCTTTTACACGTTATATTCTAAGTATAATGGAAATGTTTATTTAACAAAAATTTAACATTACTTAGCATCTATAACTAAATAAGTTGTCACATGAAACTATTGGGTAATTTTTCACATGTACAACAATTCTGACCCATTTCATACAATTAATTCTCAATTTTTTCCAAACTCATTACAACTTATTTGTGTAGTAATTTTAAGTCATCATTAAATGATTCTTAACCTTTGGGTTTCAACAACTCTAACAGCCACGTTCTTCACCTACATTTACTTCTTTTATCCTATATGATATCATTCAATTACATCATCACCTACCTAAACATTTAATTGACTTATTTCTACTAACTATCATACGCTCGCTAACGAAAACACGTAATTGATCAAAGATCATCACTTGTTCAACAAAGCACAAAGCATAAGAAATAAGTTATTTTAAGGCAAAACAGTTCACTATTAAACTACTAAACTATTGTATCATAATAACACTACAATCAAACACCGTATATAAAAAAGTAAGAATAAAAGAAGAATTACATACAAACTAAAAATTAGGAACAAACGTGTGTGCTCTTTGCCAGAGAGAGTCTATGCTGGACTACAGATGAAGAACATGCTGTTAGACGCTCACCTGACAGCAAAAAAATGGATAATGAACGAACGTCACAATTAACATCCGTATATCAGAAAGATAAAAAAATAGATTGGAGGCTACAACTGGTGTTAGCTTCAACCAAGTGAATCTTCAGAATTTATTGACACTTAATCCAAAGCAATTGAAATATTAAAAGCAACATAAGTACTTATCTATTCCAGCAAGCATGAAGAAAGGGATGCATGTGTGCATATAAAGTATCAGCTAATACCCTACACACAACTAAGACAGAGGTGACTTATTGCTGGATGGACCATCTGGTTGTTGACATACCAACATTGCATCCTGACAGTTGGCTACCTGTGTGATTCAATGTTATGAGAAATATAAAAACAAAACAAAGTATATTAATTCACGTCAAAGTTTATTACTGAACAATGGTATAAAACATTAAAAATAGTAAATCAAATAAGCATAATATAGACTTTTTTTTTTTTTTTTTAGAATCAATCAATTGAACAATGATAGAAAATAACCTGGAAATCTTTCAAGGCTGCAAATTACACATTATCCTTTGGAAGTCCTGAAATTTCAACAGGATCCTACACATCTGCAATGACAAGTATATCCACATATTATAAACATTCCGTGAATAATTTTAACAGATCATGGAGATGGTAGTACGTTGGACAATGGGAAGACTTTCAACTCTTTTTAGGCAATAAAAAAAGTTTTTTTGATAATTCAATCATATACCACAAACTACAAAAAAACAATTCATTGATAATGCATACCCAAAATAAAGAATTTTACCCCAAATATTATTACAATATTTTGATTAAGCAAAGATATATATTAGCACCAACTCAAAAGAACAATGGACTTTGATGTGGAAGACTCCCAAAATTTTATGTTCTCAAACAAAAAATCAGAAAGATTAGCCTATCAAACTGTAGCCAAGTTAATGCCATTTGAAAATACAACTTGTAATAGCATTGAACAAATAATTATAGCTTCAGTTGTTTCTTGATGAACATCATGTGAACATGTAACACCATAGTCATCAGTTAATTTATTGAAAACGATTAAATTATACGAAGTACAACTTTAGTAACAGGATGTTTGATAATAACAATCATTGATAAACATAAAATATAAAGGACAAAAAGACTTGAACTATACAGGCATGTTACTTAACTCTAACTAACATGTATATATACACACATTTTAGAAACAAAGAAATCTTCAAAGATACAACATATAGAAAAAGGTTCTAGAAAAGAACCTGATATATGAATATAGATAACTTCACTTCAGCAAAAGTCATATTTATCATTAATGTTACTAATTCATCAAAATTGTTCTCTATTCAGCATTTCAGTAAGAATCTTTACTCTTTGGTAATACCTCAAAAAATATGACCACAAATATAATCAACTTCAAAATACAAATATAAAAATTAGGTCACTTTTATATTGTATTAATCCAAATCAGCATAAATCAATAATAATAATGCAATAATTTTAATCAAAAATATCAAATATAAATCTATATTAAGCATAAAAAGGTACAAAATTAAATAATAAAACATCAAAATGAATATAACCAATCACCTATCAGTTAATGTGTCGATGAGGATAGGTTTCGGATGACACCCTTTTGCTTGAACATAATCAAATTGTTGATGCATATTGTGTACCAACACATTCAGACAAAGTCCATAATGAATGGCTCCTCATTTATCAATCAACTAATAAACCTGAATAAGTATTGATTAATAAACACGTAGAATATAGAAGATAAATATGCAATTATCAATTAGATTTAAAGTCAATATGTGAACAATCTTAAACAAAAATAGGTATTATTCGGTCACAACCTTTTATAAACTGCATACCTAAATTGACAAATCTAAACTATAACAAATATAAAATTAGTCATCTAGTCATATATCCAATATTAACAAAAAAAAACCCTAAACAATAACAACTCAAATCAAAATACAAATTTCTAAAATCGAGTATTACAGTCTTGTCAAAACTTAACCTGGTAAATCGATGGCAGAGTCAATGATGGTGATTGTGACAGAGTAGGTAACAGGCGGAGAAAGGGACGGTGCTTGGGCTGTAGACTGTGACGATGATGGTGTTTTTGACGGATTGGATTACAATGAAATCGTATAACAACGCGATAGATTAATCGAGAATTAGGGTTGACGAACGGCGAATAAATTTTTCGATACAAAAACATCTAGAATCAAATACCCCAAATACCTAATTGTAGATAACAAAAAATAGAGTCAAAAATCTTGATGTAAATCTATAAAAAAAACCTGCAGCAGCATCGATTTTTGTTTGATGATGAACACAGTGTTCATGGAAATAAGATTTACTTACCCGATTGAATGATTTGGGCTTTTGGTTTGATATTAACGTTGATTTTGCTCGTCCTAAATCCGCATCTCTGGTAGAAAAACCCTAAATGGTGATGGAGAATGAAGGAAAAAATCATCAACAACCATAGTGTTGATGAAAGATGAAGAAGATGAGAAATCACCAGGATTTTTGGAAATAAGATTAAAGGATGCGGTTTTTGATAATTATCAGTTAATAGACGAATTTTGGGACACGCGTCAGATGTATGGATTTTATGAATTTTTTAATTCAAAATTCTGACAAAAAGCTATTCTGTGAGATTGAATAAGGCTGTGACACGTGGCAGTTTTATGTATGTGATTTATCAAGATAAAAGATATATAGATATAGATTCCATTCTCACATGCTTCATTCTCTATGGAATGGAGTTTGGGTATGGGGATTAATGCGGCTAAATTTTGAAAGTTAATCGGTCCCGCTACAATATGGAGTATCTGGCTTGCTGGGAATAACGCTACGATTTGGATAACAAATAGCTTGTTGCGGCCGAGTATAGGGAGAGAATGTCGAAAACATTCTTTCTTTAGAGCATTTTTTGAAGTTCAGGAAGAATCACCAGCAACACCTTGATTCAGCAGCTACCTTATTTGTTTTTGATATTACCTGCTTGATTGACATATTTAAAATTAACTGTAGCAGTCAATTCATTTGACTTTTGAATGATGACGTAGACATGTTTTTATGAAAAGAAATAGATAGAAAAGCTTACTCAATTAGGTAATATCAAGATTATATACAACCAAGGCATTGAATTTTAAACATTCATCAAGATCAAGTACAACTACATTTTATTTTAAGCATTCATTAAACAGCATAGCATAAGAAAAGGGGGAAAAAAATAATTAACACATCCGTGGCAATTAATCATCATGATGAAATTAAAATACTAGAAGCAAGCAAGCAAGCAAGCAACTGGTTTAAGCATTCATCAAATACCACCACAGAATCAGAAGGAAAAAAACACATAAACACATCCATGGCATTGGCACATAATAAGTTACATTAAAGACAAAGGCAGCGGCAGCAACAACAATAAGCGGTACCTATTCATTCAAAAGCCCACCTGTGAAACATGACACGATTACTATACTCCTTATATACTTTATGACTAAACTCATCTCTCAAATTCACATATAAGATTTTGTAAGCCTCGTCATCAGTCATTTTGAGAAAAATGTCAATAACGTCATCCATCAACACGTCCACGAGGCTTCTTATCTCCAACTCGAAAGCAGCCTGAAATAAAAACAGAAAAATATCAAGCAAATTAATTATCCATAAATAAATAAATAAGAAGAAGAAAAAAGAGGCGTACAGTCATAAGATCAAGAGCATGTATCTGATTGGCTTGGCGAAATTTGGAATTGAACTCATTCAACTTCTGTCCAAGGAGGGTTTCATCATGGGCATAATCATCATGGATCTTGGCACGTTCTGCACAAAAGAATTGAACCTTCAGAAGGAGTTCACTATTGCCTTGGAGCCTATCTACGTAGGCAAAGCCGAAATTGTAATTGGTTTGGACCACTAAAGACTCTCTTTTAAAGGGCTCGCCGTCAATATCTATCCTGTCCGAACAATGAATCTCCATCTTTCTAATGATTTTGCTATTATTATTGCTTTCCACTTATTCATCAGTCTCTGCTGCTGCTACTTGTTTATCTTGCTGCATGTTTTCTGCTACAATCAATCAAGTTGTTAATAATAATAGCAAAAGTAATAAATTCTTAAACCTCCATCAATCCAATCCAGTTGGGATTATTATGTAATTGAAGAAGAAGAACAAGAACATACCTGTCAAGACTACTACTGGTTTATTTGAATCAGCATCATCACTCTCACTCTCACTCTCAGCTATTTGTTTATCCTGCTGCATGTTTTCTGCTACAATGAGCTGTTAATAATAGAAAAGTAACAAATATAAATAATTAAGTAAATATTAAATATTATATATTAATAATAATAATAAAACTATAGAAAAAAATAATATATATACCAAGAGTATCATACAGAGATTTTGCATCGGTCGAATTAGCAGACCTAGATAACATCCTCCTTTGATGATTTCTAAATCCACCCCATGATAAAGTTTCCATCTTTTTAACATTTGATGCATCAATCAATCGAGGCGTTAAGGAATTAGGGTTTCGTATCGGATTCGAAAGGCTAACAATCAGTCGAGGTCGACATCTAGCTCGATTGTAACAGCATGTGAACGATGAGTATACCGCATGATTAAGCCTACAAATTGTCCTCAAATTGCTCATGCTTCGATTTCGGTGGCCAAACCCTAGTTCCCAATTTCAAAGAAATCAATTATCAAGGAGATGTGGATTCAGGATTTGATTAGTATTTTTTGAAATAATTGCTAAAATAATCCCTGTGTTATTATTGTTTTGCTCGCTTCATCCCTCCGAACTTATGACTGTCCAAATTATATCATTAACGAAAATTAACTGTCTGTTAAATTGCTGTCAACGTGCACATGTCACGTGTTTTTAGCATGTAACCATTTGAATCTTGTGTATAATCCTGGTGGGGAAAATTCGAAAAATGTAGGCACACATTTAAATGTTTTTTTTTTTTTTTTTTTTTTTTTTTTTTTTTGAGGGAGGTGATCCGTACACCATCTCTATTTTGCCATACACTACTAAATAAATTTTTTGTACATTTTTACCCTTCCTTTTGTTCACCACCAACTCCCGTTAACTTCTCAAATGAAGGGTAAAACTGTCTAAATAATTGTTTTGGTGGTGTATGGCAAAAACAAGGTGGTGTACGGATCAACTCCCTTTTTTTAATGTGTAACAAATTTGAATATTAGTAAAAATATTTAATACGGAACAAGGGATTGTAAATACAAATGCTCTTCACAACTAAAAGAAAATACGGTAAAACAAGAAACTCAAAATTTATCTATTCAAAAGATGTCCTCTAACTAACGAAGTACATGTTTATTTATAAGGGAACGAGCACAATCATAATAGGACTGAAACTCCTAAACTATAGCTAATAAGTATATCAAAAAGAATATAACAATAATTAAATAAAGATAGATCGCCTCCTCTATTATTTAACCCAAGGGTTTATTTCATTCGGATGAGCAGCCCTCCGGGGTCCACATCCACATCCACATTCAGCCCATTCATCGTATCTAGTCCCGCGTCAGTCTCTCTCACTTGAAAAAAACTCGCCCTCAAGTTATTTGGGTATAGTGAACCTTCAAATGCATGATAGGGAGACAAGTGTGTTGGTGATTTGTGTCACCAATATGATTTAAGTGTAATGGGATTAATTTGTTAACCAATCTAATCTTGATAAATATCGAATAAGTTCGGGAAAGTGTGGAGTGCACACATGTTTGAACTTATCTTGATTATGACGGGGGTATGGGGGCAGCGCCTTTTTTGACCCAAAATAAAAGCCCATTTTTGAGCCTTTTTTAACAGTTATGAAACTGCCTCGGCAGTTATAGATTGAACTGCCATTCGGCAGTTAAAAACCCCAATTTTGGTTATTTAATTTCCTGGTACGTTTTCAAATTTATACACACAAAAACACAGATCTGATTGAAGATTTCGATAGTACCATCGAAATACTTTGATCTGAAAGTGATTACACGACTCTCAGAAATCCGAAATCGAAACTCATATATACAACAAAGATCAAAGTATTATGTGAAGATGACGAAAAGAGAATCTGTGAAAGATATGACAAGCAAGTTTGACAAATTGGCGAAGTTTGAAGGGCAGGATTTTCGTAGATGGCAGAAGAAGATGCACTTTCTTCTCACAACCCTGAAAGTTGTGTACGTTCTGAGTACTCCCAGGCCTGAATTTGATGAAGAAGAAACACTGGAGGTTACTAAGAGGAGATCAAAATGGGATAACGACGATTACATATGTCGTGGCCACATCTTGAATGGTATGTCTGATTCTCTATTTGATGTTTACCAAAATGTCGAATCCGCAAAAGAACTATGGGATTCACTGGAATCCAAGTACATGGCAGAAGATGCTTCTAGTAAGAAGTTTCTGGTTGGTAATTTTATGAATTACAAGATGGTTGATACCAGGCCTGTTATGGAACAATTTCATGAATTGTTGAGGATTTTGGGACAGATTGTTCAACATAATCTGAAAATGGATGAAGCCATTTCGATTGCAATGATTATTGACAAACTGCCTCCATCATGGAAAGAGTTTAAACACACTTTGAAACACAGCAAGGAAGAATTAGCTTTAATTCAACTTGGAAGTCATTTTCGGATTGAAGAGGCTTTGAATACCCAAGAACTTGACAACAATCCTAAAGGTAAGAATCAAGTTGGGAATTCTTATGTTAACATGGTGGAAGGTGAATCTTCTAAGAAGTTCAACAAGTTTAAGAACAACAAACGCAAAAACAAAGGCGGTGATGACAAGTCTGGTCATCTTAAAAAGTCAAAACTTGAATGTTGGAAGTGGGGCAAACCTGGTCATATGAAGAAGGATTGCCATGTTGGGAAAAAGAAAAAGGATGGCGCTGGTCCAAGTGGATCTAAGGATCCGAAAAAGCAACAAGGTCAGAATATGTTATGTAATTTTAATAATATTCAGAATTATATTTCTGTGATTTCTGATGCATTTTATGTTCAGGATGATGATGTTGCTTGGTGGGTTGATTCTGGTGCGACGTGTCATGTTTGCAAGGATCTTCGTTGGTTTGAAGAATGTCAACCAATTGAAGATAGATCTTGTGTGAAGATGGGTAACGTTACAACTGAACCAATCAAAGGAATATGACGTGTTTTACTTAATTTCACTTCTGGAAATGTTTTATGTTTGGATAATGTTTTGTATATTCTGGGGATTCGAAAGAATCTCTTGTCTTAAATTGTGTTGAATAAGTTTGGTTACAAACGAGTGTTAGAAAGTGACAAGTATATCTTGTCAAGACATGGTACTTTTGTTGGATTTGGTTATGTTTGTAATGGTATGATTAGGTTGAATCTTGTTTATCCTTTTGATGTTAATTCTGTTTGTATGCTTACATCTAGTGTAAATAATAGTATAAACAAATCAGAATTATGGCATGCTAGGTTAGGACATATACATCATAAAAGATTAAAAGATATGTCCAAAATAAGCTTAATTCCCGCATTTGACACAAATAATGAAAGGTGTAAAACTTGTATGCTTACTAAGATAACTAGACAACCTTTTAAGGAAGTTAATAGAGAAAGTAAAGTTTTACAACTTATTCATAGTGATTTATGTGATTTTCATGCAACGCCTTCACTTGGAAACAAAAAGTATGTAATAACTTTTATTGATGATGCATCTAGATACTGTTATGTGTATTTAGTGCATACAAAAGATGAAGCTCTGGATAAATTTAAAATTTATAAACAAGAAGTAGAGTTACATAAAAATGAATTAATAAAAGTTTTGCGTACTGATAGAGGTGGTGAGTATTATGATCCAGTTTATTTTCGATCTACTGGTATAATACATCAAACCACGGCTCCTTACACGCCACAGCAAAATGGTGTGGCTGAAAGGAAGAATAAGACGTTGAAGGAAATGGTTAATTCCTTGTTATCCTATTCTGGTTTAAGTGAAGGATTTTGGGGTGAGGCTATGTTGATAGCCTGTTATTTATTGAATAGAACCCCAAATAAAAAGAGTAAAAATACCCCGTATGAAATATGGCATAAAAAGGTACCAAATTTGAGTTATCTCAAAGTTTGGGGTTGTCGAGCGGTTATGAGACTCACTGAACCCAAAAGGAAAAACTTGGGTGAAAAAGGTATAGATTGTATCTTTATTGGGTATGCTGAGCATTCCAAGGCATATAGATTTTATGTTATAGAATCTAATGACTCTGTATCAATTAACACTGTGATAGAGTCTAGAGATGCAATATTTGATGAAAATAGATTTACGTCTATAATGATTCAGAAATCAAGCGAGTGATGTTTCTGAATCATCAGTACCTAGAAGGAGTTCTAGACCTAAGAAAGCTAAGTCTTTTGGATCTGACTTTCATCTATATTTAGTTGAAGGAAAAAGGGATGGGACTATGTCTCAACATGAATATTGTTTTATTGCTGAAGGAGATCTAAGGACTTTTAGTGAAGCCATGGCATCAAGGGATGCAAATTTCTGGAAAGAAGCGATTCAGGATGAGATTGATTCAATCTTGCATAATGATACCTGGGTTTTGGTTGATTTACCTCATGGTTGTAAATCTTTAGGTTGTAAATGGATCCTCAAAAGGAAGATGAAAGTGGATGGTACTATAGATAAGTACAAAGCTAGATTGGTAATTCAAGGATTTAGGCAAAAGGAAGGTATTGACTTTTTTGATACCTATGCTCCTGTTGCTAGAATTTCCACTATTAGATTGTTGTTAGCTCTTGCAGCTATACATAATCTTGTGATTCATCAAATGGATGTGAAAACTGCATTCTTGAATGGTGACTTGGATGAGGAGATTTACATGAAACAACCTGAAGGGTTTGTGATGCCTAGAAATGAAAATAAGGTGTGCAAACTGAAGAAGTCATTGTATGGTTTGAAACAAGCACCTAAACAGTGGCATCAAAAGTTTGATGATGTGATTTTGTCTAATGGTTTTGCAATAAACCAAGCTGACAAGTGTGTATATAGCAAATTTGATAATTTCAGTAAAGGAGTTATAATTTGTCTGTATGTAGATGACATGTTGATTTTTGGTACTGATCAACACCAAGTTGATACAACCAAAAGGTTTTTATCATCTAGTTTTGAAATGAAAGACATGGGGGAGGCTGAGGTGATTCTTGGTATTAGAATCAAACGAGGAAACAATGGAATTTCAGTTTCTCAATCTCATTATATTGAGAAGATCTTGAATAAGTTTCATTTTGAAAATTGTTCACCTGTTAGTACTCCTATGGATCCTACTATTAAGCTATTGCCTAATAAAGGACATCCAGTGTCTCAGCTTGAAAACTCAAGAGCTATAGGATCTCTCATGTATGCCATGATAAGTACTAGGCCTGATATAGCATTTGCTGTAGGAAAGCTTAGTAGATATACTAGTAATCCTAGCTCAGTTCATTGGCAAGCTTTAAATCGAGTATTTAAGTATTTGAAAGGAACTATGAATTATGGTTTGTTTTACAGTTAATTTCCTTCGGTGATAGAAGGTTATTCGGATGCTAGCTGGATCACTAATATGGAGGATCACTCCTCTACAAGTGGTTGGGTTTTTCTTCTTGGAGGAGGTGCCATTTCTTGGGCATCCAAGAAATAAACGTGTATTACGAATTCAACAATGGAGTCTGAATTTATAGCATTAGTTGCAGCTGGTAAGGAAGCTGAGTGGCTTAGGGATTTGATTTATGAAATTCCGTTATGGCCCAAACCGATATCCACCATATCTATCAGATGTGATAGTGCTGCTACCTTGGCTAAAGCTTATAGTCAGGTGTACAATGGGAAGTCTAGACATTTAGGTGTTAGACATAGCATAATTCGTGAGCTCATTATGAATGGTGTGATATCTGTGGAGTTTGTGAAAACTGATTTAAATTTAGCCGATCATTTAACCAAAGGGTTAGCTAGAGATCTTGTGCACAAGGCGGCTAAAGGGATGGGTTTAAAGTCCATTTGAAATCTTTCATATTAAGATACCCAATTCCCATCTAATATAGTATTGGATGCTGAATTCAATGTGGAAAGCTTGATATCTAAAGATTGGAATACATTATTCTTTACATCCCAAGGTATGTGTTCAGTACTGCAAGTGAGTTTGGTTGAAATTATATTTCTTAATAGTTCTTTGAAAAACTGCATGTGCAGGTGCGAGAATAAAGAACTACCTATATAAGCATGAAGTTTAGCTGCTTCAAGAAGTTTGAGACTTTACTTTGATATGCTTATTGAAGGATATGACATAGGCTAGTAAAATATTGTGTCAAGTTAGAACATGAATGTTGTAACACCCGCGTTTTGGGCCTAGATGAAATGACCATTGTACCCTTGGGTATGGTGTAATTAGTGATTTTAATAATTATATGTTTATAATTATTTGGTTATTTAGTTGAGACCAGTTTGTGACAAGGGTCACAGAACAGGTTCGTTTGTTGAATTTGTACTCCGTTAGGGTCTCCTAACGAGGTACGAAAGATATAAGATAACTGATAAATACCCGTGTGTTGTGGGGTATGGGTTTTAAACCCCTTAAGTGTATGAATCTGTATCCTTGAGTTCATTTTCTAGAACTCTCCTAAAAATTTCTCCCGTACCTAACATTTATCACTCTCAAACCCTAATCTAATTCAAGTGTGAAATTGAACCAAGAAGCTTTAAGGATTGATTTGTTACTTCTTAGTGATCATCTATCCAGGTTTGTAAGATTGAATCATTGTTTGATTTCTTAAGAACTGGGTTTTGTGTTCTTGAGCAAAAGTGAGTTTTGATGCTTGAATCTTGTTGAATTGTGTTTATTAGTGTTAATTGTTATTAGATATATGTTCTATAGTTGTTATATGATGTTTTTGAAGTAGTTTCATGATCAGATTGAGCAAAAATCATGTTTTGGGGTTAAAAAACGCGAAAACATCGAGCTGTAGGTGTTCATTAGCACCCACACTTTTGACAGGTCACTTGTACGAGTGACCACACTTTTGAGGGTCAAACACACGTGTGAGGACTCACTCGCACGAGTGAGGCCTCAGTCACACGTGTGAGCACAGGGTCAGATTTGTGGAAACTTGTTTTGGTCATAACTTTCAAACCGTAGCTCCGTTTTTGATGAATCAAGTATCGTTGGAATCGTAATGAAAAATCCTTTCCAATGGTAAAATTTTAAGAAACTGGATCAAATTTTATTTTGGTCAGAAAAAGGGTTTTAGGGTATATGCCTTGTTGTGCACGCTTTTGAGTGTCGTTATGGGTTGAAATTATAATGTAGACTTATCATATAGTGATTACATGTTTGTATGTGCTGATTTAGTGTATGTATTGATGTTTTATGTTGTGATTTTGGGTTGAAACCCATATAAATAGTTGCTGCTACTTGTCATAACCCGTCCTAAACCATAAGGACAAATATAATAACATATGATTTCATTGCGAGGTATTGACATCTATATGCGACATTTTTCAAAGAAAACTGCATTCGTTTTTACAATACAAACCATAACTTTTATTAAAAATACAAAGTTTAAACAACATAATAATGATTATCATTTAGCGATAATCTTAGCCTTACAAACTTTACATGTGATGATAACAACACAATTTCCAACGTATTTTACATTACAACTTCTCCGATATGCAGTTTTATTTTTGACACAAATATGCATACTCAAGATCTTGCTTAAATTCAACATGTTGCAGCGGAAGCTTTTAGTTATCACCTGAGAATAAACATGCTTAAAATGTCAACATAAAGTTGATGAGATATAGGTTTAATGCCGGCAACGTTATAAATATAGACCACAAGATTTCATATATAAACGTTTTAATAAAAATATTCTAAGTTGTTGAGCACTTGATAACCATACTTAACATTTAATCAACGTCGCATATTCCCTTTATTATGAAATCTTACTACACCGTACCAAGTGTAGTCACCGAAACGAAGTACTGTGCAACCGTTGAATACTGGTCGTCCAGTCCGGTTGGGGTTGTCAGGCCCAATAGATCTATCAACAGGATTCGCGTTTACAATACCTCATGTAAATAGTAGTTACCAAGTTACAGGGAAGTATGCCAGTGGTACAACTCAACGTAGAATATATATTTTTAATCACTTGTGTCCATAACGTAAATCATAAAATGCATGTATTCTCATCCCGAAATATTTAGAGTTTAACAGTGGGACTATATACTCACTTTTGCCTTGAAGGTATTTAACACGACTTGGTCTCCGATAGATATCACGGACCTAATATATCAACATATTTTCTTTTCAAGTAATCGTTACATATATATATATACTTTTAATACTTTTAATATTTTCTTAGTCCGTAGTTAGCAGTCTGTTGTTAATGGTCCACAATTAGTTGCTCAATAAAATAAATAAAGACCCCATCGTATTCGTATTGATCAGAATTAATCTCGACCCATGGTACCATGTTGTCAAATGACGTGTTGCGTACATAAAGTACCGTGTTGTCAAATGACGTGTTGCGTACAATCATGAGGTCTTATGATTAATCTTCTCGTGTTGTTTACGGGTGGTCCTGAAATATATAAAATCAAATCATAAGTATAAAATATCATATTAATTAGCAAAAATATGATTAGTTTAGTTTTACTCCAATTAATTTCGTAGTTAAACTAGCTTCGGATACCCGATTTTGTTTTAAGGTGTTCTTTGTAAAAACAAGTTGTATCTTATTAAGTTAGCATATCATTATGATATATTACAGGTCTTGAAGTATTTTAAAAGTCAAGTTAGAAGGATCTATTTAGTTTGCGAACAAGTTTGAAATCATTCAAACTATGTTCTTGTTGTTATAATTTATAACTCAAAATAAGATAGCTATATAAATATGAATCGAATAAGATTATGAATAAGGTTACTACCTCAGGTTACTTGGATAAAGCTACTGGAAAAGATAAGAAAAATCTTGGAATCAAAAGAGTGGTGGAGTGGGATTGAAAGATTGGAAGTAATCTCCTTGAAATCGGATGACTATATTGATACGTTCTTGAGTAGGTACATGAAGAGAGATTAGGGAGTGAATTAACTTGAAAGAAAATTGGAAATGAAATTGTATGTGTGTGTGTGCAAAATGATGTGATTATGGGATGGATATATAGGAGATTTAGTTTGTTTTCTTGCATATAAGTCATACATGAGCTTAAATGGTTGGTTCCCACATGTAACATCATGTCTAGTGGCTGATCATTGAAGTTTATTGTTGGTATATACTAATAGTAAATACGTATAGAAGCTGGGTATGATACGGTTACATATACCCTAGATATACTTGTAGAAATTTTGAGAAAACGGAACGAGAATTCAAATATGGACGGGTTTATAACTGTAAAAGAGGCTCAAAACCGGGCTTTTATTTTGGGTCAAACCGGGCCAAAATAAAATTTTAAGACATTTTTAATAAAGCAATGCTAGCCCAAAAAAAAAAAATTCCAAGCTCGACCCCAGCCAGGGGCTCTGCCCCTTGGACCCCGCTATCGGGGGCGCTGCCCCCGAACCCCCGTCATGATCAAGATAAGTTCAAACAAGTGTGCACTCCACACTTTCTCAAACTTGTTCGCTATTTATCAAGATTATTTTGGTTAACAAATTAATCCCATTACACTTAAATCATATTGGTGACATAAATCACCAACACATTATAGATTATAAGTATATATGTCAAAGAATGTTACATATAGTTATCGTTTTGAAAACTTAAGTTAGTGATCTCAAAATATACCAATAACTCATTGTTGTTAGTACACAATGAGATGTTAAACCATCCTTAAATCATGTTAAATATGTATAGATATGTATATATACATAATCGTATAATTATCGTGTGTTATATAGTTCGTGATATCATCGGTCAAATTGGACGGTCAAACGTTGTGTAAAACTCTTTTCAAAAACATAAGTCTCAACAATTTGGATTGCTTATCATGTTGGTAAGGTTTAATTTATGTAAATATTAATCTCATAAGTATAAAACGATCGGAAAAATCCGGGTCGTTACATTACTATTCTTCATCACTCGCACGAGTGAGCCTTCACTCGTACGGTTGAGGTAGTCAACCGTGTGGTGAACCGTGCGAGTGAGTGGTGATGGGAACTTATGTTTTGATTGTGATGATACGTACGATTGAGATGTGACTCGTACAAGTCATGTGATGCCCCGTACAAAACCATCGTGTACGAATCATCAGCAACAGGATCATTACAAGGTTAAGTACTATATGCGTTTTCAAAAAGAGTTTGCATTCATTAATAAAGTGATGTCTAAACCAACATCGAATGTTTTACAATCCAAAAGCATGCTTCACTAAGTAGAAGCAAATAATAAGTGTATGTGACCACAACGGTCGTTACAAGTCATAGTTCAAAAGTACTAATGTTTGAATGCAAAATAAAGTAGTTCATGCGATAACAACTCTAAGCGGCGGGTGTCTACAGCACGACTAGTACACAGCGGAAGCTAACCTCAAGCACCTGAGAAAAACATGCTTTAAAACGTCAACACAAAGGTTGGTGAGCTATATTTTAAGTATAACAGTAAGTAAGGTAGGCCACGAGATTTCAGTGCTACAAAGAGCGTTTCAAAACAGTATGATAAAGTATATGTTAACCGTGGGCACTTGGTAACTAACTTAACGTTTATACCCCCTGAAAGTACACTTGGCAAGTGCGCATGTCTACGAAGTATTAAACACTCGTTAAATGCTAGCGCTACTAGCCCGAGTGGGGATGTCAAACCCTATGGATCCATATCTAAGATTCGCGTTCACCGGTTCAAAAACCAATGACTAAACGTTACCGAGCTAAAGGGAATGTTTCTGCTGTTATATAACCCACACATATATAAAGTTTAAGTACTCGTGCCTAGTATGTAAAACATAAAATCTCCATGTATTCTCAGTTCCCAAAATAAGTTAAAGTAAAAAGAGAATGCTATAACTCACAATGATGAAGTAGCGGTAAAGTATGACTCGGAAAGTAAGCAAGTAATGAAGGTCGTCCAAACGGGTCCTCAACCTAAGTCAAATAGTACTAAGTCAGTAAATCATCCGAATAGGTTTAAAAGTATGTAAATAAGGTCTTAAGGGTCATCATCATTCATCATCAAACAAAAGGTGTAAAGTAGGTTTCGTTTATGAAAGTAGTTTAAGACAAAGGCTGAATTCGATCAGTCACCACGGCCTCTACCCTTACTGAATTAAGGTGAGACCAGTGGTCATGGATCCGTATATGAGTCCTTTAAGTGTGGTAAAATTTACAGAAGCAAACTCGTCTTTGTTTGACCGTGGCGACGGTCTAAGTACGAGTAGGTCATAAATTTCTGCACAACGTTAAAAGGACATAGTGACGATCGGAGGGCCATAAATCCTAAACCGTAACTCGGATTAAGACGAGTCCTATATGAAAAGTTATCTACTCAAAAAGATCTACTTGAAAATCATGGTTACTGTAGCCCAGGTGTACTGGTATGTTACAGAAACCAGAAAACAGTAGGTAGAAGACAGAAAGCAGTAAAATAACGGGTTCCGGTGAGTTTGATGCTTGATGCTTATCACGGTTCTCATCCTTGATGCGTATAGCTTCAAATGTACAACTAGTTGATGTGTTTGCATCATATTGACCAAGATTTGACCATCATAACCCAAGTGCAAGTCTAAGACATGAAGCACAACTCACTTAAGTGTTGCAAGTGTTTTGATGAACCAAAGTTACATCAAAGTCTTAGATTTAACACATGCATGAAATATAAAAGTAATATTAACTAAGTTTTGACAATTATGACACAAGTGTGATTCTAAGACATGTAGATCAACTCACTTAAGAGTTGTATGAAGTTGATGAACCAAAGTTACATCAAGGTCTTAGATCTAACACTTACATGAACTTTAAAAGTAAAAACAAGTTACAAACTTGAAGTAAACTTATGAAATCAAGATCTTAAGTTGTAGAACATAGTTCTTAGTTTGATCTTGAAGATCTAAGACTCAAAAGTCTAGATCTAACATAAGTGTACAAAGTTATAATTAAAAGTTTCATTTACATGTTCTTGAACTTTTAAAGTTAACTTTAAGTTCAAGATTAATGAGATCAAGGTTAACTAGTAACACTTGACCAATAATAACCAACAAACATGAATTTAAAATGCAAGAATAAAGTGATAAATTAAATAAACAAGTAAAAGGTTCATGGTTGTTCATACTTTTAAAGATTCAACCAAAGTTTGATCTTTAAGAAAAGTAAATCTTAAGTTTACTTCAAGAACTACAAGTATGATTTTAATCAACACATGAACTTGAAATCTTTAAAGAAAGTACATGTAGAACATAACTAGTGAGTTATGTTCTTGTGTGTTCTTGTAAATACAAGTTATTATGAAGAATCAAACTAAAGAGTTGATTCTTGAAACTAATAAAGAACAATAACAACAACTAGTAATTAAGTAACAAACAACAACATGAACCAAGTAACAACAAACAACAAAGAATGATGATGATATAAGGTGTTCTTGGTTCGGTTTTGTGACAAGGAAAGGAGAGAAATATTGCTTAAGTTACTTACTAGTTTTAGAGAGAAATGAGAGAAAAGATAAGAGAAAAGTGATGTAGCAAGTAAGTATGTGTAAGTGAAATGAAGATACAAAAGACTAAGTAGTAAAAAAAAAGATTTTGAACCCACCAAAAGGGCCCTAGGCCGACGTATTTTGGCAAGGAGGAGGGGAAGAAAAATGTTCTTTGGTTACTTGCATGAAAAGCTTAAAAGGTGTGGTTAATAGAGTTGCTTGCATGGGGATTAAGAGCAAACTAGATTCCAATTGCTTAACTAACTAGTTTCCATCCTAAGTGATACTTACACATGAAAGACTTGGGCTAAATAGTCCATTAAAGAAGTAGGGTGGGCTAATCAAGTCCATGTACAAAAATAAAGCCCAAGTTTATAAGTAATTAACAAGTAATCCAATAAAAGTCCAATTAAAGCCCATGTAACTAACTAATAACCATAGTTAATTAAAATGATTAATAAAACTTAATCATGAATGCAAATAATATCTAAAATATTATTCGTGAAAGTTTCGTGTGTCACAAAGACGTTTCGGGCAATTAAAGTCAAGTTCGGGCAATCATGGCAACATGTAAATGTAATAACATACATTCGTTTAATCACACGTATTAATAATAACAATTATTAATAAATAAACGTTGAAAAAAATCCAGGGTTGTTACATTACCCACCTGTTAAAGAAAATTTCGTCCCGAAATTTTAAGCTGAGGTAGATGGAGGAGTTGGGAAAAGGTGAGGATACTTCTGCATCATGCGATCCTCTCGCTCCCAAGTAAACTCAAGTCCTTGTTTGGCATTCCATCGAACTCGGACGATAGGAATCCTGTTGCGTTTCAAAGTTTTGATCTCACGATCCATAATTTCAACAGGTTCTTCCACAAAGTGAAGTTTGTCGTCAATCGTAAGTTCCTCAAGTGGTATGATAAGTTCTGGTGCAGCGAGACACTTCTTCAAGTTTGATACATGGAAGGTAGGATGAACTGAGCTCAATTGTGCTGGTAGATCCAAACGGTAAGCAACGGGTCCAACACGTTCCAAGATTTCAAAAGGACCAATGTATCATGGGTTCAACTTTCCACGTTTTCCAAAACGAATCACACCTTTCCAAAGTGCAACCTTTAACATTACATGGTCGCCCACGTTGAATTCAAAGTCCTTACGTTTAAGATCAGCATAACTCTTTTGGCGATCGCGGGTAGTCTTAAGTCTAGCTTGAATCTGAGCAATCTTCTCCGTGGTTTCATGGACTACCTCGGGTCCGGTGATTTGCTTCTCGCCTACTTCGGCCCAACAAATAGGAGATCGGCACTTACGGCCATACAATGCTTCAAAAGGTGCAGCATTAATGCTCAAGTGATAACTGTTGTTGTAAGAAAATTCGGCGAGTGGCAAATGCCTTTCCCAGGCCTTTCCGAAATCGATGACACATGCACGCAACATGTCCTCCAAGGTCTGAATCGTTCGTTCACTTTGCCCGTCAGTCTGAGGGTGATACGCAGTACTCATGTCGAGACGGGTTCCCATAGCTTCTTGCAAAGAACGCCAAAATCTAGAAGCAAAACGGGGATCGCGATATGAGATGATCGATAAAGGTACACCATGACGAGATACAACCTCTTTGATGTATAATTGGGCAAGTCTCTCCATTGTATCCGTCTCCTTCATCGCTAAGAAGCGTGCAGATTTGGTAAGGCGGTCAACAATAACCCAAATAGTATCGTATCCGCCCACCGTCTTTGGTAGCTTGGTGATGAAATCCATTGTTATCCGTTTCCACTTCCATTGTGGGATTTCTGGTTGTTGAAGTAAACCATAAGGTTTCTGATGCTCGGCTTTAACCTTCGAGCAAGTCAAACACTTACCAACATAAGTCGCAACGTCCTTCTTAAGATTTGGCCACCAATACTGTTCTTTAAGGTCGTGGTACATTTTGTCCGCTCCAGGATGAATCGAATATCTCGATTTGTGTGCTTCATCAAGTATAAGGTTCCGTAGATCTCCATAAAGAGGTACCCAAATTCTTCCGGCATAACATCGAAGTCCAGACTCCCTAACCTCGAATCGAGAGACAAGTATGTTCAAATGTTCGTGAGATATATTCTCCTCCTTGAGAGCCTCATCTTGGGCTACTCTGATCTGACTGTTGAGGTTCGAATGGATGGTGATGTTCAGAGCCCTAAAACGAAGAGGTGTCGTCCTCTCCTTTCGGCTTAAAGCGTCATCTACAACATTGGCCTTGCCAGGGTGATAACGGAGTTCACAATCGTAGTCGTTGAGCATCTCGATCCATCGGCGCTGTCTCATATTCAGTTGCTTCTGATTAAAGATGTGCTGGAGACTCTTGTGATCGGTGAAGATAGTGCTTTTAGTTCCATACAAATAATGTCTCCACAATTTGAGCGCAAAGACAACGGCTCCAAGTTCAAGATCTTGAGTAGTGTAGTTCCACTTGTGAATCTTCAATTGGCGGGAGGCATAGGCAATAACCTTTGATCATTGCATCAGTACACAACCAAAACCACTCTTCGAAGCATCGCAATAAACAACGAAATCGTCACTGCCTTCGGGAAGCGATAGGATAGGTGCGGTGGTTAACTTCTTCTTCAAAGTTTGGAATACTGATTCGTGTGCGGGTTCCCAAATGAACTTCTTGCCCTTGTGAGTCAGTGCGGTCAAAGGAAGCGCAATCAGAGAAAATCCTTCAATAAACCTTCGGTAGTAACCGTTGAGACCTAGGAATTGGCGAATGTGAGTTGGAGTAGTGGGGGTCTCACACTTGCTGATGGCTTCAATATTGGCGGGATCAACTTTGATACCCTGGTCGCTCACAACATGACCCAGAAATTGAACTTCCTTCAACCAAAATTCACACTTGGAGAATTTGGCGTAAAGTTGCTCTTGTCTCAAGAGTTCAAGTACCAGTCGGAGGTGTTGCTCATTCTCTTCTTCCCTCTTAGAGTAGATGAGGATATCATCTATGAAGACAATAACAAACTTATCCAAGTACGGCTTACAGACACGATTCATGAGGTCTATGAACATGGCAGGTGCATTTGTCAAACCGAATGGCATCACGAGAAACTCATAATGACCATAACGGGTCCTGAATGCAGTTTTCATCACGTCACTTTCCTTCACCCTCAACTGGTGATAACCGGATCGCAAATCGATCTTTGAGTAAACGCTCGATCCTTGTAGTTGATCAAAAAGATCGTCAATTCGTGGAAGAGGATACCAATTCTTTATAGTCAATTTGTTGAGCTCACGGTAGTCGATACATATACGGAAGGATCCATCCTTCTTCTTCACAAACAACACAGGTGCGCCCCAAGGCGAGAAGCTTGGTTGGATAAATCCACGGTCAAGTATTTCTTGTAGTTGACTCTGTAATTCTTGTATCTCGGAAGGTGCGAGTCTATAAGGTGCGCGAGCTACAGGTGCAGCTCCTGGCACTAAATCAATCTGAAACTCTACTGCTCTCTGCGGTGGTAATCCAGGCAATTCCTCAGGGAAGACATCGGAAAATTCGTTCACAATTTGAACGTCGTTCACGCTCTTCACCTCAGTTTCTACCGCTTTCACATGTGCTAGGACAGCAAAACGTCCCTTCTTCATAATCTTTTGCGCTTTCACGCAACTAATGAGGTTCAACTTCTAGGTACATCTCTCTCCATAGATGATCAGTGGTTCACTGTTTCCTTGTGGTATACGAAGGGCTTTATCTCCACAAATAATATCGGCCCTTATCTTGCTCAACCAATCCATACCGATGATCACGTCAAAACTTCCCAATTTGATAGGTATCAAATCAATTTCGAAATCTGCACCAGCTATGTTGATAATAGCTCCACGACTAATATGGTCAACCTTTTCAAGTTTTCCATTGGCGACCTCGACAAGCATACTCTCTTTTAACGGGACTAATGACCAGTTAATCTTATCGCAAAAATGTCTACATACATAACTTCTATCCGCACCAGTATCAAACAAGACAGAAGCTAAAAGATTGTTGATGGTGAATATACCTGTCACCAAGTCGGGGTTTTCGCGTGCGTCCATTGCATTAACGTTGAAAGCTCTAGCGCGCGGTGGTCCCGTCTTTTCGCTTGTTTGGGCACGCATTTCTGAAATGGCCCGTCTGCCCGCATTCGTAACACTTCTTCAGTCCGTTGGTATTCGGCTTCCCATTCAAAGTGGCGACCTTGCAGTCTTTTCCAACATGCCCAGACCGTTGGCACTTCTCACAGACAACATTGCAATACCCAGTGTGGTGTTTGTAACACCTTTTGCATTAGGGTAAGGTTCCTTTGTAGTTCGGGTTGGAGTTGGTGTTGTTGTTGGGGTTGGAGTTTCCACCGTTGTTGTTTCCTCTGAAACCCTCATGTCGTTTCGCCGGGTTCTGTTCATAGTTCCTTCCCCTGTTGTTGTTGTTGTTGTTGTTGTTGTTGTGGTTATCCCATTTGCGTTTCTCACTAGTACCCGCTTCAGACTTAGTTTTCTCCGGTTCATCGATGGTTATTTGATTCATCAAAGTATGCGCCATGCGCATCGCTTCGGGAACATTCGATGGTTTGGACGAAGTGACGTTACCCTTGATGGACTTAGGAAGTCCCCAAAAGTATCTCTCCATACGCTTGAATTCTGGGGTGACCATTGTCGGACACATCAGGGCTAGTTCCAAATCTCCTGTTGTAACCATCAAGGTCGTTCCCAACGGCCTTTAACTGCATGAATTCCATTTCCATCTTTTGGATTTCGGTTCTCGGACAATACTCCTCAATCATGGCACATTTAAATTCTTCCCATGGCGTAGCATACGCCTCATCAATGCCTTGTGCCTGTGCCATTGTGTTCCACCACGTGAGCGCGCCATCAGATAGCGTGCAAGAAGCAAATTTGGTTTTGTTGTCCTCCGAACAGTTGCTAACTTGGAATACTGATTCAATTTTCTCGAACCATCTGGTGAGACCAACCGGTCCCTCAGTGCCGCTGAAGTTATGTGGTGTACAGCTCTGGAATTCCTTGTAAGTACACCCATTTCGAACGGGTTGAATAACCGGTGGTGGTGGCGGTGGCGGTGGAGCTTGGGGTTGCATTTCCGCAATGGCTGCGGCTACACGTTCTTGGATCATCTCTTCAATTTGAGCAGCAGTAGGTGTGGATCGACCGTTAGCCATGATGTTCTAAACAAAAATTTTGACTCAAGTCAAAATCCAGCATTCAATATATAATAATATAGTATATAACAACCAACATGTAAACAGCACAACACATGTTAATTAAGTAATGCAAGTTGATACAAGTACCGCAAAACACCATACAGTAACGTAAATAGAACACTTGTGCAAAAAGTAACATCACAAAGTTTCCATTCATTAATAATAAGTTTCATACATCATGATAGATTCGTACAATACATAAGTGAAATATGAAACTACAACTAGATTACATCATGAAATCTAATACAAAAGGTCCTACGGTGAAGGTGGGTGTAGGATGTCTAAAACCTGAGCCAACTGCTCCTCGAGCTCAGTAACCCGAGCTCGGAGGATTCCCACCTCCCTTGTCAATTCCTCGACAGTGGGAGCTGGTGGGGCAGGCGGTGCTGGTGGTGCAGGTGGGGCCGGTGGAGCGGATGGTGCAGACCGCATGAAACGGGTGCAGATGTCCCGGCTCTAGAAATAGTCAGTACGTAACGGGGAACCTTACGTATCTGTGGGTCGGCAGGGTACGACACAAGCCGTTTATGGGCAGTAACCCTCCGACGCCGACCAAAAGCAGTAGTGAAAGCACGACCTCCATTCACCCCTGGAATGACGGTGCCATCAGGATGGTACCGCTTCTTCGACGGGGTGGAGGGTGCCTGTATAGGTACGTCATCAAGGTTCTCTTCGTCGGAGTCACTGGAGTCATCTGTAGAGGAGTCATCGGATGAAGGATCATTAGAATCATGTGGTGGTGACACGGGTGGCTGAACTGGTCGTCCATGAGCGGCTATCATCTGTCTGTATCTGAATGGCAGAATAAGCACTAAACGTCCATTAGGAGCGCGTCGGCACGGCATGCGCATATGGTTACGGAATGGCCCTTCCCCGAACTCCGCGGGAATCACAACACCACCGATGCAGGGCTGTGGCTCCTAAGATCCAGGAGCAGACGGAGCTGGAATCTCCGTAGGGTCTACGTGTCCGTCAATAGTAGCCACTGGTGCAGGCAGCTGGCTGCTAGTCCCGAAAGATGAAGCGCCGGGGTCACTCGTGCGTATCGGGATCGGTGGATCGGCAACGGTGGTAGGTGGGGTAGCTGAAGAGTCTAAACTGCCCAAAATGATAGCAGGTGGAACATCCGACATCTGAACAAGGAAAAGTAAATTTTCCATGTCAGTAAGTCATAAAGCAAGCACGTATTAGGCCAACAGTTTAAATCATGTATAACAATAAGTAGCATGGCAATAATAACGAATCTTACAGAAGTAGCATGCAATCGAAAGCAAGTGATATCATACAGTAGTGAAATCATGTAGTAGCATACGGCATATAGCAGTAAAAGTAAGCAGCAGCATGCAGTAAGTTCAGCAGAAACACGTAAACTAACAAGTTGTAGATTAGTCCTATTAGTGAATCCTACTCGGGTCGGTCTTAGACTCACTAATGCAACCTAATTCCCTACAACCAATGCTCTGATACCAAATGTGATGCCCCGTACAAAATCATCGTGTACGAATCATCAACAACAGGATCATTACAAGGTTAAGCACTATATGGGTTTTCAAAAAGAGTTTGCATTCATTAATAAAGTGATGTCTAAACCAACATCGAATGTTTTACAATCCAAAAGCATGCTTCACTAAGTAGAAGCAAATAATAAGTGTATGTGACCACAACGGTCGTTACAAGTCATAGTTCAAAAGTACTAATGTTTGAATGCTAAATAAAGTAGTTCATGCGATAACAACTCTAAGCGGCGGGTGTCTACAGCACGACTAGTACACAGCGGAAGCTAACCTCAAGCACCTGAGAAAAACATGCTTTAAAACGTCAACACAAAGGTTGGTGAGCTATATTTTAAGAATAACAGTAAGTAAGGTAGGCCACGAGATTTCAGTGCTACAAAGAGCGTTTCAAAACAGTATGATAAAGTATATGTTAACCGTGGGCACTTGGTAACTAACTTAACGTTTATACCCCATGAAAGTACACTTGGCAAGTGCGTATGTCTACGAAGTATTAAACACTCGTTAAATGCTAGCGCTACTAGCCCGAGTGGGGATGTCAAACCCTATGGATCCATATCTAAGATTCGCGTTCACCGGTTCAAAAACCAATGACTAAACGTTACCGAGCTAAAGGGAATGTTTCTGCTGTTATATAACCCACACATATATAAAGTTTAAGTACTCGTGCCTAGTATGTAAAACATAAAATCCGCATGTATTCTCAGTTCCCAAAATAAGTTAAAGTAAAAAGGGAATGCTATAACTCACAATGATGAAGTAGCGGTAAAGTATGACTCGGAAAGTAAGCAAGTAATGAAGGTCGTCCAAACGGGTCCTCAACCTAAGTCAAATAGTACTAAGTCAGTAAATCATCTGAATAGGTTTAAAAGTATGTAAATAAGGTCTTAAGGGTCATCATCATTCATCATCAAACAAAAGGTGTAAAGTAGGTTTCATTTATGAAAGTAGTTTAAGACAAAGGCTGAATTCGATCAGTCACCACAGCCTCTACCCTTACTGAATTAAGGTGAAACCAGTGGCCATGGCTCCGTATATGAGTCCTTTAAGTGTGGTAAAGTTTACAGAAGCAAACTCGTCTTTGTTTGACCGTGGCGACGGTCTAAGTACGAGTAGGTCATAAATTTCTGCACAACGTTAAAAGGACATAGTGACGATCGGAGGGCCATAAATCCAAAACCGTAACTCGGATTAAGACGAATCCTATATGAAAAGTTATCTAATCGAAAAGATCTATCTGAAAATCATGGTTACTGTAGCCCAGGTGTACTGGTCTGTTACAGAAACCAGAAAACAGTAGGTAGAAGACAGAAAGCAGTAAAATAACGGGTTCCGGTGAGTTTGATGCTTGATGCTTATCACGGTTCTCATCCTTGATGCGTATAGCTTCAAATGTATAACTCGTTGATGTGTTTGCATCATCTTGATCAAGATTTGACCATCATAATCCAAGTGCAAGTCTAAGACATGAAGCACAACTCACTTAAGTGTTGCAAGTGTTTTGATGAACCAAAGTTACATCAAAGTCTTAGATTTAACACATGCATGAAATATAAAAGTAATATTAACTAAGTTTTGACAATTATGACACAAGTGTGATTCTAAGACATGTAGATCAACTCACTTAAGAGTTGTATGAAGTTGATGAACCAAAGTTACATCAAGGTCTTAGATCTAACACTTACATGAACTTTAAAAGTAAAAACAAGTTACAAACTTGAAGTAAACTTATGAAATCAAGATCTTAAGTTGTAGAACATAGTTCTTAGTTTGATCTTGAAGATCCAAGACTCAAAAGTCTAGATCTAGCATAAGTGTACAAAGTTATAATTAAAAGTTTCATTTACATGTTCTTGAACTTTTAAAGTTAACTTTAAGTTCAAGATTAATGAGATCAATGTTAACTAGTAACACTTGACCTGTAATAACCAACAAACATGAATTTAAAATGCAAGAATAAAGTGATAAATTAAATAAACAAGTAAAAAGTTCATGGTTGTTCATACTTTTAAAGATTCAACCAAAGTTTGATCTTTAAGAAAAGTAAATTTTAAGTTTACTTCAAGAACTACAAGTATGATTTTAATCAACACATGAACTTGCAATCTTTAAAGAAAGTAAATGTAGAACATAACTAGTGAGTTATGTTCTTGTGTGTTCTTGTAAATACAAGTTATTATGAAGAATCAAACTAAAGAGTTGATCCTTGAAACTAATAAAGAACAATAACAACAACTAGTAATTAAGTAACAAACAACAACATGAACCAAGTAACAACAAATAACAAAGAATGATGATGATATAAGGTGTTCTTGGTTCGGTTTTGTGACAAGGAAAGGAGAGAAATATTGCTTAAGTTACTTACTAGTTTTAGAGAGAAATGAGAGAAAAGATAAGAGAAAAGTGATGTAGCAAGTAAGTATGTGTAAGTGAAATGAAGATACAAAAGACTAAGTAGTAAAAAAAAAGATTTTGAACCCACCAAAAGGGCCCTAGGCCGACGGTTTTTGGCAAGGAGGAGGGGAAGAAAAATGTTCTTTGGTTACTTGCATGAAAAGCTTAAAAGGTGTGGTTAATAGAGTTGCTTGCATGGGGATTAAGAGCAAACTAGATTCCAATTGCTTAACTAACTAGTTTCCATCCTAAGTGATACTTACACATGAAAGACTTGGGCTAAATAGTCCATTAAAGAAGTAGGGTGGGCTAATCAAGTCCATGTACAAAAATAAAGCCCAAGTTTGTAAGTAATTAACAAGTAATCCAATAAAAGTCCAATTAAAGCCCATGTAACTAACTAATAACCATAGTTAATTAAAATGATTAATAAAACTTAATCATGAATGCAAATAATATCTAAAATATTATTCGTGAAAGTTTCGTGTGTCACAAAGACGTTTCGGGCAATTAAAGTCAAGTTCGGGCAATCATGGCAACATGTAAATGTAATAACATACATTCGTTTAATCACACGTATTAATAATAACAATTATTAATAAATAAACGTTGGAAAAATCCAGGGTTGTTACAAGTCACTGGTCACTCGTGTAGTGAACCGTACGGATCAGGTGAGTCATTGTTGGATGTTTGGTCATAGACCAAACGTACGCGTGAGTTGTCAATCGCACGGTTGAGTGTTCTTAAATATGCATGTGATGGTGTTACTCGTACGGTTGACAGACCAGTTGTAAAGTGATTAAGTGTTGGTTTTGGTATTGTTGTGTTGTTGTCTTGTTGTCGGGTTGTTATCAAGACATGATTACTGACTGTGTTATGTCTATTCTCAGGTGATAAGGACGAAGAGAAGGCTAAGTAAGATTAGAATTCTGAGTGCCTTCTGTTGCTGGTAATCGGTGAGTGGGATTATCTCCGGGTGTAGTATGGAGTAGCAAGTTGTGCTACTATGTTATACTGTTTTAGTTGCTATGCTTAGTAGATATGTTGTAATAATGATCACTGTAGAGTTACCATGCTAGTCATAGGGACAGTTGTTCATAGTGGTAGTTGCTTAACGGTTGTGTGCACAAGTTATAGTTGCCTGTTGGAACCTATTGTTGTTAGGTTCAGCTCAGAGAGGTCAACCTTGTCGTGGTTGGGTCCAGTTGGCTACTGTTTGTTTAGTATAGTGCTGAATGACGCATCACCTGCGTGTGGATTTACTATACTGGGGATTCAGTAGTAAGGACTTTCGGTAGACGCTAGACTGATCAGCTAGTGGTCTTGTGCTCGTACAAGCCGCCGAGTCTCTAGTTGGAGCATAGTTGCTAGTTGATAGTTGCCAGTTGATAGTTGCTAGTTGTTAGTTGTCGGTTGCCTGTTATTGATTGTTGTAGTTGCTGTAGTTGTACAAGTTGGTACTGTATGCTAGATCTGTTAGATGATTCCATTCACTTAGCCTCGTGCTAACCCCCCTCACCTCCTCCCTTGCAGGTTTTGGATCTTAGTGCTGGTAGGGACGGGAGTCGGGTTGACGATATGTTTGACAAGACGAACTCTGATGTCTTAACTTTTATAAATATGTAACTAGTTGTTTAACGTAACACCGGTGGTTTGTAATAAGTAACTAGCTAATGATTTGTGATAATCATGTTTGTAATTAACTAAGGGTATTTATGTGAATTAAGACTTCCGCTGTGATTTAAAAAAAAAATCTGGGTGTTACAACTTGGTATCAGAGCATAGGTTTGGCCGCATGTACATTGTGTTGAATGTCATGTTCCCAAACCTTGTGCTGTGTCAAACATATCAGAGGGGGCGGGTTAAGTGAATGTAGGGATTACATGCGTTAGTTGATAGGTACTAACCTGTTTTCCACTAAGAGTTTGTGTGAGTTGTTGTGGTAGTGCAGATATGGCAGATAATACAGGAAACGCAACTGGTCCGTCAGCCCCTGGAACATTCAGAGCCCTAGATGAAGACATATATGTTTCAGAAGAGGATCCGCAGGAACATATTCTAGATTTGGAAAGTCAGTTAAAGGAAGCACATGATCGAATAAGGGAATTAGAACAAAGGCAGGTAATAGTGAATCCAAGTGGAAGTGTACCGAATCAGATGTTTAGTGGGTATCCGGTGCAGCCAAATATCTATCAGCAAACTGGAAGTGCTTTCCAACAACCGCAATGGTTACCACCTCAGTATCAGTTTCCTCAACAGTATCAGATGCCACCTCAATTTAATCAACAGTTCCCAAATCAGATGTGGGGTCCGTATCAGACGCCGATGTTTCAACAACCAAAGAAATGTACATTCAAACAGTTCCTGAATTGCAATCCACCAGAGTATTCAGAAAGTTCTAACCCAACAGTGACTTTTAACTGGTTAAGAGAGATAGAAAGAGTTTTTGAGGCTTGTCAGTGCGAACCGGAATTGCAGGTTATTTATGCTAGTCGTATGCTGAAGAATAGGGCAATGGTTTGGTGGGATACGGTTATTTCTAGTATACCAAAAGAGCAAGTGAACATGATTACTTGGGAACAATTTTATAGTAAAGTCTGTGAGCAGTATTGTTCGTCTTATGACCTCAATCGAATTAAGATGGAATTTCTGGCAATGAAAATGACACCTCAGATGACGATAGATGAGGTGATTGAGCAGTATATGGATAAATTAAGGTTTGTGCAACAGTGGGTTCCAGATGAGCAGTCCAGAATTTAGCACTTTGTTAACATAATTTTACCAGAGTACAGAACAATGGTTATTATGGCGACGACGTTATCGCAAGTGTTTGTTATGTCCAAGATGGTAGAGGATGACGTCAGAGTAGCAAGGAATAGAATAGTAGGTTATGAGATGTCACAACAAGATCAGGTGATGAGTCATTCGGACTCTAGGTCAAAGAAGTCTGTTAAGTTGAAACAGAAGAGTGGGTCAGAACAGAGTGGGTCAGCATCAAGTCAGAATTCTTAGTGTTATAGTTGCAGATCATCTCATAGTGGCCCTTGTTCAGATTCAACCAAAAGATGTTTGAGATGTGGTATTGTGGGACACGAGATTCGGATGTGTTCGTTCCAAGAGGATGTATGTTGGAGATGTCATCAAGTGGGGCATAGGTCAGCTCAGTGCCCGTATGTAAGAGGATCAGGTTCTGGGGCGGGGCTAGGAGCGCAGTCGGGATTAGTAGGTGGATCTTCTGGCTCTCCAGTTGGGTAGAAAAGAAAGAATCCACCTACGGCAACAGCAAGAGCTTATCAGATGGTTGCCGATGTAGATGTTGAATATGATGTGAATATAGGTATGCTTCAAAATCCTCGTATTGTTTAGTTATATACATGTATATGATTGGGTGTATATATATATGTGGTAGATTAGTAGATCTTGATAGTAGTGTAAGATTTATTTTGTTGCATTATGTTGTTTATGTTTTGGTTGCAACCCTTCTGTGCCATGTGGGGTAAGGGTGACCCTTAGGTTGACTTTTTGGGATTGAGAACCGTGACTTGGATAGAGATGCGTTGAGTATGTTTGTGTAGTGGACTTTTGGACGACATGAAGTTGTTGGATAGTGGCATTAGTATGATTGTTATGACGGTATTTTCTAAGCTTGTTGGATGTATGATCTGGTTGATAGATTACATTTGGATGATTGATAGACAAGGTTTGAGTAACTATGATTGGACAGATGTTGTGATTGATTAGTCATAAAGTAGTTAAATTAATTACCGATGCTTATTGAGGAGATTGATTGGACATAAGTTAGTGAATGAGACAAGTAGAATTTTTCCGTTACGAGCAACTCAGAATGAAGGTATGATTTAGGATAATATGCTTGTGTCTGGCCAACAGAAGTATATTGTGATAAATCATACGGAATTTCTGGGAAGCTGAAGGAAAATTAGGTGGCCTGTGCTATATTGGATTGTGATGTGACTGACATGAGACGAATAACCTGTGAAGTTCTGTTAACTTACGAGAAAATTTCGTGGACATAGGTATAGATTTTAGTATGATGACTAATTCTATTGCCTAAGCTTTGGATAATTGGGAAAAGTGGACTGTATAAAGAGTTGAATTGGATGACAGATCGTGAAATTTAATATACGGAATGGCGAAGAAACATGAATTTAACTCTGATTATTTGACTTGGTCGTGTAATTTGTGGGCTTAAGTGGATTAACGGACGTTGATCGATGAAGATTGTGACAACTAATTTTGTATCGGGAGTGTATTGACATCAAGAATCTCATTTCCCTATGCAATTGTGGTGGATAGTGTCGGTACCGGGGATAAGATCGATAAAGTTGGCCGAATGTTTTGGCGGTTCGAGTAATAATTTTGGGTTTTGTTGACCATAGTTGACCCGATTTCGAGGACGGAATCTCTTTTAAGGAGGGTAGATTTGTAACACCCGCGTTTTGGGCCTAGATGAAATGACCATTGTACCCTTGGGTATGGTGTAATTAGTGATTTTAATAATTATATGTTTATAATTATTTGGTTGTTTAGTTGAGACCAGTTTGTGACAAGGGTCACAGAACAAGTTCGTTTGTTGAATTTGGACTCCGTTAGAGCCTCCTAACGAGGTACGAAAGATATAAGATAACTGATAAATACCCGTGTGTTGTGGGGTATGGGTTTTATGTAGTGACCCGAACTTTTCCATGTTTATATATATTAATTGAGATTGATATTTACATGATTAAATGTTTCCAACATGTTAAGCAATCAAACTTGTTAAGACTTGAGTAATTGAAATATGTTTCATATAGACAATTGACCACCCAAGTTGACCGGAGATTCACGAACGTTAAAACTTGTAAAAACGACATGACGATATATATATGGATATACATATGGTTAACATGAGATTATGATAAGTAAGTATCTCCATAAGTATATTAACAATGAGTTATATACATATAAACAAGACTACTAACTTAAGGATTTCGAAACGAGACATATATGTAACGATTATCGTTGTAACGACATTTAAATGTATATATATCATATTAAGATATATTAATATATCATAATATCATGATAATATAATAATTTAACATCTCATTAGATATAATAAACAATGGGTTAACAACATTAATTGAGATCGTTAACTTAAAGGTTTCAAAACAACACTTACATGTAACAACTAACGATGACTTAACGACTCAGTTAAAATGTTTATACATGTAGTGTATTTAGATGTATTAAAATACTTTTGGAAGACTTCAAGACATATATCAAAACACTCATACTTAACGAAAATGGTTACAGTTACTTTCTCATTCTTTTCTTTCATTAAGAATTCTAGTCGTATTCTTAACCGTATTATACACAGCTTCAAAACGTACTTACTATGGGTATATACCAATAGGAACTAGCATGGGATTCCACTCTTGATTATGTCATGTATGACTAATCAATTTTAACTTCTACCATGAGCTAGTCAACTAACTAGAACTCCTTTTAACCCCACTCACCACTCACCAATTACCACTCATCATTCACTCCATTTCAGTTCCAATTCTCTTTCTAATTCTCTCTCAACACACACACACACACTATTATGAACGTATTTTTCCAGTAGTTAATCATCATCTTCATCAAAAATCACTTCAAGAATCAAGCTATAATCATCATAGGAAGAACACTTCAAGAACACTTCAAAAATCCCTTCAAGTTTACTAATTTACTTCCAAGCTTTCTAATCCATTCCAAGTAATCATCTAAGATCAAGAAACCTTTGTTATATACAGTAGGTTATCTTTCTTATTCAAGGTAATATTCATATTCAAACTTTGATTCAATTTCTATAACTATAAACTATCTTAATTCGAGTAAAAATCTTACTTGAACTTGTTTTTGTGTCATAATCCTACTTCAAGAACTTTCAAGCCATCCAAGATCCTTTGAAGCTAGATCATTTCTTGTCACTTCCAGTAGGTTTACCTACTAAACTTGAGGTAGTAATGATGTTCATAACATCATTCGATTCATATATATAAAACTATCTTATTCGAAGGTTTAAACTCGTAATCACTAGAACATAGTTTAGTTAATTCTAAACTTGTTCGCAAACAAAAGTTAATCCTTCTAACTTGACTTTTAAAATTAACTAAACACATGTTCTATATCTATATGATATGCTAACGTAATGATTTAAAACCTGGAAACACGAAAAACACCGTAAAACCGGATTTACGTCGTCGTAGTAACACCGCGGGCTGTTTTGGGTTAGTTAATTAAAAATTATGATAAACTTTGATTTAAAAGTTGTTATTATGAGAAAATGATTTTTATTATGAACATGAAACTATATCCAAAAATTATGGTTAAACTCAAAGTGGAAGTATGTTTTCTAAAATGGTCATCTAGACGTCGTTCTTTCGACTGAAATGACTACCTTTACAAAAACGACTTGTAACTTATTTTTCCGACTATAAACCTATACTTTTTCTGTTTAGATTCATAAAATAGAGTTCAATATGAAACCATAGCAATTTGATTCACTCAAAACGGATTTAAAATGAAGAAGTTATGGGTAAAACAAGATTGGATAATTTTTCTCATTTTAGCTACGTGAAAATTGGTAACAAATCTATTCCAACCATAACTTAATCAACTTGTATTGTATATTATGTAATCTTGAGATACCATAGACACGTATACAATGTTTCGACCTATCATGTCGACACATCTATATATATTTCGGAACAACCATAGACACTCTATATGTGAATGTTGGAGTTAGCTATACAGGGTTGAGGTTGATTCCAAAATATATATAGTTTGAGTTGTGATCAATACTGAGATACGTATACACTGGGTCGTGGATTGATTCAAGATAATATTTATCGATTTATTTCTGTACATCTAACTGTGGACAACTAGTTGTAGGTTACTAACGAGGACAGCTGACTTAATAAACTTAAAACATCAAAATATATTAAAAGTGTTGTAAATATATTTTGAACATACTTTAATATATATGTATATATTGTTATAGGTTCGTGAATCAACAGTGGCCAAGTCTTACTTCTCGACGAAGTAAAAAAAAAAAATCTGTGAAAGTGAGTTATAGTCCCACTTTTAAAATCTAATATTTTTGGGATGAGAATACATGCAGGTTTTATAAATGATTTACAAAATAGACACAAGTACGTGAAACTACATTCTATGGTTGAATTATCGAAATCGAATATGCCCCTTTTTATTAAGTCTGGTAATCTAAGAATTAGGGAACAGACACCCTAATTGACGCGAATCCTAAAGATAGATCTATTGGGCCTAACAAACCCCATCCAAAGTACCGGATGCTTTAGTACTTCGAAATTTATATCATATCCGAAGGGTGTCCCGGAATGATGGGGATATTCTTAAATATGCATCTTGTTAATGTCGGTTACCAGGTGTTCACCATATGAATGATTTTTATCTCTATATATGGGATGTGTATTGAAATATGAAATCTTGTGGTCTATTGTTACGATTTGATATATATAGGTTAAACATATAACTCACCAACATTTTTGTTGACGTTTAAAGCATGTTTATTCTCAGGTGAATATTAAGAGCTTCCGCTATTGCATACTAAAATAAGGACGAGATTTGGAGTCCATGTTTGTATGATATTGTGTAAAAACTGCATTCTAGAAACTGATTTCGATGTAACATATTTGTATTGTAAACCATTATGTAATGGTCGTGTGTAAACAGGATATTTTAGATTATCATTATTTGATAATCTACGTAAAGCTTTTTAAACCTTTATTTATGAAATAAAGGTTATGGTTTGTTTTAAAAATGAATGCAGTCTTTGAAAAACGTCTCATATAGAGGTCAAAACCTCGCAACGAAATCAATTAATATGGAACGTTTTTAATCAATAAGAACGGGACATTTCAGTTGGTATCAGAGCGTTGGTCTTAGAGAACCAGAATTTTGCATTAGTGTGTCTTATCGAGTTTGTTAGGATGCATTAGTGAGTCTGGACTTCGACCGTGTTTACTTGAAAAATGATTGCTTAACAAATTTTGTTGGAAACTATATATTTTTAACATGTGAATATTATGTGATATATTAATCTCTTAACGCGTTTGATATTATGTGATAGATGTCTACCTCTAGAACAAGTCCCATTGACTCACCTAATAATAATGAAGAGTCAAATGTAAATTGGAATGATTCGTGGACTGATTCACAAGTTCCCGAAGAGGAACCAGAAGAAGAGTCGGAACCAGAAGAAGAATCGGAACCGGAAGAAGAATTGGAACCGGATGAAGAAATAGAACCGGTGGGGGAAATAATAAAACGGTTAAGTAAAAGAAAATCCTCAACCAACCGACCAAGGTTAATTATGGTCAATGGTGTTTCCGCTAAGGAAGCAAAATATTGGGAGGATTACCAATTCTTCGATGAATCGGATTCTGACGAGAATTCCGATGATGTTATAGAAATTACCCCAACTGAATTTAAAAAGGCAAAAGAAAATAATAAGGGAAAGGGCATAAAAATAGAGAAAACTAATTCCAACCCCGATGAACTTTATATGTATCGTCAACCCCCGAAGTCCTTAAGTTGTAACAATGACCCGGGAACCTCTAAACCACCAGGTTTTTCTAAACCAATGTGGAAAACGACGGCTCGTATTAGGGGAACATCATATATCCCTAGAAACTTGGCAAAACGAACCAAAACCGAAGAAGAAGAAACAAGCGAGTCGGAATAAGATAGTTGTATTCGTGTGGTGTAATATATGTAATATAGTGTGCTTATGCTTTATGATATATGTAAAAATTGCTTGTATTAATAAGTATTTTTTTTTATGAATCTAACTCTTGTCTATTTTACAGTATAAAAACACAAAATGGATAGACAACCCAATATTTTAAGAGACCTACCCGGAGACATGATTGATGAAATCTTGTCTAGAGTCGGTCAGAATTCTTCGGCACAACTATTTAAGGCGAGATCAGTTTGTAAGACATTCGAAGAACGTTCCAAGAATGCCTTGGTTTATAAAAGGCTTTCGTTCGAAAGATGGGGGATATCACATTGGGAAATCCATAAGTTACGATGTGTTTACTTTGACGCATATATTGCGGGGAACCCAAATGCTATTTTACGCAATGGGTTAAGAAATTATTTTCACTCAATATATCCGAATATTGGACTTCGTGATTTAGAAAAAGCGGCTAACATGCAACATAAAGAAGCATGTTATGCTTACGGATTAGTAATGTTCGCTTCTCACCAAAGTGAGAACAAGAACATCGGCCTACAACTATTAAACAAAACGTTCCCACAAGTGACGGAGTCGGTAATTGGGGTAAGAAATGAGGTTTTTAGATTGTTACGGGACTGTTGGACATTACGTAACCCTCGTCCCTTTGACGACGTTACAACACGCTGTCTTATCAACAGCCATAACGGTTATGTTCCACAAGACCAAGGATGGGAAGTAATCCTAGTAAAACCAGAATGCATGACTTGTTTCTGGACGTATGAATTACGTGTCTTTATTGCCTTTGCTGAACGACTTGTGTACTAGCTAGAATTATCTTCACAACCATCTTGTATCAAATTTATTGTGTGATATATTTCATGCTATATGTAAAATAAGCGGTATTGTAAGTTTGTAAAATATTGTGTAAAAGTTTGAACGCGAAATATTATTATAATCAGTTTTTCATATAGAATTGTAGTAGTTGCATTGTATATTAGCTACTAAGTATGAACTTAACGGGTAGGTACTACCCGAATTTAAACGTATAAAACGCTAATATGAAGAAAAAGCTTTTATAAATGAGTTCATATTATGCTACGAAATACTATTAACTACTCTTAATATTCTGTATGATTAACTTGTTCCATTTGACTATTTTGAAGGAAATGGCACCGACTACTCGACACACCGTGAATATGAATGAAGAGGAATTCCGTACTTTTCTAGCTTCAAACATAGCCGCAGTACAGGCTGCGCTATATACCAACAATAACCTTGGATCTAGCAGTACAGGAAATCGTGTAGGATGCACCTACAAAGAATTCACTGCCTGCAAACCTTTGGAATTTGATGGAACCGAAGGACCGATCGGATTGAAACGGTGGACCGAGAAGGTCGAATCGGTGTTTGCCATAAGTAAGTGTACTGAAGAGGACAAAGTAAAGTACGCTACGCATACCTTCACAGGTTCTGCGTTAACATGGTGGAATACCTATCTAGAGCAAGTGGGACAAGACGATGCGTACGCACTACCGTGGTCAGCATTCAAGCACTTGATGAACGAGAAGTACCGTCCCAGAACCGAGTTCAATAAGCTCAAGATAGAACTTAGAGGGTTACGAACCCAAGGATTTGATATTACCACGTACGAAAGACGATTCACAGAATTATGCCTATTGTGTCCGGGAGCATTCGAAGATGAGGAAGAGAAGATCGACGCGTTTGTGAAAGGATTACCGGAAAGAATCCAAGAAGATATAAGTTCACACGAGCCCGCCTCCATACAACAGGCATGTAGAATGGCTCACAAACTAGTGAACCAGATTGAAGAAAGAATTAAAGAACAGACTGCTGAAGAGGCCAATGTGAAGCAAGTCAAAAGAAAGTGGGAGGAAAACGGTGATAAGAATCACCAATACAACAACAACAGCAATTACAACAATAATCGCAACAATTATCCCAGCAATCGCAACATCAATCGCAACTACAACAAACGGCCCAACAACAACAACAACAACAACAACAACAACAACAACAACAACAACAACAACTACAACAATCATCCCAACAACAATAATAACCGCAACAACAACAACAATCAGAAGCAGCTATGCCAAAGGTGTGAAAAGTATCACTCGGGGTTCTGCACCAAATTTTGCAACAAGTGTAAAAGAAATGGTCATAGCGCGGCGAAGTGTGAGGTCTACGGACCAGGGGTTAATAGAACGAAAGGAACAAATGGCGTCGGAATGAGTAATGGCGGAGCAAGTAGTGTCGGAGCAAGTTATGCCAATGTAGTTTGTTATAAATGTGGAAAACTGGGCCACATTATTAGAAATTTCCCGAACCAGGAGAACACGAATGGACAAGGCCGCGGAAGAGTTTTCAATATTAATGCGGCAGAGGCACAGGAAGACCCGGAGCTTGTTACGGGTACGTTTCTTATTGACAATAAATCTGCTTACGTTTTATTTGATTCGGGTGCGGATAGAAGCTATATGAGTAGAGATTTTTGTGCTAAATTAAGTTGTCCATTGACGCCTTTGGATAGTAAATTTTTACTCGAATTAGCAAATGGTAAATTAATTTCAGCAGATAATATATGTCGGAATCGAGAAATTAAACTGGTTAGCGAAACATTTAAGATTGACTTGATACCAGTAGAGTTAGGGAGTTTTGATGTGATAATCGGTATGGACTGGTTGAAAGAAGTGAAAGCAGAGATCGTTTGTTACAAAAATGCAATTCGCATTATACGAGAAAAAGGAATACCCTTAATGGTGTACGGAGAAAAGGGCAACACAAAGCTACATCTTATTAGTAATTTGAAGGCACAAAAACTAATAAGAAAAGGTTGCTATGCTGTTCTAGCACACGTCGAGAAAGTACAAACTGAAGAAAAGAGCATCAATGATGTTCCCGTCGCAAAAGAATTTCCCGATGTATTTCCGAAAGAATTACCGGGATTACCCCCACATCGATCCGTTGAATTTCAAATAGATCTTGTACCAGGAGCTGCACCAATAGCTCGTGCTCCTTACAGACTCGCACCCAGCGAGATGAAAGAACTGCAAAGCCAATTACAAGAACTTTTAGAGCATGGTTTCATTCGACCAAGCACATCACCGTGGGGAGCTCCTGTTTTGTTTGTCAAGAAGAAAGATGGTACATTCAGGTTGTGTATCGACTACCGAGAGTTGAACAAACTTACCATCAAGAACCGCTACCCACTACCGAGAATCGACGACTTATTTGATCAACTACAAGGCTCGTCTGTTTATTCAAAGATTGACTTACGTTCCGGGTATCATCAAATGCGGGTGAAAGAAGATGATATTCCAAAGACTTCTTTCAGAACACGTTACGGTCATTATGAGTTTATGGTCATGCCATTTGGTTTAACTAATGCACCAGCTGTGTTCATGGACCTTATGAACCGAGTGTGTGGACCATACCTTGACAAGTTTGTCATTATTTTCATTGATGACATACTTATTTACTCAAAGAATGACCAAGAACACGGTGAACATTTGAGAAAGGTGTTAGAAGTATTGAGGAAGGAAGAATTGTACGCTAAATTTTCAAAGTGTGCATTTTGGTTGGAAGAAGTTCAATTCCTCGGTCACATAGTGAACAAAAAAGGTATTAAGGTGGATCCGGTAAAGATAGAAACTGTTGAAAAGTGGGAAACCCCGAAAACTCCGAAACACATACGCCAGTTTTTAGGACTAGCTGGTTACTACAGAAGGTTCATCCAAGACTTTTCCAGAATAGCAAAACCCATGACTGCATTAACGCATAAAGGGAAGAAATTTGAATGGAAGGATGAACAAGAGAAAGCGTTTCAGTTATTGAAGAAAAAGCTAACTACGGCACCTATATTGTCATTGCCTGAAGGGAATGATGATTTTGTGATTTATTGTGACGCATCAAAGCAAGGTCTCGGTTGTGTATTAATGCAACGAACGAAGGTGATTGCTTATGCGTCTAGACAATTGAAGATTCACGAGCAAAATTATACGACGCATGATTTGGAATTAGGCGCGGTTATTTTTGCATTAAAGACTTGGAGGCACTACTTATATGGGGTCAAAAGTATTATATATACCGACCACAAAAGTCTTCAACACATATTTAATCAGAAACAACTGAATATGAGGCAGCGTAGGTGGATTGAATTGTTGAATGATTACGACTTTGAGATTCGTTACCACCCGGGGAAGGCAAATGTGGTAGCCGATGCCTTGAGCAGGAAGGACAGAGAACCCATTCGAGTAAAATCTATGAATATAATGATTCATAATAACCTTACTACTCAAATAAAGGAGGCGCAACAAGGAGTTTTAAAAGAAGGAAATTTAAAGGATGAAATACCCAAAGGATCGGAGCAGCATCTTAATATTCGGGAAGACGGAACCCGGTATAGGGCTGAAAGGATTTGGGTACCAAAATTTGGAGATATGAGAGAAATGGTACTTAGAGAAGCTCATAAAACCAGATACTTAATACATCCTGGAACGGGGAAGATGTACAAGGATCTCAAGAAACATTTTTGGTGGCCGGGTATGAAAGCCGATGTTGCTAAATACGTAGGAGAATGTTTGACGTGTTCTAAGGTTAAAGCTGAGCATCAGAAACCATCAGGTCTACTTCAACAACCCGAAATCCCAGAATGGAAATGGGAAAACATTACCATGGATTTCATCACTAAATTGCCAAGGACTGCAAGTGGTTTTGATACTATTTGGGTAATAGTTGATCGTCTCACCAAATCAGCACACATTCTGCCAATAAGAGAAGATGACAAGATGGAGAAGTTAGCACGACTGTATTTGAAGGAAGTCGTCTCCAGACATGGAATACCAATCTCTATTATCTCTGATAGGGATGGCAGATTTATTTCAAGATTCTGGCATACATTACAGCAAGCATTAGGAACTCGTCTAGACATGAGTACTGCCTATCATCCACAAACTGATGGGCAGAGCGAAAGGACGATACAAACGCTTGAAGACATGCTACGAGCATGTGTTATTGATTTCGGAAACAGTTGGGATCGACATCTACCGTTAGCAGAATTTTCCTACAACAACAGCTACCATTCAAGCATTGAGATGGCGCCGTTTGAAGCACTTTATGGTAGAAAGTGCAGGTCTCCGATTTGTTGGAGTGAAGTGGGGGATAGACAGATTACGGGTTCGGAGATTATACAAGAAACTACCGAGAAGATCATCCAAATTCAACAACGGTTGAAAACCGCCCAAAGTCGACAAAAGAGCTACGCTGACATTAAAAGAAAAGATATAGAATTTGAAATTGGAGAGATGGTCATGCTTAAAGTTGCACCTTGGAAAGGCGTTGTTCGATTTGGTAAACGAGGGAAATTAAATCCAAGGTATATTGGACCATTCAAGATTATTGATCGTGTCGGACCAGTAGCTTACCGACTTGAGTTACCTCAACAAATCGCGGCTGTACATAACACTTTCCACGTCTCGAATTTGAAGAAATGTTTTGCTAAAGAAGATCTCACTATTCCGTTAGATGAAATCCAAATCAACGAAAAACTCTAATTCATCGAAGAACCCGTCAAAATAATGGATCGTGAGGTTAAAAGACTTAAGCAAAACAAGATACCAATTGTTAAGGTTCGATGGAATGCTCGTAGAGGACCCGAGTTCACCTAGGAGAGTGAAGATCAGATGAAGAAGAAATACCCGCATCTATTTCCAGAAGATTCGTCAACACCTTCAACAGCTTAAAATTTCGGGACGAAATTTATTTAACGGGTAGGTACTGTAGTGACCCGAACTTTTCCATGTTTATATATATTAATTGAGATTGATATTTACATGATTAAATGTTTCCAACATGTTAAGCAATCAAACTTGTTAAGACTTGAGTAATTGAAATATGTTTCATATAGACAATTGACCACCCAAGTTGACCGGCGATTCATGAACGTTAAAACTTGTAAAAACGACATGACGATATATATATGGATATACATATGGTTAACATGAGATTATGATAAGTAAGTATCTCCATAAGTATATTAACAATGAGTTATATACATATAAACAAGACTACTAACTTAAGGATTTCGAAACGAGACATATATGTAACGATTATCGTTGTAACGACATTTAAATGTATATATATCATATTAAGATATATTAATATATCATAATATCATGATAATATAATAATTTAACATCTCATTAGATATAATAAACAATGGGTTAACAACATTAATTGAGATCGTTAACTTAAAGGTTTCAAAACAACACTTACATGTAACGACTAACGATGACTTAACGACTCAGTTAAAATGTTTATACATGTAGTGTATTTAGATGTATTAAAATACTTTTGGAAGACTTCAAGACATATATCAAAACACTCATACTTAACGAAAATGGTTACAGTTACTTTCTCATTCTTTTCTTTCATCAAGAATTCTAGTCGTATTCTTACCCGTATTATACACAGCTTCAAAAGGTACTTACTATGGGTATATACCAATAGGAACTAGCATGGGATTCCACTCTTGATTATGTCATGTATGACTAATCAATTTTAACTTCTACCATGAGCTAGTCAACTAACTAGAACTCCTTTTAACCCCACTCACCACTCACCAATTACCACTCATCATTCACTCCATTTCACTTCCAATTCTCTTTCTAATTCTCTCTCAACACACACACACTATTATGAACGTATTTTTCCAGTAGTTAATCATCATCTTCATCAAAAATCACTTCAAGAATCAAGCTATAATCATCATAGGAAGAACACTTCAAGAACACTTCAAAAATCCCTTCAAGTTTACTAATTTACTTCCAAGCTTTCTAATCCATTCCAAGTAATCATCTAAGATCAAGAAACCTTTGTTATATACAGTAGGTTATCTTTCTTATTCAAGGTAATATTCATATTCAAACTTTGATTCAATTTCTATAACTATAAACTATCTTAATTCGAGTAAAAATCTTACTTGAACTTGTTTTTGTGTCATGATCCTACTTCAAGAACTTTCAAGCCATCCAAGATCCTTTGAAGCTAGATCATTTCTTGTCACTTCCAGTAGGTTTACCTACTAAACTTGAGGTAGTAATGATGTTCATAACATCATTCGATTCATATATATAAAACTATCTTATTCGAAGGTTTAAACTCGTAATCACTAGAACATAGTTTAGTTAATTCTAAACTTGTTCGCAAACAAAAGTTAATCCTTCTAACTTGACTTTTAAAATTAACTAAACACATGTTCTATATCTATATGATATGCTAACGTAATGATTTAAAACCTGGAAACACGAAAAACACCGTAAAACCGGATTTACGCCGTCGTAGTAACACCGCGGGCTGTTTTGGGTTAGTTAATTAAAAACTATGATAAACTTTGATTTAAAAGTTGTTATTCTGAGAAAATGATTTTTATTATGAACATGAAACTATATCCAAAAATTATGGTTAAACTCAAAGTGGAAGTATGTTTTCTAAAATGGTCATCTAGACGTCGTTCTTTCGACTGAAATGACTACCTTTACAAAAACGACTTGTAACTTATTTTTCCGACTATAAACCTATACTTTTTCTGTTTAGATTCATAAAATAGAGTTCAATATGAAACCATAGCAATTTGATTCACTCAAAACGGATTTAAAATGAAGAAGTTATGGGTAAAACAAGATTGGATAATTTTTCTCATTTTAGCTACGTGAAAATTGGTAACAAATCTATTCCAACCATAACTTAATCAACTTGTATTGTATATTATGTAATCTTGAGATACCATAGACACGTATACAATGTTTTGACCTATCATGTCGACACATCTATATATATTTCGGAACAACCATATACACTCTATATGTGAATGTTAGAGTTAGCTATACAGGGTTGAGGTTGATTCCAAAATATATATAGTTTGAGTTGTGATCAATACTGAGATACGTATACACTGGGTCGTGGATTGATTCAAGATAATATTTATCGATTTATTTCTGTACATCTAACTGTGGACAACTAGTTGTAGGTTACTAACGAGGACAGCTGACTTAATAAACTTAAAACATCAAAATATATTAAAAGTGTTGTAAATATATTTTGAACATACTTTAATATATATGTATATATTGTTATAGGTTCGTGAATCAACAGTGGCCAAGTCTTACTTCTCGACGAAGTAAAAAAAAAAATCTGTGAAAGTGAGTTATAGTCCCACTTTTAAAATCTAATATTTTTGAGATGAGAATACATGCAGGTTTTATAAATGATTTACAAAATAGACACAAGTACGTGAAACTACATTCTATGGTTGAATTATCGAAATCGAATATGCCCCTTTTTATTAAGTCTGGTAATCTAAGAATTAGGGAACAGACACCCTAATTGACGCGAATCCTAAAGATAGATCTATTGGGCCTAACAAACCCCATCCAAAGTACCGGATGCTTTAGTACTTCGAAATTTATATCATATCCGAAGGGTGTCCCGGAATGATGGGGATATTCTTAAATATGCATCTTGTTAATGTCGGTTACCAGGTGTTCACCATATGAATGATTTTTATCTCTATGTATGGGATGTGTATTGAAATATGAAATCTTGTGGTCTATTGTTACGATTTGATATATATAGGTTAAACCTATAACTCACCAATATTTTTGTTGACGTTTAAAGCATGTTTATTCTCAGGTGAATATTAAGAGCTTCCGCTATTGCATACTAAAATAAGGACGAGATTTGGAGTCCATGTTTGTATGATATTGTGTAAAAACTGCATTCAAGAAACTGATTTCGATGTAACATATTTGTATTGTAAACCATTATGTAATGGTCGTGTGTAAACAGGATATTTTAGATTATCATTATTTGATAATCTACGTAAAGCTTTTTAAACCTTTATTTATGAAATAAAGGTTATGGTTTGTTTTAAAAATGAATGCAGTCTTTGAAAAACGTCTCATATAGAGGTCAAAACCTCGCAACGAAATCAATTAATATGGAACGTTTTTAATCAATAAGAACGGGACATTTCATTTTAAACCCCTTAAGTGTATGAATATGTATCCTTGAGTTCATTTTCTAGAACTCTCCTAAAAATTGCTCCCGTACCTAACATTTATCACTCTCAAACCCTAATCTAATTCAAGTGTGGAATTGGATCAAGAAGCTTTAAGGATTGATTTATTACTTCTTAGTGATCATCTATCCAGGTTTGTAAGATTGAATCATTGTTTGATTTCTTAAGAATTGGGTTTTTGTGTTCTTGAGCAAAAGTGAGTTTTGATGCTTGAATCTTGTTGAATTGTGTTTATTAGTGTTAATTGTTGTTAGATATATGTTCTATAGTTGTTATATGATGTTTTTGAAGTAGTTTCATGATCAGATTGAGCAAAAATCATGTTTTTGGGTCAAAAAACGCGAAAACAGTGAGCTGTAGGTGTTCATCAGCACCCACACTTTTGACAGGTCACTCGTACGAGTGACCACACTTTTGAGGTTCAACCACACGTGTGAGGACTCACTCGCACGAGTGAGGCCTCAGTCACACGTGTGAGCACAGGGTCAGATTTGTGGAAACTTTTTTTGGTCATAACTTTCAAACCGTAGCACCGTTTTTGATGAATCAAGTATCATTGGAATTGTAATGAAAAATCCTTTCCAATGGTAAACTTTTAAGAAACTGGATCAAACTTTATTTTGGTCAGAAAAAGGGATTTTAGGGTATATGCCTTGTTGTGCACGCTTTTGAGTGTCGTTATGGGTTGAAATTATAATGTAGACTTATCATATAGTGATTACATGTTTTTATGTGTTGATTTAGTGTATGTATTGATGTTTTATGTTGTGCTTTTGGGTTGAAACCCATATAAATAGTTGCTGCTACTGTTCTTCATCACTCGCACGAGTGAGCCTTCACTCGTACGGTTGAGGTAGTCAACCGTGTGGTGAACCGTGCTAGTGAGTGGTGATGGGAACTTATGTTTTGATTGTGATGATACGTACGGTTGAGATGTGACTCGTACGAGTCACTGGTCACTCGTGTAGTGAACTGTACGGATCAGGTGAGTCATTGTTGGATGTTTGGTCATAGACCAAACGTACGAGTGAGTTGTCAACCGCACGGTTGAGTGTTCTCAAACGTGCGTGTGATGGTGTTACTCGTATAGTTGACAGACTAGTTTTAAAGTGATTAAGTGTTGGTTTTGGTATTGTTGTGTTGTTGTCTTGTTGTCGGGTTGTTATGAAGACATAATTACTGACTGTGTTATGTCTATTCTCAGGTGATAAGGACGAAGAGAAGGCTCAGTAAGATTAGAATTCTGAGTGCCTTCTGTTGCTGATAATCGGTGAGTGGGATTATCTCCGGGTGTAGTATAGAGTAGCAAGTTGTGCTACTATGTTATATTGTTTTAGTGGCTATGCTTAGTAGATATGTTGTAATAATGATAACTGTAGAGTTGTCATGCTAGTCGTAGGGACAGTTGTTCATAGTGGTAGTTGCTTAACGGTTGTGTGCACAAGTTATAGTTGCCTGTTGGAACCTATTGTTGTTAGGTTCAGCTTAGAGAGGTCAACCTTGTCGTGGTTGGGTCCAGTTGGCTACTGTTTGTTTAGTATAGTGCGGAATGACGCATCACCTGCGTGTGGATTTACTATACTGGGGATTCAGTAGTAAGGACTTTCGGTAGACGCTAGACTGATCAGCTAGTGGTCGTGTGCTCGTACAAGCCGCCGAGTCTCTAGTTGGAGCATAGTTGCTAGTTGATAGTTGCTAGTTGTTAGTTGTCGGTTGCCTGTTATTGATTGTTGTAGTTGCTGTAGTTGTACAAGTTGGTACTGTATGCTAGATCTGTTAGATGATTCCATTCACTTAGCCTCGTGCTAACCCCCCTCACCTCCTCCCTTGCAGGTTTTGGATCTTAGTGCTGGTAGGGACGAGAGTCGGGTTGACGATATGTTTGACAAGACGAACTCTGATGTCTTAACTTTTATAAATATGTAACTAGTTGTTTAACGTAACACCGGTGGTTTGTAATAAGTAACTAGCTAATGATTTGTGATAATCATGTTTGTAATTAACTAAGGGTATTTATGTGAATTAAGACTTCCGCTGTGATTTAAAAAAAAAATAAATCAGGGTGTTACAAATGTGTAAACTGTTGTGTATATTTTCTTCATTATATTCACTATGGATAGAAAGGGTTCAATTCTTAGTAACACCCTTGATATTCGATTATATGAATTGAATTTATACTAATATGAAATTCAATCGTCACGACATTTCATTTATGCATCAGTTTGTTTGTTATGAATTTACTTTAAGTTAATCAAGATTACACTTAAATGGGGGAGGATTGTTGGTGATTTGTGTCACCAATATGATTTAAATGTAATGGGATTAATTTGTTAACCAATATAATCTTGATAAATATCGAATAAGTTCGGGAAAGTGTGGAGTGCACACTTGTTTGAACTTATCTTGATTATGACGGAGGTTCGGGGGCAGCGCCTTTTTTGACCCAAAATGAAAGCCCGGTTTTGAGCCTTTTTTAGCAGTTATGAAACTGCCTCGGCAGTTATAGATTGAACTGCCATTCGGCAGTTAAAAACCCCAATTTTGGTTATTTAATTTCCTGGTACGTTTTCAAATTTATACACACAAAAACACAGATTCATTGTTTAAAATTCTGAGTTTTATCCGATTGAAGATTTCGATAGTACCATCGAAATACTTTGATCTGAAAGTGATTACACGACTCTCAGAAATCCGAAATCGAAACTCATATATACAACAAAGTGTGCAACATTGAAAGTAGATGAAATATTCATGGAAGCAAGGAGGTCGATCACATATGCATTGTCATTGATTTTATGAAGGATCTTGTATGGCCCATACTTCTTTGGTTGCAACTTTCTATATTGACCCACCAGAAAACGTTCACGACGTTAAATGTCTTACCCTCGACGGAGCGCATAAATAAGAGATCAAACATTTGGTCAGTGCCCTCTATATGCAACGTTTTAACAAAAAGCGCATTCATTTCAAAAGTTTTAAATATTCAAAACACCCACATGTCAAAACTAATACAAGGTTGGTGAGTTCATATGTTTAAGTTTGCATAAATGTATAAGTAATGACTAGTGAACCACAAGATTTAGGATAACGATGCAAGGGTGACGCCGGGTTAGTAATGGCCTTTGATGAGATGGCGAGCCACAAGGCCGACCAAGTTACAAATGTATTATTGACTTTTTATGTACTCATTCATTCATTCACTCAAGAGGGTCCAGTCTTCCTTTGCAGCAGCAATCATCAAGTAAAAGAAGCAATTTCTTTCATTTTGTTCAACCTGACTGATTTAAAGGGTAATTAATTGACGGGAAGCTAACTTCTTGTAAACGTAGTGGTTAGTTAGTGGTGTGTGGACACTATCCTATCCTCCTCCTTATAGAGGCCCAGTCCAGAACTCCATGTGGGTGCAAACAAACAAACGCAGGAAGTCAACATGGTATATATTGCAAGGGCTCTTTATTAATCGGACGTGTAATAACTTGAGGCTTCTGCCAAAAGATTTCGTTCAGATGGAGAAGATTCCGAAAATGAAATCTCTATCCAATCTGAAGGGGAATATCGATTGGGAGCAATTGGAGGTTAACTTTCGGGAATCTGATGATGAGTGGTCGGTTTGTGTCGGGAAGAATGTCTGTCTATTGGAAGAAAAGAAGCTAAAGATTTGTTAATGGATTTGATGATGATAACGACGATGATGTAGACATGTTTTTACAACAAAAAAATAGATGCAAAGGCTTACTCAAGCAATGTATAATAATAAATATAAATATGAGACACACCACGAAACCATTTTAATTTAAACATTTATCAAATCAGATACAGCCAAACCATTTTAATTTAAACATTCATCAAATACCACCACAGTACAAGAAAAAAGAAAAAGAAACAAATAAACACATCCATGGCATTGGCACGTAATAAGTTATAATAAAGACAAAGGCAGCGGCAGCGGCAGCGACAGCACCAATAAGCCTTACCTATTCATTCAAAAGCCCACGTGTGAAACATGACACGCTTACAATACTTCTTGTATACTCTATCACTATACTCATCTCTCATATTCACGTATAAGATTTTGTAAGCCTCATCATCAGTCATTTTGAGAAAAATGTCAATAACGTCATCCATCAACACGTCCACGAGGCTTCTTATCTCCAACTCAAAAGACGCCTGAAATGAAAACAGAAAACTATGAACCTAATTATTAATTATCCATAAATAATAGAAGGAAAAAAAAAGGGTAAAGTGTTGTGTCCAGGTCTCTGAGTCTGAGATATAAAGGTAGGCAGTTGTGATTATCAAATAATTAACGTCAAACTATGAATTAATTATTAATTATCCATATATAAATAATAAATAAATCCCTAACTAAGTTAAGGTTGTTAAGGCATGTGAGAAAGAAAAAAAGAAAGTCCAAATGCGGAACAAGCTTCTTCCTTTTCATTTTTTTTTTTTTTTTTTTTTTTTTTTGGGGGGGGAAAAGCAATAGAGTTGTGTGTTAGTTTTATCTATTGGTTAATGTATTAAAATATGTTGTAAGATGCTCTTTCATTTCCTTTTGTAGGTAGAAATATTGAAGATGAATTGGTAAGTTGTTGAACGATAAAGACGAGCTAGCAAGAAGGAACAGTGAATCGAATGAATCATTCTCTCTGGGAATTAAATGGTTCAAGATCACAACAAATGTTTCAATAGTTTACTATATTTTCTTTTAACAAACCCGTGAATTCACGGGTCCTTTAACTAGTAATAAATAAATCGCTAACTAACTAGGTTATAAGGTTAAGGTTGTTAAGGCATGTGAGAAAGAAAAAAAGAAAGTCCAAATGCGGAACAAGCTTCTTCTTTTAAAGTGAGTATTATGACTGATTCCTAACCACCACCTTATTATAATAACAAATCAAACAACAAAATGTCATGTAACAGGAAAGAGGCACGAATTAAAAAAAGAGGGAGGCGTACAATCATAAGATCAAGAGCATGTTTCTGATTGGCTTGGCGAAAATAAGAATTGAACTCATTCAACTTCTGTCGGAGGAGGGTTTCATCGTTGGCACAATCATCGTGGATCTTGGCACGTTCCGCACAGTAGAATTGAACTTTGAGAAGGAGTTCACTATTGCCATTGAGATTATTTACGTAGTCAAAACCATACTTGCAATTGTTTTGGACCACTAAAGACTCCCTTTTAAAGGGCTCGCCGTCAATACGTATCATGTCCGAACATAAAATCCTCATCTTAATGATTTTGCTATCATTGCTTTCGACTTCTTCATCAGTCTCTGCTGCTGCTACTTGCTTGTCTTGCTGCATGTTTTCTGCTACAATCAATCAAGTCAAGTTGTTAATAATAGAAGAAAAGTAATAAATTCTTAAACCTCCTTCAATTCAATCTAGTTGGATTTATTAATTGAAGAAGAACAAAAACATACCTGTTAAGACTACTGTTTATATGAAAAGGATGGAATGTCTACTTTTATGAAGGTAGATGCAAGCAAGTGAGAGATCCGATGATGTTGCAAGTTATCAAGGTACTACTGATTTATTTATTTATACGTTTAAATGGTGGGTAAAGAATATTTAAGAATTCTTTCTCGACTCGTGGTTAGAGAAACAACTTCTCTTCTATTCTATTCTAGGGTAGAGGAGGGATTGTCTACGTCTCACCTCCCCCTACCTCGCATGAGCGAGATTGGGTTTTATTGTTGTTGTTGTTGTTGTTGTTGTTGTTGTTGTTGTGTGTTTTGGATAAAAGGGTATTGGGAAATGGAAATGTTTGGGCAAACCAAATGGTGCCACTTTACTTTCTTGTGAATATAATAAAATGTTGGTATGCTACAGCACGATCAAAGTCAGCAAGAGACAGAGGTGTGTTATCGAGACTTCCAAGGCCCAACACTCGCTACGACTGCTTCACCAATTTTACTTGTATTGCATAATTTTTCAACTTTCTTTCCCTTGGCTTATATATATAATGTTTTTGAAGATGAATTAAAATCTTATCGTATGAGGTTTCATACTCTTTTGTCAAGTAGTAAGTTAAATGAATTCGATGAATTATTTGATATTATTCCAACTTCCTATCGAAAAGGGGGTGAATGACATGCTTATGTCACATTTGCTTATTTGTCTAATTCTAAACTTTCAACTAATAAAGCAACCAGTTGGGATTATTATGTAATTGAAGAAGAAGAAGAAGAACAAGAACATACCTGTCAAGACTACTACTGGTTTATATGAATCACCATCATCACTCTCACTCACACTCTCACTCTCTGCTATTTGTTTATCCTGCTGTTTGTTTTCTGCTACAATCAATCAATCAAGTTGTTCATTAATAGAAAAGTAACAAATAAAAAATAATAATAATAATAAAATTACAGAAAAAAGTAATGTATATACCAAGAGTATCATATAGAGATTTTACATCGGTCGAATTAGCAGCCCTACATAACATCCTCCTTTGATGATTTCTAGCTGCGCCCCATGATAAAGTTTCCATCTTTTTAACATTTGATGAATCAATCAATCGAGACTTTAAAGAATTAGGATTTTGTATCGGATTCGAAAGGCTAACAATCAATCGAGGTCGACATCTAGTTCGATTGTAACAGCACGTTAAAGATGAGTATACAGCATGATCAAGCCTACAAATTGTCCTCAAATTGCTCATGCGTTGATTTCGGTGGCAAAACCCTGGTTCCAAATCTCAAAGAAATCAATTATGTGGATTCAGGATTTGATTAGTTTTTTTTTTTTTTTTTTTTTTTTTTTTTTTCTAAATTGCTAGAAAAATCCCTGTTTTATTATTATTTTGCTCGCTTCATCCCTCCTAACTCCCAAGTCCTAACTTATGACTGCATAATTAGTCCTTAGATTATTCATTCAAAATTACATCATGATGTTGAATTGTTGATGATTGTATCTGTGTATCTGATTAGCTTGCTCCTGTATATCTGTGAATAAAGGACAGAATTTCTAGCTATGGTGTTTCTAGTATTTGTTCAAAGGAGTGTCTTAATTAGTTGGTTTGGAGAATGAGTCATTATTAGTTGGTTTGTGAATGATATGAACATTGTGAAAGTTGTCTACATAATGTATATAACGAGCATAAAATATGTGTTTCGTTGTGGGGTGGATTTATTTAGAAATCGTCGGTTAACTGAACGTTTAATAAAAATGGTTAACGGTTCGTAAATTTTTAACCATAGTTACAAATATAAAAAAACATGACTTTTCTTGGTTAATTTTATAGTTTTCAAAGTCATATATAATCATACAAATACATACTCCGTATTACCTATGAAGCATATAAAAAGTAGTTATATGAAGTTTTCTTTCTAAATTAATATAGGTTCATTATGTAAATGGTATAGAACAATAAAATCTCGCTATAATTAGTATATAGTTACAATTACAATTACAATTATACGGAGTAATTATTATAATTGTATTTATAATTATAATTATAATTATAATAATAAATAATAATAATAATAATATAATAAAGTTGTATACTATATTTTAATCAAGTTCTTGCTAAGAATACTATTGACCTGTGGAGTATTTTGTTATTGTCTTGGTCTTTGACTTATTATTATTATAGGTTATAAAAGAGGATGAAGAAAAAAAATTGAAAAATTGAAAGGCAAATTTACGCATTCCAAGCCAAGTTTTTCTAAATATTTACAAGTGTCCACCTCTTAGTTTGAATTCACAACCTCTTGGCGGAGGGGTTCATGATACCGTTAGACTGGTCTTACTGGAGCGTCACTGACAGCTTGATTTGCTTGTGTGCCAAAAATGACGGACACTGACGCGAGTTAATGCAACGTGAGATTGGACGAATGGATGTGTTACTTGGATTTGTAACGGAAGGGTGACGGCAAATTCCAACCAATTATAATTGATATTATCATATTTTTGATACTAATTTATTTTTCCCACTCAATTTCCAAGCAGATTTGACCACATCACTCTACAAATATTTGACACAAAAATTTGACGTTTTGGGTTAATGAATGTCAATCCAGTCATAGTAAAAAACTCACTTTTTCACCAAATAAATGCATCATTTGCTTGTGACGTCATAGTCAGGGTTAATAGTAGTATTAAAATGCTAGATCAATGACCCTTTGGTCTGGGTTAGACAATTTAGGTAGCGGGTCAAAATGAATAATTTTGTCGTGCGAATTGGATTTGTGTTAAAAGATGATAGATGTTGCTTGATGCTGGAACATATCGGCAATCTTTTAAGGTTATGTTATCGGCCGATGATGGTATGAAAGCAAGATGTTGCCTGTTGTCGATCGATGTTGATATTAACACAATAACACAAGATCACTCATTTGAAGTATCACATCATGCAACGTATAATCTCTTACTAACATTTGATCCAGCTACAACATTTCTTACCAAAGGAGTGGAAACAGTAGCAAAATTTGGTCTGGGAGACAACTTGGGCCAAGCTAACAATCGGTCCATCTTTTACCAAAGGATTGGAAACAGTAGCAATACTGGGTCTGGGAGACAACTTGGGTCAAGCTAGCAACCGGCCCATCTTTTACCAAAGGAGTGGAAACAGTAGCAATATTGGGTCTGAGAGGCAACTTGGGTCAAGCTAGCAATCGGCCCATCAAGGGAACTAGAACCATCAACTAACTCTACGAATAAAGGGTCCATCAAATGCAAACTTGAATGGGAAATTGTTCAAAATACACTTTTTTTAAGGCTTCAAACAAAATACACTTTTTTAAAAAAAATTGTCTTTTTACACCATTCGGTAGACGGATTTTCGTCTACCACTTTTATCTGTCGTCTACTACCATTTTTACAAAGTAGTCGACGGTGAGATAAAGGTGGTAGACGAATTCCCGTCTACTGGCAGGGTTAGTAGACAGCGAGAACAAAGCAGTAGACAGACATTTACAAAGTAGTCGACCGTCTACTGCCTTGTTGTTGCTGTCTACTGCCTTGTTCTTGCTGTCTACTGCCTTGTTAGTGTCTTCCGTCTACCACCTTTATCTGTCGTCTACTACCATTTTTACAAAGTAGTCGACGGTGAGATAAAGGTGGTAGACGAATTCCCGTCTACTGGCAAGGTTAGTAGACAGTGAGAACAAAGCAGTAGACAGACATTTACAAAGTAGTCGACTGTCTACTGCCTTGTTGTTACTGTCTACTGCCTTGTTGTTGCTGTCTACTGCCTTGTTAGTGTCTGTCTACAGCAACAACAAGGCAGTAGACAGCAACAACAAGGCAGTAGACGGTCGACTACTTTGTAAATGTCTGTCTACTGCTTTGTTCTCGCTGTCTACCAACCCTGTCAGGAGACGGGAATTCGTCTACCACCTTTATCTCACCGTCGACTACTTTGTAAAAATGGTAGTAGACGACAGATAAAGGTGGTAGACGGAAATCCGTCTACCGAATAGTGTAAAAAGACAATTTTTTTTAAAAAAATGTATTTTGTTTAAAGCCTAAAAAAAAAAAATAAAAAAAAATATGTATTTTGAACAATTACCCAACTTGAATTTCATTAGCATTAGATCACCTGAAAACGAACCCGATTCTACAGTTCGAACAGACCAACTTCCAAAGCTTGAATATCAGCTCCAAATCAAAACCCGACAAAAACCGGTTCATTAGATGAAAGTGTAAACTCAGAGGATAAGCAATCCGAAAGCAGTTAATCGACTAACGGAACATCCACAATTTCATTGATCGAAGTTCGGTGAAGGAAGGGTTATAATTGTAGGTGGAAACGAAAATAATTCATTCTAATTCAGACCGAATTAAGGGTGTGTGATATGAGAAATAAGATACTCGTAAAAGGATCCAAAAATTTATTATTGGTGGTGGATGGTAATAATTAGGGTTTCCTTTATATTTCATTTACAGCCGCCAATAATTAATTTGATTTCAATTATCTAATTCGATTTCATTTCAGTCCTCACTCACAGCTTCTCAAGCTTCTATTTATCCAGGTTTGTTTTTGAATTTCAGTTAATCTTTTCGACACTCAGGGCTATGCGTGGTACGGAACTGGACCGAAAAGCTCTGTTCGGTTCTTTCTGGTGTCCCAATCTTGGACCGAGGCCCGGACCAAATGTTAACTGTTTGGTTCGGTTTTGTAATGGTTTGGTTCGGTTTCGTAATAGAACTAGAACTGATCCGTTTCATGAAAGTATAAAATTATAAAAGTGCATACACAAAAGTTGGATAACATCTGATAATAATAATTTTATTTTTACACTATTAAGGGTTCTTAACCTATTGAAAGTCTGTTAGGATGTTAAACAAATTTTGTAGCATGTTAGGGAGAAAGCACTGATTTTAATTTGTAGTCTATTAGGAAAAAAGCACAGCTGAAAAATAAATGTAATATGTTACGGAGTATATGTTATTTCCTAACCCATTTCAATTCTAATAAATGAATAAATGTAGTCTGTTATATCCTAAAGTCAGAATCAATATCTTTCCAACAACAAATTATGAACTTGAACAAACATGGAACAAATATTGAATATGAACTAACAGTTGCTCAATTTTTTTTATCAGGTATCCTATATACATTTAGGTCGGTCCATTTTTCCTGTTTTGTTGGTGTTCGGTTCTGTCCGGTACCAGATCATGAAAATTTGTTAAAGCATGGACCATGGACCATACCACTCAGTTTCAGTTCTGTCCAGTATGTTCTTTGGGTTTTTTTGGTTTTTTCCCGTACCATGCACACCCTTATTGGCTACATGTGTATTTATCCTCAGCTTTATAATATAATACGGAATATATCATTACAAAATCCCGAAAATTTGTTAATGTATTGACCATGGACCGTACCAAAAACCTTCGGGATTGCCCGGCTTCGAGTCGGACCGTACCTAAAATCTTCGGGAATGTTTGCTACTAAAAACACGAATTAGGGCTTGAATGAAGTTAAGAAATTCATTTTTACCACTAACCCATTACCCATAACGCATAAAATCCAAAAATCAACACATGAATCTAACAATCAACACAGATCTCACATACCTTAAGTTCTAGGGCTTAAACAAACCCCATCTTTCAATCTAAGAAGAAGATGAAAAGTAGTTAGGATGATAGATGATTCATTCATAGTAACGATACTTCAATTTCATGTGAAATTGTGTTTGAGGAATTGAGGTTGAGCATACTGTGTACAATGTAATTTTGGCCTCCTTATATTGTATTTTGTATTATAATTTATAATATATTAATATAAGCATAATATATATATATATATATATATATATATATATATATATATATATATATTTATATATATTAATAATTTAATAATAATAATATTGATATTAATAATAATAATAATTATATTGTGTTATAATTATAATTATAATTATAATTATACAAATAATAATAAGATAATGTAATAATATAATATAATCATCATATCACATAAAATATGAAAACATAATATATAATTTAATTTAATTTAATGGAAGTAGATTACTTTCATTTTACTATTCATTATTATTAATTAAATTAATTATTTAAGTAATTTATTATATTAATTCTAAATTATTTTATTATTACTATTATTATTTTCTCTTTTTGTTCTTCAATTAATCATTAATCAATATATATTGATTGAAGGAGGTTTAAGAATTCATTACTTTTGTATTATTAACACTTGATTGATTGATTGATTGTAACAGAAAACTTCATGATGCTAAATAGTTGCAAGGTTTTTCCCCGTTTGAGTTCCCCAAAAGGGAGAGTAATCAAACCTTATACTCTCATGTACGTAGCTAAGCGAGATTACTCCATGGTTGTTCCAACCCTTCACTTGCCACCACAGGGTTCTTCAAACTTGAGAAACCAGTCTTGAGAGGTATGCACTTGCATACTTAAATTTCCCTCTTCTTCAATAATTAGTAAATTAACTTCAGTTAACTTCAGTTGTTGATCTTGTTTTTTTTCCCTGTTCATAACAACTTGAGTGATTGATTTTAGGTAATAATTGGGATCTCCCATTTTTAAAAGATGAGTTCTCTCAGTTTAAAACTCTATCCGATGAAAAGGAAAAACAGTGAGTTTACTATACTATTATTATTAATGTACTCTTTTGGTACTTTGTTATGGTTACTATTTTAATTTTAATGTAATTACATTACATATGTACATGTAAACCCTGCTTGTCTCACTTCCCGTCTAATTTTGTTATCCTTTCGAATTAAAATATTGTAGACGACTATGGCTAGCATCACATTTTATTTTAAGAAAACCGTGAGTATTCTTTTTTCCCCAGTTGTATTATGTTTCTAATTTTATCTAATTCCGCTTTTTCATATATATTCTATACTTACTTTTTTCTTTATCAACAATGGTGACATTTTCATTGTAGCCTAAACGTCATCGAGTTGCTTTCTCCAAACTCAAAAACAGGTTCTTCGATTTTCTTTTGGCATAAATCAGTTTAATTACATGCGTGAATCGTGATTCATATTGGTAACACTGTTTGTTTGTAGTAATTGAAATTGATATGTAAACCATTTGTGATATTTATGACAAAAGAAACTCCTCATTATGAAGAATAACAAGCAGGGTGGTAAGCACGTTGCGGCGGCCAACCCTTGTTTACGGATTTTTTTTTTTTTTTTTTTTTTTTGTAGTATCGTTAATGAGCTTAACATAACTTAAGAGACAATAATTCGTTTTACTATATGAAACACCTATTGTAATTGTAAAAATAATGGCGTATACGTTTTTGCCTTATATATATATATATATATATATATATATATATATATATATATATATATATATATATATATATATATATATAGGGAACAGATCCAGGGATAAGCAACTTTTGGGGTACAAACTGGATAAGTAAAATCACATATTTTTTTGCTTTTTAATTTTTTTCCTTCTTTAGATTCATAAATCTGCATCAAAATACACTTCTAATCTTTATTTTTATAAGTAAAAAACATTGAAAATCGTTCAAAATCGGTGATGAATGATAATAATCATGATTCGTGATGAATGATTAATTTTATCATTCATCAAAATGAGTCGTTTGATGAATGATAAATTAATCGTTCATCACGATTATTATCATTCATCACCGATTTTTAACGATTTTGTTAATTTTTATTAAAAAATGTTTTGTAGTTTCTTCTATTTGCATATTAGATCTAAATAGAAAATTTTGAAATTTTTGCTTATCCCGTTTGTACCCTTTTTAAACTTATCCATGGATCTCGCAGCTAATCTTAATGTTTGTAAAAAACAGATTTTAATTTTAAGAAACGAAAAAAAAAATTACTTCAACGTTTAATCAAGAGGGGGAGCACTTTTTTGGGGGAAATGGGGAAGTATTTGTTTTTTGTTTTTTTGAATTTTTTTTCACGCATTAAGATCACATGAAAATATGAACATTTAACAAAAAACACTTTGTGATGAATGTTATTATTTTGGCGGGAAAACGCTCGTAGAAATAAATGATAACATTCATTGTAATGAATGTTTAGCTTCTAAGTTTTTTTTTCGGTTTAAAGTTCCTTAGCCATGGATTAAACCACTATATATATACATATGATTGAAGTAGGTTTAAGAGTTTATTATTCTTCTATTATTAACAACCTGACTGATTGATTTCATTGATTGGTTGACTGTAGCAGCTGAAGTTGAAAACAGTAGCGAAATCATCGTATATATTGTTTGTTCTGACAAGATACGCGTTGACGCCAAGCCTTTTTTGAGGGAGTCTGAACCTGTCCAAGTTGCTTACAAGATCGACGGTGAGTACTTTAAAGTTGAAAGCAATAGCGAAATCATTAACAAGGTTAAATTGTTATGTGCGGAACGTGCGTTGATCAAGGATGATCATGTCAATAATGATAATGATGACCTCCAGCACAAGTTGAATGAAGTGAATTCCAAATTTCGCAAAGAAAATCGGATCTATGCTATGGATCTCGTGATTGTACGCTTCTTTATTCTTCTTCTTTATTAATTCGTGCAATTTTATTGTTTGATTTATTATAAGGTTCGAAAGTTGTCATTATAATAATCACATTAAATTAAGAAGCGTATTCCGAATTTGGACCTTTTTTCATCTTCTTCTCATATGCCTTAACAATCTTAACCTTAACACCTAATTACGATCAAGAGATTAGCACCCTTTTAGGGGATAATAAATTAAATTTGAAATTTTATATTTAAATTAAATCCAATTTATAGTTTAGGGTTTAGGTTTTAAGGGTTAGTTTTTATTGTTTATATTCAAAAAAGGTTATTTTTTGAAAAAAATATATTAAATCCAGAAACGGACAAGACGACTGTTGCAACGTATTTACTACTGTACCGTGGCAATGGATCAAAAAATGAGTAAAAAACGGTCAACAACGGTAAAAAAAAAAAGGGTCAAACCCTAAAAACGGTTGAGGCGGGGTCGAGACGGATGTTGACCAATGTTGACTTCTCATATATATTTTAAACATATAAACATTTCAAACATAAATATTTCAAATTAATGGGAATATACTTGTTTGAAATGTTTATGTTTAAAATACATATGAAACTTTAACGTTGGTCAACATTCGTCTCGACAACGTATTGATCGTTGCGACGCTCCAAGGTCCAGACCGTCTCGACCCTGCTCCCGTTGTTTCAACCTTGCTTGTTACAAGTGAAAACAAAACGAAACCGACTGTCAAAGGGGTGAAAATACAAAGTCTACAAGTAAAAATTGTAAAAACAAAATCTATATAAATCAATTAATATCTGCACATCTAAGGATACCTAAATCGTTAAAGATATAAACTATGTTTTGTCCAAAAATAATATTGTTATTAAAGAATAAAAGAAAAAACACAACCTGCTGAATCGTTTACAGCTTGATAATTTACTTTATAATTTTCTGTTTTGATTTCAGGCTGCTCTCGAATTGCGGATAAAATGCCTGCTTGACCTGGTGATTGAAGACATTGATGACATGTTCACAAAAATGGCCAGTGATGACGAGGCTTACAAAATCTTATCTGTGAATTTGAGAGGGGATTATCCACGTGGTAATTTTGAATTTATGAAACGCAGACTCGAGTTTTACGGTTGGGCTTTTGATGCTGATTCACATAAACAAGGCTTGAGAAGTACGTACTTGCATACTTATTTTTCTCCCTCCTTCAGTTAATCCCAATTATTAAATGTTTTTTTCCTATTAATAACAATAACAACTTGTTGATTGTAGCCAAAGAAAACATTAATTGGGATCCCGAGTTATTAAAAGTGTCATTCTATCAGTATAAAACCCTACCCTATGAACAAAGGTGATTTACTACTGTATAACATTACTCTACTCTTTTGGTACTTTTTTACTGTATAGTGAGTGTTACTATTTAAATTACATTTACATTACATTATACATATATTGTAGACGACAATGGCTAATAGCACATCTCATTTTAAGAAAATCGTGAGTATTCTTTCTTTCTTTCTTTCTATCAGTTTTTATCTTTATTTTATTCTACTATTTCTCATATATTACCGATCATGCTTACTTTTTTGTTTTTTGATGACCGCTGCCATTTCATTGTAGCTCTGTTGTCCGTTCAATTCAATGGCATCGTACGCGTACCGAGGAAGAAAAACGTAAGTTTCGATTGAGGTGCCCTGGCGTGCGGTTCTTCGACGATGACTAAAGAAGTAAACCAGTTACTTGCTTGCTACTAGTATTTTACTTATCATTACGATGATTATGTGCCATGGATGTGTTAACTTTCTTTTTCTTCCTTTCTTATGCTATGGTGTGATGAATGTTTAAAATAAAATGGTGTAGTTGTATATGATTTCGATGAATGTTTAAAATAAAATGGTTTGGTGGTGTCTCATATTTATACATGCTTACCTTTTTTTTTTTTGAAAGGCATTTATACATGGTTACCTTCCTCTACTTTAGTAAGCTTTTCTATCTATTTCTTTTTATAAAAACATGTCTACATCATCATCATCATCATTATCATGGTGTTTAGATTAGCTAGATACATTTCAAGAAACAACAGATCTTTAGCTTCTTCCAGTAGATCTATGAAGCTATGAGGACTTTTGGAATTTTGATATGCTTTTTCTGTCTGATTAGTTAGAAATTTGCAATAATAGTTTTGGGTGTCGTTAGCATCATAAGTTGACCCTGCTCGATGGCTTACAACCCCTACTTTCGGATAATGATTTCAAGAACAGTGACTTTTTCTAACCTGTCTTTCTTGATGTGTGCATTCCGGGAATTATGTGGTTATCCATCAAGTTTCTTACGACGTACAGTTACAAATCTTGTAAGAAAACTAACTAGTAGAGGAATTAAGGGCAAATTAAGGCTTGTGAACACATAAATATATACTTGAAGCCCACCAGTCCACCACAAGCATCAAACAACATCATTCACAGTAACAATGGTGGTGTATCATCAAGATATCAATTGCTTCATCTGAGTTGGTAATCATGCAGAATGAAACAGAATACACAGCTAACGTTAAGAAACCCGGGTTTTCACTCAGTTTGAATTGGTCTTTTAAAACCTTGTTTGCTGACTTGCATGGTGTCATTAACTTTTAAACTGCAGCAAACTAAGATAGTCTGGACGATAAAGATCAAATATTTCCTTTAGAATTGGGTTAGAGATTAGAAAAGGTATGACTTGTAGTAGTGTCTGTGAACCTGTATGTTGACTTTTGAAGTCAAATCAACAAAATATTGAGCAATTAATTATGGGTTACAGATGGATGGATTTGAATGATAAACATGTAGGCCATTTGGGTGATAATTCAGACATGGCGCTGACAAAGAATACAAGCATGCGTACATTGTCAAAAAAACCGAAAGAATTTTACGCACACTTAAACGTCCTTTTTACTCTCTCAAGTCCCTCATCTTCCTTCATTAACCGCACCAAAATCCACTGATGCCTCTTCAACTACCATAACTACCACAACAAACCAACCAACACAATCCTCAACTTTTACAGCAAAATGGCTTGGTAATAGTTGCTACATGATTCTTACTTTCATAATTTTGATAACGTGAATGGTTAGATGAGAAACTATTGGCACCCTGAAATCAGGATTATAGAAAGCTCAGTCAAATCAGCATTGAAATTTGTGATATTAGTTTGTTGTCATACTACCATGGTTAAACAAAGAGAAAATTGCGCGGTTGGTCCCTGTGGTTTACATGAAATGGGGTGTTTGGTCCCTGAACTTCATTTTCGGGGTTGTTGGTCCCTGTGATTTTCAAAACACGTGTGGTTGGTCCCTAACAGGGACCAACTACACCAGTTTTGAACTTTCATTTTCGGGGTTATTGGTCCCTGACAGGGACCAACCACGCGTGTTTTGAAAATCACAGGGACCAACAATCCCGAAAATGAAGTTCAGGGACCAAACACCCCATTTCATGTAAACCACAGGGACCAACCGCGCAATTTTCTCTTAAACAAACAGGTGTTGACTTTTTCAATGCAACAGTGTCATTGTTGTAGAGGAATGTTTTTTCAACCACATAGCTTTAACCCCAGTGTAACATAATAATAACTTTTTTGGGGGGTAAAGGGTTACCCCGATGAACTTTTATTAAAGAATAAAATAATGGATTACTACAAGCGCGGCTGCTTTAAGAGAGTATTAAAGCCCATCAAACGACCAAACAAACAACCCCGATTAAAAACAAACAAGCTACAAAAAACAAACTAATCCAAGTTCCATGCAATTCGAAACAGCTTGATTTGACGTGACTCCTTGAACCGAACAGACATCCGTTTTAGCCTTACTGTAGCATAAATGACTTCAAACAAATTCTCTGATGTTCGACCTTTCTTTTTAAATAACCTGTTGTTCCTCTCCTGCCAAATGAAATATGCATAGCCGCAAACATTAGTTTGGCCACAAGACACTTAGCACTCCTTTGTGCAGGCATACTAGTGATCAATGACACCATATCCGACCAATCAAAACTGGAACTAGATGGCATATAAGGTTGAGTCATCGACCAAACATTTTGAGAATAAACGCAGTCAAAAAATAGGTGGCTATAAGAATCTTCACAAGTGGAGCATAAAGAGCATACCATACTTTGATCTTGTCGAACTTCCCAAGACTTAATATTGTCTTGAGTTTTAAGCTTTTGCCCTATAAGTAACCAAAGAACAAAAGCGTGACGAGGGATGCCATTTGAGAACCATATAATTTGGCACGATGGGTAACAGCCAACTTGTCATTGATGAGTTCAGGTTGAAACGAAAACATCTCTTTAGTAGGTTGACACGAGGTCAATAAGGTATTGGTCGAACCTCAAACAAGTTTTTCTCCATTTTTAAATATGTGAAACATAAGTATTTATACGATGATTGCAAAACACACAACAACAACAATACCAAATCTCACGCATGTAGGGTATGAGATGATGATTGCAAAAACAAGATTATTAAAATGAAAATGCTAGAATAAGATAACTTATTGTCTAACTTAGACAGTTCACAAATGTATGCACCGAAACAAATGTTGGCCCTTTATCAACTCGTTTTACTAGTCATCATTAACTATATTGACCCATTCATATCGCCGTTAATAAAAGTAGTTGTCCCATTCATAAGTAAAACGGTTGAAAGTGCACCCTAGATCAATACTTCGTAAGAAAGCTTCGTACCTGTAACACTCGTATAAAAAGTCACAAGGGAAGTCAGAGTGTAACACCCCCATTTTATAAAAGTATTACTGTAGTATTTTATTATATAAGGTTGTTAGTTAATTTAACATTTGTTATAAATAGGACTACGTTTCTAAGAAAAAGGACCTAGAGTGCAAGATATTATAAGTAGGTAGAATAGTAAGTGTAAAATATGTTAAAATCATTTTTATTAAACCTAGACAGCATCTATCTTATTTCTAAATGCTGGAAAAAAAAAGAGCGTGAGTGAGAGTAGGGAGGCAACCCGACGTGGGCGCAACCTGAAGTTTGAAAAGCCGACTTGGAGTGAAAAGTAGCAAACCGGCGTTTTTAAACTCCGGTTTTACTAGTTTGGCTTTTTGTGTCGTTGGCAGGGCCGGTCCTGAGTAACTTGATGCCCTGGGCGAACTTACTAGTTTGATGCCCCCGTGAAAGATAATAAAAAAGTTACTCTTCCTAAACTTTATACACAAAAATGAAGTAGTTTTTAGAGGTTTAGAAATTGGAAGTGTGTGCTTTTAATTGCTTATTTTTATCTTATTTCTGAAGTTACATTGCTTATTTCTAAGGTGGCTCAAAATACGTTAATATGTACTGTATAACTTATTTGCTTAAAACTTTAAACTATAAACAATAAGGAACTCAAATAAGTTCCAACACCCCTTGGAGTCACATATAGGCATATAGCTACTGCCACCCCAATGATTAAATTGATAAAATTACATAGGTTGAAAAGATACATTTCAAATTAGCAAAGTTAAATTTCAAGTAAATATATGGTAGATGTTCATTTAACAGTTGTATCGAAAAAATAAACACGAAGTTTCTCCTTTAATTGGGTATGTTTATGTTTATTTATAGATTCACAGTATATAGTATATTCTTGTTTGTATTTCAAATAAAATTTGACGAATTGTCTATTCTTTACAAGAAAATATTTGAGATAACAAGAGCTTATATAAATTCTTTATATACCATTTATTCCTTGTAAAAGCAAAAGATTTGGGTTTTTAAGATTTTATATAAATTCTTGAAAACTAGAATATTACTAGTTTTGAACGTGTCTTACAATTTCATATATTCATGTAATAATCAAAACATTTGCTACGAGTATAAAGTATCGGGATAAAAAAAAAGTATGAATTATGAATTAAATGTGTTTTTATCATTATTTTGAAATTTAATTTAATTTACATCCATATATGTGGGGCCATAAACTAAGGACTGAACTTGCCAATAACAAATTGGAGGGTTAAGCACAAGTTTTTATATAATGGTTGGAGTAGTATAGAAGAATAGATGATATAAAATGTTGTCTTCTCCGATAGCGAAATCTCACCTACATTTCCTCCATTAAAACAGTAAATTCGACCTTCGTTTTTTCCAACTTAAAGCTCCTGCTACTCATCTACAAATTTTATTTTGTTTAATTGTATTTACGTATCTTAGACCGGCTTATTGGAGTTTTTTCGATTTTGAAGCTATAGAAAACTAGTAGACCTAAAATTTTGATGCCCCATGATTTCCGATGCCCTATGCCGTCGCCCTGGTTGCCCAGCACCAGGCCCGACCCTGGTCGTTGGTCCCACCATTATACACAAAAAAACTAACAGCGTCCTTTCAATTTTTTTTTGCTAACAGCATCATTTTATTATCTCATTTAAACATACATAGTCCCTTCATCAACCCTCCATTTAAATTGAACGTTAAGTGCCATCACATATATGAAACGTGACGGGTATTTTCATCCTTTTAATCTATTTGTATTTTTCTTTTCTTTTTCATTTATTTAATAATCTTTCCTCCCCTTATCTTCATCATCATCGCATATTCATGGAAAAATTAATTGAAAATGCATTAAACTTTCATCAAATTCCTATTGTATGCATTCAACTTTCAAATCTCCTATTGTATGCATTTAACTTTTTAAATTGTTCTATTGTACGTAGTTAACCTGTTATAATAAGTAACCTTTCAGGTCACCTCCATTTAATTTTTAGGTATTTACATTATTGATCCCTCATGTTTGTAAATCCTCATTTCATTAGTCCATCATCATCCATCATCTTCATCCTTTTTTTCAAATACACCATGTGTAAGTATGTTTTCAGATACACTATCTTTAATTATTTTTCAGATCTAAAACTAAATATCAAAATTAAAAAAATTTGAATAAACAAATCAATGGCCAATGGGATCAGGCAGAAACATAAATTACATTCACGTAAAAAAAATCTAACTTAGAAAAAAAAAAAACCCCATGAGAAATCAGACAAGATCTTCATCTTCAACAATGCTCAAAATCAAAGCTCAACATCACCACCATCACCGGCGACGGCCTGCAACTCAACCACCGTAACAAGATCTGGGTAAATACCTTCTGCAACGCCTTCATCGAGATGGATCTGAACTATGACTCTGAGTCGAGTTTCCGGAGCGATGGATCTGAAACGATGTTCTAAAACCCACTAGGTCAACCTTCATCGTGATGCGGTGGTTTCGCAACGCAGGTCAACCTCTACTGATTCGTGTTACGGTGGTTTCTTACGATGGAGATCAGAATCAAAACGGTAATTAGATCTGGATTCATATACTGATTGTTGTTCGTTTTAATAATTTAGTAATTTATTGATTTAGCTTGAATTTTGATGGAATGATCTTTACTTTTAGCATAAGAAAATAAAGAATATAATTTTATTTGATTTATGAAGTCTGGTGAGATTAAGATGAAGAAATTTAGGATGAAACAAAATTCTAAGTTGTGTGGGTGAATGTAGGGATAGTGTCGATGTATTAAATTTTATGATATGAAATGGGTTTTTGTTTATGAAATGGGTTTTTATGAAATATGAAATGGGTTTTTATGAAATATGAAATGGGTTTTTGGGAAGAAACAAAACTGTAAGTTGTACACGTGGTTTAATTTTGATTGTGTCATTTAATTAATGGATATATAATAACAAAAACTGTAACAACCCTAATCTTACGCCAATCAAAATGTATAAATAAAGATAACTTAAAAGGTAAATGAGCGTTATTCTTATTCGAATTTAAACCATAGTCAAAACACCAAAGTTGACAAATTTATTCAAAAGTACTACTAAACCAAAATAAACTACTAAATCTTGATGGAAATCTCTAAGGCAAGGTGCTAAGTTCACTCCACTCTACACTCTTCCCTCGTTCCCAACGCCCCCTTGATTACCTGTCGTATAAGAAGGAAAACAAAGAATACGACTGAGCCAAAGCCCAGTGAACGGATAAAACAAAGAACAGAGTAGTATGACATGCATGACAAATTTCAAAACAACTTATTTACAATTTAACTTATTTTAAAATCAAGGTGTAAATATGTATAGATCCTTAATAACGAATATGTCAAAATATCAAAGTCACATACTAAGAGTTAAACAAATATATATATATCAAATTATCCAAAATGAAATCATAGGGTAGCAACTCCACTAATCATCCATATCGGTGACGTTTCGTATGACACTACGATGAACGTACACCGTCAAAACAAAATCCTAGGATCGATCCATACGCCTCCTATTACAAATATATATAATAATAATGAGCTCGTACCACCACCGGGCAATCAAAAGGAGACGCCGTAGATATAACAAAATACACCGCTACGGTCGATGCCACATTATCGGTGTCACAATAATGCGCTCATGGGACCTCCATGAATAGGTTACTCTTAGGCACACATTTTAAGAAAACGTTTTAACCGATTTATTAATTATAAATTTTCAAATATCCTTTAATATGATTTATAGACTTTAAAATATATTTAAAAAGAATTAATGAAATGACTTAAATATTTTACGTTTGACCAAATACTTACAATGTTTAAACGAGACTTAACGGGACATGTAAAGCCACATGGAATGAGGGACACTCGATACGAATCACCGTACCACTCACCACACTCACACATGTTCTTTACCGAAAGGTTTACGACATTTTTCGGGGCTGTTTCGAGGCAAAGTTTTGATACAATTTCCAAAGGCCAAAATATTATGATTTCCTCAATTAACAAACATAATTAGCAACCTCGTTAGTACATCCAAAATGAGGAAAACATAACACAATATATAGACTAATAAATATAACGAATTTCCAAATAAGCATGTCATACCAATAATTTTTATATACAATTCGAAACAAAGTTTTGAGAGGAAAGATTTACCGAAGCGATCCTAAACCACCTAGAATATCCGTACCTTATGTTGAATGATGAAATTCCAATGACAACAAAATACCACCAAGAATGCGATCACCGAGCCAAATCTAAGGAACACACACGTATGAGCACAAAACGCATTCAAATAGGGAGTATGTAATATCCTTTATTTAATTAGTGTTACCATATGATTCTTATGCGTTTACTTCCATCTAACTAGTTCCATGAATTTTTATATTAAAGATATAATTATGTTAGTATATGTTACTATGGCTTTCATATTCCAAATTACTAGTGACTTAAGTATTTTAAGACTAAAAATTCCCCACTATCATAAATGAAAACATGGACTCTAACATCAATTTCTATTTCCTTTCCACACAAATATATATGCACCCAAGTTGTATTACCGTTTCATATTTTAATTTCCCGTTTAGTAATTTACACTTTATAAGAACCTACTAGATTGGTACTGTTAGTGGCCACATGCCCCTTTTTTAGCCAATCAAATAACACATGGTGCATGTGTAATTAAATTGATCAGACGACTGGTCATTTGCATGGCTAAATCCCCATTCCCATTAGTTATTACTTTATTACTTACTCATATTATTATTTTATAAAGCATGGACAGTACTATAAAATTAGTACACTTTGATTTAATCATGTTGTAATTGTATATACTAGTTACATAAAGATTTTTAATACTCCATTACTAAATATATGACTATCATTTCATTAAAATTATTCTTCACAAAAGGTGCTCGTTTTGTACTCAAAATCTTAACATCTCATCCTTATAATAATTCATGTGATATGTAGTAAATCTAAACTAGTAAGTTGATAATAATAATAATAATAATAATAATAATAATAATAATAATAAACAAATTATACTTCAATAACAAAGATGGTGATTAGTAGTTACCTTTAAAACGTGTTCGTGTTAGAACCGAAACTAGACCCGCAATTACTTTGTATCTTCTTTGAATTCTCTATTGTCTTCCTCTTAATATTATGGTAGATTGTAGTGAGTAGTATGGGTATCAAGTTGATGAATATTTCATTTTATTTGGTTTAGTAAAGAATTTACTAAATGGAGAGTACTTGTGGAATATATAACTTAAATGAGACTATCTCATTCCTTTTAATGAATGTTGCACTGTATCTTTCTTGTTTAATATAAAATTTAATCATCATCTTTTTGAAAATATTAATACAAAGTAAGTGGCTACTAGTTATTAATCATAATTAATCTATAGCATGATACAAAATTAAGTTTGTTGAGTATATGACAAAAGCAAGTTAGTTTGAGTTATTTTTTTATTAATTATTTTTTTTTTTTTTTTTTTTTTGATATTACAACTCCAACTACTAAAAAAAAATTTCGTCCTCGAAATTGAAAGAAGTTATAGAATTGAAACGCACCAATTAGCAAACAAATGAGGGTGTTCGGCCCGCATGGTTTCCTCGAGTTCCCAAGTGGCCTCGCTAGCAGGATGATTCTTCCATTGAACTTTAACGAAAGGGGTGGAGCTTTTACGAGTTACTCGCTCCTCGCGTTCTATAATAGCCTCGGGTTCTTCAACATAAGAAAGATCAGCTCGAATTTCAGAAAAAGGATATTGCACCACGTGCAATGGATGATAGTTGTAACCCCGCAACTGAGATACGTGAAAAACATTATGAACATGAGATAACTGTGGCGGTAATGCTAAACGATAAGACACTTCACCAACTTGATCCAATATCTCAAACGGTCCAATATATCGAGGACTGAGCTTTCCTTTCAAACCAAAACGACGTATACCCTTCCAAGGTGACACCTTTAAAAATACATTATCACCCACCACAAACTCTAACGAACGTCGGTGTTTATCGGCATACACTTTCTGTCTCAATTGGGCCTCCTTCAGTCGATTCGTAGCTATAGCGACCTTTTCATTAGTCACTCTAACCAGCTCAGGTCCTTCAATCAATTTCTCTCCCGTTTCATTCCAACAAACTGGCGCTCTACACTTTCGACCATAAAGCATCTCAAATGGTGCCATACAGATACTTGCCTGCCAACTATTATTATAAGCAAATTCCACCAAACATAAGTACTCATCCCAGTTTCCCTTCCAATCTAGGGCACAAGCTCGAAGCATATCTTCTAAGATTTGTATCGTACGCTCAGACTGTCCATCAGTTTGTGGATGAAAAGCAGTACTAAGCTTCAATCGCGTACCCCAAGCTTTGTGTAACCCCTTCCAAAATCTAGATGTAAACCGAGGATCACGATCAGACACGATGGACGAAGGAACCCCATGCAATCTCACAATTTCCTGCTGAAAGATCTCCGATAGCTTACTTACCGAATAATCCATACGAATAGGCAAGAAATGAGCCGACTTGGTTAATCTATCAATCACCACCCAAGTAGCATCATGTCTTTTAACAGTCTTTGGTAACCCACAAACGAAATCCATTGAGATATCATCCCACTTCCACACCGGAATGTCCAACGGCTGCAACAAACCACTAGCACGTTGGTGCTCGATCTTTACTTGTTGACAAGTAAGGCACTTCCCAACGTATCTAGCAACGTCTTTCTTCATGCCACTCCACCAAAAGTGCTGCTTTAAATCCTGATACATTTTGGTCGAACCAGGATGTACAGAAAAAGGTGAGCTGTGAGCCTCAGACAACAGAGCCTCACGAATAGCATCATCATTAGGAACACACAATCGATTCCCACACCAAATAACCCCATCATCATCTTCTCTGAACTCTTTCATTTTACCCTCTTCCAAATTTTGAAACACTGTCCATAAATCCCCGTCATCCAATTGAGCCTCTTTTATTCTAGTAATTAAATCAGACTCAAATTTTAGATTTGCCAACATCCCCGATGCTCCTCTTTTACTCAATCCCATATCAAGTCTTTCAAATTCTCGAATGTGAGTAACCAAACATGAGATACTACCAAATGTTTTTCTACTCAAAGCGTCGGCTACCACATTCGCTTTACCCGGATGGTATTGAATGTTGGCATCATAATCCTTCAATAACTCAAGCCACCTTCGTTGTCTCATATTTATCTCTTTTTGCGTGAATATGTATTTAAGACTCTTGTGATCAGTGAAAATATCACAAGTTTCTCCATAAAGATAATGCCTCCATATTTTCAACGCAAAAATCACAGCAGCTAATTCCAAATCATGAGTAGGGTAATTAACCTCATAAGGTTTCAACTGCCTCGAGGCATAAGCAATTACCTTACCATGTTGCATCAAAACACAACCCAAACCATGCTTAGAAGCGTCACTATAGATTTGAAAACCTCCACTTCCTGATGGTAATGCAAGGATAGGAGCTGATACAAGTCTTTTCTTTAACTCATCGAAACTCTTTTGTCGTTCCTCGGTCCACACAAATTTTCCCCTTTTCTTAACAACTTGGTAAGCGGCAAAGCAATCGTTGAAAAACCTTCAACAAATCTTCGATAATACCCAGCTAAACCAAGAAAACTTCGAATCTCAACAACAGAAGTAGGTCTTGACCAATTTGTAATAGCCTCAATTTTCGCTGGATCCATCATTATACCCTCAGCTGATACAACATGACCCAGAAAGGCAACTCGTTGCAACCAGAATTCACATTTAGAGAACTTTGCAAACAATTTCTTACTTCGGAGGGTTTCAAGTACAACACGAAGATGATTCTCATGCTCTTCTTTACTCTTTGAGAATACCAAGATATCGTCAATGAATACGATCACAAACTTATCCAAATACTCATGGAACACACGGTTCATTAAATCCATGAATACCGCAGGAGCATTAGTTAATCCAAACGGCATCACTAAAAACTCATAGTGCCCATAACGAGTGCGGAAAGCAGTCTTAGGGATATCTTCTTCTTTAACACGCAGCTGATGATACCCAGACCTAAGATCAATTTTAGAAAAATACTTCGAACCTTGAAGTTGATCAAACAAATCATCAATACGAGGAAGCGGATAACGGTTTCTGATAGTAATACGATTTAAATCACGATAGTCAATGCAAAGTCTCATGCTACCATCCTTCTTCTTGACAAACAAAACCGGCGCACCCCAAGGGGACACACTTGGTCGAATAAATCCACAATCTATCAATTCTTGCAATTGCTCCTTAAGTTCTTGCAACTCGAGTGGTGCCATACGATAAGGAGCTTTTGATATCGGTTGAGAACCAGGAACCAAATCAATCGAAAATTCAACTTCACGAACTGGAGGCAAACCTTGCAATTCGTCAGGAAATACATCAGGGAACTCTCGAACAACGTCAATATTTTCAAGTGAAGGACTCTCGATAGACAAATTCTGAATCGAAGCCAAATAACCAACACAACCATGTGAAATGAGCTTTTGCGCCTTAAGCGCTGAGATAACCTTAATAGATTTTTCAGGAAGATCACCATTAAAGACACAATCGGGTATAGAATGATTTCCAAACAAAATTCTCTTAGAATAACAATCGATAGTCGCGTGATGATGATATAACCAATCCATGCCAAGAATAATGTCAAAGTCATGCATGGTCATAGGAAAGAGATTTGCGGGAAACATGCAGTCATTGAATTCCAAACGGCAGTTTTGATACACACGATCTATAATTTCAATACTACCCATTGGGGTAGAGATTGTAAACGGAGTAGACAACCAAGTTGGAGACACTTTCAAATATTTCGAGCTCTTAACAGACACAATCGAGTGCGTAGAGCCAGAATCAAACAGAACGAAGAGGGCACGATGGTGTACAAATACATGACCAGTAATAGTACCTAATCATATCAAGAATGTATGAACAAATAACTCAAAGGAAATATTTTTTTAAAATGAAAAGGGATCGGAATATACCTGTTGCGTCAGCAGCCTGAGCAGTAGTCATGGCAAAGACGCGTCCACCAGGAGCTGGAGGAGGAACCCTCGGAACAAACCCAGGTCTAGGATTCTTGCAATCCTTAGCTAAGTGACCAATCTCTCCACAAGCAAAACATGAACCCGCACTACGATAACAAACTCTTCCGGGATGATTCTTTCCACAAGTCCCACAAGGTGCATTGGCATTAACACCGCCATTTCCGTTACCCCTTTGTTGCCCTTGGGGATGGTACACTTGTAATTGACCACGGTTATTATTATTTGACCCGTTTTCAATCCTTAGCTGATTTCCTCTATTATTCCAATTATTACCACGATACCCTTGGTTCCCAGATTGTTGACCCTGTTTGGTAGTCGGTGGCAGTACAGATCGTAGTGGCTGTACATTCTTAACCCTCTTATTTTTACCATCGTCATTTTTAGTAGTCAAATACTCATCTCGCTCCATCTCCAAATTCCGAGCATAATCGGCTGCCTCAGCGACATCAAAACATTTTAGATTAATCATTTTAGAGCGGTAACGCCCATGAACAGCCCATTTGTACTTACGGGCTTGGTCCTCGGAAGACCCAGCAGCAGCCCCAATCAATCCCACGAGCCTCAAAAATCTCTTAGTGAAATCATTGATAGACTCATCACCCCCTTGCTTAATATTAGCATATTCCCGAATCACAGCCTCCTTCTCTGCCTCAGAAAAGTACTGACGGAAAAATAACTCCTTGAAATCAACCCAATCTAACGAATCCTCAAAATCGATACCTCCTTTCGCTTGTCTCAAAGCGATCCACCAACGCTGAGCATCCCCTTCTAGTTTATAAACAGCCAAAGGAACCCAAAATCTCTCTTCACAACCAAGCACGCGATATATCTTCTCAATGTGAGTGATCCAATTCTCAGCTTCAACAGGAGTACTAGCAGTGCTGAATGACAAAGGACGCTGTTTTTGAAACCGTCCTAGCCAAACATGAATAGCATCCCCCGTTACAGCTTTCATCTCCACATACTCATCCTCCTCTTCATCTTCATGCTTAAAAGTCTCGCCACCTTGCCTACGCAAAGCGTCAATAGCTTGAGCTACAATGTTGGGTAACAAATTCGTGATTGTTTGGTTAATCTTGTTTTCTACCTCCTCCTCAGACATCCCTTTTCTTTTCGGTGCCATCTATGAACGAGATGAGGATATAACGGTTACGATTAGTAAGAAGGATAACAAGAGAATATGAGAAGTGGAAACACATTATTAATGCGGAAAGAAAATCCTAACCCAAAGTCTACCCAAATCTCACAGGCCATAACTTAGGACGTAAGTTTCTACAAGAGGGAACCTACGCTCTGATACCATCTGTAACAACCCTAATCTTACGCCAATCAAAATGTATAAATAAAGATAACTTAAAAGGTAAATGAGCGTTATTCTTATTCGAATTTAAACCATAGTCAAAACACCAAAGTTGACAAATTTATTCAAAAGTACTACTAAACCAAAATAAACTACTAAATCTTGATGGAAATCTCTAAGGCAAGGTGCTAAGTTCACTCCACTCTACACTCTTCCCTCGTTCCCAACGCCCCCTTGATTACCTGTCGTATAAGAAGGAAAACAAAGAATACGACTGAGCCAAAGCCCAGTGAACGGATAAAACAAAGAACAGAGTAGTATGACATGCATGACAAATTTCAAAACAACTTATTTACAATTTAACTTATTTTAAAATCAAGGTGTAAATATGTATAGATCCTTAATAACGAATATGTCAAAATATCAAAGTCACATACTAAGAGTTAAACAAATATATATATATCAAATTATCCAAAATGAAATCATAGGGTAGCAACTCCACTAATCATCCATATCGGTGACGTTTCGTATGACACTACGATGAACGTACACCGTCAAAACAAAATCCTAGGATCGATCCATACGCCTCCTATTACAAATATATATAATAATAATGAGCTCGTACCACCACCGGGCAATCAAAAGGAGACGCCGTAGATATAACAAAATACACCGCTACGGTCGATGCCACATTATCGGTGTCACAATAATGCGCTCATGGGACCTCCATGAATAGGTTACTCTTAGGCACACATTTTAAGAAAACGTTTTAACCGATTTATTAATTATAAATTTTCAAATATCCTTTAATATGATTTATAGACTTTAAAATATATTTAAAAAGAATTAATGAAATGACTTAAATATTTTACGTTTGACCAAATACTTACAATGTTTAAACGAGACTTAACGGGACATGTAAAGCCACATGGAATGAGGGACACTCGATACGAATCACCGTACCACTCACCACACTCACACATGTTCTTTACCGAAAGGTTTACGACATTTTTCGGGGCTGTTTCGAGGCAAAGTTTTGATACAATTTCCAAAGGCCAAAATATTATGATTTCCTCAATTAACAAACATAATTAGCAACCTCGTTAGTACATCCAAAATGAGGAAAACATAACACAATATATAGACTAATAAATATAACGAATTTCCAAATAAGCATGTCATACCAATAATTTTTATATACAATTCGAAACAAAGTTTTGAGAGGAAAGATTTACCGAAGCGATCCTAAACCACCTAGAATATCCGTACCTTATGTTGAATGATGAAATTCCAATGACAACAAAATACCACCAAGAATGCGATCACCGAGCCAAATCTAAGGAACACACACGTATGAGCACAAAACGCATTCAAATAGGGAGTATGTAATATCCTTTATTTAATTAGTGTTACCATATGATTCTTATGCGTTTACTTCCATCTAACTAGTTCCATGAATTTTTATATTAAAGATATAATTATGTTAGTATATGTTACTATGGCTTTCATATTCCAAATTACTAGTGACTTAAGTATTTTAAGACTAAAAATTCCCCACTATCATAAATGAAAACATGGACTCTAACATCAATTTCTATTTCCTTTCCACACAAATATATATGCACCCAAGTTGTATTACCGTTTCATATTTTAATTTCCCGTTTAGTAATTTACACTTTATAAGAACCTACTAGATTGGTACTGTTAGTGGCCACATGCCCCTTTTTTAGCCAATCAAATAACACATGGTGCATGTGTAATTAAATTGATCAGACGACTGGTCATTTGCATGGCTAAATCCCCATTCCCATTAGTTATTACTTTATTACTTACTCATATTATTATTTTATAAAGCATGGACAGTACTATAAAATTAGTACACTTTGATTTAATCATGTTGTAATTGTATATACTAGTTACATAAAGATTTTTAATACTCCATTACTAAATATATGACTATCATTTCATTAAAATTATTCTTCACAAAAGGTGCTCGTTTTGTACTCAAAATCTTAACATCTCATCCTTATAATAATTCATGTGATATGTAGTAAATCTAAACTAGTAAGTTGATAATAATAATAATAATAATAATAATAATAATAATAATAAACAAATTATACTTCAATAACAAAGATGGTGATTAGTAGTTACCTTTAAAACGTGTTCGTGTTAGAACCGAAACTAGACCCGCAATTACTTTGTATCTTCTTTGAATTCTCTATTGTCTTCCTCTTAATATTATGGTAGATTGTAGTGAGTAGTATGGGTATCAAGTTGATGAATATTTCATTTTATTTGGTTTAGTAAAGAATTTACTAAATGGAGAGTACTTGTGGAATATATAACTTAAATGAGACTATCTCATTCCTTTTAATGAATGTTGCACTGTATCTTTCTTGTTTAATATAAAATTTAATCATCATCTTTTTGAAAATATTAATACAAAGTAAGTGGCTACTAGTTATTAATCATAATTAATCTATAGCATGATACAAAATTAAGTTTGTTGAGTATATGACAAAAGCAAGTTAGTTTGAGTTATTTTTTTATTAATTATTTTTTTTTTTTTTTTTTTTTTTGATATTACAAAAACAGTATAAATATCAACGCTCTCTCCTTGATGGCGATTTTGGCGGGAGTAGCGGTTACGCCAATTTTGCCCTAATTTCTTCGATCAATCCATTTTTTTCAGCGTATTCTTCCAATTAATCTGTAAATACGTAGTGATTCTTCATTCTATTACTCGATTCTTCGTTTATTACACAATTTCACTGGTGATTTTAGCTATGTCTCCTAATAACAGATCGTCAAAAAGGAAAATCAAATTAATGGATTTGTTTATCTAAATTTGTTCAATTTTGATTTTAAGTTTTAGATCTGAAAAATAATTACAAATGGTGTATCTGAAAACATACTTGGTATTTGAAAATGATGAAGATGATGGATGATGATGAAGAGACTAATGAAATGAGGATTTACAAACATGAGGTATCAATAATGTAAATATTTAAAAATGAAATGGAGGTGACCTGAAAGTTTACCTATTATAACAGGTTAACTACATACAATAGAACAATTTAGAAAGTTAAACGCATACAATAGAAGATTTGAAAGTTGAATGCATGCAATAAGAATTTGATAAAAGTTCCATGCAATTTTCAATTAATTTTCCCCATATTCATCTCCATCTCCAAACTAAAACCTAACTTTAATCTAAACATATTAATATATGTGTATAACCCATTCATAAAAAACCCTGCTCTCACCTCAAACAGAGTTGCTTTCATCTTCTCTGATTTAATTTTCCACCTTTTATGCAAGGTTTATTTCTTGCGTTCTGAATAATGTATCATCGTCGTCGCAAACATTGACCGAGCAGCAGCAGCAGCAGCGACTTCCTACACCCATGGGTTCAATCGATTCTTATGTTTTCAGAGTGCTAAAAGTCAGAAATTGATAAAGGTTGGTCTTTCTTGAAGTGGTTAATAAAGAGTTTTTTCCAAAAGGTTCTGTAATTGGTTGTCACGTTGTATATATACCAACATAATAATTTTGCTAATGTAATGTTGAACTTAAATTATGAATTCACTACAAGCTAATTTACTTGAATCAGTGTGTTAATGTGTATTTCGTCCATTTCATAGCTATTCTGTCAAGTGCATAGATTGAGTCGATTTAAGGTTATTTGTGAACATAATAATTAAATATATAGTGTGTGCGGGTCTGATCCGTGGATCCAAAGACAAGAAATTGAGGGTAACGGGACCTGTATGAATGCCAACCAAAAGTTCATAACATCACTACCAGGAAGTTTTCATGTGGTGAAGGTATTAACCTCCAAATCTTTTTAGGTTTATACATATATATTTGTTTGACAACAATACGATTTTTGAATTCTACATTGATGCTTGATAAAATTCCTCGATTTTAGGAACTAACACATGGGATAAGCTTACCATTGAGCCTGGTGTTGAAATTGAGGTTACAATTGCTAATCCCTAGACCGGTGTCATTGTTTATGTACATTCCAATGTTACTTCTTTCTGGTGAGAATCTATTGCGATTGCATTTTATGTAGCACTTCTGAAAGAAACAAATTGAATGCAATGGATTTAGTTTTTTTAAGGGTTTGATTTTAGATATTTTTTTCAATTTTCAATTAAGGATTATAATTTTGGGGAAGAACAAATAACTTTAGATTAGATTCAGATTAAGAGTAAAATGACGAATTTACCCTCACATGCAAGACACATGTCTAGAGTTAACGAGCCTTTTTAATAGAATTTAGACTGAGGGACTCAGTATGTATAAATAGGATAATGTTAGCAAAAAAAAAAAAAATCGGAGGGACACTGTTAGCTTTTTGGTGTATAATGGGGGGACCAACGGTACAAAAAAGTCTAGTAGTTTTTTAAAACTGATTTCGAAATTCCTAGTTTTGTACAGTGAAATCCTAAAAATACTATTTTAAAAAAAATCATATATAACCTATACCATATCATCGTTAATAATTTGAACAAACTCAAAATTTCCAAGTTACAAACTCAAATTTCCAAATTAAAATTTCTATTTCGAGTTCTTTAATATTTTCATCTTTTTATGTATTCCTATTTTCATGTCCTACGATGACTTCGTCAATACTTTACTCTCACCTTCATATCCGACTTTTTTTCGAATCTTCTTTTTTGTTTGTTTCAAACGAATTTTCGCAGCTTGAATTTCGTTCATGATTTCATCAAGATCATCATGTGCCCATAATCATCTTCAAACTTTATATTAAACGAGTCGATGTAGGCCGACATCTCGTTCACGTTATCTTAGAACTTCCTTTTACTAGTAATGATTGTCTTGGATGGTTGTTTGGGGATGAAAGAGAAATGAGAGGGTCTAATGGTAACTATTGTGGGTGAATGGGATCGCATAGTTTTTTTGTCTTACCAAGAATCCTTTAACTCAGCTTGCCATTTTGATTTAAGTCAAAAGTAAGCGGCATAGATGGTGACCGAATAAGAGGCCCAGTCAACTCAGCCCAATAAGTCAAAGGGAAACAGGCCCTTAGATAGTTCACAAATGTATGCACTAGAACAAATTTTCGCATGTAGGGTATATGATGATGATTGCAAAAACAAAATTATTAAAATCAAAATCCTTGAATAAAATAACTTATTGTCTAACTTAGACAGTTCACAAATGTATGCATTGGAACGAATGTTGGCCCACTATCAACTCGTTTTACTAGTCATCTTTAACTAAATTGACCCATTCATATCGTCGTTTAGAAAAGAAAAAAAAGTTGACCCATTCATAAGTAAAGCGGTTGAGAGTGACACCCTAAATCAATACTTCATAAGAAAACTTCGTACTTGTAACACTCATATAAAAAGTCACAAGGGAAGTCAGAGTGTAACACCCCATTTTATAAAAGTATTAGTATTTTATTATATAAGGTTGTTAGTTTCTACCGAAGCTTGGCTCGAGTGGTATGGGGGTGTGATCCAACTTGAGGTACTGTCAATCCAGGTTCGATTATCACTCCAAGCAAGGAGTTTCCAACCTTTGATGGTATCACCAACATCAATGCGATTTGGGAAGGTCTCTAGGGTTTTCCCAACATTCGATGGTACTGCCAACATCGTCGTGAATTGGTTTCCTCCTAACACGCGTGTGAGTGAAAAATGAGAGCATTCGATGTCGCTATCGCCGTTAAAAAAAGGTTGTTAGTTAATTTAACAATTGTAAGAAATTGGATCAAGTTTGTAAGAAAAAGGACCTAGGGTGAAAGATATTAAAGTAAATGGGATAGAAAGTGTAAAATATGTTAAAATCATTTTTAGTAAACCTGGACAGCAGCTATCTTATTTCTAAATGCTGGGGAAAAAAAAAAGAGCGTGACTGCGTGAGTGAGAGTAGGGAGGCGATTTCTGGAGATCAAACACAAACTCTTAAATTTCTTTCCTGAAAGTGGATATTTGGAAGTAATTAACCTTACTATCACTAGCTAGAATCATTGGAGCCTTAGATTTTCTGTTGTTCATCATCAATTTTGGGGATTTTAGGGATTTTGTAACCCTAGGCCCAAGGTATGCGATTTTTGTGTTTTAAATACGAATTTGTAATTCGATTTTTGAAAAGTTAGGGTTTATGGATAAATGTTGGGTAGTGATGATGAACTTGTATGTAAATGACTAGTGTGTTATTTATAATCTGATTACGAGTGCTAAAATCTGATTATGCAAATGCTATCTATGGCTTCTTATATCTATCACAGTAAGTATGACGCCATCAACTTGTCATCTCAAGCAAGCAAAGCTTCTTCTCAAGGTTTGATTTCTTTTCAATTTCAGCTTTAATTAAACTCTTTCTCAGTTCTACGGCAGGCACACCTTTGACCCACTTTAATTGGTCTCACGCACAAACTTACTTACATCTCATCCAACCGCTATTAATTCAATTTCATTTATCTAATTTGATTTCATTTTAGTCCTCACTCACAGCTTTTCAAGCTTATATTTATCCAGGTTTGGTTTTTCAATTTCAGTTAATCATTTGGCCACTCAGGAACCAGACCAAAAAGCTCGGTTCAGTTCTTTCGGTGTCCCAGTGTTTAGTAAATTGTAGAACCGGACCAAATATTAGCTGTTTGGTTCAGTTTCAGTGGCGGATCCAGGAAATTTTTTCACCGGGGGCGAATTTTTTTTTAAAACGTGAGGATTTTTTTTTGACAAAATATAGAGGTTTTGGGGCAAAATATAAAGTTTTTTGAGCAAAATTTAGAGGTTTTTGAGCAAAATACGAAGGTTTTGGGGCAAAATATGGAGATTTTGGGGCAAAATATGAAGGGTTTGGGGCAAAAAAAAATTCCACCGGGAGCAAAATCGAAAAACCGAAAAAATTTGCACTAAAATTTTGAAATCCACCAAGGGCGGGCGCCCCCCCCCCCCCCCTCTCTCTCTCTCTCTCTCTCTCTCTAATACACTAAATCCGCCTCTGTTCAGTTTCATAATGGTTTGGTGGGTAAAAGTACCAATCCGTTTCATAAAAATATAAAATTATAAAAGTGCATACACAAAAGTTGGATAACATCTGATAATAATAATTTTATTTTTATTTTCACAAAGATAAGTATAAAACCTATGATTAGGGGTTCTTAATCTAATGAAAGTCTGTTAGGATGTTAAACAAATTTTGTAGCATGATAGGGAAAAAGCACACTTGATTTTAATTTGCTGTCTACTGCGGAAAAAGCACAACTAATTTTTCTTTTATGCATTTTGGTCGGTCCATTTTTCCTTTTCATGGTGTTCGGTTCTGTCCCTTACCAAATCCTGAAAATTTGTTAAAGTATGGACCATGGATCGTACCACTCGGGTTCGGTCCGGTATGGTCTTCGCTTTTTTTTTTTCTTTTTTTTTATTGGTTTTTCCCATACCATGCACACCCTTATTGGGGAGCTCTGTATTTATTCTCAGCTTTATAATATATCATTATTACCAAATCCCGAAAACTTGTTAACGTATGGACCATGGACCGTACCAAAAACCTTCATGAATGCTTGACTTCGGTTCGGACCGTTACCAAAATCTTCGGGAATGCTTGGTACCAAAAACACGAATTAGGGCTCGAATGAAGTTAACAAATTCATTTTTACAACTAATCCACCACTCACATAAAATCTAAAAATCAACACATGAGTCTAACAATCAACGCATATCTCACATACCTTAAGTTCTAGTTATAGGGTTTATACAAAACCCCAAATCTTTCAATTTAAGAAGATGAAAAGCAGTTAGGATGATACATGATTGATTCATCATAATGATTCTTGAATTGTGTTAGAATGTAGATATGCATTTATGATAGGTAGTTGATAGAAAGCATTTATTGTGTTAGGTGGTAGAGGTATGTACTTATTGTAGTAGTTGGTATTGTGCCTATAAATAGGTTGTATGTATCATTTGTATAATTGAGAAAGATTAATAGAATTACTTGATTATTATTTGTGTTATCTTTCTCCACATGGTATCAGAGCTAGGCTAGAGAGTCGTAACATGTGAGATTCGTACCCAGTGAGTACAACTTGTTAGAGTTACCCAGCGAGTAACTGATCTTCAAATCACCCTGGAGAGTGATTATTGAGTGTGATATTGTACCCTGTGAGTACAAACCGTCATCACCACCGCTGCCATATTAGAAGTTACACCCAGGAGAGTGTAACAGAGAATGTGTGAGTGAGTTTCTGGCACCCTAGAGAGTGTAATCCAAATTTCGAGAGTACCCTCTGAGTACTCTGAGAAATTCAAGTTTCTTGAGTACCCCGTGAGTACTCTCCGTTGATGTTTCTGTTCTGAAAAAAATAATAGCGTACCACTGATCTTGAAATCACCTCCGAGAGTGAATTTGGATCCCACCACCCCACCGGTCGTCGCTGTATTTTTGTTTCCTGTAACTCTTCTGCAGATTACGACCAATGTCAGTTATTTGGCCGTCCCAGTGAGACGAGTTGAGTTGCCCATGGTGAGGCAAGTTTGGTTATTTGTTCATCCCTAGTGAGATGATATTTGTTTGTCCCTGGTCATGCGAGTTTGGTTGCCCGTTGTGAGACACATTTGGTTATTTAGTCATCAAGTTTGGTTATCTTCCATTGGTTATTCGATCCTCCCTGATGAGGCGAGTATGTTAATTAGTCATCCAAGATTATTTGTTCGTCCCTGATCACACGAGTTTGGTTGCCCCAGGTGAGGCAAGTTTGGTTATTTGATTGTCCCTAGTGAGACGAGTTCGGTTATTTGTTCATCCCTGGTGAGATGAATCTTTGTCATCCATGGTTATTAGTCATCTATTGAATTTTTCCGACTACAGGAAAACTACTCACGCGCCGCCTTCCTAGTCATCCATGGTTATTAGTCATCCTTGGCGAGATGATGTTTGTTCATCCCTGTGAGACGAGTTTGATTGCCCCCCGGTGAGGCATATTTAGTTCGATCCCTGGTGAGATCGATTGGGTTAATTGTTCGTCTCTGGATTGGCTAGTTTGGTTATTTGGTAGCCCTTTGTGAGCTAATTCGGTTCTTGAGATGTCATTTGAGGTCATCACTGCTGCAGTCCTTTGAAGCCACCACCGCTGCCGTTTGAGTTTACTTGATCCCTTGCGAGATCAATTATGAGGTCGGTCCCTGGTGAGATCGATTCAGCTATTTATTCGTCCATGTGAGACGAAGTTGGTTACTCGCGTCCTTCATCGTTGTCATGGCCTCCACGTATGCCACCGTTGTCATATCCTCCATTTACACCGTCGTCGTATTCTCCCGGCCACAGTCATCAATTATATTGTCCATTTCGGTTACTTTGATTAGATCCCAAGTGAGATCTATTGAGACATGATTTGGTTGCTTCGTATTTTTTTTTTTTTTTTTTTATCCCAAGTGAGATCGATTATCTTTGCGATTATTGAAGTCCTGGATTAGGGATTCAAAGAAGATTATGAAAGAGGTGGATTATTTCTTGGTTGTTTAGTTTTGTAACAAGCTGGAGCTTGAGGGGAGTGTTGAGGAGCTATCATATCATTATCCTGAAGTTATCTCTGTCGGTTTCGTGTCAAGCGGAGCTGTCATAGCATTACCATGAAGTTATCTCTGTCGATTTCTTGTCAAGCTGGGCATGATCAAAATCTATGCTCCAGCTTGAGGGGGAGTGTTAAGATACGTCAGCAGATGTATTAGAATACAGTCGGTAGATACGCATTTAATGTTAGTCGGTGCATTTAATATATTGTTGGTAGATGTTATGCATTTAGTGTGGTTAGTTGGCATTGATGTGAGTAGTTGGCTTTGTATCTATATATGCACTCTTGTAAGCACATTAGAGGAAATATAGAAGTGATAACAATGTAGTCGTTTGAGTTTTCCAGTGTTCTTTTCTTTTCTCTTCCGTTCTTCATTCATTTAGTTTACGATTCTTATTTCCGTTCACATAGTATCTTTCGTTTATCTTAGTTTACATGGTATCAGAGCTAGGCTAGAGAGTCGTAACATGTGAGATTCGTGCCCAGTGAGTACAACTTGTTAGAGTTACCCAGCGAGTAACTGATCTTCAAATCACCCTGGAGAGTGATTATTGAGTGTGATATTGTACCCTGTGAGTACAAACCGTCATCACCACCGCTGCCATATTAGAAGTTACACCCAGGAGAGTGTAACAGAGAATGTGTAAGTGAGTTTCTGGCACCCTAGAGAGTGTAATCCAAATTTCGAGAGTACCCTCTGAGTACTCTGAGAAATTCAAGTTTCTTGAGTACCCCGTGAGTACTCTCCGTTGATGTTTCTGTTCTGAAAAAAATAATAGCGTACCACTGATCTTGAAATCACCTCCGAGAGTGAATTTGGATCCCACCACCCCACCGGTCGTTACTGTATTTTTCTTTCCGGTAACTCTTCTGAAGATTACGACCAAAACCCCGGTGTGTATTGGTCTGTTCCGGTGTGTCAATTTTCGAGTCTAATTTGTGAATTTGCTATTGCTACTGAGTATCTGGGTTATGGTTTGGAGTTGGTGAAGAAATTGGTACAGTACTTAATTGAGGAAAGGAATCTTGTCTAGAATGGGATGGAAAGTGGTGTCTGCCACTTATAAGAAAAGAAAGAAAAAAAAAAGGTTTAGTGGTAGAATGTCGACATAAGGAAGAAAAATAAAACAAAGGAAAAGAGAGTTTGGACCCATCATTGATCAAATTGACATTAGTATTGCAAGTACATAATAAAAAGAAATTGTTGGTGGGTTTTTTGAGATGATAAAAGAAGGAAAAAAAAATATATGTTTATAATTTTTCAAGTACCATGAAGATGTTTGGAAGATGTCGGTCCATGTGTGTCAAGAATGCCCCTGGTAGGCAAGAAAAGTTCGGTTGTTTGTCCCTGGTGAGACGAGTATTGTTGCTCCTGGTGAAGCAAGTTTCGATATTTGAAGATCCCTGTTGAGATGAATTTCGTTGTTCCTGGTGAAGCAAGTTCGGTTGTTTGTCCCTGGCGAGATGAGTATTGTTGCTCCTGGTGAAGCAAGTTCGGTTTTTGTTCGTTCCCGGCGAGACGAATTTGGTTTTATGTCCTTTTGTTTTGTGGCAAGTTGGATCAAAATCTATGCTCCAACTTGAGGGGGAGTGTTAGAATGTAGATATGCATTTATGATAGGTAGTTGATAGAAAGCATTTATTGTGTTAGGTGGTAGAGGTATGTACTTATTGTAGTAGTTGGTATTGTGCCTATAAATAGGTTGTATGTATCATTTGTATAATTGAGAAAGATTAATAGAATTACTTGATTATTATTTGTGTTATCTTTCTCCACAAATTGCATGTGAAATTGTGTTCGAGGAAATGAGGTTGAGCACACACTGTAAAATGTAATTATGACCTCCTTATATTGTATTATATAATAAATTTAATAAATAATAATAATAATAATAATAATAATAATTACATTTATATTGTATTCTAATTATAATGTATAATTATAATAATAATATTATAATATAATTATATTATAATCATATATAATATAATATGAATGATAACATAATATATAATTTAATTTAGGGAGGTGATACTCACACACCAGTTTTGATCAATACACACTTTTGATCATAAAACTTACATTTATATCCCTAAGTTTATCTAAGGAGTTGAACTTTCATTATTGTAAGTAAGGGTATAATAGTAACTTAGGTGTGTATGGATCAAAATTTGGTGTGTAAGTATCATCTCCCTTTAATTTAATGTAAGTAGATTATTATTATTATATTATTATTATATTATTAATTATTATAAATCATTATTATACTATTACTATTTTCTCTTTTTGTTCTTCAATGAATCAAATTCTTCAAGGTTTAAGAATTCATTACTTTTGTATTATTAACACTTGATTGATTGATTGATTGTAACAGAAAACTTCATGATGCTAAAAAGTTGCAAGGTTTTTTCCTGTTCGGGTTACCCGAGAGGGAGAGTAATCAAACCTTATACTCTCATGTACGTAACTCAACGGGGTTACTCTATGGTTGTTTCCAACCCTTCACTTGCCACCACGGGATTTTTCAAACTTGAGACTGATGATGATTCAAATAAACCAGTCTTGAGAGGTACGTACTTGCATACTTATTTCTCTCTCTCCTTCAATACTTAATAAATTAACTTCAGTGTCGATTTGTTTTTTCATGTTCATAACAACTTAATTGATTGATTGTAGGCAATAATTGGTATCTCCCATTTTTAAATTTGGCATTCTCTCAGTTTAAAACTCTATCCGATGAAAAACGGTGAGTTTACTATACTATTATTATTATTGTACTCTTTTGGTAATGTGTTATGGTTATTATTTTGATTTTAATTTAATTACATTACATACATTACATATGTACATATAAACCCTGCTTGCATCACTCCTTGCCTAATTTTGTTATTATTTCGAATTAATTGTAGACGACAATGGCTAACAGCACATTATATTTTAAAAAAACTGTGAGTATTCTTTTTTTCCATGTTTTATTGTGTTTTCGAGTTTTATCCAATTCTGCTTTTTTCGTATATATTCTATACTTACTTTTTTCTTTATCAACAACGGTGACATATTCATTGTAGTGAAACCCTCACCGAGATGAGTTCTCCAAACTCAGAAACAGGTTCTTCGATTTTCTTTTGGCACTAATCTGTTAAATTATATGTTTGGATCGAGAGTCATATCGTTAACACTGTTTGTTTGTAGTTGATATATAAAATATAACATTTTGGCACTAATCAGTTTAATTTCATGTCTAATTATATGTTTGGACGATGACATTTTCACCGTTTGTTAACTCGTAAACAGGGTGGTCAGCCGCTCGTTGCAATGGTCAACCTTTGTTTACGGGTTTTTTTTTTGTAGTATCTTTTATGAGTAACATAACCTAAGAGACAATAATTCGTTTTAATATACGCAACACCTGTTATAATTGTAAAAATAATTTATCGTCGTATTCGTTTTTGCCTTTTGATTTATACTAATTATTAAATTAATTTATTATATTGTGGCTTTTGGGCTCTATTAATTGAGTCAACAACGAGCGTCGATTTATTGGCGACTTGACTACCGCTTAGAGCCTAAAAGGAACTCCATGCAGGTTTAAAACCCATGAAAATTTGATTGCATCATTTTAATGGCGTCTCACACTTTATTTTAACCTGGTTATTGGTCGGAGGTCCATTCGGAAGCAATCTCTCTATCCATAGAAAATTGAGAGGGATTAATTTCTCAACTTTTGGGGTGTTTCACTCTAGGCAGAGAAATGACTTCTCTTTCTTCTAGAATAGGGGAAGGATTGTCTACATTTTACCTTCCCCATACCCCACATATGTGGGATTGGGTTTTGTCGTTGTATTTATATGTATATATATATATATATATATATATATATATATATATATATATATATATATATATATATAGGGGCAGGATCAATGGGGAAGTAACCAATCGGGGGGAAGCGGGGGGAAGCAAAAAAAAAAAAAAAATCGTTTTTTTGGATTTTTTTTTTTCCGTCATCAAGATCACACGAAAATATGAACGTTTAGAAGAGACACTTCGTGATGAATGTTATTATTTAGGCGGGAAAACGATCGACAAAAATAACATTCAAGATAATATTGTTCGTGAAGAATATGAACGTTTTTTTTTCATGTTTTGTGAAGTAAAATTTAGCCCGATTTAGAGTTTAGGGTTTAGGGTTTAGGGTTTGGTGTTTTGGGTTTATTCCATAAACCCAAAACACCAAACCCTAAACCCTAAACCCTAAACTCTAAACCGTTCGTGTTAAAAACTCAATCTAAATCCTAAATCTAAACCCTAAACCCTAAATTTCTAAACCCTAATATCTAAACCCTATAAACCTAATATCTAAACCCTAATATCTAAACCCCAATAGCTAAAACCTCAACATACGCTCGAAAAACATGATAATTGTTATATATTACTTCTTCAAGCGTTTTCCCGCCAAAATAAAAACATTTATCACAAAGTGTCTCTACTAAATGTTCATATTTTCATCTCATCTATAATGTTCGTGAACAAAGTTTTTTCAAAAAACGAAAAAAAAAAAAGTTTTTGCTTCCCCCCGATTGGTTACTTCCCTCTTGATCCTACCACTATATATATATATATATATATATATATATATATATATATATATATATATATAGATTTAATCAAGAGGGAAGCACTTTTTTGGGGGGAAGTAATTTTTTTTTCGTTTATTTTTTTTTCAGGCATCAAGATCACCTGAAAATATGAACATTTAAAAAAGACACTTTGTGATGAATGTTATTATTTTGGCGGTAAAACGCTCGAAGAAAAAAAATGAAAAAATTCAATGCATTGAATGTTTTGATTCTGAGTTTTTTTAAGGGGTTAGAAATTGGGGCTTAGAAATTAGGGTTTAGAAATTAGGGGTTAAAAATTAGGGTTTAGCTATTAGGGTTTTGGGTTTAGAAATTAGGGTTTAGGGTTTAGAAATTAGGGTTTAGATTGAATATTTTAACACGGACGGTTTAGAGTTTAGGGTTTTGGGTTTTGGGTTTAGGGTTTTGGGTTTAGGGACTAAACCCAAAACACTAAACCCTAAACCCTAAACTCTAAATCGGGCTAAATTTTGAAAAAAACACGTCACACAAGATGAAAACAAAACAATGCAAATAAACTCAGAATCAAAACATTGAATGCATTGAATGTTTTCATTTTTTTCTTCGAGCGTTTTACCGCCAAAATAATAACATTCATCACAAAGTGTCTTTTTTAAATGTTCATATTTTCACCTAAACTTGATGCCTGAAAAAAAAAAAAATCGAAAAAAAAGAAAAAAATTTACTCCCCCAAAAAAGTGTTTTCCCTCTTGATTATGACCCTATATATATAAATAGTGTGGATTAAGTATAAGTAAATGAATATTATTCTCTTTTTGTTCTTCTTTAATTAATTAATCTCCATTGGATGGAGGAGGTTTAAGAGTTTATTATTCTTCTATCATTAACAACTTGACTGATTGATTTCATTAATTGGTTGATTATAGCAGCTGAAGTTGAGAACGGTAGCGAAATCATGGTTATTGTTTGTTCGGACAAGATATGCATTGACGCCAAGGTTTTTAGGAGGGAGTCAGAAATTGTCCAATTAAATTACGAGTTCGACACTGACGTCATAAAAGTCAAAAGCAATAGCGAAATCATTAAGAAGGTTGAATTGTTATGTGCGGAACGTGCGTTGATTCAAGATGATTATGTCAATAATGATAATGATGACCTCCTCCAACACAAGTTGAATGATTTGAATTCCAAATTTCGCCAAGAGAATCAGATCTATGCTCTCGATCTTATGATTGTACGCCTCTTTTTTCTTCTTTTCTAGTAATACGTGCAATTTTGCTGTTTGATTTATTATAAGGTTCGAAATTAGTTTTTATGTCACATTAAAATAAGAAGCTTGTTGAATTTGGACTTTCTTTCATTTTCTTCTCATATGCCTTAACAACCTTAACACCTAGTTAGGGGTAATTAATTAATAATTTGACGTTAAATTAACACAGGTGTCTGCCTGCTTGCCATATATATAATATATATATATAGGGTCAGGATCAAGAGATTAGCACTCTTTTAGGGGATAATAAATATGTATTTCTAAATTAAATCTAATTTATAGTTTAGGTTTTAAGGGTTAGATTTTATTGTTTATATCCCAATATCCAAGAAAAGTTATTTTTTGAAAAAACAATATATTATTATTTTATATTTTTTTTAATTTCATTTTTTTCCTCAGTTATCATACATCAAATGTATGATAACCAAAAATGATGTTTTTTATACAGACGTTTAACATCAATTTGGTCATCGCACACCGAATGTATGATAACTGTTTGAGTAAGGAAATTTAAAAAAATATATAAATATATATTTTTTTCAACAAATTATTATTTTTCTGAATCTAAGCAATAAATAAAAAAACACTATCCTTCTTTGGAATAAAACAGGCAAATTTACCTCTTATTACCCGTGTTGCAAAAAACTGTCGAGACGCCCTCACAATGGATCAAAAATCGGGTACAAAATGGTCAATGATTAAACAATGGTCAACAACGATAAAAAACGGTCAACATCCGTCTCGCCCCCGTCTTGACCGTTGCGATGGTTCCAAGGTACCGACCATCTCGACCCCGTGTCATGTCTTTTCAACCTTGCTTATTACAAGTGAAAACAAAACGAGACCGATTGTAAAAGGGGTGAAAAAACACAGCCTGTTGAACCATTTACAAGTTGATAATTTGCTTTATAATTTTCTGTTTTGATTTCAGGCTGCTCTCCAATTGCAGATAAAATGCCTTCTCGACCTCATGATTGAAGAATTTGATGACATGTTCACCAAAATGACTAGTGACGATGAGGCTTACAAAATCTTATTTGTGAATTTGAGAGGGGATTATCCACGTGGTAAATTTGAATTCATGAAACACAAACTCCAGATATACACCTGGGCTTTTGATGCTGATTCACATAAACCACCCTTGAAAGGTACTTGCATACATACTTATTTTTCTCCCTTCTTCAGTTAATAATTAAGTTAATCCCAATTGTTAATGTTTTCCTATTAATAACAATAACAACCTGATTGATGGATTGTAGCCAAAGAGAACATTAATTGGGATCCTGAGTTATTAAAGGTGTCATTCTATCAGTACAAAACCCTACCCTACGAACAAAGGTGATTTACTACCGTATAATATTACTCTACTCTTTTGGTACTTTTTTATACCGTTACTATTTAAATTACATTTACATTTACAATGACCCCTGCTTGCCTAATTGTGTTATTCTTCTTAATTTAATGTATTGTAGACAACAATGGCTGATAGCACATTTCCTTTTAAGACAACCGTGAGTATTCTTTTTGTCTTTCTACTTATCAGTTTTTATCTTTATGCAATTCTACTTTTTCTTATATATTCCCAAACATACTAATTTTTTTGTTTATTGATGACCGTGGCCATTTCATTGTAGTTTTGTTGCCAGTTCAATTCAAGATTATCGTATACCAACCGAGGAAGAAAAGCATAAGTTTCGGTTGGAGTTCCCTGGTATACGCTTCTTCGACGAGGAGTGTAAAGAAGAAGAAGAAGTGAAACTTGAAAGAGATAGGGAGATGGCTGCTGCAAGACAAAAAATAGAAGAGCTTGAAGCATTGGGTGCGGCAAAAAGAGGCATAATTTTTTTATCGTTGCCGTTTTTTTACGTTTCAGTCTTCATGTATTTTGTCTTATATGAATTTGTACCTTTAGATATTCGCGCTGAATGTAAAAACTAGCTATGTCGGGGATCATGACTCATGATGTGTTGCGTGATTTGTGAGGCATTAAGTTGGATATGACTGCTTATTCTTTAAAGCTATAAAACTTATAACTTGTTTATTTAAAGAATTTTATTCATAAAATATGTAGGTTTTCTCTGATGGTTTGATTGTGTTTAATGGCAGTCCTTGGTGGATGGCCACCAAATCGAGGAAATAACTGAAAAGGATCAGGCATGTAATGCTGGAGTACAGTTTAAGGTATGATAAGCTTTATTACAACATTTTGCATTTTCATCGTTCGAGTCTTATATGTATGAAGTGACAATTGATTGGAAATACTCTGAATTATCTTTCGTGCTTGTTGCAGGAAGCGAAGGTTATAAAGCTCAAAAAACAATTAAAAGAGTTGGTCATCGATTGAAAAAGATCAAATATTCTACTTTAATGTTGATTGCTTGCTTGCTTGCTTCTAGTATTCTACTTATTACTCATCATGATGATGATTAAGTGCCATGGACGTGTTTATTATTATTATTTTTTTCCTTATGCTATGGTGTTCAATGAGTACTTCACATAAAATGGTTTAGTTGTATTTGATTTTGATGAATGTTTAAAATAAAATGGTTTGGTGGTGTCTCTCAGATTTATATTAAACTGAAGCCAACTAAAATAATATGGGGCAATAAAGATTAAAGATCCAATATTTCCTTTAGAAAAGGCACGACTTGTAGTAGTGTCTGTGAGCCTGTATGTTGACTTTTGAGGTCAAATCAACAAAAAAAATTGAGCAAGTAATTGGGGGTTACGGATGGATGGATTTGAATGATAAACATGCAGGCATTTGGGTATGTTTGTTTACATCTTAATTGAATAGTTCAGCGTTGATGTTAAACCATCCAACATTCAATGCGTTTGTTTTTGACATATGAATGTTATATGATGTTAAAAGGTTCATCATTAAGTGCTGAATTATTTATAGTTGAAACACTCTATTAACTATTAAACACATATTTTTTGTAATATCCTACTCAAATACGGAGTAATATTCAGTTGACTTAACAAACGAGTATATCGAATTTTTTATTCATGTAAGACGTTAATAAACAGTGGCAGATCTAGGTTTCGAAGTTACTGGTGTTACTAGTTAAAAAAATCAAAAAAATTACACGATCCAGTGGTGTAACACACAAAAATTACACGATCCATGTAGCGACCCCGACAAATCGTCAAGTGACGGCGTCGGCTACGTGGGTCCCATTACCTGATTATAAGTCTTTAAGATGACGTTTGACCAAAATATGTCGCCTTCATTTCAAAATAAAGATTGTTCAAAGTTTACAAGAATTGTTCAACCAAAAGTTAAGTTACAACGTTATAAGTACGATTGAAATCTAGGCGACACGGTTTAAAGTAAAGTCAAAAGACGCTCCATGAAATGCATGTATACTCGACATCGGATGCAAGTATCAAATAGTAAGCGGAAGCATGTTTCACATATCGTGCAAGACCTGAGAAAAACATAGAAATCTGTCAACGAAAACGTTGGTGAAATCATAGGTTTAAGTAAGTAAGTACAAGTGAACCACAAGATTTGCATCAATGAAATAATAGTAATACATTCCAAAAGTTTGTTTCACGAGCACCCAATTATCAAAGCTTAACATTCCTTCCATTGTATACCCCATCACTTAGTGCTAGAACAAACACTGATTCTCGAAAATATATTTCATCCGTAGACGGTAGCGAACCGTCAAAGATGAGGGTTGTCAACCCATATGGCCATATAACATAAGTTCTCGCTTACACCCGGCAAGTGTAACTAATGATAATCGAATTGAGGATTTTTGTTCTAAACTCGTATGTAGAATGTTTGTTTTCCCGTTCTTGTGTTCACTTAGTTCAAAAGAATCGTTTATGTTTTCTCATCCCAAATATAAGTTCAAAAAGAGTAAAAGTGGGACTATGATCTCACCTTTGATTGCACGAGTATAAATGTACTTCACAAAGTAAACGTGTGCATGAATGTTGCTTAGCCTTAACCTAAACAAATAAGTTGTATCAATTAACCGGTTACGACACAAGGTCGGGTGAAATGTGTTCAATTAGTCCTATGGCTCGTTACGACTCGATTAAGTATAGCATGTGAATCACGTTGTCAAGTTTCATACAAGAAACAAGTATAAAAGCATGTTAGAATGATTGTATAAAAGTTTGGTTAAGTTTGACTAAAAGTCAAACTTGGTCAAAGTCAACGAAAAAGTCAACACGTTCGGGTTCGGTCCCGAACTATTTTTCTGAGGTTTTTATTCATATATAAGCATATTAGAACAAGTTTCATGTGAATCGGAGGTCGATAGCTAGTCAAACATTTCGCGTGAAATGCGCCAAAGTGAGCAGAATCTGGCCAGGCGATTCTGCGCGCCGCGCGGGGATGTGGCGCGCCGCGCCACTACCTGGCCAGAGAATTCTGGTCAGTTTTCAAAGTATGCACGAACCAAAACACAAACATTCACATTTTATGATCCGCAAACAATTAGAACATGTATTTTATATCATCGGAAAGCTATTTCGACAAGGAATACAACTAACCACATATCATTAATCAAAAACATCATTTACAATAACCGAAGACTCGTCAATTGATCAAGAAAGGTTTATTTTCAAAGTTTCAAGTTCGTAAAACGTATTTTATGATTCGGGAATCCAATTTACACATACGATATGCCGTTTTGAAGGTAATGAAGCATACATTACAACTAAACACTTACTAATAACATTTCATGGCATTCAAGCATCAAAAGTTCATGTCAAGAACTATCAAACCCTAGTCAAACATCACAAAATCAATATTCATGTTTTTGAAGTTTTCTTAATCAACCTACGCATCAAAACGAAGCTAGTGATACTAGTAACACAATTAAAACATGCACTTTAACAATCTAACAACATTAACTCATCCAAAATCAAGGATTAAGCACACCCATTTCAAGTTCATGCTAGTTACTCCAAAAACAACAAATCGAGCAAACCAAACATATATTCATGTTAGACTCGAGCCATAGACACTAACTAACACCATTTCAAATCAAAAACACGAATTTAGAGAAATCTAGAGTTTTAGAAATGTTACCCAAACGAGATGAAGTTGGTATCAAATTGTAGAGGATGAAGAGAGGATTCCAAATATGTAATCGGATTTGTTGTGAGCTTCCAAGATTGAATTTAGATGATGAATGAATGGAATGGGTTTGTGTGTGTGTTCTTGAGATGGAGAGAAAAGGGATGAGGGAGATGATGGAATGGATGAAATGGGTTGACTAGTTGACCTAGTCAACTAGTTTGCCCATTTGGCAACTCCGGTCCCTCGAGTTTCAAAGCGGGTGCGGGATTTAACCGATCGAATATTTTTAAAACGCAAGTTAACGAGAGATGTTATAATTAAATGACGGAATTATTATGAACGTTAGTCAACGGAAACTACGAATTTAAATAACGAAAGGTATTATTTAAAAGAAAAAGACGGTGTTAAAAATAAATTTAACGGAAAAACGCGGGATGTTACATTATCCACAACTCAAAAGAAATTTCGTCCCGAAATTTAGTTGGAAGTAGTAGTCGATATCTCTTACTCGAGACTTTACGTTGTCAATGCTATGAATAAGTGAAAGTACGTCCTTGAGGGTTCTCATGAATTTGGATAGTCAGGGTTTTACGTTGCATTAAGGTTCGGTTTTTACGATCCCCAGTTTCAACTGGTTTTCCTACGAAGAGAAGTTTGTCATCGATAGTTGATGTATCCAGCAGGATTGCACGTTCCTGTTCCGCAGGACACGTTTCTAAGTTTGTTACACGAAATGTAGGGTAAACGGAAACTTAATTGAGTTGGAAGTTCTAAACGGTAGGGAGCGGTTCCAATACGCCCCAAGGTTTCAAAAGGGTTAACATGTCGCGGGTTTAACTTTCCCTGATTCCCGAAACGGATTACACCCTTCCAAGGTGCGGGTTCTCAATATTACGCGGTTACACACTGGGATTTGTGAGGTTCTCCTCTAAGTTTGGTATAACTCTTCTGGCGACAATGGGTTGTCTCGAGCCTTTCTCGGACTTGAACGATCTCAATTGTTGTTTCTTGATGGAGTTCAGATTTCGGTGGTTGATGCTTTGGTTAAATGAACAGGGGTATGACATTAGCGGTCATATAAGGTTTCGAAAAGTGCGCGTGAACACACGAGTGGTAACTACTGTTGTAAGAGTGATCTACTAAAGGTGACAATACGAGTTTGTGAGATGTCTTTCCAAGACGTAAATCGTTCGTTTGCTCGGTTCGTCAGTTTGTGGGTGGTACGCGGTACTCATGTCTAAGCAGGTTCCCAAGGTTTCTTGTAAAACTAGAAGTGAAACGAGTATTTCGATACAGAATAATTGACAAAGATACACCGTGTTGGAAAAGAATCTCTTAAGATACGTTTGAACAAGTTAGTTAGGGTTCGAAAAATGTTCGTTAGGACTATTCACCCTCGTGGCGAATACTTATGTAATATGAGGAGTTTCTCTATCCATGGAGAAATGTTACAAGGAGTTTCTTTAAACGGAAATGCGAACGGTAAAGATAGTAGTGAAATGAGGACTTAGAATAGGATGAGTTTACATCTCGAGGTTGCTATAACGTGCCTCTAGTTGTCAAAAGTTGAAGTCTGAAAGAGAAACGAGGTAGTACACGTAGTTGTATAGTTCGGGGTTGAATAATAGTTGACCGATTATCAGAAACACAAGGGCGTTAAGTCAAGGAAGAGTGAAGTATCGTTGGATTGTGTGTTATCTTAATTTCCAGTAATATCAGACGGTAACGGTGAAATAACAGAGGTATGTAGTGTGGTACGTGATGACAAGAATATTGATCGGATCCACAATTTAGTATTCGAATTCTTCGTGCAAAATAACGAATTTCCGTCCCGTTGATTTCGAGTCGAGGGAGTATGCCTTTCGGCGTCCAAGTAGAAATATTTCCATATTTGAGTCCCATCTGGTGTTGTACGAATTTAGCTAGAAATGTTGGTGTGAAGAATCACGCTCAAGGTTCGATCGCGGAGAGATTAAAGTCGTGTAATACGAGAAAAGTCAAAAATGAATCTTCGGTAACAACCGGTGAGATCTAAGATTTTTACGAATACAAGTCTGAGTTGGGAGAGTTTCCTGATTACATGTGGCTTGATTTCGAGATTGATTGTAATGCCTTGACCATTAACATCATGGTCTAGAAAATTGTACTTCGTTCAACAGAAATTCTCACTCGGAGAATTTGGTATAAAGTTGCTCTTTTCTCAAAAGTTCGAGCGTAAGATGGTGATGTTGTTCGTTTTCCTTCTTTACTTAAATAAGTTAAGATGTCATCTATAAATACGATAACAGATTAGTCTATATGAATTTGCATACGCGGTTCAAGAGGTTTATGGATACGGGCGAGCCCTAAATAAATCAAGCGGTACTAAGAGAGATTTACAACTAACGTTGCGAGTTCGGAAAGTGGCTTAGGAGACATCGTCTCACTTAACCCCCAATTGATGATAACCGGAACGGAGGTCGATTTGGAACATACGGGATTCGTGCAAATAATCATGAGGTCATGGATGCGAGGGAGAGGGTATCGGTTTCCAACCGAAAATTACTCAGTTCACAACAATCTATACAAGATGATGGGGAAACATTTTTTTTTTTTTTTTTTTTTTTTTTTTTTTTTACGAATAGGTTCCGAGCTCCCTAGTTCTATAGGTGTCAAGTCAAAAGTCTTAACGTATTTCCTCCAATAAAATTTATAGGCACACAATATTTTTTCCGTCGGTCACTTAAATCGTCTAAGTAGTATCTGGGGGAAAGAGGTGGAATATAAAGAGCATGAGTCAAATCCTTGGTTATAAAACGTCTAGCGGTAATCGAATCGAACAAGTATGAAATATACGGTTTGTTGTGAAGAAACGTACCCGTTACTAGTCCATCGTCGTTCCGGGCATCCTTGGTGTCGATGTCGAAGGTTCAACGGCGTGCGTTGGGGTTGAATTTTCTTATTTGGGCACACATTCCTAAAATGACCCAGTTGGCCACATTCGAAGCAAGCACCCGTTCTGTGTGCGTTGGGCATCTTTCGAGCGACGGGTCCTTGGCGCCGGTGGCGAAACCTGCCACATCCTTCAAAGTGATGCTTGTGGCATTCGTCACAAAAAGGCAGCTTTCCGGCATAACCTTTCTTGTCGTTGGAGGTAAAAGGCTTCTTGGCGGGGTTGTTGTTATTGTTGTGGTTGCTTGATTGAGAGGCTTCCCATGTTCTTTTGTTGTTACTCGGGTGGTCCTCGACCATTGGTGCCGGTGCTTCCATTTCATTCACCGTTTCTAAGGCTTGGCGGGCCATTGTTAAAGCCTCTTGTAGGTTAGTGGGTTGAGATGTCATTACCTTGTGTTGAATGCTCTTAGGGAGGCCATCCATGTAAAGTTCGACTCTTAGGGATTCGGGAGTCATGAGAATTGGACACATCGAGACTAGTTCGGTAAACCGTTGATTATAAGCCTTGAGGTCATTTCCGGCCGTTTTTAAATTCCTTAGACCCTGTTCGAGCCTTCGAGTCTCGTCGCGCGGGAAGTATTCGGTGATCATTCTTTCTCTTAATTCGGTCCAAGAGAGTGTGTGGGCTTCATCGCTTCCCACTAATTGTACATACGTGTTCCACCATGAGAGAGCAATACCGGTGAAAGTGAGGGTGGAAAACTTGACCTTATCTTGGTCTCGACAACCGCTTGTGTTAAAAACGGTCTCCATTTGTTCAAACCATCGGGTGAGAGTAACCGGTCCCCCGGTTCCATCGAAAGTGGGAGGATTGTACTTCATGAAGTTCTTGTAGGAGCAACTTTCGATTGAATTACCGGCTCCATGATTGTTGTTGTTAGAAAAGTGATCGGCCACGGCCGTACCCACGGCGGTGGTTATCATTCGTTGAAGAGCTTGTTCTAGAGTTTCGAGAGGAGTATTGTGTTGACCTTGGTGAGCCATTGTTCCTTCATGAGACAAGAATATCGTTGGTTAGTATTTTCAACAATACTAACCGTGGCATGGAATAAGGATAGAGAGAAAATTTTTCCTTGACTCGCCTTAAATTCTCTATGTCATAATGTCGGAATGTCCATGTGAATCACCGTAATATAATCCCGGAAATTATATTACCCTGATTCTCATGTGCATTTAACATTACTTCATAAAGTCAAGGTGGCGCACCAACAAAATTTATCAACGTAAGATCAAGATCGAATACGAGTTAGATATGATAGAAGAGTTCGAGTATAAATGCACAATTAGTCAAATAATTCCTACTTCAGTCTATATGCCGGTTGTAGTCTAGATTCACCTATGTACCCTATGACTCGGGGTGAACACAAATGAACTCTAAATCCCTACAACCAAGGCTCTGATACCACCTGTAGCGACCCCGACAAATCGTCAAGTGACGGCGTCGGCTACGTGGGTCCCATTACCTGATTATAAGTCTTTAAGATGACGTTTGACCAAAATATGTCGCCTTCATTTCAAAATAAAGATTGTTCAAAGTTTACAAGAATTGTTCAACCAAAAGTTAAGTTACAACGTTATAAGTACGATTGAAATCTAGGCGACACGGTTTAAAGTAAAGTCAAAAGACGCTCCATGAAATGCATGTATACTCGACATCGGATGCAAGTATCAAATAGTAAGCGGAAGCATGTTTCACATATCGTGCAAGACCTGAGAAAAACATAGAAATCTGTCAACGAAAACGTTGGTGAAATCATAGGTTTAAGTAAGTAAGTACAAGTGAACCACAAGATTTGCATCAATGAAATAATAGTAATACATTCCAAAAGTTTGTTTCACGAGCACCCAATTATCAAAGCTTAACATTCCTTCCATTGTATACCCCATCACTTAGTGCTAGAACAAACACTGATTCTCGAAAATATATTTCATCCGTAGACGGTAGCGAACCGTCAAAGATGAGGGTTGTCAACCCATATGGCCATATAACATAAGTTCTCGCTTACACCCGGCAAGTGTAACTAATGATAATCGAATTGAGGATTTTTGTTCTAAACTCGTATGTAGAATGTTTGTTTTCCCGTTCTTGTGTTCACTTAGTTCAAAAGAATCGTTTATGTTTTCTCATCCCAAATATAAGTTCAAAAAGAGTAAAAGTGGGACTATGATCTCACCTTTGATTGCACGAGTATAAATGTACTTCACAAAGTAAACGTGTGCATGAATGTTGCTTAGCCTTAACCTAAACAAATAAGTTGTATCAATTAACCGGTTACGACACAAGGTCGGGTGAAATGTGTTCAATTAGTCCTATGGCTCGTTACGACTCGATTAAGTATAGCATGTGAATCACGTTGTCAAGTTTCATACAAGAAACAAGTATAAAAGCATGTTAGAATGATTGTATAAAAGTTTGGTTAAGTTTGACTAAAAGTCAAACTTGGTCAAAGTCAACGAAAAAGTCAACACGTTCGGGTTCGGTCCCGAACTATTTTTCTGAGGTTTTTATTCATATATAAGCATATTAGAACAAGTTTCATGTGAATCGGAGGTCGATAGCTAGTCAAACATTTCGCGTGAAATGCGCCAAAGTGAGCAGAATCTGGCCAGGCGATTCTGCGCGCCGCGCGGGGATGTGGCGCGCCGCGCCACTACCTGGCCAGAGAATTCTGGTCAGTTTTCAAAGTATGCACGAACCAAAACACAAACATTCACATTTTATGATCCGCAAACAATTAGAACATGTATTTTATATCATCGGAAAGCTATTTCGACAAGGAATACAACTAACCACATATCATTAATCAAAAACATCATTTACAATAACCGAAGACTCGTCAATTGATCAAGAAAGGTTTATTTTCAAAGTTTCAAGTTCGTAAAACGTATTTTATGATTCGGGAATCCAATTTACACATACGATATGCCGTTTTGAAGGTAATGAAGCATACATTACAACTAAACACTTACTAATAACATTTCATGGCATTCAAGCATCAAAAGTTCATGTCAAGAACTATCAAACCCTAGTCAAACATCACAAAATCAATATTCATGTTTTTGAAGTTTTCTTAATCAACCTACGCATCAAAACGAAGCTAGTGATACTAGTAACACAATTAAAACATGCACTTTAACAATCTAACAACATTAACTCATCCAAAATCAAGGATTAAGCACACCCATTTCAAGTTCATGCTAGTTACTCCAAAAACAACAAATCGAGCAAACCAAACATATATTCATGTTAGACTCGAGCCATAGACACTAACTAACACCATTTCAAATCAAAAACACGAATTTAGAGAAATCTAGAGTTTTAGAAATGTTACCCAAACGAGATGAAGTTGGTATCAAATTGTAGAGGATGAAGAGAGGATTCCAAATATGTAATCGGATTTGTTGTGAGCTTCCAAGATTGAATTTAGATGATGAATGAATGGAATGGGTTTGTGTGTGTGTTCTTGAGATGGAGAGAAAAGGGATGAGGGAGATGATGGAATGGATGAAATGGGTTGACTAGTTGACCTAGTCAACTAGTTTGCCCATTTGGCAACTCCGGTCCCTCGAGTTTCAAAGCGGGTGCGGGATTTAACCGATCGAATATTTTTAAAACGCAAGTTAACGAGAGATGTTATAATTAAATGACGGAATTATTATGAACGTTAGTCAACGGAAACTACGAATTTAAATAACGAAAGGTATTATTTAAAAGAAAAAGACGGTGTTAAAAATAAATTTAACGGAAAAACGCGGGATGTTACAATCCAGTGGTATCATTAGTTAAAAACCCTGAAAAATTTTCACTACATCGCGTATTCCAGTGGTAGCTCGTGCTACCACTGGATCCCATATAGATCCGCCCTTGTTAATAAAGTAGTTTTCTCAAATTCATATCATTAATTCAAATGATTATTATCAAACAACTTATTTTTATTCGGAATCAAATTTATTTAGAGATTATGAATCATTTGGATTATCAACAATTCACTATTAAATCATTCATTTTCTTCGTAACTTTTAAATTTATATTAAATTTAAATATATAAATATAAATAAAAACAAAGGGTATCCATGTTGTTTCAAAACATGTGTATCGGCAGCCCACTGGAGCCTGGCGAAACACCATCACCCATTTACCCACAGCATGTCAGGCCCGATAAATGAACATGCATTGTCATTGTTTCAATCTTCGCATGCGTGGGACTAAGGGATCATTTGGGCCCGGTAAGAATGGTTTTTGATCCAATTATTTGAAAAATCCTCACCTAGTGGGAATCGAACCTTCACCTCCCCTACGGGAGAGTGAATCATTCACCACTAAACTATTGGTCCATTCTTTAAAGGGTATCCATGTGTTAGTTGACTGAACTGCTAAAAAGGTAGCGACCAAAAAAGATTCATGTCTTAATATTATTTTTAATTTTTGTTGAATAAAAAATAACATTAATTACTTCATACTTACTGGCTCCTGTTCAGTCAATGCACCTATGCAAGTATTATAAAAATGTTCTTTCTCATAATAACCTTTACCTAGTTTTTAATTATACGGAGTATTAGAGCAAGGGGAGTGGTACCCCGTCTCTACCTCGTTGCACTCAAGGTGACTCAGTCACCCACTCCCCACCCTCCTTGCAGAAGCCAGTTTCACTTCGGTCAGTCCCCCAGGCGACGGATGTTACCACTTTTTTTTTTTTTTTTTTTTTTTGCTTTTTTTTTCAAAGGAATACATTATTAAATATAATAAAATATTATTTTAACACACTAACTGACATAGGTCACCACTCCCCACTTTTTCTGACTCAGCAAATCACGCCTGACATGCCAAGTGACCTCAGTCACCACTCCGAGTGCTTTATCTTTTCTACTTTTACATCAATATCGTAACTTTTCAACTTCTAACTTTAAAATATAAATACAGAATATGAATATAATATTGAAAATTAAAATATATACTCCGTAATATATAATTAAATTATGTAACAAATACTTAAATTATACTAGAAAACAATACATCGAAATATATACCGTTTAGGTACAATAACACTCCGTAATAGTAATAAATAAAATAAATAAAATAAAATCTGACGTTGTAAAAAAACATCTACTGAATCTGACCTGCCACCCGAACCACCCACGTAGGCTTGGACAACCGTTGGATTTATCCGAACCTACACAAAAACAAAAAACAAAAAACAAAAAAATACAGTAATAATAATAATTAATTTCACCATCGAACAAATACATACGCCTATACCCAACAAACCAGCTTTGTGAGTTCATTTACATTAGATGTTACATAACAAGTACTTTACTTCATCACTATCATCATCTTCTTCTTCTTTCTAAATCCTTCAACTCCCACAATACACTTCAAACATCATCATCCTTTTTTACAAATCCATTTTTATTTTATATATTTCTTATTTATTGTATATTCTTTTATTCTCCCCTTTTAAGATTCTAAAAAGTGTTTCCTTACTTATCCATTTGACTTGATTTTTAAGCTTGTAATTATTATTTTTTCCTGTTATTTAAGAAAAAATAACTGATAGTTAAGAAAAAATTTTGTACTTTGTTTACTTATAGGAGTTATAGCTGATAAGTTTATTTTTGTTAAATTAGTTGAAAAAAGTTTGTGCTTTTTACCCTGTTTGAATAGCTGATAAAATAAAATTGTATGTTTTGTGATTTAAATAAATTTATCTATTATCTATAGTTGTTACTTTTTTTTACTGTTATTTATATATCTGTTTATTCAAAGGTGATTTGTAGTAATGATGAAAAAAATGTTGGTATTAGTTACAATAAATATATTTATTTTTATTCATCAAATGAAATTTTCTTTTGCAATATTGGATCCTATAGATTTTTTAGCATTACAGTCAATAAAAAAATCACTTGAAGACATGCCCGGATCAAATTACTTTTCATCATGGGATTTCACATCCGACCCATGCAACTTCGCCGGAGTTTTTTGCTCCGGCGAAAAAGTTATCGCATTAAACCTCGGTGATCCACGCGCCGGCGCACCTGGTCTCGCCGGGCGCCTTGATCCCGCCATTGGAAAATTAACCGAACTCGCGGAGCTGACCATCGTCCCCGGCCGTGTCATGGGCAAACTTCCGGCGACTTTGTCGGAACTCAAAAATCTCCGGTTTCTCGGGATCAGCAGAAATTTTATCTCCGGTGAGATTCCGGCAACGTTAGGTGAACTCACAGGATTACGAACACTTGATCTCAGTTACAATCAACTCACCGGAAATTTATCTCCGGTGATCGGAAGTCTACCGGCGTTAACTAACGTCGTTTTATGTCACAACCATTTATCCGGTTCACTACCGGTATTCAGTTCCCAAACCTTGACCCGGCTCGATGTGAAACACAACAACTTATCCGGCTCAATCTCACCCGGTTCACTTCCTTCTTCGTTACAGTACCTTTCATTGTCATGGAACCAGTTTACTGGTCCGGTTGATTATCTACTACCTCAACTAAACCAGTTAAATTATCTTGATCTTAGCCTAAACCGGTTCACTGGTCCAATCCCGAGTTGCATTTTCACATTCCCAATAACTAACCTCCAGCTCGAAAGAAACTTATTTTCAGGTCCGGTTCAGCCGTTTAATGAAGTTGCAATCCCGACAGTTGATCTTAGTCACAACATGTTGTACGGTCAAGTATCTCCATTGTTCTCGACCGTACAAAATCTGTATCTAAATAATAACCGGTTCACTGGTTCAGTTCCGAATACTTTGGTAGACCGGCTGATGGATGGAAATGTGCAATTGTTGTATTTACAACATAACTATTTGACGGGGGTGGAGATTAATCCAACGGCTGAGATTCCAGTGAGCAGTTCGTTGTGTTTGCAATACAATTGTATGGTCCCACCGGTTCAGACTCCGTGCCCGATTGAAGCTGGTACCCAGAAGACCCGACCCACTACACAGTGTATGCAATGGAAAGGGTAAAACAGGAAATTTACTACCATCTTTTTTGTTTAATTAATTCTTTAAAAATTTAATTTATTTTTTGTGTAAAAAGTGACGTATGGTTGTGATCTTTGAAACATGAGTTTAGTACTTTAGTAATGGTGTATTTATGAGTAATGTGATATTTTTTTTTTGAACACTTTTTTAAAAAAAAAAAGTGTCAGTAGACATTTGATAAAAAAAATGTTGAATAACAAAATTTTTAAAACTGGAGTGAGTTACCAGTATGTTTTATGATGTTATACATAGTTAACACTTTAAAACAAGTTTAGTAACTTACGTAAATATTTTAATGGTATACTTGAATCACCACACTTTTATTTTTTAGAAGATGTATAGGAGAATATGCATTTTCTGTTGTAGTGTGTGTTATACAGTTAAAATTCGTTTGGTATTTCATAGAATCACATATTATGGTTTTGTAATAATAAAAAATAAATAAAATGATGGTTTTGAAACATTTTGTTTATTGTCCAATGTATCAATGTTGTTGTTTTCTTCATTCCCAATATCTTGCAATAGCATTTTGGTTGGCCATTTGCTTATCATTAATAAATACATACTACATAAATATTTTGATTCGGAATTCGGTTTTCAACTCCTTGTAAACGTCACGACGTATTGGTAGTGATCAGAATTGGAATTATATGTTTGATTGTTAGGTAGAGTTGTAAAAAACTTAAAACTTATAGGAACCATAGCAACTAAGGAAGATAATATTTACATAACAAAGTTTGTTTTATACATAACAAATCACAATGTTTTTGAAAATGTACGTAACTATATTAGAATAGATGTGCAACTCTTGATGAAAGTTTTATCCAGCAAAAACAACATCATCTAATATCCTAAAAAAAAAGTACTCAATCACGAATCTTGCAACAATCGGTCCCGAATCTCGCAACAAAAGTAATCAATCTGAGTGAACAGATTATCCACATAACAAACACTTTTTAACATGTAATTATAAGGTAATTACTTGTTATAGATGTAACAATGTAGCAATGGAATAAATGTGGTACCAACTCAAAGTGTAGCTACCTAAAATAAAACCATGTGTGGGGTTTGCCCGGAGAGTTGGTGGCATGAGGCAGGAGGTTGGTTCAGTCTCTGACGTTTGTTTTTGTTGTTTTTATTTTGTTTTGGTACATTTTGTTTGTTTCTGTTACCATTATTTCTATTTTTAGAGTAAGTATTAAATGGTCTATTAATTTGTTTATTCTTCATTAACCTTTTTGGTCAATCCATTATTATTCACTGTTACGTTATCCATATGTATGTAATTAACATTGGTACATTTTGTTTGGTTGATAATCTACTCATAGTATACAATTGTTCATATTTATTTGCATTCCATCTACTTGCATCTACTTTAAACCAAATACAATATAAATGCGATTGATGTGAAAAAACATTACGTATTTTTTCAGCTACTGGATATGTATATTTATTAACCCTAAACAGGTTACATGGCCATTTATACTTTTATACTAATGATCAATCTAGTGAACTATTGTCAACATAAGGTAAGTGAATAAGTTAAATACTTTATACATTTCCTAAACATGCAGACCTGCCATACGCATACACATACGTATACTCACAAATACATACATCGTATGTATACATATTACATATGTTGCAAGTCAACCACGTGGCCACCGAGTTGACCAATGAAGCACGTCACCCGGGTTCAATCCTTGGTTATGCCAAATTTTTCAAAAAGGGAGTGTGACTAGAGGGTTCGCATAATGCGCAAATCACCCGGTACCAGGTCTCGTGCTCGGGAGGCTTGATTACCCGAGGTTTTTACCTTCTATGGGGAGCCAATGTGTTCGTTCATAGGAGGGTTTCCTTGCTTACCAAAAAAATGTTGCAAGTCACACACCATACATGCATTTAGAGCATATTTGGTGCACATACGTATAAAAATATTCAAATATGCCTATGAAAAGAATTTTCATATAGTAATAAATTTAATTTAATATACAAATCTATTTATGTGGAATTACAATGACAAATAACAGGGGTTGGGTGTATAATGTATACTACTGCACAACAACAAAAAGTTATTTTTGTATTTAATTTGTTTATCTTTACCTTATCTTCGGGGCCTAGCCGTATTAACGGGAATGCGGGTCCCTTCGTTACCAGGGAATTCCCATTTCGCGATATCTCCATCAAATGACGAACTAACGAGCATTGGATAATGAGGGTGCCAACTACAATCACGTACCGTTGACTTATGGTGAGCAAGTCTTGCAACTATCGCTCCAGTCACCTGAAATCGTTATAATAAATTTATTTAAAAATCAACCATGTCATGTTGATGTGAGATTTATAATAACCGCAAGGTAATGTATGATGTGATGCGTACCAAATCATATATGTAAACACATGAATCATGAGATCCAGTATAAATATACCTCTGCCCAGTGCTGCAACATCATAAACAAGGAATCAGTTATCCTTCATCATCAATCAATATTGCAAAACACAACAAACAAACAAACGCAAACAAATGGTAAGATCGTGATTAACGTGACATCTGTACTTGCCTAAATTCAGGTGAAAAGTAGCATCGTATGAGTGTGCGCAATACTGAATGACCTTTATAAGTAGAAACAGATTGATCATTTGGATGTTTTACACCTCGGGCCCGAAGTGGGTAATCCATCCATCTATAATCCCATTCATAGTTCCTAAACCCAGGAGTCCTGAAAATTAAAAATCAAATTTTGTTAGTCATTAAATATTAACCACTGTTAATTAAGAATAGTAGAGTTAATTTATTTTCTGTCAAAAAAGGTAACTTAAATAAACCATTGTTGGTCTTTGAATATTAAATTTTCTGTTTACATAAATTTATTTTTTGTAGCCCTTTAAACTTTAAAGAAGATATATAATGCGATTACGATACAACATAAATAAATCATTGATTGTAATGATGATCGACATTGGTATCTATGTGTTCCGAAATGGAAAGATCAAAATACCGAGTGACATTAGAGGACATTTTTCGGATATCCCAAAGCTTAATTGTCTGATCTTTTCCATTCGAAATGAAATAACGACCATCATTACGGCTGTCTATAAATGTAATTCCTTCTAGATGCCCCATTAGGACTCCAGCTGGCTTTCCTTTTGATCCGAAGCAGCGTCTGTCCCAAACCTAAAACATCAAAAGAAAAACAAAAAAAACAAAAAAATGGAAAAGAAATAAATTGAGAAATGATTAATGATACATATGCCTAAAGATCCTGATGCCATTTGGTATTCAAAATGACAAATCTGAGTGACGGGTTTCTAAATGAAAAAAATGATGCCGTTATCGTGAAGTTGACATACGAATTAGATAACAGAAGTCAATGTTAGTTTTCATATAAGGACTTATTACCTTACAGAGATTATCATCACTCCCAGAATAAATTAGATGACTCGCTTCATCAGCAAAGCACACAGTGTTAACGTCTGACTGCATTAATTAACAACATACTAAATAAGTAGCTTAACTGATAGCAACCTAGTAAAGAATCATAATTAGTTGTGAATAGAAATGGACTTCCATTAGAACCAATTAACTTAATGAGTCAATATAGGTTATGTTTTTTTTTAACAGCAGTTCGGGATCACCCAGGGGGACTAAACCACCTACGTGTTCATCTCCTGCAGTTGCATAACCCGCCCCCAACTGCTGCCCAGGAGGAAACCTGGCCCAATCCGAAGGCATGGGCGGTTAAACCCCCTCCCCCACTGCCCCGCAACGCGATGTGCGGAAGGCACCCTTGGGTGGAATTCAAGGGTTAAGGGGCAACCTTGTGTGCAATGCTGCACCCTATGGAAGTCGAACTCCTGACCTCTCGCTAAGAGAGGCAAGCCACTACCACAGTCCACATGAGCTAAAACACGAGGTTAATATAGGTTATGTTATATCTATATCGAATAATATATATTAGTATAATTATAGTAATAGTAATTAGATTTGAAAGATTAATTCTAATATATGTAAGAGAAATTAAAACTTGTGGTCAAAAATTTCTACGAGAGTCACCCTGACGCATTTTGTCAAAATGGATCGAGTAGAACATGTATAGATGTTTATAAGGAAAGGAACATTCACATAACTAACTAAAATTATAAGCATCCAAAAACATGAACCTATATGTAGAATGAAGGCTATATAAGGCTAGTAACAGTGGCATTACCGTATGTGCTTGAATCCGAAGAGAAAGTTTGTTTGCTTCAATATCATAAACATAGATTGAATCATCACTACTTCCAGCTACAAGTTCTTTACCATCATTCGAAAATTTCACCGAAAAAATTCCAAATGAATATCCCCCTAAATCATCACCAGCAAACTCTAGACCTTCATGAATCTCCTGAAAACATAAAGATCTTGATTTAAAGAAAGCATGAAAAAGTTGATAATACTGTCATAAGTTCAAGGCACACATAGGACTACTAACTCACAAGATAAAGATAGTTCATAGTTTCATACCGTGACATTAGCATGAGACTCTGTAGCAGCAGATCCAATATTCACAATGTTGACTACAGGAGACATAGTCGCATAAACCTGCATGCATAAATGTTGTAAAGGAATGTAATCACTCAATCTATTTCGAGTAGTTTTTGAGGATCGGGAGAAAAAGAAAACAAGAATCTAAAGCGTTACTCACTAGGAAACGTTTATCGGGTGAAAGAGAGGTGTCGGTAACCGTCCAACGCAAGCTTCTGGCAACAATATTCTTCTGAAGTTTCCACCCCAATTCAGCATTATAGATTTTGATGTGGCTTCCCTGTTACACAAGATAATTTACACTTGTTAGGTGAAATAATATACAACAATCCTAATTGTGAAGACCATAATGCCCTTAAACTAGAATATACTTTGGGTATGTTTGGATGAGAGCTTTTTGGAGTGTTTAGGAGCTTCTAGCTTGTATAAAAAAGTTGGTATCTAATACGTAGTAAAAAGCTTCGTTTGGTTGAAGGAGCTTAAAGCTTTTGGACGTAGGGAAAAAACTAAAAGCTACTATTTGCTATGGCCAGGATAATTGTTAACCCGAAAAGGATGTACATCAATAAATTATTATGAGGTAAGATTGTAGAAACGAAAATCACTAAAATTTGCATTTACATTTTTAGATTATCCTAAATTAAATGATAGGGCAAAAAACAAGTACCTGGAATGCGGCAACAAAGAGGGCACCATCATTTGAAAACTGTGAAACGTAAGCACGGGTAGTTAATTGATCTACAACAGTAGGACCTTTAACGGGCAAATATTTGTTCAAAATATGACAACGGTCGGCTGCAGAAAACCTCCCTTTACCCGAATAATTCCCTTCTCGACCCGCCAACATCTTAACTGGCGAAACGATAAACTCGTTCCTCCGTGGAAGAACCCGTTTTAACTTATCATGTGGAGTCGATCCAAGTTTTGTAAGCTTAGCAACTTCATGATCGAGTTCGTTCTGTGATGAAGGTCGAGGACTATCGTTATCATCTCCAACAGGAGATGATTCACTATCGGAATAATCGGGGTCTATCTCCAATCTACTCAAAGCATATCCCATATCACCTAAAGCAGTGTTCCAAGCCCTAAAGTACATTTTAACATAAACGCTTTATAAATTATTAAAATCTTATAATATCATATATAGCATTACACTATGCTCCTTCATAACATCCCCAAATTTCAGCTCTCAAACCCTGCAAACAAATATATTATCATATTTCAAACCTCAACCAGCTAAAAAAACTCTATTGTTACTCTCTTGTTCTATAGGAGTTTAATAAACACATGTTTCACTATAAATCATGATACTAACATATGCAAATCGATACACTGTCAAACTATATTGGTTATGAAGTATCAAAACATAAGCTAATTTAAGTATCATTTTCTATCTAGCAATATATTTGATCATGTATTCATAAGATAAGCTAATTTAATGATTAATTAAGCTATATATACAAGCTTAAACACTATATCATACCTAATATTCTAACAGAGAAGCGATTTCTTAGTTTTGACTAGTTAATCAGAACCAAAATCAACAAAAAATTATAAACACTAAATGTATTCAACCGCAACAAACTTGATTTAGCAATAGGCGCCCCAAAGTTACGATTTACGAGATATAATAATAATAAATTATATAATCAAACTGATGAAATTTAACTGAAATTAAACTCACAATTTGAGGGGAAATCCAATCAAAATACCTGAAGCTCGTTCTCACTGGAGATGAAAAAAAGTCTCTGAGTAATCAGAATTTAGAACACCTACTACTGCTAGCTGACCAGATTTAATTCGATAATTAGTCGTAATTATTTATTTTTTATTTGATTATGATTATTTCTTCGACTTTTCCTACTTGCAACAACCGCTAAAACCGCACACGGATGTTGAATATTGGCTCGTTATATTTTATTTTTATTAAGATTAAATTGTTGGTCCCTTTGTTTTATCTAAAAATACATTGGTATTTCTTTTCTTATATAAAATTATACGGATAGTTCCTATAGTTTTTAAAATTCATAGTGTTGGTGTTAAACCTAACGCCAGTTAACTTGTTCGGTTAATCAAGTAATTAGCGTTAGGTTTGTGACCACCACTATCCATTTTAAGAAGATTGTCAACGCAGTTTTAAAAAAATAAATAAATAAATAAATAAATAAATAAAACAAAAAAAAAACTATCGATATAATTTTAGAAAAACTGTAAACTACGGGGATCAATGGATGTAATTAACTTTAAAATTAATATCCCGCCAAATATATTTCTAGTACAATATCCACCCATTATTATTATTGATGATTGATGATTTCATCAATATGTTGACCCACATATTTCACGAAAACACTATTACAAAATCCTAAATTATCATGCCTATGTAAATTCCCCGATAAAGGTTATTAAAAACTCTTTGATTTGCAACTAGTTTTTAAACTCAGATTTACACAATCATCAACGAACTTATACATACAAGTCGTAAGCAGTATAAATACCTCCCAAATTCATCCCAATGTTAAAAACCTTATTGAAGTATTTACACATCATCGCTAATAATGGTGTTAAATATGGGCTTGTTAAAGCGGATTTAGTTAAAATTTAGAAGATGAAGATAGTGCAGACAACAGAGACGTAATGGTGAACGGACGGCAGGTAGCAATTGTGAATTGATTTGGTTGATATTTGTGATTTTGATTTTTGACGAAATATTAAGGGGAATGAGCCCTACTTTCGTCTGATTTTTCCATTCGACATATATGATGATGATTGTGTAGGTCAGAGTTGAAAATTATAATTGTATTTAAAGTATGTACATGTTTTGTCTAAAAGTTGAAGTTTTAGTGATAGAATAGTGACATAGAACGATTATGGTATAACTATATCTTAATAGCTAGATGTTGGCTTGTGATTTAAAGTTAAAAGGGGTTGATTTACGTTTGGGAAGAGAACGAAAAGGGTCTAGTCCAAATGGTTTTAAAAATGCACAATGATGGTTCTAAACTTGACCTTGGTTAATATGCTTCGTTAATCAATTAACTAGCGCTAGGTTTAGGAACATAGTTGTGTGTTATAAAAATCATAATGACTGCCGATATTGAAATGACCTCTAGGTTTAGGAACATAGTTGTGTGTTATAAAAATCATACCGATTATAAACGATTCACAATAGTTGATTTCATTGCAAGGTACTTGACATCTATATGATACATTTTACAAACATTGCATTCGTTTTTAAAAGATAAACTTTCATTACATCGAAAGTTGACGGCATGCATACCATTTCATAATATATCCAACTATAATTGACTTAATAATAATCTTGATGAACTCAACGACTCGAATGCAACGTCTTTTGAAATATGTCATGAATGACTCCAAGTAATATCTCTAAAATGAACAAATGCACAGCGAAAGATTTCTTTCATACCTGGGAATAAACATGCTTTAAAGTGTCAACCAAAAGGTTGGTGAGTTCAATAGTTTATCATAAACAATCATTTCCAATGATATAATAGACCACAAGATACTTATATTTCGAAAAAAATCTGTGCAGGTCTGCTCACTGCTGTAAAAATCATTCATATGAAGAACACCGGAACCTTTCAAAACAAACTCACCAACGGTAACTAATGCGTCATGCAATGCAAAAATTTCTCACCGAGGTAGTTAATACAATACAATTTCACCAACGGTAGCTAATGCATCGTGCAATGCAAAAATTTCTCACCGTAAATAATTTCAACAACGGTAGCTAATGCATCGTGCAATGCAAAAATTTCTCACCGTAAACAATCTTACAACGGTAGCTAATGCATCGTGCAATGCAAAAATTTCTCACCGAGGTTAGCTAAAACGGCAGCTAATGCATCGTGCAATGCAAAAATTTCTCACCGAGGGTAGCTAAAATGGCAGCTAATGCATCGTGCAATGCAAAAATTTCTTACCGATAGTAGCTACTAAATCGAACCATTTCGGTAGCTAATGCGTCGTGCAATGCCAAAATTTCTCACCGATGGTCGATAATACAATATTATATAAATCGAACCTCTGAATCCAAATAATTCTATCATAGAATGCAGTTTTTAGTACTTGTGTCAATTTTGTCAAACATTTATAAAACAGTTCATGTATTCCCAGTTTAAAAATATATCTAAAAAAGCATTTAATAATACAGATATAAAAACAGCGCATGTATTCTCAGTCCCAAAAATGTAATGAGTAAAAGGGAATCAAATGAACTCACTATACAATATTTTGTAGTAAAAATATTCGCACGATGATACTGAACAATGCAGAGTTGGCCTCGGATTCACGAACCTATATCAATTTGTATATCTATTAAAACATATAATGGAAATTACATAATTTCATTTATATATTATTTATATATTTGTAGTTATATAGGATTTACTAAATTCTATTTTAAAACATATACTTTGTTTTTGTATATTATTTCTTAAATTATATGTTATATATATTTACTTTGTATTTATACATTTTAAATAATTAATATTTATTCATTTAGTTATATAAATATATTTATGTTTAAAAACCGAAAGTTTGTTATATGTAAGTATTTATATAAATAACACTAATATGTTTGATATATAGCTATATGAAATATTAATATAGTTATAGCATATGGAATAAGTATATTTTACATACAAAATATTTATCTGTTAAAATGATAGTTTTTTATGGTAATGATTTACTAGTAATAATAATATTAACTTTATCAATAATAATGATAATACTAATAATAATACCTATGTTAATGATAATAATAATACTAATAATTATAAAATGTTACAAGTACTAATATTAACGAAAATAATAATAATTTGTATCATTCTCATGATAATAATAATAATAATAATCGTAATCATATTGATAATAGTAATGAAATGTCCCGTTCTTATTGATTAAAAACGTTCCATATTAATTGATTTCGTTGCGAGGTTTTGACCTCTATATGAGACGTTTTTCAAAGACTGCATTCATTTTTAAAACAAACCATAACCTTTATTTCATAAATAAAGGTTTAAAAAGCTTTACGTAGATTATCAAATAATGATAATCTAAAATATCCTGTTTACACACGACCATTACATAATGGTTTACAATACAAATATGTTACATCGAAATCAGTTTCTTGAATGCAGTTTTTACACAATATCATACAAACATGGACTCCAAATCTTGTCCTTATTTTAGTATGCAACAGCGGAAGCTCTTAATATTCACCTGAGAATAAACATGCTTTAAACGTCAACAAAAATGTTGATGAGTTATAGGTTTAACCTATATATATCAAATCGTAACAATAGACCACAAGATTTCATATTTCAATACACATCCCATACATAGAGATAAAAATCATTCATATGGTGAACACCTGGTAACCGACATTAACAAGATGCATATATAAGAATATCCCCATCATTCCGGGACACCCTTCGGATATGATATAAATTTCGAAGTACTAAAGCATCTGGTACTTTGGATGGGGTTTGTTAGGCCCAATAGATCTATCTTTAGGATTCGCGTCAATTAGGGTGTCTGTTCCCTAATTCTTAGATTACCAGACTTAATAAAAAATCGAACCATAGAATGTAGTTTCACGTACTTGTGTCTATTTTGTAAATCATTTATAAAACCTGCATGTATTCTCATCCCAAAAATATTAGATTTTAAAAGTGGGACTATAACTCACTTTCACAGATTTTTACTTCGTCAGGAAGTAAGACTTGGCCACTGGTTGATTCACGAACCTATAACAATATATACATATATATCAAAGTATGTTCAAAATATATTTACAACACTTTTAATATATTTTGATGTTTTAAGTTTCTTAAGTCAGCTGTCCTCGTTAGTAACCTACAACTAGTTGTCCACAGTTAGATGTACAGAAATAAATCGATAAATATTATCTTGAATCAATCCACGACCCAGTGTATACGTATCTCAGTATTGATCACAACTCAAACTATATATATTTTGGAATCAACCTCAACCATGTATAGCTAACCCCAACATTCACATATAGAGTGTCTATGGTTGTTCCGAAATATATATAGATGTGTCGACATGATAGGTCGAAATATTGTATACGTGTCTATGGTATCTCAAGATTACATAATATACAATACAAGTTGATTAAGTTATGGTTGGAATAGATTTGTTACCAATTTTCACGTAGCTAAAATGAGAAAAATTATCCAATCTTGTTTTACCCATAACTTCTTCATTTTAAATCCGTTTTGAGTGAATCAAATTGCTATGGTTTCATATTGAACTCTATTTTATGAATCTAAACAGAAAACGTATAGGTTTATAGTCGGAAAAATAAGTTACAAGTCGTTTTTGTAAAGGTAGTCATTTCAGTCGAAAGAACGACGTCTAGATGACCATTTTAGAAAACATACTTTCACTTTGAGTTTAACCATAATTTTTGGATATAGTTTCATGTTCATAATAAAAATCATTTTCTCAGAATAACAACTTTTAAATCAAAGTTTATCATAGTTTTTAATTAACTAACCCAAAACAGCCCGCGGTGTTACTACGGCGGCGTAAATCCGGTTTTACGGTGTTTTTCGTGTTTTCAGGTTTTAAATCATTAAGTTAGCATATCATATAGATATAGAACATGTGTTTAGTTGATTTTAAAAGTCAAGTTAGAAGGATTAACTTTTGTTTGCGAACAAGTTTAGAATTAACTAAACTATGTTCTAGTGATTACAAGTTTAAACCTTCGAATAAGATAGCTTTATACGTATGAATCGAATGATGTTATGAACATCATTACTACCTTAATTTCCTTGGATAAACCTACTGGAAAATAGAAAAATGGATCTAGCTTCAACGGATCCTTGGATGGCTCGAAGTTCTTGAAGCAGAATCATGACACGAAAACAAGTTCAAGTAAGATCATCACTTGAAATAAGATTGTTATAGTTATAGAAATTGAACCAAAGTTTGAATATGATTATTACCTTGTATTAGAATGATAACCTACTGTAAGAAACAAAGATTTCTTGAGGTTAGATGATCACCTTACAAGATTGGAAGTGAGCTAGCAAACTTGAAAGTATTCTTGATTTTATGTAACTAGAACTTGTAGAATATATGAAGAACACTTAGAACTTGAAGATAGAACTTGAGAGAGATCAATTAGATGAAGAAAATTGAAGAATGAAAGTGTTTGTAGGTGTTTTTGGTCGTTGGTGTATGGATTAGATATAAAGGATATGTAATTTTGTTTTCATGTAAATAAGTCATGAATGATTACTCATATTTTTGTAATTTTATGAGATATTTCATGCTAGTTTCCAAATGATGCTTCCCACATGTGTTAGGTGACTCACATGGGCTGCTAAGAGCTGATCATTGGAGTGTATATACCAATAGTACATACATCTAAAAGCTGTGTATTGTACGAGTACGAATACGGGTGCATACGAGTAGAATTGTTGATGAAACTGAACGAGGATGTAATTGTAAGCATTTTTGTTAAGTAGAAGTATTTTGATAAGTGTATTTAAGTCTTTCAAAAGTGTATAAATACATATTAAAACACTACATGTATATACATTTTAACTGAGTCGTTAAGTCATCGTTAGTCGTTACATGTAAGTGTTGTTTTGAAACCTTTAGGTTAACGATCTTGTTAAATGTTGTTAACCCAATGTTTATAATATCAAATGAGATTTTAAATTATTATATTATCATGATATTATCATGTATGAATATCTCTTAATATGATATATATACATTAAATGTCTTTACAACGATAATCGTTACATATATGTCTCGTTTAAAAATCATTAAGTTAGTAGTCTTGTTTTTACATATGTAGTTCATTGTTAATATACTTAATGATATGTTTACTTATCATAGTATCATGTTAACTATATATATATCCATATATATGTCATCATATAGTTTTTACAAGTTTTAACGTTCGTGAATCACCGGTCAACTTGGGTGGTCAATTGTCTATATGAAACATATTTCAATTAATCAAGTCTTAACAAGTTTGATTGCTTAACATGTTGGAAACATTTAATCATGTAAATATCAATCTCAATTAATATATATAAACATGGAAAAGTTCGGGTCACTACAGTACCTACCCGTTAAATAAATTTCGTCCCGAAATTTTAAGCTGTTGAAGGTGTTGACGAATCTTCTGGAAATAGATGCGGGTATTTCTTCTTCATCTGATCTTCACACTCCCAGGTGAACTCGGGTCCTCTACGAGCATTCCATCGAACCTTAACAATTGGTATCTTGTTTTGCTTAAGTCTTTTAACCTCACGATCCATTATTTCGACGGGTTCTTCGATGAATTGAAGTTTTTCGTTGATTTGGATTTCATCTAACGGAATAGTGAGATCTTCTTTAGCAAAACATTTCTTTAAATTCGAGACGTGGAAAGTGTTATGTACAGCCGCGAGTTGTTGAGGTAACTCTAGTCGGTAAGCTACTGGTCCGATACGATCAATAATCTTGAATGGTCCAATATACCATGGATTTAATTTCCCTCGTTTACCAAATCGAACAACGCCTTTCCAAGGTGCAACTTTAAGCATGACCATCTCTCCAATTTCAAATTCTATATCTTTTCTTTTAATGTCAGCGTAGCTCTTTTGTCGACTTTGGGCGGTTTTCAACCGTTGTTGAATTTGGATGATCTTCTCGGTAGTTTCTTGTATAATCTCCGGACCCGTAATCTGTCTATCCCCCACTTCACTCCAACAAATTGGAGACCTGCACTTTCTACCATAAAGTGCTTCAAACGGCGCCATCTCAATGCTTGAATGGTAGCTGTTGTTGTAGGAAAATTATGCTAACGGTAGATGTCGATCCCAACTGTTTCCGAAATCAATAACACATGCTCGTAGCATGTCTTCAAGCGTTTGTATCGTCCTTTCGCTCTGCCCATCAGTTTTTGGATGATAGGCAGTACTCATGTCTAGACGAGTTCCTAATGCTTGCTGTAATGTCTGCCAGAATCTTGAAATAAATCTGCCATCCCTATCAGAGATAATAGAGATTGGTATTCCATGTCTGGAGATGACTTCCTTCAAATACAGTCGTGCTAACTTCTCCATCTTGTCATCTTCTCTTATTGGCAAGAAGTGTGCTGATTTGGTGAGACGGTCAACTATTACCCAAATAGTATCAAAACCACTTGCAGTCCTTGGCAATTTAGTGATGAAATCCATGGTAATGTTTTCCCATTTCCATTCCGGGATTTCGGGTTGTTGAAGTAGACCTGATGGTTTCTGATGCTCAGCTTTGACCTTAGAACACGTCAAACATTCTCCTACGTATTTAGCAACATCGGCTTTCATACCCCTCCACCAAAAATGTTTCTTGAGATCCTTGTACATCTTCCCCGTTCCAGGATGTATTGAGTATCTGGTTTTATGAGCTTCTCTAAGTACCATTTCTCTCATATCTCCAAATTTTGATACCCAAATCCTTTCAGCCCTATACCGGGTTCCGTCTTCTCGAATATTAAGATGCTTCTCCGATCCTTTGGGTATTTCATCCTTTAAATTTCCCTCTTTTAAAACTCCTTGTTGCGCCTCCTTTATTTGAGTAGTAATGTTATTATGAATCATTATATTCATAGATTTTACTCGAATGGGTTCTCTGTCCTTCCTGCTCAAGGCATCGGCTACCACATTTGCCTTCCCCGGGTGGTAACGAATCTCAAAGTCGTAATCATTCAATAATTCAATCCACCTACGCTGCCTCATATTCAGTTGTTTCTGATTAAATATGTGTTGAAGACTTTTGTGGTCGGTATATATAATACTTTTGACCCCATATAAGTAGTGCCTCCAAGTCTTTAATGCAAAAACAACCGCGCCTAATTCCAAATCATGCGTCGTATAATTTTGTTCGTGAATCTTCAATTGTCTAGACGCATAAGCAATCACCTTCGTTCGTTGCATTAATACACAACCGAGACCTTGCTTTGATGCGTCACAATAAATCACAAAATCATCATTCCCTTCAGGCAATGACAATATAGGTGCCGTAGTTAGCTTTTTCTTCAATAACTGAAACGCTTTCTCTTGTTCATCATTCCATTCAAATTTCTTCCCTTTATGCGTTAATGCAGTCAAGGGTTTTGCTATTCTGGAAAAGTCTTGGATGAACCTTCGGTAGTAACCAGCTAGTCCTAAAAACTAGCGTATGTGTTTCGGAGTTTTTGGGGTTTCCCACTTTTCAACAGTGTCTATCTTTGCCGAATCCACCTTAATACCTTCTTTGTTCACTATGTGACCGAGGAATTGAACTTCTTCCAACCAAAATGCACACTTTGAAAACTTAGCGTACAATTCTTCCTTCCTCAATACTTCTAACACTTTTCTCAAATGTTCACCGTGTTCTTGGTCATTCTTTGAGTAAATAAGTATGTCATCAATGAAAACAATGACAAACTTGTCAAGGTATGGTCCACACACTCGGTTCATAAGGTCCATGAACACAGCTGGTGCATTAGTTAAACCAAACAGCATGACCATAAACTCGTAATGACCGTAACGTGTTCTGAAAGCAGTCTTTGGAATATCATCTTCTTTCACCCGCATTTGATGATATCCGGAACGTAAGTCAATCTTTGAATAAACAGAGGAGCCTTGTAGTTGATCAAATAAGTCGTCGATTCTCGGTAGTGGGTAGCGGTTCTTGATGGTAAGTTTGTTCAACTCTCGGTAGTCGATACACAACCTGAATGTACCATCTTTCTTCTTGACAAACAAAACAGGAGCTCCCCACGGTGATCTGCTTGGTCGAATGAAACCACGCTCTAAAAGTTCTTGTAATTGGCTTTGCAGTTCTTTCATCTCGCTGGGTGCTAGTCTGTAAGGAGCACGAGCTATTGGTGCAGCTCCTGGTACAAGATCTATTTGAAATTCAACGGATCGATGTGGGGGTAATCCCGGTAATTCTTTCGGAAATACATCGGGAAATTCTTTTGCGATGGGAACATCATTGATGCTCTTTTCTTCAGTTTGTACTTTCTCGACGTGTGCTAGAACAGCATAGCAACCTTTTCTTATTAGTTTTTGTGCCTTCAAATTACTAATAAGATGTAGCTTCGTGTTGCCCTTTTCTCCGTACACCATTAAGGGTTTTCCTTTTTCTCGTATAATGCGAATTGCATTTTTGTAACAAACGATCTCTGCTTTCACTTCTTTCAACCAGTCCATACCGATTATCACATCAAAACTCCCTAACTCTACTGGTATCAAATCAATCTTAAATATTTCGCTAACCAGTTTAATTTCTCGATTCTGACATATATTATCTGCTGAAATTAATTTACCATTTGCTAATTCGAGTAAAAATTTACTATCCAAAGGCGTCAACGGACAACTTAATTTAGCACAAAAATCTCTACTCATATAGCTTCTATCCGCACCCGAATCAAATAAAACGTAAGCAGATTTATTGTCAATAAGAAACGTACCCGTAACAAGCTCCGGGTCTTCCTGTGCCTCTGCCACATTAATATTGAAAACTCTTCCGCGGCCTTGTCCATTCGTGTTCTCCTGGTTCGGGCAATTTCTAATAATGTGGCCCGGTTTTCCACATTTATAACAAACTACATTGGCATAACTTGCTCTGACACTACTTGCTCCGCCATTACTCGTTCCGACACCATTTGTTCCTTTCGTTCTGTTAACCCCTGGTCCGTAGACATCACATTTCGCCGCGCTATGACCATTTCTTTTACACTTGTTGCAAAATTTGGTGCAGAACCCCGAGTGATACTTTTCACACCTTTGGCATAGCGGCTTCTGATTGTTGTTGTTGTTGAGGTTATTATTGTTGTTAAGATGATTGTTGTGGTTGCTGTTGTTGTTGTTGTTGTTGTTGTTGGGCCGTTTGTTGTAGTTGCGATTGTTAGGATAGTTGTTGCGATTATTGTTATAATTGCTGTTGTTGTTGTATTGGTGATTCTTATCACCGTTTTCCTCCCACTTTCTTTTGACTTGCTTCACATTGGCCTCTTCAGCAGTCTGTTCTTTAATTCTTTCTTCAATCTGGTTCACTAGTTTGTGAGCCATTCTACATGCCTGTTGTATGGAGGCGGGCTCGTGTGAACTTATATCTTCTTGGATTCTTTCTGGTAATCCTTTCACAAACGCGTCGATCTTCTCTTCCTCATCTTCGAATGCTCCCGGACACAATAGGCACAATTCTGTGAATCGTCTTTCGTACGTGGTAATATCAAATCCTTGGGTTCGTAACCCTCTAAGTTCTGTCTTGAGCTTATTGACCTCGGTTCTGGGACGGTACTTCTCGTTCATCAAGTGCTTGAATGCTGACCACGGTAGTGCGTACGCATCGTCTTGTCCCACTTGCTCTAGATAGGTATTCCACCATGTTAACACAGAACCTGTGAAGGTATGCGTAGCGTACTTTACTTTGTCCTCTTCAGTACACTTACTTATGGCAAACACCGATTCGACCTTCTCGGTCCACCGTTTCAATCCGATCGGTCCTTCGGTTCCATCAAATTCCAAAGGTTTGCAGGCAGTGAATTCTTTGTAGGTGCATCCTACACGATTTCCTGTACTGCTAGATCCAAGGTTATTGTTGGTATGTAGCGCAGCCTGTACTGCGGCTATGTTTGAAGCTAGAAAAGTACGGAATTCCTCTTCATTCATATTCACGGTGTGTCGAGTAGTCGGTGCCATTTCCTTCAAAATAGTTAAATGGAACAAGTTAATCATACAGAATATTAAGAGTAGTTAATAGTATTTCGTAGCATAATATGAACTCATTTATAAAAGCTTTTTCTTCATATTAGCGTTTTATAAGTTTAAATTCGGGTAGTACCTACCCGTTAAGTTCATACTTAGTAGCTAATATACAATTCAACTACTATAATTCTATATGAAAAACTGATTATAATAATATTTCGCGTTCAAACTTTTATACAATATTTTACAAACTTACAATACCGCTTATTTTACATAAAGCATGAAATATAGCACACAATAACTTTGATACAAGATAGTTGTGAAGATAATTCTAGCTAGTACACAAGTCGTTCAGCAAAGGCAATAAAGACACGTAATCCATACGTCCAGAAACAAGTCATGCATTCTGGTTTTACTAGGACTACTTCCCATCCTTGGTCTTGTGCAACATAACCGTTATGGCCATTGATAAGACAGCGTGTTGTAACGTCGTCAAAGGGACGAGGGTTACGTAATGTCCAACAGTCCCGTAATAATCTAAAAACCTCATTTCTTACCCCAATTACCGACTCCGTCACTTGTGGAAACGTTTTGTTTAATAGTTGTAGCCCGATGTTCTTGTTCTCACTTTGGTGAGAAGCGAACATTACTAATCCGTAAGCATAACATGCTTCTTTATGTTGCATGTTAGCCGCTTTTTCTAAATCACGAAGTCCAATATTCGGATATATTGAGTCAAAATAATTTCTTAACCCGTTGCGTAAAATAGCATTTGGGTTCCCCGCAATATATGCGTCAAAGTAAACACATCGTAACTTATGGGTTTCCCAATGTGATATCCCCCATCTTTCAAACGAAAGTCTCTTATAAACCAAGACATTCTTGGAACGTTCTTCGAATGTCTTACAAACTGATCTCGCCTTAAATAGTTGTGCCGAGGAATTCTGGCCGACTCTAGACAAGATTTCATCAATCATGTCTCCGGGTAGGTCTCTTAAAATATTGGGTTGTCTATCCATTTTGTGTTTTTAAACTGTAAAATAGACAAGAGTTAGATTCATAAAAAAATACTTATTAATACAAGCAATTTTTACATATATCATAAAGCATAAGAACACTATATTACATATATTACACCACACGAATACAACTATCTTATTCCGACTCGCTCGTTTCTTCTTCTTCGGTTTTGGTTCGTTTTGCCAAGTTTCTAGGGATATATGATGTTCCCCTAATATGAGCCGTCGTTGTCCACATTGGTTTAGAAAAACCTGGTGGTTTAGAGGTTCCCGGGTCATTGTTACAACTTAAGGACTTCGGGCGTTGACGATACATATAAAGTTCATCGGGGTTGGAATTAGATTTCTCTATTTTTATGCCCTTTCCCTTATTATTTTCTTTTGCCTTTTTAAATTCAGTTGGGGTAATTTCTATAACATCATCGGAATTCTCGTCGGAATCCGATTCATCGGAGAATTGGTAATCCTCCCAATATTTTGCTTCCTTGGCGGAAACACCATTGACCATAATTAACCTTGGTCAGTTGGTTGAGGATTTTCTTTTACTTAACCGTTTTATTATTTCCCCCACCGGTTCTATTTCTTCATCCGGTTTCGATTCTTCTTCCGGTTCCGATTCTTCTTCCGGTTCCGACTCTTCTTCCGGTTCCTCTTCGGGAACTTGTGAATCAGTCCACGAATCATTCCAATTTACATTTGACTCTTCATTATTATTAGGTGAGTCAATGGGACTTGTTCTAGAGGTAGACATCTATCACATAATATCAAACGCGTTAAGAGATTAATATATCACATAATATTCACATGTTAAAAATATATAGTTTCCAACAAAATTTGTTAAGCAATCATTTTTCAAGTAAACACGGTCGAAGTCCAGACTCACTAATGCATCCTAACAAACTCGATAAGACACACTAATGAAAAATTCTGGTTCTCTAAGACCAACGCTCGGATACCAACTGAAATGTCCCGTTCTTATTGATTAAAAACGTTCCATATTAATTGATTTCGTTGCGAGGTTTTGACCTCTATATGAGACGTTTTTCAAAGACTGCATTCATTTTTAAAACAAACCATAACCTTTATTTCATAAATAAAGGTTTAAAAAGCTTTACGTAGATTATCAAATAATGATAATCTAAAATATCCTGTTTACACACGACCATTACATAATGGTTTACAATACAAATATGTTACATCGAAATCAGTTTCTTGAATACAGTTTTTACACAATATCATACAAACATGGACTCCAAATCTTGTCCTTATTTTAGTATGCAACAGCGGAAGCTCTTAATATTCACCTGAGAATAAACATGCTTTAAACGTCAACAAAAATGTTGGTGAGTTATAGGTTTAACCTATATATATCAAATCGTAACAATAGACCACAAGATTTCATATTTCAATACACATCCCATACATAGAGATAAAAATCATTCATATGGTGAACACCTGGTAACCGACATTAACAAGATGCATATATAAGAATATCCCCATCATTCCGGGACACCCTTCGGATATGATATAAATTTCGAAGTACTAAAGCATCCGGTACTTTGGATGGGGTTTGTTAGGCCCAATAGATCTATCTTTAGGATTCGCGTCAATTAGGGTGTCTGTTCCCTAATTCTTAGATTACCAGACTTAATAAAAAGGGGCATATTCGATTTCGATAATTCAACCATAGAATGTAGTTTCACGTACTTGTGTCTATTTTGTAAATCATTTATAAAACCTGCATGTATTCTCATCCCAAAAATATTAGATTTTAAAAGTGGGACTATAACTCACTTTCACAGATTTTTACTTCGTCGGGAAGTAAGACTTGGCCACTGGTTGATTCACGAACCTATAACAATATATACATATATATCAAAGTATGTTCAAAATATATTTACAACACTTTTAATATATTTTGATGTTTTAAGTTTCTTAAGTCAGCTGTCCTCGTTAGTAACCTACAACTAGTTGTCCACAGTTAGATGTACAGAAATAAATCGATAAATATTGTCTTGAATCAATCCACGACCCAGTGTATACGTATCTCAGTATTGATCACAACTCAAACTATATATATTTTGGAATCAACCTCAACCCTGTATAGCTAACCCCAACATTCACATATAGAGTGTCTATGGTTGTTCCGAAATATATATAGATGTGTCGACATGATAGGTCGAAACATTGTATACGTGTCTATGGTATCTCAAGATTACATAATATACAATACAAGTTGATTAAGTTATGGTTGGAATAGATTTGTTACCAATTTTCACGTAGCTAAAATGAGAAAAATTATCCAATCTTGTTTTACCCATAACTTCTTCATTTTAAATCCGTTTTGAGTGAATCAAATTGCTATGGTTTCATATTGAACTCTATTTTATGAATCTAAACAGAAAAAGTATAGGTTTATAGTCAGAAAAATAAGTTACAAGTCATTTTTGTAAAGGTAGTCATTTCAGTCGAAAGAACGACGTCTAGATGACCATTTTAGAAAACATACTTTCACTTTGAGTTTAACCATAATTTTTGGATATAGTTTCATGTTCATAATAAAAATCATTTTCTCAGAATAACAACTTTTAAATCAAAGTTTATCATAGTTTTTAATTAACTAACCCAAAACAGCCCGCGATGTTACTACGACGGCGTAAATCCGGTTTTACGGTGTTTTTCGTGTTTTCAGGTTTTAAATCATTAAGTTAGCATATCATATAGATATAGAACATGTGTTTAGTTGATTTTAAAAGTCAAGTTAGAAGGATTAACTTTTGTTTGCGAACAAGTTTAGAATTAACTAAACTATGTTCTAGTGATTACAAGTTTAAACCTTCGAATAAGATAGCTTTATACGTATGAATCAAATGATGTTATGAACATCATTAATACCTTAATTTCCTTGGATAAACCTACTGGAAAAGAGAAAAATAGATCTAGCTTCAACGGATCCTTGGATGGCTCGAAGTTCTTGAAGCAGAATCATGACACGAAAACAAGTTCAAGTAAGATCATCACTTGAAATAAGATTGTTATAGTTATAGAAATTGAACCAAAGTTTGAATATGATTATTACCTTGTATTAGAATGATAACCTACTGTAAGAAACAAAGATTTCTTGAGGTTGGATGATCACCTTACAAGATTGGAAGTGAGCTAGCAAACTTGAAAGTATTCTTGATTTTATGTAACTAGAACTTGTAGAATATATGAAGAACACTTAGAACTTGAAGATAGAACTTGAGAGAGATCAATTAGATGAAGAAAATTGAAGAATGAAAGTGTTTGTAGGTGTTTTTGGTCGTTGGTGTATGGATTAGATATAAAGGATATGTAATTTTGTTTTCATGTAAATAAGTCATGAATGATTACTCATATTTTTGTAATTTTATGAGATATTTCATGCTAGTTGCCAAATGATGGTTCCCACATGTGTTAGGTGACTCACATGGGCTGCTAAGAGCTGATCATTGGAGTGTATATACCAATAGTACATACATCTAAAAGCTGTGTATTGTACGAGTACGAATACGGGTGCATACGAGTAGAATTGTTGATGAAACTGAACGAGGATGTAATTGTAAGCATTTTTGTTAAGTAGAAGTATTTTGATAAGTGTATTTAAGTCTTTCAAAAATGTATAAATACATATTAAAACACTACATGTATA